>NC_042304.1:0-632500 GCF_901000725.2 Takifugu rubripes | reverse complement strand
GGAACCAGCCTAATGGCTACATGCTTTTAAAGACATGGAGAACCTTCACACACAGAGATATCCACTCTTCAGGAGACGTGCATGAAAAAGGAAGAAAGCTTTGAAGAACAGAATATTTCTTATGTCTTTTAATTTAATGGTCTTTGTCGCCACAGAAGGTGGAAGCAGGGTTGGCATGATGCCAGTGGTGCTGGTGGAGCCACTGTTTCACCCTCGGCTAGTCGCTGCTAGGACCTGAGCGTCGGTAGGGTGGTCCTTCGTCTGCTGCCTTTCTTTGGTGTCACCAGTTTCCAACCAATACAGAAGCACAGCCAAGAGGTGGCACACATCCACTACAAGGACCTAGTTGAGAGTGACAATTCTGGTCCACGTAGAACACAATGTCCTCAAACAGAGGATGGACAGATGTAAATGAGTGGTTGTGGCTCCTGCTCATTGTGATCCTGCAAAGAGGGTTTACCGACTCATCACGGTCTCAAGGTCAAAACTGTGGTGGTGAGGAGGTCTGGGAAGGCTGGACAGATAGATAGATAGATCTGTCCATCCATCATCTGTCCATCATCCATCCATCCATCCATCCATCCATCCATTATCCCTCCCTCCCTCTGTCCCTCCCTCCATCAATCCATTCATCCATCCATCTGTCCATCCATTTCTTTAACCATTGTGAAAAGCTGAGGCAGGAATTAAATGAATCCCATCCTTCCTATTATACAGAGGCATGAACATGATATCATCATTATGTGATGTCATCATTATGTATCACTAACATTGCAGAACTGAGGTGTCTGAACACAAATATAGTTTGGTCCATCAAGATAACCCTGTAAATATAATCTCCTCTCTATTATTGCAGTCATGTGTGTCGTCCATGTGGTGAGTGATGATTACATCAGTTGTGTGAGGCCGTGTCCACGGTTCAACCCCAGCAACTGGAACAGCTTGTGGTGGTAGACTTGATCAGTTACCATGCCAACAGGCACAACTCGTCAAAAACCTCGATTTGCTGTCACTTCCTGTATAGATATGAGATTAGGGTTAAGCTGTGCCAAACCCCCTGTCAAAACAGGATGAGTGCGTGTGCATGGCCATGACGGTGGCTTATTTCTCTCCAGGCAGCTGTGGCTAGTGTGACCCCCCCCCCCCCCCCCCCCCCCCCCCCCCTTCCCCCTCTCTCTGAAACAAACATGGATATAGGTTCCGTGTGGCCGTCTAAAGAGCCATATGCTAACTCGGAGGTGCTTGTGTGCACTCAGAGGGAGAAACAGCCTCACATCTGGTGGGCGCCAAAGCAAAGGCCCTTTGTGAGAAGCTGGAGTGACATCAATTGCACTCCGATAAAAATGGATTTGGCCCCGGCTGTTGGCTCGGTAATACGTTCTGATGCCACAGCACAGGGAGATTTATCAGAAGTCAAATCAGACGCCTCACTTTCACACCCAAACACATCACACAGGAGGAAGTCATGCATAGAATTACACCATGCTCACTGCCGGATTCGTTTCATTTCCATCTCTTCAAAGTACCTCATTACTCCTGGAAGGTTTGAGGATATTAGGACATAAAGGTGAGTTAGTAGTGCTTGAATTGATAGTGCTGTGTAACATCAGCACTGGAGTTTCAATTCAGAGTTCTAAAGTTTTGCTCTGGCACTCATCTCTGTGACAAACAGACACCTCATTTGGCTCTTTTCTCTCCAACACTGATCAGCAGGAATCTGTTACCTGTCCTGGTTTCTGTCAGAGCTTCCTGTCATCGTCTGTGGTGCTGGTGCAATGTCGGCAACTGTTGATGATTCCAGATATCTTAGACAACGGGTGATTTAGTGATTAAGTCCTCTCAAATGTCCAAATTCTGAAAATCAAACCCTGTATTTTCTTTTTAAGGAGAGTTTAAATTATTTGAACTGCTAAGAGTCTATAAGTGTGCATTATTGGAGGTTCCTCACAGTCTTAAGAATGTTGGAGATGCTGTCTTTTTTGCCTCCACCCCTTTGGAACGAACCACCTCCAGATATCAGGGACCAGCTCTCTCTGTATCTAAGTACACAATAAGGCTACACCCCCACCCTTCATCTAGCTTATGTTTCATCCCATCCTATCATGTGTTTGATTGTTTTTTTAAATGATGTGTTTTAAAATGTACTTTTCCGTTTAATCGAGAAGCTCGACTACTGCCATCAAAATAACAAGTGTTATTATTACTTTTCCTTTCCTCAACCCTTTTATCCCTACTGGAGGTGCTGGTGTCTATCACATCACCCATCTGCATATGGGTGAGGACAGGTCCACCCAAGCCCCCATTGGTGGGTTTGGCACCTTGCTCGAGGGGACCTCAGCAGTGCTCTGAAGAAGTCCTGTCACCTTTACCTACTACCAGAACAACAGGACTAATATCCCGAGACCAACAAGTATCCATAGTAAACTCACACCTAAAGTCAGTGCCCGTCTGTGGAAGGAAGCTGGTCCCCTGAGAGAACCCATACAGACTCCACACACAGAAGCCCCTGCTGCCCTGCCCCCTCACCATCCTGCCTATAAACTAAAGAGAAATTCTCCTTATGAAGCGGAAGCCCAAAACGCCTTGTGCGCTCTCAAGTTTGCATCCCTGTGAGACCACGTTCAGTGTTTACGCCTTCTGGGTGAAGACATTTTTATTCCAAAATAAGGACTGTGATTTCGGCTACTCTTCAGCCCCCAGAGAGACTCATTAATATCCCTGCTAATATCTCAAATGTTTTTTAAAAAAAAGCAAGGTGGCAGAGGGAAAAGTTATAGCTCGGAAGCAAGTTAAATGTGATCGTGGCCAACGACAAACTTCAATTGTAACTCTGATCCTTTATTGAGACAAACAAGCTCTACGAGATCCAGCACAGAAATGATGAGCTTCAAAATTTCAAGCTCGGAACAATAGTTTACTTACTAGAAAACCAGCTCTAATGTAAAGGCCCAGCCTGGGGGGGGGGCAACAGACTGGTAGAATCCCACAACATGTATTTATTTATTTCTTCTTTTGATCTCAGGCAAGCAGCACATTATTTCCAGGTGAAACTAAAGCTTTTTTTTCAAACAGAGTGCTACATGTGGATGATCCCCATACTCTAATATGGTAAAAACTTTTTATTTTATTTTTTTCCTGGGTCAGTTTGCAGGGGCAGCATACAGGAGCCAACAGCCTCCTCTGCCCTTTTACTCCCTTCATCTCTGTGAGCACTTCATAGCTGGATAGGTGATGAAGATGAAGTAAAGACCCATCGTGTCCAGGGTCTGCCTTGGGGGCTGCTCCTGGCTGGAACTGCCTGGAACTCCTCCCCTCCAGGAGGTAATGTTGCGTCATGACCGGATCAGTCAGCACTGATCATAAAAAATGCAAATGAAGAATAGTTAAATAAATAGATCAGCACAGAGAAAAAAATCACAAAAGCAGGAAACCACTCACTCACTCACTCACTCACTCACTCACTCACTCACTCACTCACTCACTCACTCACTCATTCACTCACTCACTCTCTCACTCACTCACTCACTCACTCACTCACTCACTCACACACTCACGCACTCACTCACGCACTCACTCACGCACTCACTCACTCACTCACACACTCACGCACTCACTCACTCACTCAGTTTCAGAGAAACCTGCTAATTTGGTGTTTGGAGCCCAGAAATTGGAGCTCCTCTGCTGCATGTGTTCGGAAGCAGGTCTGTTTGTTGATGCCATCATCCCACATTTCTTTCATTATCAGCACTTTGACGGAACTGCTGCAGCTCCCAGCCAGTGAAGGCTGCAGCACGTAACCTCCAGTGAGCTCCTCTAAATCAAGCTCTGACAAACCACGTGAATTATGAGCCATCTACTCCTCTCTCAACTTTATTTAACTTACTTCCTCCTGCATTTCCTTTTGACTCTGTTAACATCGCTATTTGCTTCCTCCATTACGCTCACATTATTCCATCTACTCAAAAATTTTCATCACTCTTTCCTTTATCCTCCCCTTTATTCTCCAGTTATTTTCCTTTTTATACTTCATAACCATTACAAAAATGCCAGTTTATCTCTAACCTGCCTCCGTCTTTCTCTTTTTCTTTATTTTAATCTCTTAATATTTTTCAATATCAGCCATCCGCTGCAAAGGAAATCAAGGAATATCAAGTCTAAGGGAAAATGCATCATACAGTAGTTTTTACAGCAGCTGTATTGAAGCTAATAAAGACTATTGCTCATTTAGTGTTTCCAGGAACCAAAACAGTTTTTTACCTCCTGTGTGACTAAACATGCTAAGTAGGATGTAGTAGGACTAAGACGGATGGACGGATGAACACGCGCGCGGACGGACAGACAGACAGACAGGCAGGCAGGCAGGCAGGCAGGCAGGCCGGCCGACCGACTGATCGACAGACAGACAGACAGACAGACAGACAGACAGACAGACAGACAGACAGACAGACAGACAGACAGACAGACAGACAGATAGATTGATAGATAGATTGATCGATCGATCGATCTCTGTCTCTATCGTTCTGTCTCTGTCTGTCTGTCTGTCTGTCTGTCTGTTTGTCCGTCCATCCGTCTGTCTCTGTCTCTGTCCCTACCTAGACATCTCTGAGGAGACAATCAGACAATCACTGAGTATATCTTGCATAATGAACTGGTTCAGGGTAAAAGCAGACATCTGAAGATGTCCAACACCAGCTAAAACCAGATATTAATGCAGGAATTGTAGATTCCTTTATGGCAGGCTGAATATGGATGGAGTAAGTGTCTCTATCCTACCTGGTACACAGCGAGAGGCCCTAAACACTAGTAATTCTGCTATAAATCATCATTTGTTCTGGAAGGGCTGGTGGAGGGTGCTGCCACTTCCTGTAGGGACAACCATTCCTTCTGTGTGGATTCTGCACTTCCAGCTGTGTTTCACTGTTACTGCTGATGAGGAGGAAGCTGTCCAGAGTCTCCTCCTCTGCATCGCTCACATCAAGCAGCTCAGCCAATCACAATAAAAACCTGTGGTGGCACAACAGCCACAATTTTGATTGTAAAAGACACTATATAAATACAAATTGATTGATTGGTTGATCCTGGTCTCTCACTCTTCATGACCAAGTGTCCTTATCTATTATGCCCTTCTGTTGGCCTGCACCATCTCTGCTTCCACACTTACAAACACCACTTTAGTCTTGACAAAGGGGAGCAAAATCTAGTCGTACCTTCCTTATCAGAATCAGAATCAGGTTTATTGCCATTGTTCATGTAATACACAGTATTACACAAGCTAGGAATTTGTCCTGGTGTGATGCTGCGACATTCAACATAAAAAAGACAACATTAGAATAAGATAAATCAAATAAGACATATATACAGTATATATATAAATAGTAAGAAATAGTGCAGGTCAGTGCAGGAGTAATGTGATGTATTGTTCGTGAGTCCGACTGGCTGCTGTACATGGTGCTTAAGTGATAAGTCACTTGGTGTTCAGCAGCCTGATGGCAGAGGGGAAGAAGCTGTTCGTGTAGCGGGAGGTTTTGGTCCGAATGGACCGTAGTCTCCTGCCTGAGGGGAGGGGGGAAAACAGTCCGTGACCAGGGTGGGAAGGCCGTGATCCCACCTGCACGCCTCCGGGTCCTGGAGATATACAGGTCCTGGATGGATGAAAGCCTGCAGCCGATCACTTTCTCGGCAGAGCGCACGACGCGCTGGACTCGATGATGGCCGTATAAAACTGCGCCAACATCCTGGGAGGCAGTTTGAGCTTCCTCAGCTGCCGTAGGAAGAACATCCTTTGCTGGGCCTTCTTGATGAGGGAGCTGATGGTTGGCTCCCACTTAAGGTCCCGGGTGATGGTGGTGCCCAGGAAGCGGAAGGAGTCCACGATGGTGATGGGGGAGTCCATGAGGGCAAGGGGGGGCCAAGGGGCTGTGACTTTCCTGAAGTCCACAATCATCTCCACTGTTTTCTCCACTTATTGTTTCTGCACACCTTAAACCTTCAACTCCTTCACTAGTCTGGGGTTTATTAACATTCTCATCAAAAGAATCAGCTATAAAGTACAGTCTTCTGCATGTTTTCCTCTGCTGAGGCTGCTGCAGGACAGTGCTTTCTCCAAAGATAGAGGTCAGTCAGCCTCAGTCTGGAGCAAAGTTGATCATTCTGTTACTGGGCAAAGCCACTCTGAGCATTCAGCACACAGCCAGCGTTCAGAGCAATCTCCAGAGACAGGAAAAGAGGAGATAAAATGAGAGTGCTGGATAAAGACACGGCAAGAAAGGAGAATAAAGGCAGAAAAGATAAAAGGCATTCTGCATTCATGATCACCTCCTCTTACTGAAGAGGCAGCAGCATCGCTGGGCTGGCTGATAGCTAAGACAATATAGGGGATGATGAGGGGGAGGAAGAGAAGATGAAGACTAGTACTCACACCATCATTTTCCACACAACTAGAATCTGTGGCTCAGGCTGCAGTAGCACCGTGACCTTCGTGACTACACTGTAAAGTCAAACTGATGACTGACAGAAAGATATGATACAGAATAATAATAGAGGAATTCTCTATTAAGGCCAGTTTCAGTTCAGATAGCATTCTGCCTCAGAAACCTGCCTTATAAACAAGTCTTGATGGGGAACAACGGCACGACATTGAGGACATAAAGGGAAAGAAGCTGTTGAAAGTGAAGGCTGGTGCAGTGGTCACCCTTAACCTGCACATATTCAAAAGCTTTAGTTGAATGTGTGATTGTAACCTGTTCCAACAAAAAACTACATATACTGTATTTGCTGACAGAAGATTAAAGTTACTGAAAATTCCAAATGTAAAAAAGGAGAGAAGAGTAAAGTCTGACATTATCAGGTGCCCTTGGAGAAGAACAGGTAAATGAAGGACTTTGGTTAATTAGATGGACCTGCAGGGCACCTTTACAGCCGCTGCATCTGCCTCAGATTATTCACATGCACACACATATTCACATACACTCTGCCCAACATGGGGGGTTATATTTGCCTCTGGCAGGGAATCTTGAAGAGCGACTGAGGGGTAATGTTATTGTGCACTTTAGAGGCCATGATACCCCCCTGTAATTGGTGGGCTTAGAAATAAATAGGAAGTGGTTAATTAAGCAACCACCAAAGAAAGCAAAAAAAAACAATAATCCAAAACATCTGCAAGAAAGATTTTTCTCCACACACACACACACACACACACACACACACACACAGGCTCAGTTTCCATTGGAGACGTTTGCATCTGTGCTGTGAATAAAAAGCCCATTATTGCTTTGCTTTCTATGCTAATTAATAAGTTAATTAAAGTTGGCTGGCACTCAGCTGTGCTTGATTATATCATTATTAGGAGTAATTGGGGATTTCTTTGATGGCACCTTGAGAGGGTGATGGAGACTTTCTTGCAGTTGCAAAGATGTTGCGTTACTCCTTAAATATACAGTTTATCATTCTGCCAGAGCAGCAGCTAGCACCTGGGTTTGATCCTGGCAGCAGGCAGCAGCTAGCACCAAGGTTTGATCCTGACACTGCTGTAGATGCCTTCAGTCAGCTGTGGTTGGGACAGCTACAGACATCTGTGAGACCTTAGGCGGATACTAGAGGTGGTTCTGAACCAGCAGACCAGAGTGATCTTTGTCAGCACCGCCACATTGGTCCATTCATCAGTAGGTTTGTTTCTGCCACCATCTTGTATTGTTTCTTTCTTATTATATGATGATTGTTATCATACCAACAACTGTCTTTCAACTGAACCAGTGAGGGCCGAGTGATGGAGGCGGTAATTAGGCTCTTCAAAGAGCTCCTCTCTGCCTCTCATTACTGTCCTAATGCAGACCGAACATCAACGTTCTTTTCCAAGCCTAAATACAAAAGTGGCAAACATATTCTAAGCGGAATATCTTTAAATCTGCAGGCAGCGAGTGAAGGAACAACTCCTTTTATTTCTGGAATACGTGAACAATAAAATAATCAGGCTTATTAGCATAGTTGTAATAGAGGACACTGCAGTGTCCACCTGTTCATTTAGAACTCTGTTCATTATGCTGCTGATTACAATAACAAAGGTGGGTTTTCAAGCTTGTAATGGCTCTTGCTGAGAGAAGCAGGCATGTGAGCTGCTGGATGCTTCTCAGCAAATGGATGTTAGGTTTTAATGAGGCACAAAGAGAATGAAAGAGGTTTGTCCAGAGTAATTTTATTAGCACCCGTCTGTCCCCGGTTACTGCAGATGAAGGGGACATTTCCTGATGAGGAATAATAAAAGCTCAGAAGAGAGTCTGATGAGAACAGTTGATGTACTCTTCCCCTCCTCACATTTGTTTAAACTCGTACATTTGGAGCCAATGGCTTTATTCAACATTTAACCATCTTGACCCATAAATGAGCAATAACGGCGCTCCCCTTTAGATTTATTCTTGTTCTTTTTGCACAAAATCATGAACCCAGTGAATGATTTGTGTGTTCTTGCATTATCTGTGCAACACAGCCTCCTATCCTGCTTTTAATTCCATCATTTTAACCTTAATGAAACAGAGTGGATCTTCTGTGTCTGCATTAATGCACAGAAGCAGGCGGCGGGTGGAGATGGGTGACCCAGCTGGGGGAGAATAAGGAGAAAAGCACTGAGAAAGTCAAGTAGCGGATGTACTGAAGGCGTCAGTGCAATAATAAATGTATTTAGACTGGGGGGACTGTAGTATTTATACAGATGCTGTGCATAAATGGCTTTTATTGTTTCCCTTCTTCCACTAAATCCCTCTTTTGCTTCTGCTCTTCTGTCTTTATATGAAGAAAAATCACCAAAGGAGGAGCGTGAGTGTTTCATTAAAAGCAAGTATTTACACAGATGTTTACTTCCAACGTGGTTGAATGAGGGAGCGGACAGATTCTTTTATATCTGAATCAGTGGTGGTGGGGCGGGGGGGGGGGGGGGGGGGGGGGGGGGGGGGGGGGGGGGGGGCAGCAATGAGCATTAATGAGCATTTGATGAGCTTAACAGAAACCAGGGATTCAACTGAAATGCTCCTCATACGGATGGAGAGGTTTCTACAGACGTTAGTATCCAACCAAAGCGCCAGAAGTGTCAGCAGGTTGTCATGCGTTGACAAAGAGGAACGCTGCCGCTGGATTTGCCCTCTTGGACAGAAATGCACCTTTGCTGAACGTCCCTGGACCAGCCCAGCGCTCCCTGCTGCCACAAGATGATTTTATTATATTTTCTAGCCTTTCTTACCCTTATCTTATTCTGAGAGATGCAACATTAAAATACTCTGTATATAACCATTCACCTCCTCATGCAGTGGGTGTGCTTCTGGAAGCAGAGCAGAATAATTCTGAGGTCTTCCCACTTAGAGGTTGGAGGACTCTTGCTGACATGGTGGAGGCTCCTGGTTAAGAAGCCACTCCAGGACAGCTCCTACAGGTCTTTGAACCTACCATACTGGACAGTCGTCAACTAACTGGAGGGATGTCCTCCTTTTAAGTGGGTTATTCCTCTGTAGCATGAGGAATTCCTCCCTATTACAGCTGCACAACTAATTGCCACTACAAGCACTAGCATCAGCTTCCTCCCAGAATACTAAAATATGGCCTCTGTTGGGAAAGGTTAATATTTTTTACATTATAAAGGCATTAGAGAGAGAATACTTTGTCTTCTCCTCTATTGATTCCTGAAAAACAGCTCTGCCCTGTATTTTACACCTCATTAAAGACACAAAGTCAAGCTGAACATGATACAGGTGGGCAGGGAAGTGTCCATGCCGAGTGTTGCTTTCATACATAGATTCAATGCAAAAAAAAATGTTTCACCTTTCTCCCTTTGTGGCTTTTACTCAAAAACAACTGCCATTCTTCTTGTGAAAGAGCTGAAGCTCCATCAACACCTGTGACTCTGCTGCTGTCAACAGCTGGAGCTGGGGTGAGTTAGGGATGGGGAGGGGTGGGTGCAGTGCTAAAGTACTTCTAAAGTACTGCAGTGCATCTTCCAGGAAACCCTGGATTTGGAATTTGACAGTGTACAGGTGTTCGAGCTAAAACAGCTAAAACAACCACTGAAACATCATTTGACTAGGCGTTGAGGAGGGACCGCTTGGCCGAAATGTTGATTAGAGCTTCTTTGTGTGGAGACTGCAACTTCTGCCCATATCCAGTTTAAAGTGGCCATAGGTGAAGGTCAACCGCCCCCGCTAAAAACAAAAGGCAGGTGGGAGAGGATCGCGCTGGTGATACAGTGTCCAGCCCAGCAGAGACATTCGACCTTCAGACCGTAGAAACCCAACATCAGCTAAAAGGATCCTTGACTGACAAAGTCAAACCCCACCGAACCTAAATACACAATAACGCGTCACTAAACCGTAACTAACCACCATGACAGCCTCTGGGTGGAGTTGCGTGGATCAATACATGTGATTGGACATAAACAATGAGGCTTCTCAAGCACATCCTTCTCTTACGGGCAGTGTGACCTGCTGGCTGCTGTCGTTTTTCCTCTTTGACTGTCACTAAACTATCATTAACTGATTAATGTCTCCCCACTGTGAGAGTTAATTGGTATAATCTATTCTTCATTAGCACCGTCCCCAAACAGACAGAGTCAATGTGTTCCTTCACCCCTCATTTCACCCAAGGTGGCCCTACCCTTGACTCGGCGCTAATGGTGGGCTGGACCAGGTCGAGGTGCTGATGGGGGCCCTCTGGTAGGTTCTGCTATGAAAGGAGCTAATTGGCAGGAAGACCATCCTCTCTTGTACAACTTCACAAAGTGGTTTTGGTCAAGGTCACGTCCACAGCTCAGCTGCTAGGACCGGAAGGTTGATTCCATTTACTCACCAGGACAGAAATGATGGAGAAACTCATTTATACGGTGATGATCAGGGACTTTTTGGGAAAGAGGGGGTGCCTGCCTGTCCTCCTCCACCTGAGCTGCTCCCTCCTCTGTTAGATTTTCTATCTTTTTTTGCTTCTGTTTGAAAGTGGAAATCAGACCTGGTCTGGTTGGCAAACGAAATGATTAAAACCAGTCGCTGATGATGTTTAAACACCAGAAAGAAAAAAGTCAGTGTGATGTTTTAAAATGACAAATATCACGGCAAGACATACAGCCTGAGCTGTTGGTGTATATTTAGAAGGAAGCCAGGGCAAAGATCAAAGTGGGAGGAAACAGATCATTTGCAGAGGTGTAAAATAAAGCAGAGAAGGATGGAAACAGAGATCTTCTCTGATACTTCCCATCAAAAAACGTTCTGAAGTTGTTGCAGGGAGAAAAACTAAATAAATAAATAATGAAAGCATATCTTAAAGATAGAGCGGCTCTGATATGGGTTTCATATCAACAGGCAGCTCCTGAGGTGAGAGCGATGAGAGGAGAGACAACCATTTCTCCACAGGAGTACAGCACCTCTCTTATCACAGCTCACAGCCTGATGAAGCAGCCTTTGATTAGGAGGATGGAGCAACTCCATGTCCACTTAGCATGTGCACACCAGCTTCCTCACGTCTGGTGCGACTGTGTGCTACAGCCAGCAATCAGCCCGTCAGGCTTCATCAGGAGGCTACGCTCCCTCTGACAGCTCTCTGTCCTCCAGCCACACAAAGTTCCAGCAGATTTATTTGTGGCTTCTGAAGCTTTCCAGATAAAAGCCGGAGCAGGGAGCAACAGCATGTCTGTGTCTGCTGTTTGGGATGTGATGGCAGCCAAAGATAGCAGCAGGCTCGGAACAAGCGAGCGGAGGAAACACGGCTTGTTTCTAATGTGTGATCTGAGGCGGTGAATAACAGAGATTATAAATAAGCAATGAGTTCTGTCTTGTTTAAATGCGTCTCTGTCTACTTTTAGACCTTCTCATGCGTTCACACTCACTCCTCTCACACTGATCCTTTCTGTGCCTTCTCTGGCTCATCTTCTCTAGCAGCTCATGTTCCAGAAGGAGGACCTGTGTGGAACCCTGAGACTCTTTACTTCAGCCTGATATCCAGCAGGGTCGTTGTTGGTTGACAACTTCCTGTTGTTGTCATAGGTGGAGCTAGATTCACTCTTGGTGGGCATTATTCTTTCACTCTGTCCTGTTGTGCTGATACCACCAATAAATCAACTGGAACCCTGAAGTCTCTTCTGGCGATGCTCTGTTTGAGTTATCATGGCCACAAACGTCCCGTCAGTGGACGGGGCTGATTGAAACAGGTCCTCCTTCCTGACCCAACCTTCGTCTCTTCAGCCGAGGTCAGGCAGGATGAGCAGCATCTGGCTCTTCCTGTGTTCTGACTGTTTGTTGGAATCATTCAAAGCAGGAGGACACAGGACGCAGAAGGACACAAAAAGAAGGAGGACACAGAAAGCACAAGGATGCAGGACGCAAGAGGACACAAGAACAAGGAGGATGCAGAAAGCAGGACACAGGAGGACGCATGTGTCTCATTAGTGTTGACTGTGAAATGGTCCATCCATACATCTCTCCTTCATCCATCCCTCCTTTGTCCATCCATCCCTCCATCTATCCCTCCTTCATCCATCCCTCCATCCATCCCACTATCCCTCCTTCATCCATCCCTCCATCCCTCCTTCATCCATCCATCCATCCATTCATCCATCCATCCATCCATACATACATCCATCCATCCATCCATCCCTCTATCCCTCCTTCATCCATCCCTCCACCCCTTACTGGGAGACAGTGAGCAGCTGCTCCTTGAAGGGAGCTGAATCATTATCACTATATTGGTAAGTCTGTGTTTTGTCCCAGATTGGCAGAGCTGGTCTCAGAGGTGAGACTATGGGGGCACATTTAGCTACCAGCCAAACACAAAAGGCAAGTGGAACTGATGAAAAAGAAGCTTTTGAAGAGGAGAGAAAGAAGCTTAAAGCATCTGCAAAGACAGGCTGAGGACATGGGGGTGTGACAGCAGCACTGGCTTATTTCTTGTGCAACACTGTGTCAGAATCACATGAACTGCAGCTCAACGCTAACTTAAAACAGCAGCCGTCGGTGTCCAACCTGGACTCGCCACGAAACAGGTCCAACAGCCAGTATCACCAGTCCGTATTCACTGTTCATTAGCGCTTATTAGCCAGAATGAACAGGAAATGGCATTCAGATCCGTTTTTGCGTGGACATCCACTCTCATTAATCAGCCAACACTCCCAACTGATTCATTGTTTCAAAGCTTGCATCAGATCCCAAGGTCACTTCCAGGGAACCTGTGTGTGCACATGCGTGCATGCATGTGTCATTTACTCAATGAGACAGCACGGAAAATCCTTTTAGTGGATTAGAGATCCATTCTCAGATTAGAGAATGCCTTTGTTTTATACACAGTCTTTGTTTTTAATCTCAGATTACCGCGGAACGGTTTCTTCTCTACATGTCAGATTAAAAAAGGGGCAAATATGAAGTGACCACCTGGGCTCAGGTGTAAGAATCCACCGCATATTATGGAGCAAAGCCAAGCACAGGTCCAAACATGGATGTGAGTCAAATCATTCAGATTGACGTGCTCATTTCACTGATGGCTGTGACAGGAGGAAGGTGAGGACTGTTGCAATGTCCTCCTCCTCCTTGTAATCACCATCCCCTTTTTCAGTTGTTCTCAGATTCAGTGCAAGATCTAAGCATGCCGTGACATCAGGACTGATGTCTTTTATTAACATTCATTATCATTTAATGAATAACAACAACAATACAGAGACAGTGACAATTGGAATGAAGAGATAATAAACGGAGTTCCAACTCTGGAGCAGATCCCTGGTCTTCATGCAACAGCAAAGGCGAGGCAGCATAAATACAAAATCAATGAAGAAAAAATTCACTATTATTTCATTTACAGACACTTTCTGATGGTTGTGGGTGATGATGTTGCTGGACAAAGGCTGTTGCAATGGTGACTGACAACTGTCTCTGATCATTTGTTATCTCTCACTATTGATCCAATCAGAGAGGTTCTGCTGTTAGTCGACTGTAGCGACTGTAAGGAGTGGGAACACACACACACACACACACACACTGCTCATGTTGCAGCTCTTGTCAGGTTTCCTGGAAGTGATGGTGAAGCTGATGGTGATTTATGGAAGGTGCATGATGGCTGCCTGAGATGGATGCAGAACACGCACTGTTTTAATATATCAAACATATCCCCCAACACACACACACACACACACACACACACACACACACACACACACATTCATTTTAATTCATCATAGCTGACTGACCCATTTATTGCTGCTAAAGCAAGAGAGGCTGCAAAAAGAGGAGGACAAACTAAAGGAAGGGAGAACATTGGTGGGAGAGTAATTTAATCAGTTTTAGTGCTGTGTGATGCAGAACCAGGCTAAGCAAGGCTAAAGTGTGAGTTTAATAATGTGTGTGTTTCTCAGAAAAACCACAACCATCAACACTTCTCACGAACGTCCGAATCTTTGTGCAGGTGGAAGATCCAAATGTGGAGAGAGTGTAAATATGAACTCATCCCCATTGATCCATTAACACAAAGAAAAAAAACTTCAATGAATTAAAGTCGCTTCAGCAGAAATCTAAAAGTGAAAGTCTTGGTAGGAAGAAGCAGTGCAGCTGAAGACAGGAGGCAGTTAAAGGGGTACTGGTCCAGTCTTCTAGGAAATGGTGCTGTCCTCACCATTTAGGTGTCTGTATGCCTTTAAGTTCTGATGACAAACCCATCAGAAAAATGAGACATGGTTGCTGCCTGTTTGCTGCTTGCATGGAACCTCTAACATGTCATGTGTCAAAGCAGTTCAAGAGCTTCAGATGCAGAGGAGGACATTCCATGTTCCTTTACCTTCTCCTGCACACCCCCCCAACCCCTCAAACACACACACACACACACACACACACACACCCCTCTGTCCAGTTTTATAATATTTAAGTCTGGCACTTATGGGGATAATTAGACTGTAGCCCAGCACATGATGTCAACAAGAATCAGCAAGTAGGGATGCTCTTTTACGACGTGACTGCCACCATTTTACTGCACGTTCATCTTCTGACAGCAACAGGATACAAGCAGAGACATATTCACAGTCCTTCAGTGGTAAATCTGGTTCGGGCTGTTCTAGAACAGTTACAGTTTCACAGAGCAGAGCAGCACCAGTCAGCACACTCTGGACTGATGGTGGACGGCAGTGACATGATGCACCACGCTTTACAAATAATGATGTCCTCTCCCCCTCACACTCACTCACTCACACACACACACACACACACACACCTGTTGCTGTGTGTAATCCTACTTCGATAGAAATCAACTCATAGCTGTTCTGTCTGATCAAGATGTACTGTTCTGAAGTGTAAGATTGTACTGAAGTTAGCTGTAGTTTAAACATCTGAACGTTGTGTTGTTATATGAATACACACTAATGAGAATAAAGCCAGTTCCAAAGCCACCCTACCTTCTTAACAGCCTGCGAGGAGGCGTAGGGGCTCCTAAGGGGTAATAAAAGCACTCCCTCCCGGCTCTCTGCTGTGACTCTGCAGCCCATCAGAGACGGAGGCTTTGCTGCAGCGTTCATCTCTATCATCTTCAACACATTGTGCCACCACAGAGCTGACGTGGGCGGCTGCACATTGCCCAGCTATCATGGGTTAGCCTGAGCGTCTGGACAAGACGTGGCGGGCTGCGTCCTCGAGTCGATATCGGAGCCACTCCCCTCTGGCCTCCTGGCCACAGCCTGGAGCTCTATCAGAGTTTACACTATGTCTGCTTCTCCTCCATATGATTGCAGACCCTTCTAAAGAAACAGAGAAGTGGGTTTTGTTTGAAGTGCTGTCTCGACAGTGGGAGCTTCCAGACTGTCTGCTGAACGTTAAAATGATCTTTTATTACATCCGTCACCTCACATATTTACTCATTTGGTTCTGAGCAAGGGGACGAGTTATCCTGGGAAACAGGTATATGAGCTTATTTCACAGCAACTTTCATTCTAAATCTTAAATATGGAGGAAATGATTTGAAATATGTAAGTCAGTTAATCTTTGATCTATTTCCAATATATTTGACGTGACTTAAACGTTGTCATAGGCTTAGATTTAAATTCAGTTCAAAGGTCAAAGCTTTATCCTGAGCCCAAAAAGCCCAAAATCACACACACACACACACACACACACACACACACACACGCACACACACACATACACACACACACACACACACAAACACTGTGAGGACTTTCTTAGGCATTCCCCAACTCCTTATCCTAAGCATTAGCATCTAACCAACCCATGGAGAAAGAGTCTGCATCTGTTCTTCCATCTTTAGCTCATTCTGTGTGCATGTATTTCTCTTTCTACTTGTCTTCTACACATACTGTACACTTGTGGGTGTGTGTTTACTTGTGTGTACAGTATGTGGTGGTGGAAATATCTCCTGGTACATTCTCATCCGCATATGGAGGTGTGCGTATGTCACTGAATGCTACGCATGGTTTGACATGTCAGTTGTTGGGCTGAAACTCTGTTGGGTAACATCTTACATAGCTCTGTCTGAATGCTAATAAAGAAATGAGATGAGAGAAGCTTCTGACTTGGTCAACAGATAAAGGAAGATGGTAAATGAGATTTTTTTATGAAATTCTGCAGGTTACAGAAGCCTAGCTTTTGTAGATGAGTGTGATTCCGTCTACACGGCAGCATTTTCTGTCAAACCAGTTTTATCAGCTCCCCCGAAACCTTCAAACAAGGGTTACAAAGGCGAGCGCACGGAAACACCCTGGCTTCCATGTAAACGGAGGGTACCCGTGCACCAGGGTCGGGGTCAACACTTTTTGGGCAGCAGTAACAACCAATGGTGGAATTGTGTCAGTCTCCTTCACTGCAGCATCACCCACCATCAACTTCTTCATGCACCAGAGATGAGCAGCCCCGAATTAAGACTTTTCTGCATTACCATGGAAACAGCGCTGCTTTTAAAAGAATGTTTCAGGCGGATTTACAGTTTTCACTTAAAAATGAAAACAGGAAATGATGCTGCCATCAGACTTATGCCACTAAATGAGCCAAAATGAGGTCTAAACAGAACAGAGAATGTCCAGTCTGGAACATGTCCAGTTTAGAAGGCTTCCTCCACATAGGAAAGCAGAGTTGGGGTCTCCTTTAGGTCACACCTTAAAGGGACTCTTCAGACAGGTCCACAGCAAGCACAGACCCCCAGACCAGTGTTATAACATTCAAAGTTTAGTGTCACTCTGAATTTATAAACTTTATGGTTCCCTCCTGCAAAAGGGGGAATATTTGCCTGGTGGTTTGTGCATTTCCAATGGTAACGTGCACATTGTGCACAGCTGTTCGAGCAAAGAAAGGCACTGTGTAGTGATGCAATAGTAACTTCACCATGACAACTGCTTAATGACCAAAGGAATAATTTATCACCAAAAGACAGCTGAAGAAGCTCCCTCTGGAGGGAGGCTGGGCCCACACGTCAGAGTGAACTCATGGCTCCTTCACCTCCAAGGGAGATGAGAAGCTACAGGATCCACGGGAGGCTTCCCTTGTCATATCTGAAATGCCTTCCTTAGTCTGCCATGAGGAGTGGCGCTAAAATGAGCAAAGCATGTTGACCAAAATGAACTCTGAGTCTTTGAATCTTCCTTGTGTTTTAGTGCCTTTTGGCCAGGCACAGTGGTTTGCTTTGACTCCTCTCCAGAGGCATCAGACTGCAGCAACATGAAGCCAGCCCAACAGACCTGCACAAGTGGCCATGCCTCCTCCACACTGCTCCTCATCTTCAGGGACCTCCACAGGGACACAAGGGCAGTGTCGGCTCTTCCCACTCACCTTTCCCACTGACCGGTCTGATGAAAGAAATTCCCCAAGCGTCCAAATGCATATTTATGAAGATAAAAATGTTTAAGCTTGTATCTGGAATTGTCAGAACCCTTCTGTAGTCGCTTGCCAAACCTCATTTGGACAAAGTTGTTGCCCAAACGTTGGATGAAAAATTCTCTTTGAGCCGACTCCTTCATTCCTCCTCCCCTCTTTTCTGATCCTGTTACTCTTTCCCTCCCCACAGGAGCTCTGGAGGGATTTTTTTTGGAAGGAAATGACTTTTTTTGTCAGCAGCCTTGAGATGCTCTTCCTCCAGGCTGAGATGGATTTATGATGTTCTGTCAACTAGCAAAGGGAAGGAGAGGTGTGAAAGCATGCTAAATATGTTTTCCTACTTCCCACCATAATTTGAAAGAAGGAAGATGGAAAAAAGTGATTTTCTCTCCTGATAATCTTTTCTGTGGGAAACACGGCAGTTAAATGTTCTGGCACAGATGGGGGCCAGTCAGACACACGCTTATCAAACCAAAGTTTTTAACAAGGAGACCCCAAAGTAACCAAACTTTCCAAACATCGTAATAAATAACAGCTGTTCCATATTCACTTTTTTTTACCGTGTTGCTTTTCTGTCCTTTGACTTGGTTTGTTTTCTTACTAATAATGGCCTAAGCCAGCAGACGTTCTTGTGGATTCCTTGACGAGTACACGGCTGCTGTTTCCTCCCAACATTCTCTCAGCTACATTGATGCAGGCCACAACACGCAGCAATCTGAATATGGCTGCCATAAGCCAAATGGGTTGAAAAGATACACCACAATTTTCCCCTCTGATTATTTTCAAATGTGTTGACAAAGAACAAAGATCAAATCTCTCCTCCATACTGTTCTCTAGAGCTAGCGTGATGATTTCAGTCATGTTCTGTGCCCTTGACAGAGAGGAGAAGAAATTGAGGAGAGAGGATAAAGGAGAGGACAGAGGGAGAGGGAGAAGGAGAGGGGAGGAGGAGAAGAGGGAGAAAAAGAGAGGAGAGGGAGAGAAGAGAGGGAGAAGGAGAGAGGAGAGGAGATAGGGGAGGAGGAGAGTAGAGGAGAGGGAGAAAAAGAGAGGAGAGAGGGGAGGGAGATAGTAGGGAAGAGGGAGAAAAAGAGAGGAGAGGTAGAAAGGAGAGCAGACAGGAGAGAGAGAGGAGAGGAGAGAGGGAGAAGGAGAAGGAGAAGGAGAGAGAAGAGGGAGACAGGACAGAAGAGGAGGAGGGGAGAGGAGGAAAAAAGGAAAGGATAGGAACGGAGGGGAGGGGAGGGAGACAGAGCAGAGAAAGCGATTTTCTTGTTTTTCTAATTTGAACATTAAACAGGGAAATGGGGGCCTGTCCAATCTGATCTGATGTCGCAGTTTCTGTGAATATTGCACAATCCATCCTGGGGCTAATTTAATCTGCCGATGGTTGGCGACTGCCATGTTCGTTCCTCACTTTTGAATGATCATCTCGACTGCAGAACAATGCATTCTGAATTTTGAAATGATCTTCAGACCATGGCCATTACTGGGCAGCAACATGTCATGAAGTCTTTGCAATGCTAGCTGTTGGTCAGCTGATGGCTGGAGCTGCTACAGCAGCTAATTAGCACATGTATTCATGTTCCCAGCGGTGTTAGCTGTGCTGGCTAACTGCGCCTTGAAACAATTTTGATTGTATAAGACGCTATATAAATAAAGATTGATTTGATTTGGCTGTGTGTTCTCACACCCTCTCTCCAGCAGGCTCGTGTGTCTCTTTCTCAGTCTTCTGTCCAGCCTGAGTCTCTGCTGCATAGAAGACAAAACCAGCTGTAGGTTTAGGAGCTGAGGTGAATAGAAAACCAGGTGGAATCCATCAAAAGAGGCAGATAAACCAGATTGTCCTCTACTCTGCTTATGTCAAGACAAATACTAATTGGTGCTTTTAAGCCTGAAGACCAGGGAAATTTAGTCGAAGAAATGTAATCTCCTCACATCTAATTAAAGGATGAGTGGAGAGTTCACCTTTTCTTTTAAAGCCTTTTCAGCAACCCTGGAGCATCCCTAAAATCCAGGCTCCTCCAAACACACTTAAAGCAATTATTTCAGTTTTTTTTCCCAAACAATTAGTATAGAAGGTAATAGCAGATGACAGATGGAGAACAAATAAAGGGAAATCTTTCAGATGTATCCTCTGCAAGCAGCCGTTCAGATCAGTCTGACAGCAGAGCCCAATCCACACACATTTACTTTTCATATTCATGTAAGCTTATGTCGGGCTGCCCCGGATGTCATAACAAATAAATCCTGCCTTCAGTTGTAAAATGAATCCATCACACATCATACGTGCTGCTTCTTTACTAGTGTGAAGCCAGCTAATAGTTGGTTGAACAAGTGATCAGGTTCCAGCTACACTGATGCCCAATGAGCCCCATGAAAGGGTGAATGATGTCATGAAGCATGAGAGCTGCTGTAGTGTCAAAAATACTAATCACGGAGCAACCAAATCCATGCTTGGGAACAGCTTTTGGTGCTGGATGCACTGTCTGCTCAGGACACTGCTCAGCATTGACATGCATAGAGGAAGAAACCAGAAGGGGAGACAGATTCAGCCACTGACTTCAGGGAACTTTGTGAGAGTTTCTGCACTGACTTTTTAGAGCTTCATCTATTCAAATCAGCAAGCAGTCCATGTCTGCTGTCCCTGCTGTCCTGTTCAGCAACTGTCACAGCAGAGTGCAAACGGTAAAACCAAAAGAAGTGGATTCATGTGAGGGGACCTGAATTTTGAATGATGCTACTTTCCTCTTGTGTTGTAAACAGTAACAGGTGCAAATGAGGCCAGCACCTGCCAAATGGATCAATTTGGTTATAGATATTAGCAGTACAAACTCCATCACTGGCCCTCAACAGTCAATTACACTGATGTCTGCTCTGGCAGTACACAATATGGTACACGCACACACACACACACACAGATCATAAATGTGACCGTCGATCCCCTCCCTGCCTTTACTGTGCAGCTGTGAAAATAATGGCCATTCTAAACTCACATTTGCATGAGTGCTCTTGGGCAAACACGTTTACAGCACTTGGTTCAGCTCATGAGAGCATCTGTCAGCACTGTGTCAGCTCATCTTGTGTGACATGCATGTACTGCTCCCTCCACGGTCCATCAACTATCTTCTTGACCTTTTGGAAAGGCAGAAAAGTTACACCCTTGGAAGGCACGGTACAGCCCTGGAAGGCAAGGTACAAGCCTGGAAGCAAAGGTATACCCTGGGAAGAAATGGTACAACCCCTAGAAAGAATGGTAAATCCCTGGAAGGAATGGTACACCCCTGAAACGAATGGTACACCTCTGGAAGCCAAGGTACACAACTGGAAGCCAAGGTACAGCCCTGGAAGGCAGGTTATATCCACATCCTAGTTCATCCACATCGAGGTTTGAACGAAGAACCCTCCACTTCCCAGCTCAGTCCCCCAGCAGGTCAAACTACTAAACCCAGCTATGGAGGCGCACAATCTGGACTGAATCTCTACCCTGCCCCATGTCCCAAATCTGATCTACCTGTTCAGTCTCCCCAACACATCCCTGAAGAGGCTACAGCAGGTCCAGAACTCAGCTGCCAAGATTCTGACCCAAACCAAGTCTTGGCAGCACATCACCCCCACCCCGGAACACTTGTACTGCCTTCAAGCCTCACCTACAAACTACTTGTGCTTGCCTATAAAGCTCAGCATGGCGTAGACCCACAGCCAAGACCCGTCCTTGTCCCCGGGAACCATCAAAGGCAGATCCGCCTGCTCCTCATCCCGGCATCCTCTTCTCCAGGGGTTCTCGGGTCTCCTTGGCTGGCTCGCCACAACCCCCAGATCGATTGGTCGACCAGGAGAGTGAGTTGGAGCATGGCCTGTCGGGCCAACTGCCTTTGCCCTGCACCAACTGCCTTTGCCCTGCACTCACCCCCACGCCTGGTGGTTCGGACTCCACCAGGAGAGCTAAGGAGGTGGGGCGTTCCCCCGTGTGGTGCGGCCAGGTAGCGCAGTCCAGGTGCCCAGGGTCGGTGATGCGCTCTGCCGCTGCAGTTTTCCTGGGGGCCGCATCCTGGCAAGTGGAGAAGATGGTCCCTGCGGCCCAGTAATCAGTTCTGGATCCAGGTGGGGTCCCATCGAACTGGCTGTTCGTCCCGGAGGACAAGGTGGCGGTGCCCTCAGTGCAGGCCGACATACGCCGGTGTAGGAAGCAGAGGAGGCGGGTCCGCTCTGCACTCCTGCGGGCCTCCCAGCGCTCTCAACGGCAGGCCAATCGGCACCGCATTCTGGTCCCATCCTATCAGCCTGACCAGAAGATTTGCCTCCCTACGAAGGACCTCTCGTTCCAGGTGAAGCCGGTCACTGAGTCGGATCTGGTCCCTCCGTCCGGCGCATCCTGGACGTCCGTCGACGGGGACAAGAGTTCCAGTTCCTGGTTGACTGGGAGGGGTACAGTCCAACGGCGCGATCGTGGGTTCCCCGCCATTTTGTCCTGAACAGCGACCTCCCCCGTGACTTTTTCCGCCCCCACCCGGATAAGCCTGGTAGGGCGCCAGGTGGCGCCCGTTGAGGGGGAGGTAATGTTAGGGTCCAGGGTTCCAGGTTGTTTTTTTCTGCAGGGGGCATGGTAGAGCTATGCTCCTGCCACAGACTGATGCACCTGCAGTCTATCTGTAATCTAGCTGCCTATTTAAGGTTTGGACTCCTGCTTACCAGTGTGGGAGTATTTTGGTGTTTTTGGTGACTTTGGAACATTTTGGTGACTTTTGGTCTCTTGTCTTTGGTGCGTATCCCTGCTCGTTGGATGTCTCAGTCCCGTCCTGCTGGAATCGGGAAACGTGCAGAACTCGACTCCTGTGTTGGCTCCGCGCTGGAGCTCTCTGTGCGCACCAGAAGTTTGAACTGTTGCTTCCCTACAGTCCAGGAGGACTGCCCTTTTTGTGTTGGTTAAATAAAACCCATTTTGGACTTTTGCCTGCTTTCAGGTCCTGTTCAAACCCAGACCGTAACAGGTCCTGGGGCAACGGAGGACTAGTGAGAGCTTCAACTGTGGACAAAGTAAAATTCTCCCAAGTTTGCTCTAAACTCAAGGTTCTCTGAGTCTTTTTAATGAATGCAAACGTGTAGGCAGAAGGTCCAGGGTTGTGTGAGACACATTTATCATAATAAGGCCTTTTAGACTAATATCTACAATTTATCAGCTTTTTGAAAAAATGGTTGTTGTGAAGTACCAGAAATGTTCCATGCTCAGAAAGAAGATCATTATGGTAAACACCAGCTGGACTGCTTTGGAAGAAAGTACCAGCATCAATTGATGTAAATTCAAATGGGGATAGTTTGATGGTGACTCTGGGTTAATAATCACAGTTGTGCTGATAGACATGGGTGCAGTAGTGGACACCAACAATTGTGAATATTTCTGTAGTTCTGCTGGTGGGCCTCATACAACAAGCCTCCTGGGAACAGTGACATCTAGCTGGAGGAACTGTGACAGCTCTTTCGAAAAGAGAATTTCTTTGATTTTATCACCTTTATGTTATTGACAACAGACAGGATGGAACCTGAAATTTAATAAAGGGGGAATATTAGGCAGATGAAAGTAATACTTAATACAAAAAGCAATGAAAGAGAGAGAGACAGTAACAGAGCCTGAAGAGAAAGAAGGGAGAGAATGATGCAGCCAATAAATGGTCAGGAGAGGAGGGATTTATTACTGTGGTTTCTGACACTGCATGTGTCCGTGCAGAAAATATTTGCAAAAGACCCGACTGGGCTGGTTCACGCTGTGATTCAGAGCTGAAGTCATTTAAAAAAGATATACAGCACAGCTCCTGCATCACCCAGGAGCTGCCTTCTCCACTTCTAACAACCCTCAAACAAGACTCACCACAGGTTCACCTCAAATATCCAGATGAAGCAATTTGAGGTCTACGACAAGAATACCTGGGTGAAGGACAGTGGAGGGAGATGGACATGCTTGATCCTTCCGTCTCTCCACTGAGAACCTCTCTCTCTCTCGATGTCTGCTCCCCATTCTGAGTGAGGAGCAGACATTAATAATTCAATCTTGAGTCACGATTTCAGATATTAGAAAGGAAATTGCCTTCTGAATGCCAGACCCACCAGCAAAGACAAAAGCCACTCACCTTGTCAGATCCACCCTTCACATTTATTTTCATTGCCTTTAATACATAGCAAATCCAGACTGAACACTGAATCTCTCACTACATTTACAGGATGCTTCAAAAAAGATGTTATTGCCTCAATCCCACTGCAACTGGACAACTAAAGTGCATGGAAATGGGATGGTCTCTCTGACATCAGTTCATATCCGACAAAGAGCCCAGCTCATGAGGCTGGAGAGCGATTTGCTCCAGCATGTTTGGGCATTAGTCTTAAAGTTAAGCTACAGAACACATGTGCTCATGCTCCACCACCTCCACGCTGGTGTGTGAGCCAGGACAAAAACATCCAAGAACGCCACCATGACCACGAGGGCCAGCGTGCAGCCTATCTAGACAATAACAGTTCTTTTATGTACCAGATGAGCAAAGGTTCATTCTCCATCTTCCTCTTGACAAAGATGCTGCTATGCCGCCTGACTCCAGCTGTTTATCTTGTGATGTAACAGCTCAACCACAAAGGGGCCGTAGAAAAAATGCTTATTGCCACCTAGTGTTGAGGAGGAGGACATTGTTGCATATAAACTGGGACAAGGAACAAATTCTGACACCGAAGTCTGATTCTGAGCACAGCTGGATTAAACTGTGCAGGTAAACTGTGGTGGCTCACACTGCTACTGCTGCTCTGCCGCTGCTGATGCTGTTGCTGCTGATGCTGCTGTTGCTGCTCTGCTGCTGCTGCAGCTGTTGCTGACTGTTGTAAGAATTCAGTCAGATGGAAAGCTAAAGACTGCGTTACTTGTGTTAAAACTGATTTACACTCCTGGGTCCTAGCATAGTGTTTAAAACTGTTCCATAGCAGTGGAAAGGGACTAACGGATTTTATCACCTACACACCAGATCCACAACAAGCTACAGCTTTAGTGCAGCTTTCTTCATCTGTGTGGAACAAAAGAGTGACACTTTTACCTCCAACACAGCTGTGATGTTTAAAATCATTAGTGGGAAAAGAGGCTTTGGTGGTGTAATTAGTATTGATTCGACAACAGCCTCTTTTATCCCTCAGAATACACTAATACCTGCGACAACTTAAGCAAGTTATTAAGATTGTATTAAAAGATGCTGATGATTAAAAAGCCATTGACTGTTGTTTAGTTTATATGCTCAGATTTAAAATGTCTAAGGTTCCTCTCCTGGCTGGAAGAAGAAGATACAGGAAAAACTGTCTGTCTGTCTGTCTGTCTGTCTGTCTGTCTGTCTGTCTGTCTGTCTGTCTGTCTGTCTGCCTGCCTGCCTGCCTGCCTGCCTGCCTGCCTGCCTGCCTGCCTGCCTGCCTGTCTGTCTGTCTACTCAATAAAAAAGTCCAACATAAAAAACATGAAGGAACGCTGCTAAAACATGAGTCTCTCCTCACCTGATGATGATTATAGAGCTTAATCATTGATTATTAGAAGGGCATTGGTTGTTCACCACCATCTGGAAATGAAGGTCTGAGCAGCTGAGCTCAGCTCTGTTCCACCACAGAGGTGAGAATGTGTCCTCCGTCTTCTCTATCTGATCCAGACTCCATGTTTTGTTGTGATTTCATTACATTTGTCTGCTTTTTGCTTTTTATTTCCCCGTCTGCTCAGTCTGTTGCCCATCCATCTATCTTAAAGAAGAACTGCTAGCAGCTCAACAGTGAGAGCCTCTCCTCCCTTCTGCTTCCCTTCCCGTTCACACCCTTTCTCATATCTTCTTTCTTTAGCCCGCAGGATTACATTCCTAAATTGTTTCCAACAATCACCTCTAGTCAAGCATTTTCCCTTTTTTGTGATCAAACAACAATATAAAGCTGATCTCGACAAATGTGACAGTGGATTTGCTTGTTGCACTTTTCATGGAGGCTGAATTCCCCATGAAATATCTAAGTACCAGCTAACTGCCCCGGAGTAGAGATTATCCAGTATTGTAATGGGTTGATAACCCTGCAAATGCTGCATCTCCTCCTCTGCTGAGGAAGAGTGTCTATATGAGTCACAATAAGAAGCCTCAGCCTTCCTCTGATAACCCATGTGAAACAGGACTTGTCTTCACACAACAGCTGCATCCTGCTGCCATGGCTGCAGGCTGATATGTAGGGAAAAGATGACAGGACAATGCACGTACATGAGTGTGGGTGTGTGAGTGTGTGTGTTTCAGTTCTGGTTCAGTTTCAGCAAAAGGAGTCACCAGAACAGCTTCTGCTCTTTGCCACAGTTGAAAAATCACCTTGTTTCTCATCAGTCTTGGTCAAATCGTTCTCACCAGGGTCATCCAGACAGGAGACAGGCAGAGGTGCATCATAGGAAGAGTAAGCTGAGGTAAACACACAGCCATCTGTGTATTACATAACAACTGGAGCAGCTCAGAGTTATCAGCCTAATTACACTGAGTGGGTCTGAAATAAAAAGGCTAAAGCTGCACCGGAACCATTCTGTGCTCATCCACTATCTGGATTCTAAATGCTCTGATGGTAAAAAGACATCAGACATCATGTCTCCTCTCTAATATCTCTCTCTTCTTTTGCTGGTGAGTCCAGAAGACAGATGTTGGCAATAAAAATGTGACCTTCAGTTATTACAATGTACCAACAGCCTACTGCATTAAACAGGAGGTGAAGGGCGAAGAGAAAAGCACATCTTCAGAGTGAGGCCACTTTCCTCTGCATCTGCGGGTCAATTTTCACCTGTTTGGCGCCACATGTCCCCGAGGAGATTAAAGCAAAACTAAGCAACGTCTGGGCTCGCTCACACCACTTCTGGATAATCTCAAATGCATGCTTTCATGGCAGTGGAGATGCATTTAATTGGCTGCCAGTGAGAGGCAGTATATTGTCTGTCTGTGATTAACTGATTTCCTTTTTTTTTGTGTTGAAAAGGGGGCAGCGGTCTCCAGAGAGAGCTCCATTCATGTTACTGGCATGCAGTCCAGTTAACTGGCAGTTCAAAAAGGAAATGTTTCCCTTTTCCATGGCAGCTGCTCTGCATCGTTGTTGCTGTGTTCTTCTTTTGCATCAGACATGGAAACTGCTTTACAGCAGTTAGACACGCCGGCACAGGCCAGATCTGTGCCAGACCAACTGCATGGGAAGGGAGTTTATGCCAATAAGAAACATGATGGGAATGTCAGTATGGTTACCTCAAACTTCCTCTGTAGCACCAATGCACGCGACTTTAGCAGACGGACGTTAGCTGAGAGTCGTTTAGCCCGTTTGTCTATTTCCAGAAGTACCTTTGAGATTATAAGAGGTCATAAGAATAAATATGTGAAATTAAGCTCATGTCTGATAGAATGTCAGTATTAATGATGTTATCATGTCCACAGCATTGGTTCTTCTGAAGGTTTAGGGATAAGATATAACTCCTTTATTGCCATGCAGCTATTAATGCTGGTTCAGCCCAACGTCCTGGATTTTTGATACGCTGAATGACGTGTGTTGTTAAAATATATGCAATAAGGTTGTCATTACTGAAATAAGAAAAGAATACAGTAAAAAAGCTGTCTAAACAAGCTGGACAAGGTGAACACGGCCATCCATTAGGAAATGTTTCAAAGTGCTTTTATTCTTCTTATGGGCATCAGCATCAGTGGAAGCACCACGACTTTGCCAAAGGGAGACAGGATTGTACAGCAGGGGGGCAGATTAATGATCCAAAACACACACACACACACACACACACACGCACAGGGTTTACACCAACTCACACACCTGTATATTGTACAGCAGAGCAGGGTACCAGTCTGAGAGGAACATAATCAGCAAGATCAACCACAGGAGGCAGCAATCACATGAATTAAAGATTTGCTGGCATTAAGCCGAGAGGGTTTCATTTCAGTATTTATGTTATTTCCAGCTCTGGAATTAGTTTTTTGTGATGCTTCTGGACTGTGTGCCCAAAGCAAAGGTCAGCACCTGAATTCTTCAAAAAGCTGTGAAGGGCTGTGTGTGTGTGTGTGTGTGTGTGTGTGTGTGTGTGTGTGCGTGCGTGCGTGCGTGCGTGCGTGCGTGCGTGTGTGTGTGTGTGTGTGTCAGTGAGGTGCTGGCTCTGACCTGAATAAAGTGGATCCATGGGAGGATGATGGTGGCTGCTTGGGAGGTGTGAAAACTGAAGTGAAACAGTTTAATCTCTGAACGAAGGAAGTCAGAGGCTGCAACATGACATCACTGGGTGTTGGCACTTTTAAAAAACACATTTATTTAATTCTCAAACTTTACTAAAGTTGTCAAAACGGCAGCATCAGTATGTGGTCTTAGCGTCTATGTCAGTGCCATGTGAAAGGATATAAATACAGGAAATTAGCTTTAAACGCACAAGTCTCATTAAAGGAAGCCAGATTTCCCCGAGTTCGGAGTTAACGTGTGTTTCTTATCAGATCCTTGACTGTCTTTAGGGGTTTCTCCCACCAAATCTCCTGCTCACCTGTGCAGGACACCTCTCAGGCGTAGCGCCCTGTTGAGGGAGGGTGTTCTGGCCCTGCCGGGGGAGCTGCTACTCCCATCAATGCCTGCTTGGCTTCAGATGAAGTTTGGAGGCGCTTTGACATGCTCTGGAAATGCACATTTTGCTGTGCTGTTGCCCAGGAGCAGGGGATTCTGTGGCTGCTGTTACTTATGTGGGTGGTGTTTGTAAGGGGCATAAACTAGATTATTATTATTATTATTATTATTATTATTATTATTATTATTATTATCATTGTCGTCATTGTTGTTGTTGTTATTATTATTGCTATTATTATTAATATTATTGTTATTATTATTATTATTATCAGGGGCATAAATGTGATGGGACTGCTCACTGAGGGCGACACCTGCAACCCTCTATAATCGCAATCACAGGGAGGCAAAATTAATGTGTTGCCTATGATTTAAATACATGCTTTTATCTCAAAAGGTTTTATTCAAGTTTCATGAAAGCATGGGTCAATTTTTCTCACACGATATCAGGATTCAGAGCCATGAAAAGCCCGCTATGGTGGACGGAACGGCTGAGCTATAAAATGTAGTGTTAAACTTTAATTTCAAGAAAAGCTTAAGCTGTATTTGTGCTCCAAGGTTACAGTCAGACTACAGCAGCGTGTGCGCAGTCTGTGTAAGTAGGAAAGAAGATGAGCGACATTTCAAAACATAGAAAGTAACCTGACTCATTCCAGCCTTTTTACACAACTCAAACAACTACAGTCGCATGTTCAAAAGTCCTAACTCTTATAGGTAATCTACCATGCCTGGGTGAGAAGAGACAAACTGGCATTTGGAAAATATCACAAGTTCACAGAGTTGCTGTTGTGGTCAAATTAACTTAAAAACAGGAGCGAAGGAAATGTACAAAAGCCTCAAACAGAAGGAGGTGGAGGGTCAGAGAGAAGCTGCTAAAGAGAAAGAATCAAAATCCATAAAATCCCATTCTTTTACTCTGCAACATGCTCCAAATGACCAGGTTGATGTGAAGGGTCACAACCCTCGCTGCAACCACGGCAACCAGTCCCCTCCCACCTCCCGCTCTTTGCTCTCTTCAACTTCACGTGACTGGGTTGTGTTTTATCTCCAGTAAATGTGCTGACATTTGCTGAGCGTGAGCAAGATATTACCAGATGGGCAGGTCATTGCCTGTGATCCCTGTTTCCTTCTATGCAATTTAGAAATAACCACTACCAAAATACATAAATCCACCCATGACTCATGGAGTCTCCACAGGTGCTCCCCAAAAACACGGTATGAACAAAGGGACTCCTCCAGAGACCGAGGGACAGGAGCATTTCAGGAGCCTTCCAGCAAGAAGGAAAACATGCTGTCCAAAGAACCAGCTGCTAAATAGCCCTCATGTAGCCTAATTTAGCTTCCTCAAAATGTATTCCTCTTTCCCTCACAATGAACTTTATAATTCAAATTTAAAATAATGTCCAATGCAAAAAATGTACTAAAAAGAAACTGGAAACACTGGAAGTGATTGAATTTGTGTTTGTGTCAAGAACAACAACAACAATAATAAGTGATGATGAGGATGATGATGATGATGATGATGATGATGATGATGATGATGATGATGATGATGATGAAAACTCATCCCTAGCTGTGGTGGGATCAGAGATTTTTACCCCCTGACATGCTTTGTACTCTTCTATTTTAGTCTCTTCAAACACAGGCAGACATTTCTCCATAGAAATCAGGCAAGCAGGCGAGTCTCCCATGACACCCAGAATTATGCAGCAATGTTCCTGAAGCAATGTTTTCTGCTGTTCTCTGCAGTGTGTATTACCCATCTTCATACACAGGAGTACACATGCTGAGAAATAATACATACACACACACGTAGAGATGTATGACTCATTTAGAAGAAGCAGGAAAATATATACACTTTTAAAATCGCCAATGAAGAGAAGCTGTTAATAATAATGATGTCAGTCAGAGGTGGGAAAGGTCTCTTGCTGGGGCAGAATTAGTGGTGCTGTGACGTTACTGACGTCCCCTCATATTTAGCAGAACTGCTCACACTCACAGAACATTAGCAGCTTCAATCCCACATTAATTCCATGAATGAGGTCAAGATCTCAAGATTTCCTCAGCAACAGCAACGGTTGTGTCTTTTTTACATCTCAATTCCAATTTTTCAATCCCAGTAATGCACCATGCTCCCACATTGGGCTCATTACCGTCGCCCATATATCATCTCCATCACCCTTTTTTTCAGGCCCAATGAGTGACACTATCACAGCTCACATTTTGGCACCGGAGGCACAAACAAACAGGCGCACAACTCAGCACAACATGCATGAAATAGCTTACAGTGAGTGCTTCAAAGCATGAATGGGTGCCAGCGTGCGCTATTACAGAGCATGTGAATGAATAAACAGGATTAGAGCCGTGGTCGGGCTGCGTTGGAGACCCGCGGCGCCGGCACAACACTCCATCACCATCCGACAAGCATTCCTGAAGACACAGAGACGGCAAGACTGAGATCAAATAGAGGATTCTCTTCTCTTCTATTGCTCTTCAACCTCCTGCTCTTCATCCAAGGCTTGGCTCGCTGATGGATCCTGTTATGGTGTGACGTGAACCTGGGGCAGCCAGAGACACGCTGGCAAAGGCACGGAGGGAGATATGGGCCAGACTGGGCTCCAGACTCTGGTCACCACCTCAAAGGACCTTCCTGCGACCTCTGCCCAACGGGTGATAATAATGATTCTTTTTATGAATAATACCGACATTTTTATGGATGAAGGCATGCTTACGTTAACCATGCAACGCTGCATGTAGCAGATATGAATGTGTGTGGAGGTGGCTAGTGTGAGCTGGGGCATGATGTGCTATATGGTACATAGATATATGCAGGTAGAGGGTCAGAAATGGTCTGGAAAACAGAGATTAACGTGAGAGCCTCCACGGTAGTAAGTGTCAGTGGGAGGTGGGTCGTGTGTGTAATAGTGAGACGTTCCATCCCATCATTGACAGTATCCCTTAACTGTCACAACAGTATAGCAAATACTGATACACGGATAAGGAAGATGCTGTGTCATTACACTGGCTGCTATAGAGCTGTTCAGAGATCTCGATGGAATCCTTGAAAGACTAATTTCTTGTACAATAAACATATAAACTGTATGTATGTGTGTGTGTGCGCGCGTGTGCGTGCATGTGCCTGGTGGTGGGGCATGGTGGCGAGCGTGTGGTAGCTGGAACTGCACCCATGGGGCCTGGCGGAGCATGGGTTTGCTTTGATGCAGGACTTGGGTCCCAGTTAACCCATTACCTTTAACCCAAAAGTCAACCCTGGATAAGCAGATGAGAAGAATGGACACATCTCTGGCCCTGCTCATGTTTGTACTGCAGTTTTAGCGTAGCAGAGTTTTAGCTGAGACTCGAGTCTGGACTGGGCTGTTTTTAATATCTATATTCAAAGGTGAGTCTGAGGTCACAGGAAGCCTGGACCCTCACATAGCTCACAGCGATTCAACATGTGTGACCCTCCAAGTAGTTCATGCGAACAGATAAAACATTGCCTCGTCTTTGTCTACCTGATCTTCCTTAACTGTCCTAATTTGGGATCTTATCCTGATTCTGTTGAAGAGAATTTGTATTTATCTTGTTATCATGTGTTCCATCATATGTTTCCGTTTTCTGTTAGAAGTACTTTAGAAGTTAGGAATGGTAGAATATTTAGTAAGTGTAATAAATGTCAGTTGACCCTTCCTTGACATTTATGTTGTTTAGACAGTTGGAGGCAGGAGGAGACAGTCAGACGGAAAGTGTTAAACCCCGTCGTAAAATGTGACAGCATAGTTTACTGGTGTTGATAAGTTCCTCTGCAAGAAGGTGAACTTTGAACTGGCCATTTGGGAGACAACAGAGAACAAGGACTGTGTCAGCATCCAATGGGACTGGAAAAAGACGAGGTCATCCAAGAAGAAGGACGGGATTGGACTATATGAGCATTGATAATTTGCATTTGTGTTTCTATAAAAGACTGGGCCAAGGGATAGTTAGGTTGACTTCATGCCCTAGCAATTGACTTTGTTATTGTAGGGTTATGAATTGGCCCGGAGCTCTGTAATATTTGTATCTTGAATTGGTTCTATTGCTAAATACATTTTGAAATTGGCATTATTCTTCTTAAAGTCTTCATTCAAAGAACATGCGGATTAGCAGTGACACACGAGAGGTATTGCGATCCAGCACTGTCCACCTGTACACACCTGCTTTACTGGCATCTTGGACCGCTCCATATTTATTGAGGAGCTCACGAAAATGACTACTTTAATAATGATTTGGTAATGATTTTTTTCTGAATTTACTGAAGAAACCTTTTGCTGCACTGCCTTTGTTTCAGCTACCAGAAGATTCAGAGCAAAATAAAGACAAAAGCAACAACCTGAAAAAAAGGATGAAAGGAAAAACCAGAATTCACCCAGGGGAGTCTGAAAGAGGCGAGACAAAATCTACTGAGTACCACAGTGTCTGAGCGTCACACTAGTAAATTATTAAATGCAAACAAAGTGGAATATTTCAGTATGTCAGAATATGTTTTTCACATTGATGTGCAAATTCACAGAGACAACATCAACGCTAGAAGCTTCTGCTTGTGTCTCAGCACAGGCTGTCGCATAAAATGTATTCATTCATTCATTAACACTATTCAAACTGCTCAATTCTATTCCTCCAGTCTTGAACTGCCCACTTGTTTCTCTTGAGAGGGAGCCCTGCCGAACTCTCACCAGGCAAAACATTCCCAGCGGATAACGAGAGAGAAGTCGGAGGGAGAATCTTTGGAAAAAATTGCCCAAAAGTCAGTTTGCAGTGTGTCTCCATGTTTTTTCAGGGTGGTTCGCAGGAAAACGTGAACAACCAGAGACAGGAAACACGCTCAGCTTCTGTTAATCCTAACATTCTCCTGCTTCATCAGGGGCTGTGTGCTGAAGCTCCAAACCAGGAACTAGAATCCCTGCTTCACCTGCCCCTCCTCTGCTGCCTGTCACTGGTGATGGATGCTCCTCGCTTCAGACTGAAACCAGAATAAAGTCCTGTCTGTCTGCCTCTCTTTGCACATTACAGCAGCGTGGAGCCATGAACAGAAACTCGTGCCCATGAAGTGGACGTGTCTGTCCAAGAAGCAGCTTCAGGCATCAAACGCATGTTTGTCCAAACTTATTCTAAACTTTGGAAGGAACATTTGTTGTCAGGTGTGATGTTTAGCAAAATTTCTTCTAAAGATCCAACTGCAGCGCATCTCCAGTCCATATAATCTAGAGTTGGGTCTGTTCCCGTTAAATGCTGCAGTATAAGCACTCTTATATTTGATTTGTAAATTATCTGAATCTTACTAGAAACACCTTGGGGTCATCAATGTTTTAGATGTCTAACGATAAGAGTTCAACCTCTCTCAGCCTTAAACTAGATGGAGGATGTTATTGTATTTTTCCCAGCCCCTTCAAACAGTGGAGTCCACTGACCAAACAACCCGCAGGCTAAAAACAACACAAATCTGTCTGGACTGGTCAAACTCTCTGATCTTTCTTGGCGGCGCTGCAGACAAATCATGGCCATGAGAAGAATGCTCGCACAACTAGCCTGGCCAAGGTTTAAAGATAGATCAAATTTGATTTGCTACACTCCAAAGAATACTCCAGGAATGCTAAATGTGACTTGACATGGGCAATACATGCAGTGGAGCATTTCCAAATAGGGCTAAATAAAGTGCTGCATCCTATTATTCTGCTCCGGACCTCTTCTGTGGGATCTGCTGAGGCTGACGACTCTATAAATGGTGCTAACTGACTTTAGACCACACAGATTTATGGTGGCTGGACTGAAGCAGTGACGTTTCATTTACAGGTTTCATGATTTCCAAATTTTCTCTCTTGTAATTTTCCATTTAGTGCATAAATTTCCACTTAAGCCAAAGCTCCAACTCATTGTTGTTGTCTGTAGCTGATTTTCAGCAGTCACCCTTCTCTATCTCTCTCTCTCCCTCTCTCCACTGCAAATGTGTTAATTTTATCCCCAGCTCAAATTGAATTGCATTAATAGCCAAGTGAATTCATTCTTTTTGCTGTTTGTTGAGTTTATCTGCCTAACAACCCCCCCCCACCCACACACACACGCACACGCACACATACACATACACATACACACACACACACGCACACACATCACCCCCATCCTGTTTCTGTGTGGTGCTCATGAGCCCACCATAACAACCACGGCCAGGATGTGGAATTGAAAATCCAGTCAGCTGTTTAAATATCCAATTTATTGGCACGCACTAATGAAAACAATATTTCACTGTTAAATCTGAATGAGTAACATTGTACATAAAAATACATAAAGAAAGAAAGTCTGACCAATGAGAGATGGACGGAGACGGTTGGAGGACGGCAGGACAATCTGTTGGAAGCTGTTTTACATGCAGAAATAAAACCGCCCTGTCTTATGCTAACTCCTTCATCGTGGTGGCATCATCAGACATGTGCAGCGCCGTCCCACGCTCATGCACAGGTGGACACTCTTCTGTGGAATGTTTGCAGAAAAGTTAAAGGCGCAACACAGTTGTCCCCAACTGTAGGCTAATATAACAACATCCAAAAAACAATTTAAATTGAGTTTCCTCCGAGGAGGCTCATGGAAAATGGCTCTGCATGTAAAGCGGCACAGCCAGGACAAAGAGCATGAGGGAAACCTCCCCATAAAACACTCATAATGCTCATAAAACAAGTACTTAAAGGATTGTTGTAACATCACTCAACCACATGGGTGTAAATTCATAACGAGCATGATGACCTTTCAAACTCAGAGACTTCCATCAGGAGTGAAGACTTTAGCCAACAAATAACCTCACTAATGTGAAGCTTTCGTGATCAGCATCCTCTCTCACACTTTCTCCATTAATCTAACTCATCGCCACAAAATTAAACTGAAAACATTTTTCCTCTGCTCAGAAAAATTGGAGACATTTCTGTGCTCTGTTGCAGCAGGTTTTAGGAGCTTGTGTAGCAGAAAAACTGCAAGGTAAATGGCGGCATCTTTGCCCTGACACTATTGATTTGGCCAGAGGTGGATCACAGCAGAGGTCAGAGGATGCAGAACTCCTCACTGTGTCCTCTTCCTAAAATCCCAGGCTTTAGTCTGAAGTCAGAACCTTTCACACTGGATTAAAAGCTGTGGTCAAATACAGGATGTGCAGCCTGGAAACCAAGTCAAATCGGGGTCAAATGGGAAATTGAGCCATAGGCAGGAGGTGTCGGTGCTTGTTTGTCACTGATATTATTGTAATGTTCAGAAAAAAAGTGTGGGGGGGTGTCAGCCGACATGAAGGATCAGGAACAGGACAATGAAAACCAGATCAGTTGCACGCGGATCCTGACTGGGACAGGAGACAGACGTTGTCGTGTGGAGGCGCCTCACCGATGACAGGGTGTGCCTTGGCATTCACAGCAATGCTGCTTTGCAGCGATCACTTGGCATCCGCAGCACTGTCGTCATGCAAAGTGCAGAGAAATGTGTGATAGTGCAAAGATGGAAATGAAATGTTCCTGTGCTCTTTCATTTCTCCATCAAGAGAAACACACACACACACACACACACACTCACAGCTCAAGGCTCCCATGGGTCCAGTTATGAACCTGCCAGGCCAGCTTTTATGGATCAGAACTCCAGTTGCCTCTCACTTGATTGTACTGATGTAAATATCTTCCTCATTTATTTCCAAATGCTATCTTCTGAGCCCAGATTTCAGCAGTCATTAACATATAATTAATTTAATAGAAAACTGTTAATAAATGAGTGAACAACACTGGATTAGGTTTCAGATCAGGTGCAAAGCAGCCAGGCCTTCCTCCTGCAGGTGTGTGTCATAGTCAGGAACAGCTGCTTGTCAAGCACACGCATGTAGAACAGTCGCCACAGAACGGTAATGTTTTGTCTCTCTCTCACACACACACACACACACCCACACCCACACCCACACCCACACCCACACACACACCCACACCCACACACACACACACACACACACACACACACACACACACACACACACACAGATACAGACAGGCATGGGATTTAGGAGAGGAAGCAGTGACAGGAAAGGAAGAATGCTCTATGTATGTGTTTGTGTGTGTGTGTGTGTGTGTGTTTGTGTGTGTGTGAGAGAGAGGCTGCATAATCAAGATAGATGGTGTCGTAATCGCAGCTGGAGCACAGCAGAACCGTTCAGTAGGAGGGTGAAATACAATAATTAACATTTATGTATATTAATTATTAATCTTGATATTAATGGTTATGTCTCTAATTAGCATCAGCAGAAACCAACATGTTGCACGTTTAGTTTTAGCAACTCCTGCCCTCTATCTTTTTACCTCTGTTCCTATTCTTTTGTCATATTATTATTATTATTCCTATTCTTATTATTACTATTATTGTTGTTGTTATATTATAAAACAAACACTGCTCTTATGCATAGGCAGCTGTGGTTACGAAGAGCCTTTCGTAGGGATAATAATAGTTCCCATCATTGTCAGAATGTGTTAGGAAGATGAATAATGGTGTAAAAGCAATAAACGAGAGACGGCACAGCGAAAACACTCCTGATTAATTCTGCAATAACTGTGTAGTTGTCTGTCAAATCCAAACATAACATTAAAAGCATAATGTGTACAGTCATGTATCTTTCTATTGCTTGTGTAACTTGATTTTAAGAATAAACTCCCAATTGTAAATCATGTTTCAGTACATTCACTGTATTAAAAATTTCATTAAACATCCATGAAAAATAATAAAAGAGTTGCTGACAGGTAAATGTGGCTTAACATCCAAATCAAACCACAAACACACCCAAATTATGAGCAAATGCTGAAATCAGACTGTTTGTCGGCAACAACGACTTACTGTTATTTCCAAGTATTTACAAAAAACAGTGACGATTGTGTCAAGGCAGGAGATGATGGACATCATCACATGAGCCATGACTCTCAGAAATGCTCATATTTTCCTGCAGCACCAGTGCTGATGACTGCACGTCATCAGTCAGTCAGAGTACAGAGAGAATGAAATAAAGACCTGAACAGAGAGAGACGGCGGGGGAAGTAAACCCTCACTTACCCATGAAACCACCTGCTGTCTCAACAGTCCCTCTAGTCTGGGACACTGGACAAAGAGGTGGTTAATGGTCTCTGACTGGGAGGAGAAAGGGCAGCCGTCCCCTGTACTACGGTCAAGGGTTAAGGTGTACCAGATATCTGTTTGTAGCTACAGCCCTGTGTACAGTCCTCCACTGGAGGTCTCCTGTCCGTTTGTCAACAGGAGGTTTGTACAGAGAGTGCCAACAGCCCCCTAGGGAAGAACCTGCGCTAAAAACTCAGTCCACCACCAACACCAACATGTTTGCAACTTGGATGCTTCTTCCTTCTTCCCCACATTGTTAAAGTCTGGCAGCCTGAGGAGGGCAGCCTGCTATCTCTGAAGACATCTGTGTCTGCACAGTCCCACAGCTGGACTGACTGAATTGTCCACAGCAAACTTTCTGAGATCCTCTGGCAGGGAAGCACAGACCTCCTCCACCAGCCACAGTAGCAGCCTGCTGGACTTGATGCTGAGTAGGTCAGCAAAATGAGAAACCCAATTCTTCAGGAGATGGTCCAGTGTAACATTTCCAGCCTCTCTCAGTCTGGACCTCATGCCGGCGAAAGACAGGACCCGAGAGGTGATGGAGCCATTTCGAAAAGCGGCCCTTCAAAGATCCACATCCCTGGTGTTATCACAGCTTTCTGTTTGGCTGATAAAACCTGCTATGCCAGGAATACTGACTGGTAAAAGAGTTTCAGACGAGTCAAATCTAAGGACTAGGGCTAAAGCACAAACAGGTGTTGTACCCCAGCCATGCAGGTCAACAGCAAATAGGCCACGTCTGTCCACAGCAGGTCAAAACTGTCTTTGAGCTTTCTGCATGCCTTCGATCAGACCTCCCGATCGATTATGAGCATGGTAAGATTGTCAGTTCATCTCAAAGGGTCTAGGCAATCAAGTTATCAGGATCTGGTCCCTGTTGGAAAACTGAGGTAGCAGACATTTCCATTTAGACAATCTGGCTGAGGTTTCCTGGTAGCCTTGGTCTGTCCCTGTCTGTCCACCACCCAACATGCAGAGATTCACTCTTCTTCTAGAGGACGGCTTTGAGATTTAAACCTTAGTCAGGTCGTTGAAACCTCTCTGATCTCTAATAAAAACAATGGTGTCATCAGCATAAACTGAAACCACCAGCTGGAGATGCTGAGGAAGGTCAGGGTACAAAACTGACTGTCTAGATATTAATGAGATCAGATAAAGTCAACAGCCAACGAATATACCTTCCCTGGATAGCTCAGCCCACTACCCACCTTCTCCAAACGACAAGAATCCCAGCAGACAATATGTTTGGTCTCTAACGAGCAAGTCAGTGTTTTTTAGTCTGCCAGGGAGCACTTTTAAAATTAGGCTTAAAACCTACCTCTTTGAAAAAGCTTATTGTTAGCTTATTGCTAATTCTGTAGTTCCAGTTACTATCATAGAAAGACAAATGATCATACTTAGCGGGTCGTCTAATCATTAGGTTAACATCTTAGCTATGCTGCTATAGGCCGAGGCTGCCAGGGCCCAGAAACATGATCACCCACCAGGCCTCTGTCACCCCACTGGGTCATGGTTTCCTCTCCTCCTCCTCATCAAGTAGACTAGTGATGCTATTTCTTGTGTAGTTTCTCTAGATTCTGGAAAGCGCCTTGAAACAATTTTGATTGTAAAAGACGCTATATAAATAAAAATTGATTTGATTTGATTTGATTTGATTTGATTTGATTTAAAATAAGTTCATAGTCAGTACAGAGCAATACCATGCGCTCCCAGTTCTTTAACAGAGCCACGTCTCCTTTCCTTGGAAATAAAGCCTGGACTGCATTCTGACAGTCCAGGCTTTTTTCTGATGTCGGTAGTGAACTTGTTTGAGTGCAGAACCTCCCACAGGTCAGCATCCAGACACCTCCAGAAATGTTTATAAAAGTCATGCAGTCTGTCCAGTCCTGGAGCCCAACCAGAAGCCATCTGTCCCACTGCAGCCGTAGGTTCCTACATGGAAATGTTAGCTTTTAGGGCAGCTCGGTCCAGGTTTGGTGGGAGCCCCCATCTCAGATGCTCATGAACCTTGACCTCACCAAAGCCCCTTTCACCATTTCCTGCAAAAACGTGCTCAGTTCCTTTTACTTTTGTTTCAGTGTGTCTCTCCGTGCTGGTGTGAGTGCAAAAACTGTCATCCAGATCCCTGATTTCTCATTCCAAGTCTTTTATGGCTCGTTTGACCTGTGTGGTTAATTGGTGGTGTACTGCTGACAGAAGACAGAACTGTGCTTTACCCACCTCCCACCACTGACTAAGACATTCAAAGTGTCCCTGCCTGCCCCTCCAGATCCCCCAAAAATATGTCAAACCTACGAGTAAACTCAGTGTCTTGAAGCAGCTTCACATTAAAGTGCCTGTAAGAGCTGCATTTGGGTGTTTGTGTGATATGGAAAGCAAAGATGAGCAAGTGATGATCAGTGAAACCAAATGGATAAATGTGACAACTATGTGGGACAGATAGAACCTGGCTGCACTTCAGAAACAAAGAGACCCTCTGAAACAGGTCCACCCTGTCTGAGCCTTGCTTTGGACTGTGGGACAGAAGGTATCTTATATCCATCACTATGTCTAATTATGTCTATTTTCTCCTGAGGAATAATGTCTGAAACTAGAGCCATCTTATGTTGATCCCTCCCTTTGTTGGTGTTCAAAGATGCAACCCTGAACTTCTTCATAGGAGGCAGAAGAGAGGTTAAAGGGAACAGCAAGATGATCAAGCTCACCTTCATCTTTATCCTCCTCCTATGTGAGCTCTTAACATTCCTTTGCTGTTTTTAGTTTTAGCATCTTTCTGAGAGCAGTTATGTGTTTTTCTTTAGATGGAACTGTGGTCTTTCCTCAAGGAGGTTGACTCCTACAACTTTCTGTAGAGTTCGTAAGAACTTCTACTCAGGAACTTCACCTTCACAGAGTGCCCAAAGGTTCCACCAACAAGTCCAAGCCCCCTCTCTTTCCTCACCAACACTGTGTCACACCTGTCACGTACAGTCATGACTATCTTAACAGACTGCCCATTCCTCAGCCGTACACCAGCAGCTGACTTTGATCAGATCCATCTGCCTGCCTTCCCCTTTTTCCCCACACTGACCTCCTCTGCTCCTTCAGGTCCTCTTGTTCCTGCCTTAGAGCCAGCCAACATTTAAGCATCTGCTGCCTCCTTGGTCCACCTGCCCTTTCTGGACCCTCTCCTGCATAGGGCTCAGTTGGAGGAGCGTGGTGGTGCTGCCGTCCAGCGGAGGCCCTGCTACCTGATGCTGCACTCCTCATCAGCGGGCTTGTGACCCCATGTGTGCTCCACATCCCCCACCCTCAAAATCCTTTATTTTCCCTCAGCTGGTGTAGACCATCTAGTATCCCGCTCTGTGTCTCACCCTGAAAGACATGTCCAAGGTCTGTGATGGACAGTTCAGGAACATAAAGCTGTCTTCTGAAACGTGAAACATCCCTCTTATACTCATCATTGTTGGAGTCTCATCTAACTTCCTATTACAGCTTCTGGAACAATACAGTTTCCACTACTTGGGGAAAACTGGTGAGTTTGCAGAAGAAAATAGAACATGTTATATCTTGGTCCAGATTTGATGATCCACCTGATCCACTTTTCTATTACAATGGACTTCTGAAAATGACTGAGCTCAATATTTTTCACAATGCCTCTAATATATTGTATATGGTGTGGTCAACAGAGACAGATGGGGGATGTGAAGAGAGAAGAAGAGAAGGGAGCGAAGGGAGAGAGACAGACAGAGGGAGAGGGAGAAAGAGAGGGAGGGAGAGAAAGGGAGGGGGAGAGGGGGTGAAGAAAATGATTAAGAAAGAGGAAGAGAAGGGAGCAAGGGGAGAAAGACAGAGAGAGGGGGGCAGTTTAACTGAGATAGAGGGAAACGTTAGGGTGCTTGTGATTTCGTTCCTCCTTCACTTTTTTCCTCTTGTTTCTGTTGGGGAAAACATGAACGTGTGAGCTGGAAGAGCAAAGAAGGAAAAGTGGTTGACCTTTGAGAGGATTATGGGATTTGTATTACAATAAAGGAGTGAGGGAATATGATCCATGTGTTGTACAAAACTGACTCTTGCTGCTGTGAGACGTGACGGCTGACAGACTGGGGGGATCAGTTGGATCATCAGAGATCTTCACAGCACAATGGCATCATGGAGAAGCTAGAAGTTCATGATGGCATATTTAGGCTAGCATTCACAGTCCCTCAAGGCCTCTCCTTTAGTTAAGGATATGATGAGTTTAAAAACTCAGAGACCTCCATGTCTCTCTCACCAAAACACACACACACACACACAGGGCTGTGCTAGCATCCCCTTCTCAGCGTCCTGGACTCACAGCCACCTACCTGACCTCTAGAAATATGGCGGCGACAGATTTGTGGCTTGTGCTGATTACCAATCAGATGGCTTCAGTTCCACAGGACAGATGATGCCGAGCGAGTCTTAAATCACATCGGTCCCCTGCTTGCTCTCTCTGTCTTCTTTATTGTTAGTTGGCAGGGGTTTAGTGGGTCGTGGTAGGCCCACCTTTAGGTTTCTTGGTGGGCAACAAGGAGCCCGAAAGTGTGAAAGGACGGAAAATATAAAGATGTGCCAAATTTATGATATTCTTTATGTGATTCTGACCACCGGAAGAGCGTCAAACGCTTTAGTCTATCTGTTGCTCTTCTATTTCTCTATAAACCTGATGAGATGAATAAAATTGTAACTTAAACTAATGCTTCATTAGACTAATTACAGGGTGGATTAACTGTGACTGATCACATTTAAAAAGATGCATAGAGACAAAAACACAGTTGGGATATTTTGCTTTACACACAGAAGACAATATATTCAACATGATGTATGTGTGTGTGTGAAAATCTTTTTGTGTAAAGCTGTGCAGCCTGAGTCGTCTTGCACTTTCCTCCGTGGATGCAGCCATTGGAGTTCTTACTTTTTACACCTGCTGTTATGCTTGTCCATCTGCTGTCCTAGTCCTAATGGAGTTAACACACACACACACACACACACACACACACACACACACACACACACACACACACACACACACATACACGCGCACCAAAGCTTTGATCAATAAATAACACTGTCACAGGGACTCTCTTCACACTGATATCTACAGATGCAGTCTGCAGAAAGGTGCCGTGTGGTAGCTCTTCTGTGTCCTCTCTACCTGCTCTCCTTCCAACCCAGCAGACTCACACTAATCAGCTCAGCTCACCTCCTGTCAGGCCAGCATCAGCACGAGATGACTATAATTGACATATGAACCCAGGTCTGACTGGTCTAGCTGTGTTCTTCTGGATCTACCATCTGTGGATGGGCTGAAGAAGCCTACTGAGATAATCCTGAAAAAGATTCAACATGTTATTTCTCTCTTGTTTCAAAACCAACAGCAGCTACTTAGATTTCTTGTACTGCTCCATTCAAGTAGAGGATTGTGATGAAGCAGTGGGAAAAACTCCACTTTAATTTGTCCACAGTCACAGTCGTGTCCTTGAGCAAATAATAAGAAATACCAGTAGAACAGCTCAAAGATGGACCATTATCAACTCAATACACTGTCAAATCAGACTTTTAGGACTTTTTATTTCTCCTCAGCTACTAATATTACAACATTATTCTTATGTTCTTCCTTTAGGACTTTTCTGAAAAGGCTGAGTTCTGATGATAGTTTGGATTTCTGGCTTTCCATGAAGGCATGTTCCAGACTCTTCGACTCTAAGGGAGCGTGCTATTCGAAGAAGCTCTTGTTTTTTGCAAAATGCTGTTTCTGGATGTCCTGAAATCCTCAGCTGACTCGACCTGCTGACGTATCTGACTGGAGGTACTGAAATATGAATGTGGTGGTGCTGAGAGAGCCGAGCAGCGCCGCACTACTGCCCTTATTCCTCGGCTCTGGCCCTAGTTTGACTTGTCCCCCATCACTTGTGACTAGCTACTGCTGCTGCTGCTGGTCTTTGTAGTGACAAGAATGCTTCACCAAAGACAGCAAGGTGAAGCAGTTCCAGCAGCAGATTGTTGCAGCAACACTACGACCGTCTAGCGACCATCCTGCAGCTGTGCCTCCTGTTGTGAGAAGATGCTTTGCAGCTGGATGAGTTGTTGTTATTTCACAGTGTAAATGAAGCTTTGCTTCCAGCACCAGGTACCAGAGGGGAGCTGTGATGGACGACACCTTCAATGCATCTGCACTTCCAGCCTGCAACCATTTTCATTGCCAATGATATTGATGTTACACAGGTTGCACTGATTAAACCCAAATGGCAGCTGGGACCCTCATGGTGGCCACTGGCCACTTGCATGTAACATGAATATTTTGGGCTGTGTGACAATGATTTGGTTGTGGCGACAGCTTTTAGCTTCTGGGGATATCACAGCTAGCTTTCTAAATAAATCATTATGCCATCTGCACCAAACAAACAGGACTGAATCTACAGGCTGTGACAGACTGAGAGAACTCCAGTGCTTGAGCGCCATTAGAAAACAGGGAATATTAGTCAGTGGAGCCAAATGAGGCTGCCTTAAGCCAAGTTCAAATAGCTTACACAGCACGCATACACCCACAGCATCACGCCATGGCCCTCCCACTCTTACGGCCATATAAACATACAATTTACAAGAGAAGGACTTAAGGACTAACAAACATTGAGTACTTAGTATTACTTTAGCCTGTAAACCACTTTCATGCCTTTGAATTTACATTGAAAAGAAAACTGCAGCCATGAAAATATATGTGCTAAATAAGGTTGGACAAACATGTAAACAAATGGGGAAAAATGCAAATATTGCTTATTCCCAGCTAGAGTTACAGGGCTGCTGGTACCTGTCCCAGTTATGCAGCCAGAGGCCAGTCTGTCAGGACACACGTTAACCCACCCTGGAAGGGGCCCACGGTGGGACCAAACCAAAGAGGGATGTCTTCCGCTGCACCACTGCACCAGAGTACAACTGCACCGCCTCAAGACACCTCCCCACTTATAGATGAAACCGGTACATGTTGCTAAAGCAGATAACAAAAACAACACATGGAAAAGTCAAAGTTATTTTAGTCAACAAATTATAGCAGCCAATAATGTCATAAACTGGTTTACAACCTTTTGGATCAATGGGAGAGTTGGGCCTTAGAAAAGATGTACAGTTCATGTAGGACTATTCAGTTCTATTAATCTTTGTTAATATATCATCTGTTACCATCTGATTTGACTGTAGCAGCTTTACAGAAGCAGGAATTGAACCCAAATGAGCAACAATGGCCAGAAAAGCTGTCTTTAACAGGAAGAAACCTTGGGCAGACCCAGGCTCGCACAAAAAGACCTTGTGCTAATGGCCGAGCTCTAGGTGCTAAACTATTTAGGAAAATATGAACTAAAAATGGCACATAAGACATCATTAATAGTCTAGTTCATTATAGAATAATATGTGTTTACTGGTTCAATTTGCTGCAGGGTCAAGCTTGAAGGTGTATGCGACACTGCAGGCTCTGAGATGTGTTGCTGTGAAAAGGATACTCTCCTGGCCAGGTGTATCTTAAAACAATCAAAGGTTTGATGAATGGCTCAGAGGCTGATGTACTGCTGGAATGGACGGTGTTCTGGGAAGCTTTGAGTCAGGAAAATGCACCTCATCAATCAGCGTGATTAAAGGTTTTGGCTGGGTCTAAGCACACAACAACAGCCGGGTCTGGGCTTAAAGGTGCTGTTTCTATTGGAGAAAACAAGCAGGGCCTGCCGTTGTGCTGCTTCTGTGCTGCTGTGCTTCTGTGCTGCTTCTGTGCTTCTGTGCTGCTGTGCTATTGCTGTGCTTCTGTGTTGCTGTGCTGCTGCTGTGCTTCTGTGCTGCTTCTGTGCTGCTGTGCTGCTTTTGTCTAGATGTAGTTTTTCCCAACCATGCTGGACTCTTAAAGACTTTCTTTTGTTGGTGCAGGCTAACAAAGGGAGTGCTAATGGAAGGAGAATAAGTCAAAGAGGGGTGAATGAACACTTGATAAAGAGTGCTAATATCTGCTCACCCTTATTTGTTACTTCTTCCTAAAATAAAATGAAGCCCATTCTTTCTACCACGATTGTTTTCTGCAGCACTAAAGCTGTGCTATCATATTTAGCTCCTTAAGCAGTTGAGACAAACACATCCAGCCCGTAACAGATGGCCTATTCGACACATATACAATAAAAGAGGAACAACATGAAGATAGTAAATAGCTGCGTTCTCTGATAATAACATTAGCACAGCAGTAAAGCATCTGTTGCAGAAGTACTTCACACACACAAACCTACAATGTATCAATATGGACGTTCACTCTTCTGTGTTATTCACATCCCCTGTGGTCAAATCCATTGTAGCCATGATGCCTGAACAATAAATACAGATTTGCTGTAGCATAAATGCATAGTTCAGGGCAATAGTGGCTACCTGTATAGCACATTACACCAACTTAGCCAAGGAGAACAAACGTCCCTGTTTTGAGAGGAGAGCTTCTGCCATCAGGGTGTCTAATGTGAGAGGCCAGGTGAGGTCAGCCACACACTTTAACTAATGAGACATTTCTAGTGAGACAATAAGACAGCCCTGGAAGTCATTAAAGTCTTAATGTGCTCTTTCACTTTGGAGTCCTGACATCTCATTTTAAGATGTGTTAGCTCTCTGTGCTTCATTGTGTAATAAGATAAGTCGAAACCATATATATATATGGAAGGGGAAGAGCATAATGTGTTTTCAGTCTCGTGTCATCATGGACATTTCAGGTTTTCTTTGTTGGAAGATTTTGACCAATATTTGATTTATGTTTTGTGAAATGTCAGTTCTTAGAAGTTAGAAACATTATTGATCTGTGGGAAAGTGACTGTTCACAAATTACATCTCAAACTACTTTCCTTGATGTGTCTCACATTTAAAAAGGAATCGCAAACGAGAAGATGAGCAAACGTGAGCGAGTCTTTTAAAGCAGGAGAGAGGAGAGATGATCACTGGCTCGGAATGTGTCCACCTCCGAAACCCAGCAGGACAGAAGGGAACTTCACAAAGTCACTTATTTAGACTGGGTGATAGACAGGTCCTACACAGAACAACACTAAATAAACACACACACACACACACACACACACACACACAGTCTCTTTGGTGAAGTAAAGCCATATGCTTTTGTCCATTGCCAGGGGGGTAAACACAAACACAGTCTAATCTGAGAGCAAACAGCGGCGCCTCATGTTAACCAGCAGGGATACAGTTTTCTGCAGCAGAACGAGGCCTGAAGCACTTCAAGAGCTCAGACATCAGAGGGCCAGATGAAACACAGGGACCCTTCACACTCAAATGAATTTCACCTCATTAATTCAATCAAAACGCTGCTGTTTGCCTTCATATTCTCATTCTTCACTTTGCTCAGTTTTTTCACATTTCACTTTTAAAGTTGTTTTGTCTTTAAATTTAATAACTCCACAGCAGGAAAACAAAAGTTAAATAATTGCATTTGTGAGGACGTACAAAACACAGAGTACAGCTTCATGAGTGTTCCACCTGTAAACTGAAATCAGGTGATTTGTACGCAACTAGCTCTGATTTAGCGGCGGCGGTGAAATTAGCTGCTCAAAGGGTGGGCTTTTATTCTGCTGATGTTCCAAAGGACAGCAGAGAAGCTCACTCACCACAATATGAAATGGAAGCTGCTTCTTTCCAAATGACAGAGTCGACTGTTTAGAATAAGCGTACAGGAAACCATTGTTTCCATCATGTGTCGCAATATCTGCCTGCCCTCTGGGTACGGCGGTGACACGGGCAAAAATAAATTAGAAGGGTGGAGGAGATAAGATAGAGGAGGATGAAATGAAAAACGGGTTGGCTTGAGGATCAGGAAGATATTTCTGTGATGGATGACAGGGTATTACATATAAGAGCGATTAGCATAGTTAAGGCATTAAAGTGCAACAGATGGGCCTCACTATGAACACACATGGAGCAGAGCAGTACAACTATCCTACACACCACAGCACAAACTCAACCACAGCAGATTTGTGGCTGAAAGATTTTTGGGTTGCAACAGCTGGATGAGTCGCTCTGAAAACTCTACTGGGAGTTCAGCCTTGAGAATCAGCCCCAGTAAGTGAGAATGGCCACCTGGGCCAACACAGGATGTCCAATGGATAGAAGCAAGTTCGCCATGTATATAGTGTCCCTCCACTGGACCCGTACATTTGACTGGTGTCCACTCAAGCAGCACGATAAAGGACCAGTCAGCAGGGTTGACCCACAAGTTGGTAGAATCCCAGACATAACCAATGAGCCAGTCGGCTTTCCAGTGATTCCAAGCTAGCCGGAGAGTTGTGCTTAACATTAATCACACATGAACGCAGGATCCTTACCGAGGACGCCCAGCCGGTAGTTGATCGTTATGACAATCACATTCCCATAGCTGGCCAGGATACTGCCATCAAACATATTCCCAGTTCCTTCCATATAAGAGCCCCCGTGGATGAAAACCATCACCGGCTTGGGACTTCCACTCTCCCTAATATCTGTGGGGGGAGAGAAAGAGGAGGAGAAGGTGGTGGAGAAGGCAGAAGGACTGATTAGAGGACAGACTGAAGGTGACGGGCAGAAATGCAATTTTTAATACATTTATTTATATTTATTCTCGGCACACTGAATTCTGTTTAACATGAAGACCTTCAAACCACTCACTTCTCAGCATGAAGGCTATGTTTATGGAGACGTGCACTTTTGTTATTCACATTCTCATTTTAAAATGTTGTACGAGTTGTAACAAGGGGAGACCTGTAACACGGCAACTGGTTAATTTTCCTGTCAACATCCAGGAGTGGCAATCAGCGCTGTCACACCGTTCAGGTCCAACTTGGATGATTAATCTCAGAGAAAATAGAATAATCCTGCTTTGGGCCTAACAGCGTTTTATATGAAAAGGAAAGTTTTGATTTATAAATTCAAGCTGTTGCTGTTAAGCTGGAGGAAAATGTGGCCTTTGATTGAGTGAAGATATGAAATGGAGCTTGTGGTAAAATACTCTTGTATTGTTTAATTATTACAGGAGGATAAAATGTAATGAAGCAAAATATCCTGAAAATGTTATAATTATTATTCAAGACTGCAGGTTGACTTTAGAGTTTTACACATGAAACTAGAGAAGAACGGCCTTAAAGCGATGGTCCTCCACATGATGGGCTGGTGGCTCTGCAGCTACATCTGGCGCAGCACGCAGGGACACACCTGTATCCATCTGATGTTTCACCACTGAGGGACCTGGCTCACGTGGACCCTCACTCGATCTATGTGGAGTTAAACTTGAATCAGCTTTTTCCTCAAAGGCAGGACATTGAAAAGGAGGGCGAAGAACCACAGGTGTGGAGCCCAGCTATGGCAGTGGCTCATTATAATGGCTGAAGCTGAGAAGAGAAAGTTTAAAAAAAAGTGACAAAAAACAAATATATAATATGGAGGGTGTTCTGGTTGCAGGGGAGCTGCCACAAGACCTTCAGAGGACTGCCGAGGTGCCTTTGAGCAAGGTACGACCTTCTAAAGGGACCTGTGATGAGCCCCATCTGCAGCTGCGATAGAGTCCAGCACAGGATGCTTGGAGCTCATCCAGGTAGTCTTTGGGGTCTCTGCTAGCTCTCTGACCGAGACTCTTTTAGCCCAACTGTGATGTTTGTCCAGACCTCCAGCCGTAGGAAGAGTCCTGCTGGAGCCAAACCAAGGAGAGCTTAGGAACAGTAAATGAACAAGAAGGTTTGCGGACTTGTCCAGATGTGGGTCTAGCTGCAGCTCACTCTCTGACCTCTCTGACTCTCTTTCTGCTCGGATGGGCTCTACGGGCTGTGAAGCCTCATTCAGGGTGGCGACCTTAAAAACCCAACACAGATGGACTCTGATGAAGCTGTAGATCCATATCAAAACTGAAGAACAGAAATGGACAGAGGCTGAATGACCTGCGTGATTGAGACAGCAGAGTTTCCTTACTTGTGATGTTTCACATCATGGCTTTTTTCATGAAAATGTCTTAAATTTTGCTTTGAGCCTCTTCCTGGACTGATTGATTGATTGATTGATTGATTGATTGATTGATTGATTGATTGATTGATTGATTGATTGATTGATTGATTGATTGACCTTTTTTCCACAATTTCAGGTGGTTTGTTTTCCAGAGTTGAGGTCCACTTGGGTGTTGTTGTTTTTTCATCTGTGTGTAAATGATTGTAATGATTGTAATTATTAGTAGTACTAGTGGTATTAGTGGTAATACTATTTGCATCAATACTGTCTAATTCCTGGGGTGGGATAGCTCATGTGTGTGTGTGGGGGGCTCTTAATGATGGGTCCAGGGAAGGTCCCTGGACCTGGAATTGCTGCTGTCTGTGGTTAAAGCCACAATGGGTAATAGCAGCTGACATGCCTTCCTAATCTTGATAAGAGGAGGTGAGCACAGTGCACATTGTTGCACATGCACAGGTAAACCATGGATGAAAGCATGGAAGCTGAAAGAACATTTTAGAATTAGCAACTGTCTAAAAGTGCATCCTTGTTAGGATATTTTGGTGCTCCTGACAGCAACATCCCTCAATACTGTCTGTCACTTCTAAAAATCCACATCAATCCCATCTTCTGGACGGCTTTCAGAAACCTCTGACAAAGATCAGGGTGTTACGCCGACGCTATCTCACCTGTACATGCTAGCTCGCATACCTGAGCAGCCTGACAGAAGCAGAGGACAGAGCACAGAACAAGGGCATGAATAACTGAATAAAGTTGTTCTGTGGCCTGCAGAACTGTTCTAACATGGGTGATGACAACACCGGCAACGGCGATGGTGCAACATGCGCGTTGATGAAACTCATTTGGACAACTGGGACAGTGGTGATGAGAGTGATTAGATAACAGCATCAACTCTCATTCCACTGTCAGCAGCTGTGAAGCTGATGGCAAACATGCCACTGATAATAACACCAGTTATTAAATGTTGCTTATGACGAGGCTCTTTGTAGTTACCACTGCAGATGTTGGTTCACCTATATCTGTTTTGTTGGCAGGTGGAGGCTGCTGTGAGCCACAGACTCTGCCCCTGTGAACCACAGACGGTGCTGCTGTGAGCCACAGATGGTACTGCTGTGAGCCACAGATTTTACTGCTGTGAGACACACAGTGCTGCTGTGTGCCACAGATAGCGGTGCTGTGAGCCACAGACAGTACAGCTGTGAGACACAGATGGTGCTGCTGTGAGCCACAGACCGCACCGCTCTGAGCAGTGGGAAATTCCCAGTTTTTAATGATGAAAGGTGAGATATCTCTGAATCCAACTCAATGATATAATTCAGAGGATTTCATTTTATTTATTTAGAATTAGAGGTGAGTTATGGGCTAGCCATGTTAGAGGGTAGATAAATATCCTGGCAGCATTTTCCAGAACCAGGTTTAATGGGTTTGGCCTCTTCTACTGTAAATTGCTAAACATGCTGTAGATCTCCCTGGAATCTTTCATAAGCTTCTGATTAAGTATATAAACAAGACTGACGTTAAGGAAGATGTTTGGGAGAGGATGGAAACACTCAATAGTCTTTCAGGAAAAGAGGACAAAAAGGAGATAGCTGGGTTTACCCTAACCTTGGGATGAGAGAGCTTGTTAGAGGATAAAGGAATCCCAGTCAGTGGAGGACAAGATCCTTGCTTCCATGCTTTGAATGAGGTTATGATCAAAGAGCTTCAGGTACCTACGCTATCTCCAAGAAAGCCCTGAGAGATGCCCTGGGCTGCTGCAGCATGCGCTCCGTCTGCCATGTAGACAGCTCATCATCCAGGCGGAGGAGGATATTATCATTGGTGGGAGATCCAAAGAGGCTGAAGACCAATCCACCAGCATCCTCAGTCCATTAATGGGATCTCTTATTCAGATTTAATCGATGATGCTGCTCTTCATGTTCCCTTGTATTTGTTTGGAGGTTTGTGTTACAGTGTGCAGTAGAAGCCTTGAGAGCATGATGTCACAGCTGTCCCAGTTCAAATTAGAACTTCTGTGTCTATTTTTAGTTCTAATTTTCAGCTTATTACATTACAGTAGGGTGTAAAGATGTACTAATGAGTACATTTCTGAAGACGTCCCCCTGAAAGTGACGAGGATGTTCTGCTTCATGCAGTGTTTCTATGACTGCCTCGTTCCTGCAGTCACAGAAGGTGATGGAGCTTGGAGCTTTGAGCTTTAAACATGAAGAAATGCACCAAATTTCAGGAAGGGCATTAAAAAGAAACCAGAGTCATAAACAGATGAGACACTGCTCTCAGGTCAGTAGGCCTCTCCTGTTGAGCTTTCTGGCTGGCTCTTTTAGCAGAAGCCATACCTTTCATCCTGCTCTCAATTTGTCCAGAGGAATATATAATAGTATATGTATAATCTTTTATAAGGCATCGGGGGAGCCGTGCGGCGCACATATTATAGTTCATAACATCCTTGCTCCTCTAAAGCCATTCCCAACCAATCTGGCAATATTCACAATCATAAAAAAGGGCTTTGAACGCATCCTGGGCTCTGTGGGACGTCTGTGTTTACGTCTCCAAACAGCAGATTTGCTGATAAAGCTAGTGTGGAGACTGAGAAGAGACGCTTGAGAAGGCTACCTGTGCTATAGACGGGCTACCTGTCCTAGAGAGGGGCTACCTGTGCTAGAGATGGGCTACCTGTGCTAGAGATGGGCTAACTGTCCTAAAGATGGGCTACCTGTGCTAGAGACAGGACCCTGGCAGAACAGCACACCTTCTACATGGGTTGTTCTGCAGCACAGTTCCCTGAAATGCTGTCGCCACCACATCTTTCTGGTGATCAAAGTTTTCATTCCGTTGATCTGCATGACTATGTGTGTGTGTGTGTGTGTGTGTGTTTGAGAACTCTCAGAGAGGTGCATGACAGGGCAGATCAAAGGAGGGGGGACAGTTTTGTCTGTTTATTGTCACATTATACAGCCGTGCCTTATTAAGACTTTAGCCATTAAAGATGCACTGTGGCTGCCTGTAGGGGAAGAACCTCCATCTTTGGTTTTAGCAAGGCCCCCTGACTTGTAATGTGACATTTAAAAGGTTATTTGGTTTTTTTGTATTAATTTATTTAGACATAAAAGGTTGGGCTTTCAGTGCAATTCACATTAATTGCCGTCTTGCACACTGTTGCAACTTTCTATGGACATGTTGAGACGGAGGTGTGAGGACTCAGAGCTGCAGATTCAGGCAGGTTCCTGCTTAGATGTTCAGAGTTTCATCATCACATGTGCTGGCCTGTTCGCTGTTGCCATCTTGGTCTCTGCATGGCAACACGAAGGACGTGTAATTGCATCAGACTCTGCATGGAGTCGAGGAAAATAGGTTCAGCAAGAAGATAACTGCATATTCATCAATATATGTTTTTTTTTTTAATGAACATACTTTTAAATGGATATCTGTCGGTGCGGCAGGGAAAATGGATGAGATACATCAACATTGGCTCCATTTACGTCTGAATTTGTTGATTCAACAGAGTTGTTTATTTTTGAATTTCAAATACTGGTTAATAAAGGAATAAATGTGTGAGCTTTGGCTTTGGTTTTAGTTACTGTAATATGGACAGGATGATCACTTCTATACTTCTTATGTTCTGAAAGGTGAAGGATCATCTCCAAGCACAAGGACAGCAGAAGACTGTCAGGTTCCTCAGACATCCAACATTTGGGCTGCATCATCAGCACAGCTGAATATTGTGGCTTCAGCAGATGCAGATGGAAGAGTCTGGAGAGGAAATTGGCCTCAGTGTTGCCATGCCAACACAGGAGCCACCGACCGTCTGAGGCTCTGCCCGAGGTGAGTGGTTTGAAGGCCCAACCGTGAGGTGTTAGCATAAGAACAGTTGATCAATAGTGGAACATTTTTACAAACTTTAATGAGCGAGAGAAATCAACAAAGAAAACAAAGACATGCAGAAATGTTTCCAGATTTTAGCTGAAGGTTTAATTGTTACTTGATCTGCTGGTGGGATGCAACAGAGAAAAGGAAAAAAGAATAGCGAATCCAAGCAACAAACCTATGTTTAAAGTATTGTTATCAAAGAATGATGGAAGACATGAATTTTTCACATCAAGCTGAAAGGGACAAAACACATCCAAGTGCCAAAAGAGTTTTACAAGTGAAGAGCAAAAAGAAAATGTCCATCACTTTCAAAAAAGGACAAGAAATGTAAGAAAATCAAAGAAGATAAAAATTGGAGGAGAAAGGGTAAGTTTGGATTTCCCTTGTCATGCAAATCAGTTTGGGGGGATGGGGTAGAAAAAAATACCTTCATCATCCGTGCGGTCACTATCACTTAAATCATCAGTGTGTTTCTTTGTAAGAGGACCTACAGGACCAAGAAGGAGAAAATGGAGGAAAACAGGGTGATCAAGAACACACTTTCAACAGCTTTCAAAAGATGCTCGCAAAAGATGAGAAAGTATGTCAATAATTAATCATTCAACAGCCCCTTTTCTTTGAAAAATCTTCAGATCACTTCACATCTCAACAGTAAGTTCTCTGCACAGGAATTATTTTAAGAAGTTTAAGGAGCAAGAAAAGTGGGACTTAAAAAATCTTGTGGCAAAAAATATTGAAAATGAGGAGACTGAGGGCGAACCTCTCAGGATTCAAAGACATAAAAGAGTTATATTAGATGCACGATGGTGTCATTTGGAACCTGGAGGAGAAGAACCAGCAGATTCAGGCTGTAAAGAAGAGAAAAACACTGAAAAGACAAACAAATGACACATTTCCCAGCATCATTTTGACATGTGTACATTAGCAGAGGCCTGAGCTCATCAGCATGTCTCTGATTTATGCAACCAAATAGTATTGTAATGCAGTAAAATTGGAATTTATGTGTAGATACTTTGAAATAGAGACCCCTTCCAGTTAGCCTAGCTTAGCATGTGATGTGTCCAGTAGGAGCGGCTCCTGGTGGACGATGCGGTCCAGATCAGGCCTGGCTGGCTACTGCATGGCCCCGTATTGACTTCAGGGAAAAGTGTCAGCTGTTTGCTGTTTTCATGTGCACACACACAGATCAACACTTTACACACCTGAAAACATGCACTGATTTAGCAAGAGATGCATGAAAAAAGGGTGGATACATACACGCGCACACACACATACACACACACACACACACACACACACAGGGCAGTGATATAACACACCTTACAATGCCAGATGACCGCCTACAGTCACCTGAGCAGAGGGAACACTGTTCCATTTCCTCCAAACCATCATTGCTGGAATCCAAGCTTATAACAACTGTTACTACTACTGTTATTACCACTGTCCCGGGCTTTCTGTGTGTGGATAACCGTTTCTGCTTACTGAATGGTCAAGAAAGCCTCAGAAGGCTTCTGGTGCCCTAAAAGCAACTGGCTTATCTGGATGTTGACCTGCACTGAGCCATAATCACAAATGGGGTTTAGTCCAGTAAATGTAATGCTATAATAACACACAGTTTGTGACACAAACGATGTGTTATTACAGCCTGGATTTAACCACGCAAACAGGTCAGAATGCTCCTATTGGATCATTACTGCTGGGGCTGTTACCTTGCAGCTGGTAACTAGTTATTTAAGCCCACTTGATGACCTGAAGATCCTGAATGACCAGGTTCTTCCATCAGTTCAGATCTTCTTCCCTGATGATGTGGTCACATTCCAAGATGATAATCCCAGGATTCCTGGGGCTTGGATCATGAGAGTGGTTCAGGGACGATGAGACTTCATTTCACACAGGGATGGACCAACAGAATCCAGACCTCAACCCCACTGGGAACCTTTGAGATGTTTTGGAGAAGCTTTGCTCCATGGTGCGACACTCCCATCATCACTACAAGATATGGGTGAGAAAGGAACGCCACACTGGATGGAAATACACCTGGAAAGTTTATGGAAAGAATGTTAGGGCCAGTGTGTCCGTGATCACAGATGAAGGTGGTCCGAGCCACCATTAGAGTGGGTGACCGTGTTTTCTGAGCGTTTACATTCGAGATGGCCACTTTTATTGATACGTTTTCTGTGTGTCGGCAACATCCACCCGGACAATTTCTGGCACTGCTGGAGTCAAAGCCAAAGCTTATTCCAGTCTAATGTCCTATGGCCCTGTGTTTTGCAGAGGAACTATTTGGCTTCATCCAGCCTCATATTTTAGTTTAGCTGATTTTAAGAGAATTTAAGAGAAATAATGGAGGACTGGAGAATGCGTCTGAATCACCAACAACACTGAAGTTTGAGCAGGTTGACAAAGTTTAGACAGCAGAATGTGATTGACGGAGCACTAGCTACATGTCCAGCTATTAGAACTCTGTTTGACTAGAGGTTAGTGGGGATCAGCGGAGAAGACAGCTGTGTGACAGTTCACACACACACACACACACACACAGACACACACACACCAATCAGGTGTCAATTCTAAAGTGCCCAGTGACAAGGATGCCCCTCACACTGACCTACACTGCTGTGTGTGTGTGTGTGTGTGTGTGTGTTTGTGTGTGTGTGGCACAGATCCAGACCCATGGTGAAGCCTCAGCTGGTAACAGTGATCTTTGAAAAAGCTTATTGTTACTAATTCTGTAGTTCCAGTTACTATCCAGACAAATTGTCATACTTAGGGGGTCGTCTAATCATTAGGATAACATCTTAGTTATACTGTTATAGGCCAAGGCTGCTGGGGTCCACAAACATGATCACCTGACAGGCCTCTGGGTCATGGTTTCCTCTCCTCTCCTCTCCTCTCCTCTCCTCTCCTCTCCTCTCCTCTCCTCTCCTCCTATTTGTGAATTTTGTTCAAATTTTATATAAAGACAGCTTTAAACAGGATGAACACATGACTGTCAGAGACTTATGGTGGTGATGAATGCTAAAGGCTAAAGGCTAGGTCATTAACAGGTGGCCTGCTGCACCACTCATATCTGTGGGGTTTTGTGTTTTTTTGTTTTTCTGTGTAAAGAACTGCTGGACCAAGTGGGTAAAAATGACACGTTTGTGGATTTTCACAGTAAAAATTTAGGAGATGATTTGGATGATGTGTGATATGCTCTGAGGAGAACCGCTAAAGGGTTGCAATCATTGCCATAGTTACAAAAAATCCTCCATTGCCAATTAGATCATTGAGGTGACTGGCAGTCATCAGCTGCATGTGCCTGAACATGAAAGGTGAACATGTCATCAAAGCAGAAAATCTGTGAGCGTTTCAAACAAACAGCACTTTCTGCTCTCTACGGGTTGGCAGCAGTGCGGGAAGTCAGTCTTATTCACCTATTCTCAGACAGCCTCAGCATTGACTGCAGGTTGATGAAGAGGAATTTCATGCTCTCTGACACTTCGCAACAATCCATGATTCAACACGCACTCAGACACACACACTCACACTGAGTCAGCCCCTTACCACCACCACCCCGCTGGATGAGGTAATTATTGCAGGAAGGGAGAGTCCATGCATCGATCGTCCATTCAGCACAAGAGCTCCCCATACATACATATAGCTGTGTGTAGACATCAGTCACGGTTGCAGCAGCAGCATGGAAACACAGCAGCTTAATCAATCTCCAGTGCACATTAAAAAAGGGATCTAACGGAGCGAGTAGCTCAATGAGCCAAATAGGTAATCTACAACTGACCTTGGATAAAATCCCTACAGGCTATAAACTATAAATACAGATTCCATTGCCTGAAGTGCAACTGGGAGTTTAATACACTCCAGCAGACAGATGAGAGGAGTTAACAGAGGCCGTGATCACTGAATGTACACAAAAAAAACCCACTTGATCAGAATGTGACAACAGCCCCAATTTGCAGCATTTGTGCATTTATAATGTATATGGTGTAATTATACAAAGTAAATACTGCATTAGAGGAAAAATTATTATCCATGTTTTTAGATAACAGTCTATTGGTAGTTATAGAGTTTACGCATTATCGAAATTCTAAACATCTTCAGATTGTCTAAGGACACAGAAATATTGAGATGAACAAAACAAAATGATCAGGCAAAAATAAGAGGAAACCAACTAAATAAGAGTCTCTGAGGGCTTATATAGAAGCCTGTATGATGACATATTTATAATAGTCTATGACAGAATATACAGTGTATATGTGTGTGTGTGTGTGTACGTGTGTGTGTGTGTGTGTGTGTGTGGTTCTCCCAGTTCAGCAAGAAGCATCATATAATTTAAAATACTGGCACTTTTTTTGGTTCTTACACACTAAAAGATTAAATGCAGTAATAAGTCGGGGTTTTCAGGTTTACGAAGAACACATAAAAATGACAGAAACAGATACTATTTTGGCTATTTTGGCTTCGGCGCTTCACACCCAAAGAGGACATAAATCCAACAGAGTCTGCATCGGGCCTCCAGGGGCCTGCTTCACTGTCAGATATGTATGTTTGCAACTTTGTGGCCCCCTTAGTAGTTGCCCCCACCCCTTGAATCTGTCAATTCTGATGCCTTCCCCATTTTTTCATTGCGTCACATAACAGCACTGAACATACGCTGTTATAGCTGAGACGAATGTTCACGTCAGTCCATTCAGCCGATCTCTCGCTCCCTTCCCAGGCATGCGGCTGTAGTGGGAACCTTCCCCTACTCCTCTTATTCCCAGTCTACAGCTAAGAAAGCAACAGAGCCACACCATCATGGACTGGAATTTCTTTTTAAAGTGGACATGAAGACAGCTACTGTGTGTGATGGGGAACAGGAAGGTCCAAACACCAAAGAGAATGAAAACGCATGAATGTGCTGAAATGTCTGCTGCATCAGGGCTAAACGTCCTGTTTCCACAGAACTTGCTGCTTAAGCAGGACTGTGACATCAGACAGAAATATGAGGGTTTTCAAAGGAGGATATTAGTCAAGTGTCCTTGATGGGAGTTTTTATGTGGGAATGTTAAGCCTGGAACACGTCGACAAACTTCAAAGCTGCAGATCAAACAGGAAGTACATCTTGTACCGTGACGACTCTGCTAACTACCACAGCCGTTTAAAAAGAACTGGATCTTTAAAAAAAAAAAGGTTTCCCACTTTTTGAGTGTAAAACAGCCTCCTGTCACTCAGTGCAGCTGCAGATTGAATTGCTCAGCATGCAGACATCCTGGAGAGAGATTACAAATCAGCACTCTCAGCATAGCCGTTGTCCCAAATCAGTGTCTTCTGAAGCAAAGCCTTCATAAAAAGATGGTCAGAACAAGAGTCCTTCCATCAATTCAGTGTGGATTAGATTTGGCTGCTGTGCCAATTAGATGAGGACTGGAGTACAGGGAGAAGAGCAGCGCTGGTTAAGCAGCAGCTGTTTGTCAGCCCTGCGACTAGTGGAAAGATGGGAGGAGTTATTGGTGATCCAGGATATAACACTGACCCACAAACCACCTATTCTGCTGATATTTGCAGCAAAGCTCTTGGTTTTGGGTAGAGCTCACGTTAATTCAGCGGCGCGTTTCCCATTGCTCCTGCTGCTGATGTTCTGGTGTGTGAAGCAGCTCCACGCTGCTGTTAGATATGCAGAGCTTGATTGCCGTTACCAGTCGATGACGTGTGTTTGGCTCCATATTAGCGCTGTAGGAGGAGCCGGCTGTTTGTGCGTCGGCACTATCTATCTCCGGCAGCTATTGGTGTGGTGGTGTTTTGCAGAGGTACAGCCATTTGAGACAGGTTAGGAGCCTGGAGGGCACCTGAGTGCAGAGAGATCAGATTTGTTACAGCCACACTTCCATCATCGTGATGGTGTTGATTTTGTTGGACTGACTTGAGGGTTGAAACTCAGCCAAAGTGCTTTAGGAGACCCTGAGCAATATTTTCATCTGTCTCATGTTGTGTCAGGACTGCGTGTCTGCATGTCTCACATCAGATGAGACGTTGGGGTTCTTTTTGTGGAGTGACTCAACAGTCAGTTAAGGGAGACGTGTCCAGAGCATTTACCAGAGTCAAGCTGTTTCTGAAGCAACCCTCCTTGCCACATGCAGCAAGACTTGTCAACGCCGCTCCGTATTCAGCCCGTGCTGCCTGAAATGTGGCGTGACAGTCACTGCAGCGCTTTTAAACCCCAGTTTCTGACCCTACTTACACAAGGCAGAAGAATGAACTCTGACTTCTGCCTTTTAGAAAAACCAGTAAGAACTCTTGCAGTGATGGTTGAATTCGAACACATATGTGCTAAATGTCTTTATGTATGTGAAATAAACACATACAGGATGTACAAAAGTTTGAATATTTGCTAAATAACAAAGAATTTAAGTGGTTTCTCAGATGTTGGAGGCAGAGAAGTGAATTTGTTACAGCCTGATGCAGCCTGTTACAGCCTGTTATAGCCTGATGCAGCCTGTTACAGCCTAATGCAGCCTGTTACAGCCTGTTATAGCCTGTTACAGCTTGTCACAGCCTCTTACAGCCTGATGCAGCCTGTTGCAGCCTGTTACAGCCTGTCACAGCCTGTGTCAGGCTGTTAAAACAGTCTCCATGCAAGAGGCAGGAAACCAGCCCAGCCACCATCCTCATGAGCCTGTTTTAGTGTGGAGGAGAGTCCACAGAGACATCCTGAGCTAGACACCAGCCTGGCAATAAATAAATAAACAAACAAACAGTAAACTGCAGTAATGGTGGGTCAGGAGATAAAATGGTTGATTTGACTAATAAAAGAGACTCTGACATCATCATATCCCAGCAGGTTTGGGGCCATCATCCTCGCCTGCGCTAATCTGTTAGCTCGCTGACAATGAGACAGAGGACAACATAATTAGCTTCATTATAGGGCAGGAAATGCAATTCAAAGGCAATTTTTTAAGGGCAGAGAAGCAACAGTGCTGGGATTTACTGTATTCAGAGCGGTGTGCTTGCTGTGATTGTTCGGATTTATTGATGACGATGAAAGACGAACGCTTGGTCTCCCATTTCCTTTGCTTGCTGAAGATAACATCGCCGTCACAGATGGATTGTGGGTGATCTGGGCATTACTCCTACTTTCTATTCATTGTGAGATCCTTGTGGATTATTTTCACACCAACTGACATGAATGAAATGAAAGTATTTTACACCCTTTTATGCTTCTAGTATACATCATTTAGTAGATCAGATGGTTCATTTATATTCATGTTCCACAATTCTGATTAAAACAAAATGCTTGTGAAACTTACACACAACTGCTCTTGGGAGTGATAATGGCACTTTAAAACAATTTCATTTCTGCTTCATGTAATAACAGCAGATGTTTTTAATTGTTTTTGAGCCGTCACTGTATTTAAAGTGTCTATTATGCTGCTGCAGCAACACAGAAATTGAAATAGGATGAGATTTAGAAGTCACCAGAGGCCTGTGCTTTAGCCTGCTGTGCTCTGCAGCAAGCAGAAGCCACATTTTAGTGTAAATCAGCATCTTGCAAACAGCTCTGCTCTACCCTGACTCCTGACCCCCGCTGTGTGTACATGACGTAAAGGAGAGCTGAAAAAGCCAGGCCTCGGCGTCATGGTGACAAAACTAATTAGTGTAAAAGCCATGTGCAAGGAGCTGCGATGAATCCCTGCTCATTCCGGCTGTCCTGGCCTTTATTTTAGTCTTCCTAGTGATCCTTTCTGGTAAGCAGTCCAGCCCATACCACTTATTTATTCAAACTTATAGTCGTTTTACAGACAAGTGACATGTAAACAAGGAATTCCTTTTATTCATTCTGCAGTATTACAATTGTAAGTGTTTTGAGCTGTTTTGCTGATTACAGGTCAAAGAAAATTATCCATCATGCAACACCTCCAGTATCTTTAATGATTCTGGCTCATGGTCAGGATCTGGTTCTGGGTCTGGGTCTTGGTCTGGGTCCCTCCTGCAGTCCCTCCCAGACGGGATCCGAGTTAAAGACCAGGCCCAGAAGGCCAGAGAAAGAGGAGCCACACAGGCCTGTTGGCCATGTCATTAAAATAGTTTTAAGAGAATAAATCATTTAATTAACTAGATAATGGAGTAGATAAATATATTAGGTCATAAAAGAGTGTTAAAAATGGATACAATCAGAGGATTAAAATCAATTCAAATAGGTTAAAAATAGGTAAAAGTGCCGACAAGTTGGAGCAGAGTCCCTAAAAAAGATAGAAAGATAAGAGAAAGTTTTATAATTTTAATGTTAGGATCTTAAGAAGAGTACTTAAAAGTAAGAGTGAAAGAATGGAGTCTGGAGTTAGAGTGGTCATAAAAAGTGCTCTCTAAACATCACAAATCATGGGAAGGCATCCAAATGTCCATCCATATAATCAAGCCATGCTTCCCAAAAAACATGGTGGTCATTGGTGGTCATTTCAATCTCTTGGAGTAACTGCGCCCAATCTTATTTCTGTTTTATTTATTAATGGTTTCACATTAACCATGTTTCTAAGGTGGAATAAGAACATCTTTGTCCTATTAATGTGGGATTCGACACGAAGGTCTGGGTCCAGTACAATTCTGGGCTGATTTACTCCAGGGAGCTAATACTGTATTGACATGAAACTCCATGAAGGCCTTTCAATCAGTTTTAATGGTATTGACTCATTTGAAACAAAATCATCAGCAGTATAAATAAATTTAGGTTCAATTTCTACTCGAAATAACAACAGTTATATGACTTGGTTTTGGTTTTATGGACTCTGGTGCAACCTACCAACACTGATAAATGAACACACCTTTGGCTTAATTTTTTCACAGATGTATTTAAGCACTATCTTAGACTAATTTCCTGCAGCTGAAAGTGAGTATATATTTGTTGGTTGGGGTTAAGGGTGAGGTTTTAGAATTAGGGTTTAGGGTCAGGGTTAGTGGTTAGGATTAAAGGTTAGGGGTTAGGGTTAAGGGTTAGAGGTTAGGATTAAGGATTGGGGTTAGGGGTTAGGTTTAGGGGTTAGGGTTAAGGGTTAGGGGTTAGAGGTTAGGGGTTAGAGGTCAGAATTAAGGGTTAAGGGTTAGGGGTTAGGATTAGGGTGGTCATAGCTCAATCTGTTCAGAGCTGGGCTGAGAAGCAGAGGGCTCTCGGTTTGAGCCCTAGCACAGACAAACCATGGTGTTCTGGTGTTCTGGTAGTAGGGAAAGTGCCAGAACACCCTCAGAGCACTACTGAGGTACCCTTGAACAAGGAACTCTGGAATGAACTGGGGATTCATCCGGGAAGGGGACCTGCCTTCACCCCTTGTGGACCCTCCCCGTGACCCCAAGAGGGATGAAGTGGTTAAGGAGATGAGAGGAGACGAGGTTGGGATCAGGGTTGGGAGTTAGGTTAAGGGTTAGGCTTTAGGGACAAAGATGGAGACAGTTGAGGCGCAGGTTGGCAGCCCCTCACAATGCTTAACAATCACCTTTGTGGTTGATATAAAATATGTGAAAGTTGTTTTTTTTAATCATTTACACAATCTGTACTAGAAAATGAAACAAATCCTTCTTTCATAAAGCCCATCAGTGTTGTTGGGAGGTGTGTTGATCTACACATATAAAAGCATTGGGAAAGTCTGGAAAAGTCGTCTCATGCAGAAAAGGTCAAGTGCAGCTAATTGGCTCCGGGAGGCTGATGTGACTCGAGCTTAACATGAATCCTCAGCGCTAATTGCCTCCATCAAATAAAGAGATGCCTTATTGACAAGTGGAGCGGCAGGAAGACACTCTGCCATTGGCAACGCCACTGTCTTTCTTCCCTTTTTTCTATCTATTGACTGAGAATATTCTCTACCCTTGGATCCTCCTGTTTATACATCATTAGCAGCAGAGGTCTATCACTGATTATTAAGCAAAATCTCCGTTATGGGGGGGATGTCTGCTGGGCAGAGGGCCAGAGAAGGAAGCTGGAGGCTGCAGCAGCAAAGGAAAGAAGTCGGGTAACGCTGCTTGAGCCACTCGCTGGGATTTTAGACAAATGCTTGCAATCTTCTTTGATTTGACAGTCACCAACATGAGCGGGAGGGGGGCGCTCAGTGAGCCGGAGATGAACAGAGCCACACTCATTCTTTGCTAACAATCAGTCGAGGTGTCAGTCTGTCTTTCTTTCAGTGCTTGAAAGGAACACATAGCCTGCATTAGAGTCACGTGCATTCATTAGACATGGGGTTTTAATGCCAATATTTTCACACTCATCTAAAAATCAAAACGAATGTCCTCATCAAAAGCCGCAGATGTTGGAACTAGTAGTCACGTCACATTTAAGCAACGGAAATATTTTTTTTAAAACTACTGCTGACAAAACAACACAGGAACATTGAACAAAGCAGCTTATTTGATTGCAGCAGCCCAGCTGAACTCAATGTTTACTAGCACCACATTTTCTGCTCAGAGAACCTTTGAACCTGGACCCTCCAGATGTCCCAGCCATCATCCAAATAGGACAATCTGCTCTTTGCAGCATGAATGGGCAACATTTTGCCCAGCTGTTCGCAACCTCTCAACTGTTTCCTCTCAACGTTGGACCCAGAGAATATACAAGCGGACTGTAGATTGTAAGAAGCTCTGCCTCAACTGTGAATTCACGCTTTTGTTACTTCTAGGCTGGACTATTGTAATTCTTTATTATCAGGGTACTCTGTAAGAAGCCTCCAGTTGATCCAAAATGCTGCAGCCAGAGTTCTGACAGGTATTGACAAAAGAGATCACATAACTCCTGTAATGGTGTCGCTTCATTGGCTGCCTGTTAAATTTATAATAATTTTTAAAACCCTTCTTTTGACCTACAAGGTCCTCAGAGGCCTAGCTCCATCCTACCTGGAGGAGCTAGTGATGCCTTACCAGCTCAATAGACCGCTCCGCTCTCAGAATGCTGGTCTACTTGCGGTTCCCAGAGTTTTAGGAGTAGAATGGGGGGGCGAGCATTTAGCTACCAGGCCCCCCTGCTATGGAACCAGTTCCCTGTCCAGGTACGGGAGGCTGACTCCATCGCTACCTCCCTCTCCTCTCCTCTCCCTCTCCTCTCCTCTCCTCTCCTCTCCTCTCCTCTCCTCTCCTCTCCTCTCCTCTCCTCTCCTCTCCTCTCCTCTCCTCTCCTCTCCTCTCCTCTCCTCTCTCTACCCAGCCGACCATCAGCAGGAGGGTTTCCCTACATGAGCCTGGTCCTGCTCAAGGTTTCTTCCTATTAAAGGGGAGTTTTTCCTTGCCACTGTTGCTTGTCTGGGGTTAGGCCCTGGGATTCTGGAAAGTGCCTTGAAACAATTTTGATTGTATAAGATGCTATATAAATAAAGATTGATTTGATTTGATTTGATTTAACACACCTGAGAGGTCTCAGGTGAGCTGCGACTCCACTCTGTCTTCTCCCTCCTGCTTCTCTTCTTCTCTCCCACTTTTCCGTAACTCTCATTTGCAGTTCTGTCAGATATTACGTGATCAGACCCCAAAAGATGATCTCTCTCATTTGCTGTCCTCCTTGAAACTATCTTGGGCCTCAGAAGTTTGCAAAGATGCACATGTGTGATTCACTGTCGGCCGGCGCCCGTCTCCCGGATTTGTTGCTGACTGTTTGAAGCTGAGGGAGCTCCTCGGGGACAAGAACGTTCAATACCTATAGGTCTCCACAGTGTTTTCAGCAGGAATAACTGCAGCAGTACAGCAGACACACAACTACAGCTGCATGTGCTGCTGCCTGTTTACAGCTAGTCAGTCAGTCAGCAAGGCAGCAATATCGAGCCTTCAGCATGCTCAGACATCGTTTTCAAGAATTGAGCTGGATCAGGAATCTGCTGTAATGACGGTTCATCTGGGCTGAACAGCTTCTTATGATTATTCCAACAAAGTTGTCCAATCAGAGCTCTTCCAGGATCAGCGAGGTCATCAGAGATTCAGCGGTCAAACCTGAGCTGCTGCTGTTCCCTGATGTCAGACGTCTGATTAGGCTACTTCTTGAGGTCCCATGATAAAGCCTGAACTCATCAACGTATCCTGTTTAACCTGAGACTTTCCCATGTCCTACATCTGGACAACATGGCTGCTGCTGCTGCTTCCACATTGCTCCTCCCTCATCATGAGTTCGTTCTGTGTTCAGAGCTTTTGTCACAGGATTGTGTTGGTTTCCTGAGAGGAATTGAGGGTGAACCTCAGTCAGGAGAAGCTGAGAAGCCTTCGCTCCAGACAGATGAAAGAGAGGAAGTTTACAAGAGCATGGGCCCCTTAGAGCATTGCCTAAGAAGATATCATGAATTAATAACACTCACTTGAGATGTGAAGTTTCTTTTACCTCATAAATAAAAAAGCACATCTTGAATTCTTCATCTGATCACCTTCCACAGATGGATGTGCTGTGTTCTCACCTTCTCACTCAAACCTACAGCAGCATTTAAACCTTTATTTCCTGGCACAAATAAGCACCTCACTGATATGCACGTGTGGAAAGCTCAGCGTGCACATTGGACTGTTTGTGGTTGCATGTGTAATTTTCAACCAAACGTGTATCAAGATGATGTTTTTACTGGATCTCTGCCTCAGTGGGAGCGCGCCCATAGACGTTCTAGGGAACAGAGCGTGTCCCAGAACGGGGCCCCCACATTAGAGAGGTGTGTTCAAAGGCCTTGTTTGGCCCCCGATGGGAGCAGCAAACACGGCTCGTTTGCTGCCGCAATTCTATTTTCACATCATTTCAATTTCAAAGAGGTAGGGAGTCGTCTTCATGTAGGTTGGTTGGAATGTTTCTCTGGTCTGCAGCTTCCGTGCACGGATTCACTCAATCAAACTTCTGATTTCAATCGATTTGAAAGTGTCAAATGACTTGCATCTATTTAAATGCTCTGATTGAAATACGGACATGTGCGATGATAACTCGGGCTGTTCAGGCAGATATTCACATATGCTGCTGGGAATAGGAGACGTAAAACTAGAGCCATGCATGCTAGAATCATACTGTCCTCTGTGCAAAAACAGATTTACAGCCACAACATGGAGTCGTTAGACTGGGAGCAGCTCCTGGGTGTCTGCCCCATATCTGCCAGCATTTCCATCTTCCTCTCTCATTGCAGCAGTGAAGCAGATGCTTTCATGCCCTGCTACAAATCGCGCACTTAGCTTTTCATCAAAATTTCATTACTCCATCCAAGTCTCAGGTCTAGATCTGCAGAGCCTGAGGGAAGGGGAGGAGTCAGGAAACGCCAAACAGGAAGTGCTGGCCGCTGCTGCATCATCAATGTGAGGACCCTGATTATAACGTTGCACAAAAAGACTGTCACAAACAAAGACGATGAAGCCCAGAGGTGCAGAGACAGAACAGGTCAGAACAAAATTGTTTCCACGCTGATGCCACAGCTGCCTGATCAAACAGTCTTTGTAGATGCTTTCTTTCTGTCCACAACGGTACACTTACGCAGATAAGAGGGAGAAAATGGGCCTGATCCTAGCAATAGCAGCGAAGGCTTCTGTGCCGCTGCTGTGCAACTCCATTAACACCATTAGAGATGGATGTGGCGGTTGATGTGTTCTATTAGCACCTTTAAAGATAAATTATGTTAAGAATGTATGTTGAGGATCAAGAAGCCGCTAATAAAATGGGACAGCCTCTCACTTAAGCACACTTGGACATGAATTGTGCCAGGGTTTGGGATCAAACCAACAACCTTTCGTGAGCACCTGAGCTACCTGACCTCAGACTGTCATTTACTGGTGATAAACTGCATAATCCTATTGAGTTATTTGTGTGCCATCATTCTAGCCTCAGCTTAATAAATTGAAGGATTTAAGGCAGATTTACTTGGCGAGACCATCTCTTGTTGGAGGCAAAAAGTCTAAACCTTCTTGACAGCAGGAGCAGAAAAAGCGGTATTACCAAAGCTGAGTCGGAAACACCCTGGAGGAACATTTTCCCACCTTTTTCCTTCTGACTTGTTCTCTTTATTTCTAAAGCCAGTAGTCTGGCAGATGGAGAGGAAGGAGAATAATGAGGCAGACAGAGAAGAAGAGCAAACAACTTTCCACTAGACAGTCGCAAAGAGAAGATATAGTAGATCTTGTTATGACAAGAATGACTAAACGTGTGAAGCTGGAACAGAGGAAGGATTCCTTTTCTGTTTGTTGTCGACCATCATTTATTTATTTATTTATTTATGTATTTATTTATTTATTTATGTCCTTTTGAAGCAATGGGGCTTTCTACCGATTGCATATTTACAGTTGCATCATGAACCAGGCGTATGAAAGGAGACATTTTAAATAGATTCTACATTTTCACACTTTCTGTAGATTCATTTTCTGCAGTTCAAAGGCTTCCATTTCAAACATCTATGAAGGAGATCAGTGCAAGATCAGGGCTGGTTCACACCAGTGTGAGAATGGTGCTCTGTGTTCCCTCACACGAGAGATGGCTGGGATTGGTCTCATTGTGAACCATTGTGCATCCCTCTGGTCCCCATTTTCACACCTCTTTGCTGCTTACGCTGAAGAGAGAAGAGAAACTGGAGAGTGTGGCCTTGATATATCTCAAAGTCACAACAGTCCCTCCTCCCCGTGTGGCAAATATGGAAGTCAGCATCTGCTCTAGATGAAATCACATGGAAAATCATAGGAAACATTGCTAAAATGGTAAAGAGGAGCGGAGTAATCGACTGCACACAGTCAGACTGGGAGAGAATTCAGGCAGAAACGCTTTACAGATCACTGAAGGGTGAAGAGGAGCCACACAATGTGGAGCAGGGCTTTCCAGCACATTTCACCCAAACACCCCAAGAATTTAACTCATCTAACTACAGAAACACTGCTGCTGCTCTGCTGCTGTTGCTCTGCTGCTGCTACTGCTACTGCTGCTGCTCTGCTGCTACTGATACTGCTGCTCTGCTGCTACTGATACTGCTGCTGCTCTGCTGGTGCTGCTACTGCTCTGCTGGTGCTGCTACTGTTGCTCTGCTGCTGCTGTTGCTGCTCTGCTGCTACTGCTGTTGTTGTTGCTGCTGCTGTTGTTGCTGCAGTTGTTGCTGCAGTTGTTGCTGCAGTTGTTGCTGCAGTTGTTGCTGCTGTCACTGCTGCTGCTGTTTCTTTTGCTATTGCTGCTCTTGCTGCTGCTGCTGTTGTTGCAGCTGCTGCTGTTGCTGCTGTGGGATCTTTCAGTATCAGGCCTTTGATTGTAAACTGATGGATTGAAGACTCCACAACCAACAGATTACTCCATCAACTATTTTTCGAACTTTATGTATCTGGATGAGAAGAGCAAGATAGAGACAATAATGAAGCACTTTCTCCTTTTTTTCATATCTTTCCTGCTCCACTAAGACTAATGGTTCATCCTCAGAATTTGGGAGGAAAAAGGCACCAAGATTGCAGATCGATCCATCACCTCCTCTTTCAGGTGGCCACAACCACCAGTTAATAACCATCAATATCTACCCACTAACTACATCCGTGATAAAGTAAATCTCTCTCTCTATAATATACTATTATATTATATTATATTATATTATATTTTATATTATATTATATTATATTATATTATATTATATTATATTATATTATATTATATTATATTATATTATATTATATTATGTCATGATGATGGAGGAGGAGAATGAAGATGATGCAGATGATGATGATCATGATCTTAGTAGTATTGTAGTAATAACAGTATTTATGGATTGTTGGGTTTTTTTTATAACGAGTTAAGATGTTGATTTCAGGAGAAATGTTCAGCTTATAAGGAGCTGAGCTAATAGAAAAAACATGTATTCCAACCGAGTTTACTGATCAATCAGCACTTCAAAGTCAGCAGTTCCAGAGATAAAGAGAAAGGTTAAGATGAAGATCATCAGAGCAGCGTGTTCACAGTCTCCATTGTGATTGATGATGTTGTGAACAAACTTTTGTGCCTGACAGATTTTAACCATTGCGGTGAAAGGACAGCACCTCTATTTACAACCACTCTGCATAAATGTTGTTCCAATCTTGCTTACCTCCCATTTTCACCTGAGAGCTACGGCTTCTATGAAGAATCAGCAATTACAATGTAATTGCTAACTTATTGTCATGTCTATTCAGTTGTGAGTAATTACAGGTGACACCTGCGTGCTGCACGACCACCCTAAAGAAGCATTATTCTGAGCAGGTGGAGCTCAGGTGAATTCATCTTTTTACTGCTGCAGCTTGACCTGATCATCAACAGCAGCAGCAGCTGCAGCAGCAACAACAGTAGCAGCAGCAGCGATAGTAGCAACAGCACAAGCGACAGCAGCAACAGCTGCAGCAATACCGGTAGCAACAGTAGAAGAAACAGCAGCAGAGCAGCAGCAACATCAGCTGCAGCAGAGCAGCAGCAACAGCAGAAGCAATAGCAGCAGCTGCAGGAACATGATGTGACCACACGTTATCATCTAGCTGCTGTTTTGCTGTCTGTCCTTCCTCCACCGACAGGAGACTAATTGGACCTTCATGTCGTCAGTTGACTGAATAAAGAACAATCCTAGGATCCAGATGATCTGGATCTTGTACCAGGACCAGGATCCGATACCAGGACTGCTGTGGAGCTGCTGTGCTGCTCCTTGCTGAGCCGAACTGATGGAAGAGAGCATCATCAAGAGTGTTTCAGTTGAGAAGATGAAGTTCTAATCCTGTCTCTTGTTTTCAAGTCATTCTGAGCTGGTTCCTCATTGACTGTCTCTGCCCCCCTCCCCGTCCCCCATTTTCCACTGTAATTTTTATGACCTGGCCAAGGAAAGCCAAAGGTAAAATAGAAATGGATTTTTCTCATGCGGCCAAGCGTCCCAAGATGATTCAGTAGTTCATCAGGCAGAAATATAGAATCCTCCCCTCTGCTCATCGACATTTGCTGTAGATACATTAAATCGTCAACAGGAAATCGTTGCCGACTGCTTGGCTCTTTTCTGGGGCCCTGTTGCGCCCCTGTTAAATGTCGTTTCCAGCAGCAGCTACACTGACGTAAGCTTTATTTAACACGTTCAGACTGTGGCAGCCTGAAGGCATCGGAAGCAAATGGAAACGTCTTTTTTTTCATACTCATTTACGCTGAGTCATGACTGCATTTCTGACAGGAGATGGTCCCAGTGTGTGCCCTCAGCATGGAGACTTGTGGCCCCTGTGTCCTCTGCGGCCCTCGTGGCTCCTGTCCACTCTGTGGCTCAGACTCAGCAACAGCTCCGCAGCAATCCAAGCAATGGCTGCTGTGAATACACTCCATGACCTCTCTTCATAGACACAGAATCCATAATTTGAGGCTTCTCCCCGTGGAACTGGAGGCTAATGTCACAATTGTTAAATGTCTGCACACTCTCATCTCAACTTCTTCTCCAGCAGCATGAACACATGTCTGATCACAGCCACGGTCACTGACGCTCCCTCCGGTTCATGACTGGCAAACCAGTCAGTCAACACACTGCTGTGCTGCGGGGACGCCAGCAGGATGGTGCTCATGACACAAGGGTACGTCCCGCTGTTCCACTGTCCACTTTTCCCCTTGTGTAAATAAACCGATCTGGACATCAAATGTTGTGTGTTGTGATGGGGAACTGGCACATTCATTCATTCATTCATTCATTCATTCATTCATTCATTCATTCATCCATCCATCCATCCATCCATCCATCCATCCATCCATCCAGCCAGCCAACCGACTACATCAAACATCTGATTGAACTGATTAATGATTTAACTCCGGCCAAGGATATACGTTTGTCTCTTTAAGCCACGTGACTACTGTAAAGTTCTATGGACTATTGAGATCTGAGGCTGTTGCTGCATCTCTGTAACTGCGCACGAGGCATGAGCGATAGGTAAGCTGGACAGGATGGACATTGTTAGGTTGGACCAGCAGGTCCACATCTAGATTCTACCATCATTTAAAAGAAAATCCCAAAAGGAATTACACACACACACACACACACACACACACACACACACACACACACACACACCTAATGTGGAATTCATGGGACAGAAACAAGAAGCTCACAGTCTTATAAGTCAATATCCCTCTGATATCCCTCTGAAGCTTTAATCAAGCACTAAGCTCTGTATACTGCTTCATCTGTGCTCTTTAGCATTCCGCCTCAGCTCCTTCTGTCAGGTACATCCACCTGGCTCAGTCTAGGGCGTCTACCTGTCTCAGTCAGGTACGTCCACCTGGCTCAGTCAGGGACGTCCACCTGGCTCAGTTAGATACGTCTACCTGGCTCAGTCAGGTACTTCCGCCTGGCTCAGTCAGGGACGTCCACCTGGCTTAGTCAGGGACGTCCACCTGGCTCAGGTAAAGGGAGTTTTGATTGGAAGGCTGTGAATGATAATCGCTAGTGTTCTTTTCACAGGTTACAGCTGTTTATCATCACTGTTTCTCCAGCTCTGCTACCAAATGGAACCATGTGACTTCGGGTCCCAGCAGCAAAGCAGCTTCAACGTGTTCGTAGTTTTGATGGGGACCCAACAGTCAGCTGATGAGGAGAAGACGGCTCGCCGCCGCTGCTTAGAGGGTCGCAGAGCAAATCACAGGTGAATTTCAGCATTCTGATAATGATCTCTTAAAAAGGGTCCTTGTCCACCCCCCCACACACACATACACAAACACACACACATGCACACTGTCACCATGGCAACAGAGCAGAGAGTAAATCACTATGGTGATTTTCCCTGGACGTGTCCTGCATGGGAACGCTGTCTCTCCTGCTGCTGTGACAAACACACAAACAAACACACACAAACACACACACAAACACACACACACACACACACACACACACACACACACACCACACACATCACACACACCCACACACTCCCACCCAGAGTTTCTGGTGGCACAACAACATACATGTGTGTATGTCCGTCTAGCTGTGCCTGGTTGCCAGACGTGGTGACAGCAGCCTGGTCAAAAGGCTGTTTGTTAATATTCTTCCCACCTTCAGCTTCTCTTCAGCAGAGCTCTGAGAGCTTCCTGTCTGCATTTCTGCTGATTCCATTAACTGAGAGCAGTGTTTTGTGCTCCAACACTAATTTGTCTTTAAAGCTGCAGCAGACAGTTTGACACGCAGGAGGAGGCTGCTTGAAGAGTTTAAACCCACAAATCCTTCCGGATGACACTGTTAATTTAAATGTCTTCTCCATACTTTGGAAGCACGGCAGTGGTAAACATACAGATACACCTTCTCAACCTGGCTTTTCCAAACTTTGCTCCTAAATCAAAACAGAGTCTTGGAAGTTCAAGACATCGTGAGAAGGTAATTTGTCTCCAATAAAGGCTGATTTAGTGCTTTGTTGCCTTTGTGACGCTGCAGGATCACATCTTCAGCCTCCCTCCTCACACAGTCCTTCTGTGTTGGCAGATCAAAATTTATTCTAAGCTTTTTTCTTGAAGGTTAAGAAATTGGAAACACATCTCTTACTGTTTATTATAAATGTGCACTTACTCAACTGCACCTGTGACATATTTACAGGTGCAGTCGAGTGCAGCCAAATATTATTAACTGTATCCTGTAAGTAACTGAACCAAACACCAAACACTTGTGACTTCTATTTATTAAGAAGGAAATATTCCAGAACCTGCAGGGAATGGAAATGAACTGTTGTGGAAATTTCTAAATCTGTCACATTTACTGACATTAGTGATCCTGTTTATTGACGTGCACAGACTCTAAAATAACATGAAAAATGAAAGAAAACCAGCAGCATAATTTTGGTTTGGTTTTTTGGGGGGCTGCCAGACATTTATAAAAGAGCAAAGTTTAAAAGGGACACAAACTCGAGTCAACATTTTTGAAGCACGTGTCAACGCCGCCACCACGGCATGTCTGATCAAACACAAGCATTAAATAATTAAACTGCCAGAAAAATCAAATGTTGAGGTCTTCATTGTTATTACTATTGTTATAAACCTGTTCAAAGCAAACAGCCACCACAACAAGTGGGACTGGATGAGTCCCACAAGGACTGTTTTCTTTCAGCCTTCCCAGATGTGGAGGCTGGGCTTCAAAGCACTCGGACTGAATGAAGCTCAGGGTGTTTCTATCCTCAGCTTCCCTGATTTTGCTGCTAACAGGCAGCAGCAGCAGCAGCAGCAGCATAGATGTAACGCGAATAACAGAAGAATTGACTTGTTAATGATAAAGGACATGGAGGGTTACGCTATAGCTGTTGCTATGGTTACAGTTATGTCCGGTTATGCTTTCCCACCTCTGAGTTTTGGGGTCAAATTCATGTAAGACTTTTGTTTCGTGGGTGACCTACACCATAATGTGGCTCCAGATGTGATTGGATCTTATTTTTAGAGTGCAGACTACCTTTTAACTTCCATGTCCCCAGTCACAAGGGAAGCATTCCAGAACCAGGCTGAGCCAGGCGGACAACAACCGAGGTCTTTCCCTGGACACTCACATAGTCACTGATGTTTGTGTTCAGCTCAGCCTTGAACACTGAAGAAAGTGAGTAAAGAGGCCTCCAATAAATGCTGTGTGCTTGTATTGCTCTGAAGGAAGATCTGTCTGATTGTATATAGTGGTCCTTCAACTCCCAGAGTGCTTTACATTAGTGTGAATACTCCATCAGACCCTCTCATATAGTGTTGGCCACCACTACTGTAAAGCCCTCTACCTCAAAGTGCACACCTACTCTGATGAACCCATGTATTGTACATGTGCTGCAGTGCTGTGGGTGGTGCTGAGCAGCACACAGGGAAGGGGTGGGCAACCACCGCTGGTTCAGGTCCAATAGGAGAGAGAGAGAAGTAGAGATTGAGCGAAACAGCCCAATAGAATAGAGGAATGTGGATGTGGTCTAACAGTGTTCAGAACTGTGGGACACCAGACTGGCTTAGGTGACCCTAGAAGGGCCCCCTTCCCCAGATGGAGGGAGGGGGAGCCTCCTGACCTGCCTGGTCATTAGGCTTGGATGACGCCATGCCTCTTCTCCTCAGCTGCTCCTTAGAGTGACCAGGCAGGAGGAACACTTCCTGTTTTGTTACTTCACAATGAGCAGCAAATATGTGAGGCTGCCCGTCAGGGAAGCCAACCAGTCGCACACATTCTTATACCAAAGAAACAGCACCAGGAGCAGTTCAGGCACGGTGTCAGGCTCAAGGACACTTCAAAATACAACAATCAACGACCAGCGACCAAAGAGCACCTGAGCCACGGCTGTCCTCAAGAGCGAGGGAGAGGATGCGTGAAAACACTTTTGTTTTCATTCATGTTGTTTTCAGGTTTTCATCAGTGATAAACAGCCACTCAAGTTTCAGAGCTTTGTTTTTTTATCCCTTCAATCACATCACTTTTCTACGACCCAAACTACGAATCTATGATATTTTCCATCTGCAATGATTGTACTCAAAGTTGCAACTCGTAGCAGAAATGAGGTCAACGATGGAGCTGTTCCCTCTGTGAGGGTGCCAAGTGCACCTTCTGATGGCTGACTCCTCCTAATGAAGAGGCTGGCAGCATTAATCCCAGCAGCAGGATGACATTTCATTTCCTTTTTTTGGGGAGTCTCCATATGTTTTACCCAATTTAGAAGATGGGTAGGTTTGAAGTGTCCAGACACACTAAAAGCTCCGGTTTCTCTCACCTTGGAGAGACAGTTTATGAATAGTTTACATTTTAACACAACACGTGTTGGGACAATGGAACCCTAACCCTTTATACAATAATTTTAACGTTCAATGCTGATGTACGTTAGCTACATGTACTGTCGGCGTCTATAGAAAGTTTTTCTTTCTGATAAATGCATCTGCAGATGTTTTCAGTAGTCTCTATTTCCTGGAGTGAAAGGAGCAACTGGAGAAGTGAGGAAGCGTTGACCCTGGATCGGCCTTTTCTTGTCACTTCTTGTTAAAACTCTGCTTATTCAGGTGGCCAAGAATAAATTAATTATCACTTTGGAGTCATTAGTTTCACACAAACTCTCCTCCAAGTAGGAAAACAATCATGGCTGTTGCTGCTTCATTAACCTTCTCAAACGCTGGTCGTCAATGTTGAAAAATGGTCGGTATGAGGACATAAAGCGTCTGTCACCGGGCACATTCATTTGGTCTGTTTTGATAAGGTGAAAAATGAAGACAGATGTTCCTTTTTGCTGAAGATGCTTCATCCATCAGTAATGTGACATAGTGTTTATGACTGTATCATACAGGAAACGCTCATCCATGAGGCTACAAGCTCAAACAGTCTGCATTTTCTTTGCTGTCATTGCTCTTGTGAGGGGATCTTGGCAACGGTCACTAGCCTGTAATAGCCTCTGCAACACAGAGGCAGCATGTAATTAAATAAAGTGACGCTCCCTCCCTCCCTCCCAGTTTTATTCACAGTTAACCAAATGTCAGGAGGAATGAGCGACCACTGCTACAGGAACCTGACTTAGGCTGGGGTGGTTTGATTGCCTGCGAAAACGTGGCTGTTAAAGCCCAAAAATACAGATGTTTCTCCCTGTCTGGATTAGCATAACGTTCCAACACACACCTGCTGCAGGACGTTCATCTGTATGTGCAGCCCAACAAAGTCTGACGTTGCACAGGGGGACGAGAGTGCATGTTCAGCCCCATCCTGACTAAATAAATACATCCATCCCTCCTCTACCACCTCTCCCTCAGTGATGGATGGATGGATGGATGGATGGATGGATGGATGGATGGATGGATGGATGGATGAATGATGGGTGGATGGATGGATGGATGGATGGATGGATGGATGGATCCATAAAACACACATTTAAGAAGAAAAAAGCACTTTAAGCACTTGTTGAGATGAGATATGATGTCATGTTCCCCCTCCTTTTCTCCATCCATCCATCCATCCATCCATCCATCCATCCATCCATCCATCCATCCATCCACCCATCATTCATCTCCCCATCCATCCACCCATTAATCCATCCATCCATCCATCCATCCACCCACCATTTTCCATCCATCCATCCATCCACCCACCATTTTCCATCCATCCATCCATCCATCCATCCATCCATCCATCCATCCATCCATCCATCCTTTCATCCATTGGAGCTTTTCTGTTTTCCATTACTGTACTCTCTTCCACAGAAATATGAGGGAGGTGAGCATTAATAAGGAGAATGAAAACAGGAGCTGCAACATATGAAGAGAGAGAATTCCAGACTAATCTAGGGGCTGGTAATGGAAAAGGGCTGAACATTGAGAGTTCCCCTGAGGATGGAGCCTACTAAAGAAAATAATACAGCTCCTGCACAGGAAAATTGACAACTGCAGCTCTGATCAGTGGCCCAACTCCAGCTTGTCACATCAGTCAAAAAGAGAGAGAGAAGAATTCTGTCTGTTGCTCTCGATGTTTTTGGGCCGAGGCTCTATCTGCTCCAGACCGCTGGCTAATGATGACAGCTGTCCCAAAGGTGATCAAAGGAAAGAAAGAAAAGTAAAGTCACTGGGTTTCCTTTGACTCCAGGCAACCCTACTGTATTTCTAAGCGCTTAAGATTGGAGGAGAAAGGATGAAAGGGGGAAAGGGCCTGTTCAGACTAATTGCTTGAGCGGGAGATCAATATGTGAGCTCAGAAGGAAAGACCACAGCTCAATCAGAAACCTGCCAATAGGTCCCAGGAGTTCAAACGTTTCCCTGACTTCAGATTTCTCACCACACCAGTGAATTCTTAACAGTCAGTTTAGAAAATGGTTCTGGAATATTTGCATTGTGCAGCTGAGATGTCGGGGTCAGCGAGTGACTGGGAGCCTGTTAACATCACTGGTTTCCAATCTCAGCCCACTTTTCCCGTATTCTTTAGTGGAAACTGTATAAGTCAGTGTGTCCATGTTACATCTGTTCATCGTGTTAGTGGCATCAACAGAGACACCAGTTCCTGTTTCTTCCTGAAACCTGCTGCTAAAGGAACCTGTTGGCTGTTCTCTCTTCACTCTGACATCCAGCTAGTCATTTAATAACTCTTGCAGGATGTTATCTTAATAACAGAGATTTCCATCTGCTCTCAATTTAGAGCAACTTAGCAACTGTGTGGTGCTTTAGGGCCGCCATATCTTCCCTGGATGACGTTTTGGTAACTTGCCTTGGCGGCATGTACCTGCACCAGCATGAACACGGATCATGACTTGCTGGTGTGTGGGTTGGCGAATCACACTTCACACTCAAATCACACTTCACAGCTCCGAGTTTAATGAGGCTTCTGCTGGGTACAGCAGCAATTTGGAGAAGTGCATGTTGTATACAAAAGATGGGAACTCAAACAGCAATTTTGTGCTTATGCAACTTGCAGTGTTCATCGTTGACTCCTCTTTGTGTGTGTTGAATTATCCCATTGGCTGTGAACGGCAGAGCAAAAGCATTGCTTTTAGAGTACCATAAGGATGTTCTCTTCTTCAAGAGCAGGTCGGCTCCAGTGACTCTGCCTGGCAGAGAGGACTTTGTGGAGCTGAGCTCTATTCCTGCTGAGAGGATGAGAGGGCCATGGAGGTTTCACTTTTTCTCTCAGCTGGGGTTTGGAAGGATCCGGCTGGACATTGTCAGAGGTGGGTGGGACGTGGGCTTCCAGACTAATTGCCCGGAGCGTGGCGGGGTGATTAAATGAGCAGGCCGTGCAGAGTGAGGAACGCAACAGTGAAAGGATCCCTTGTAGCAACACCATAAAAGCTAATTAGTGCCACACAAAGAGCTGCCCCCGTCATTGTGCCATTAGGAGGGCAGACAGAAAAACAATGTGGAAGGACACATGGGGAGATATTTTACAGCAATAGAGACTTAACCAACAATTAGTCTCTGGTGCTAATGGAGCGGGGTGAAGCTAGGTGGTAACAGATCAACTACCTCTTCAACTACAGCTCAGTTCTCACTGGGGAATAAATAGGTTTCTGGCCCAGGGAGGTTATCAGGTCCTGCCTTTGGCAGGTGGAGCCATTAAAATTTACCCTGTAGAGAGGGGAGGAACCAGGGATAGAAAAATGGCATAGGAGCCATACAATATTGAAGAATTATGCCCAACTTGCTCTTTGAAAAGTTAAGGGTTATGATTCATATCAAGACTGCCAATTAAGATAAAGTTAACAACAGGCAGCAGAGAGGAAGTGATGCGGTCCAAACCATGTCAAAAGATCTTAGAGACATATTTGTCATTTGGACAGGGTAACTTAAGAGGAGGAAATGGTCCTTTTCAAGGATTATATGTATGCAAAATCTACTGAGTGCTAGTGCTAATCCAAAGCTTCTACGTATAATAACCTACTAATTGCTACTGAAACAGCCTTTAGAATAATTTTATGCCTTTTGTCATTCATAAGGTAGAAATGATGGTCTCTTTGACCTGTCAAATTCTGAAAAGCTGGAATCCAGTCATCACAGAGTTGATAGTCCTCATTGGCCAAATTTATCTGTAAAATGTTGCTGAGGGGTTGAGGGTGATGATGTTCTGTTTCAGGCTGTTAAAACTGTAACTGGCACTTTATTTTCAAAAGTCTGAAATCATTTTGTCTGTGCAAATAGAATGATGATCATACCTGACTGTACAGTTCTAAAGGAGCAAACATGAGCTCTGGATGGTAATCCCTATAGCTGCTCTATAGCTGTGTTTACTGACAGAGCTGTCATGTTTTTGATTCTCTCTCTCTCTCGCTCTCTCACAAAAGGACAAGTTCATGCTCATTTTTTAATTTAAGTTTTTTTCATAAAACCCTCATGTCAGCATGTAATGACCAACACTTGCTAAAATCAACTGTAGAGAACATAAAATCTTTTGACATAAAAGGAAAATGTGTATTTTAGGTGCACTGGGATTGAAATAAGAGAGAGTTTTGCTTCTTCCCTAGAGGTCCGTCAGAAGTCCACCTGTCTCCAGCTGTGAGTGAGCTGACTGTCTGATCATGACATCCTGGAGAGAAGCAGCTGAACAATCCCAGCAGACCTGCTTGTAATGAGGGGCAATGAGGTTTGAAGCTTCTCATTATCCACATCCAGAGCTGCACAGAAACGAAGCTGACAGCCGCCAAGCCAGGAGGAGACCCTGGGAGGACCACCACATGTGGTCCAGACGTTGAAGAAACAAATGGGAATAGATGCCCACCGGCTGTCTGCAGCTTTTCCTTCAATCTGAATCTTTATCAGCTCAGACCCAACCTAAGACTCATAATTCATAGGTAGGTAGGTGTCTGTGTGTGTGTGTGTGTGTGTGTGTCTGTCTCAAAGATGGGTTTAAAATTCACAATAGCCTTAAGCAAAGTGGGCCAGCCAGCCGTTCCTGGGATGGTCAAAGCATCGCGGCAGGCAGTGATGAGCACTGATTCCGGAACAAATTAACTGAAGAGGACGAGCAGTTATGGAGAGAGTAAAAATGACCTCGTCTCTCTGAGCACTGAGGTAATTCATTCTTGTCAGACATCCCTATATGTGACCAACTCTGTCTCATTACAGCAACAAATTAGCAAATACTTCCTCATACAGCTCGACAGACGTTGCAGCGTCCAGAAAGCCACCAGGCTCATTGACTTTTGACTGCAAAATCGCAGAGTGAGAGCTCACTAATTACCTGAGTCTGCAGTCAAATTAACGACAAGGCACACATATACACACTGATGTTCAACATGAAGGAAGCTCTAGTGTAGCTGCTGACAGGGCTGGGTGGTCTTCTGTCATGAATCATGCTACAAATTTGGGATGGCAGCTGTTGGAGGGGCTTGTGGCCTTTCCACCATAGAGATGAGGTCTTTTGGTGATGGTCTAACGTTTCGGGATTTCACATCCCATTCTAAAGTTATGTGATATCAAAGTGATATACAATCAAGCATCTCCTATAAATCCCTCCACTCTCCAGCCCCCCCAGTACCAATCAGCCCTCCCCCACCAACACACTCCATCCTAAAACCTGTGCTCCCCCAACATGGGGCTGGTCTCCACGGCCCGTGAACCCATTCAGTACTCACTAATCTCACCCTGTGTTGGTGGTCCTGTCTTATATTATTGCTGTTATAAATGCTTGGCAATTGTGCATGAATGACGTCTTAAACAAGTCTGTGTTTTAATATTCATCTCTGTGTTGATTATCACATTATATGCTGATAAAAAAGTTCATGCTCTTCGGAATAAATTGGCTAAATACCAACTACCAACTGATGAATGGTTCAAATACCAGTCTTGATCTTTCTGGATGGAAATGATTTCACTAAAATAGGCTGTGCAGTTTGAATTGTCTGACCTATTCGTCGCGTTAATGAGCTAAAAATTCCGCCTTCCTGGATACCAAACACATCTCTGCTTCCTTTTCATTTCAGCAACACAGTTTATTTATTTTATTGCAGTTACTCAGATGAAAAACACACTCAGTGGTTTGTAATATTGCACACTTCCAAGGAATCAATGATATTCAGCCAATTACTTTAAAAAAAATCCACAGCTGTTACCTTGGCAGCAGGACACACACACATACATACTATCTGACTTTCCTATAGAGCCCAATCAGAACTAGGAGGCTAAAACCCAACAAACCAGCCAACAAAAGTGCCCCTGAATGAGCTTGTGCACTAAGATGATGTGTATTTAAAAACATAGCGATCTCCCTGATGAAGAAGAGGCCCAGGCTGGAGTTGGAGATGAAGGCTGGAACCAATGGATTGGGGGGAAAGTGTATCTGCAGCAGATAGGCTGCCACTTCTGACCAGACGGGTATCATGGAGATTCCCGGGAAACTGCTGTGAGGAGGGGAGGCCTGTGGTTTTAGAAGTGGCTGTATGGATCAGCACTTTTTACCTCAGAAGTTTTGGTCTGACTGGGCCAGTATCAGTCCTGCCAACAATAACCACATTTTATTCATGCATCCCCCACATTCATACAAGCTGATCTGGTCTATAGCGCCACTGCAGAGAGGCGAGTACAAAAACAGCTTGAAGGAAAAAGGAAACACGCCTCTAGATTGTCGCGGTCCTTTCTGCTGAACCTGATTAAGCGAGGCCTGTCATGAACCAGATGAGAACCGATCAGGCAGGGAGCAGGTGTGCCTCTGGCGATTAAGAAAGGGGCTCATTAGTGTCCAGATGCACAACAGGTGTGCGGGGCGAAGTGACTCACGGGCATGATTGCCCGCAGCTGTGACAGAGCCCCCCCCTTCCTCAAGGGACATCCCGACATCCCCAAGCAAAGTCCAGAGGCACCCTCCTGAGGAAGGGGGGGTGTCAGAACTCCTGTGACCCTGAGGACTCCAACCCACGGTCCTCGTTCTCCGCCTCCACTTCTGGTTCGGGCCTCCGAGGTCTGGCACGACCTACTCTCCTGGGTCGTGAAGGCTGATCCGGGTGTCTGGTGTGGAAGTCCTGAATTAGCTCCTTGTCCAGGATGTGACGTGCCGGTACCCAGGACCTCTCCTCAGGTCCATAACCCTCCCAATCAACCAGGTATTGGAGACCCCTGCCGCGGGGTCTGGAGCCGACTGACTGTGTATGCCTGGCCCCCATCCACTAGCAGTGGGGGAGGTGGGGCCGGGCGATCCGGAACCAAGGGGCTCTCGTGGGCAGGCTTAATCCTAGAAACGTGGAAGGTGGGGTGCACGCGCATTAACCGGGGAAGCTGGAGTCTGACTGCCGCTGGACTGATGACTCGGACGATGGGGAATGGTCCCACGAACTGCGGGGCCATCTTCCTGGAATCACCCCGAAGAGGCAGGGATGACGGATGCCAGTGGCTCGTGTCCAAGGCCCAGCTGCCGAACCACCTCTCGGCCGATCAAGCAGGCATCAGCACCAGAATCAACGAGGGCAGCTAGGTCCTGTGGTCCCCCGGGAAGTAAGAAGCGAGCCTGGAGTGAAATACGGGGTTGTCAAGGGGAAGCAGAAATAGGACTCACCAGTATTCCCCCAGTTATTGGTGAGTCTGGGCTTTTACTGGACAGGTCGCCACGAAATGTCCTAATCCACCGCAGTAGAGGCACAGGTTGAACTGACGCCGCCGCCTGCGCTCCTCCCCTGTGAGCGACGTGCGGCCAAGCTGCATGGGTTCCTCCTCCCTGGAGGATGATGCAGGCTGAGGAGGTACTCCCGTCGAGAGCTTGCCTGCCTCCGCAATGTGTCGCCGTGGAGCTCTCTCTCCCCCACCGACGAGCCTGAACCCTCAGGTCCACCCGGGTTGCCAAGTCAATGGCTCCATCCAGCGAGCTAGGGACGTCGTAGGCCACCATTGCGTCCTTAATGTGGGCTGCTTATCCGTGCAGGAAAGTGTCCACTAATGCGGCAGGGCTCCACTGGCCAGGATGCAGAAGTCAATAGAGTAATCCGACACAGACCTCTCCCTGACGGAGCGCCAGCAGTCGACGTCCTGCAGAGGACCAGGAGTTCCCCTGCCAGAACACCTTGCGGAGCTCGGTAGCAAAGCCGAAGAAAGTGGAGCAGGCCTACGATTGACGATCCCACGCGGCCGTTCCCCAGAGCCATGCCCGTCCGGTGAGATGTGTAATGGCGTACGCTACCTTGGCTGCCTCAGTAGCGAATGTGCGGGGCTGCAGGGAAAACAGCAGGGAGCAATTCACCACGAAGGCATCGCAGGACTCCGGATTACCCTCGTAGCACTCGGGGTACTGCTGCAGAATTACAGGAGCTGACGAAGGTACGGAAGAAGCAGAAGGCACCGCCGGTTCCAGGCGCACTGACAGTCAGCTGAGCAGACCGGAAAGCTCCGCGAGCGCCTGCTCGTTCGCCTCCGCGGCACGTCTCATCTCCGCGGCGGCGGCCGCCACCTCCTCCTCATGCAGCTGAATGATTTCCTCAATCCGTTCCAGTCGGTCCAGCGGGGACAGGTTGTGCGCTGGGTTCATTACTGGCCAGATCGTACTATCACGAACCAGATGAGAACCCAAATGCGACACAGGAGTTTGGCTGAACACCGCCTTATTGTCAGAAACAGACAACAGACAGGATTCACCGGGGAGTGAGCAGAATAGAATAGTCGGGGACAGGCAAGGTCGAGATCGGGCAGAAGGCAGACAGGGTTTACCAGGGAGCAGGCAAAACAGAATGGTCAGGAACAGGCAAGGTCGGAACCGGGCAGGCAGGCAAACAGGAATACGCTGGAAAGTCATCGGAACACGAATAACGATCAGGCAGGGAGCAGGTGTGCCTCCAGGGATTAAGAAAGGGGCTCATTAGTGTCCAGATGCACAACAGGTGTGCGGGGCGAAGTGACTCACGGGCATGATTGCCCGCAGCTGTGACAGAGGCCAGTAAAATGAAAAGGCAAAGTGGAAATTACCAGCCAACAACTGGATGGATGGATACAGGATGCCGAACACCTTCCTGCTTGGACCTGCGATTGTTTTCAATCAAACCAAAACTTAAAGCAGGTGCAGCTTTGTTTCCTTTTGGAGACTCTGGTTTACCCTCTACAGCATCTTCAAAGATTAATTTCATACGGAGGTGGTGCCCAAACCCTGCTTTGCTGTGGGCAGTGGGTCAGGGTCCTGCTCTGCACTTGTCAGTGTTCAGATACACGAAGGTGCCTGCAGCATCTGAGGGATGGGCCCATGATTGATTCATAGGTTTGTGTGTGACAGCCAGTATCAGGATCAATAGGGGAGTTTGAACTTCAGAATCACTGAGGAAAAACTACCACCATCACTCAGAAGTGTCTCCACATAGAGGTCCTACAAGCATACAACCCCACATATGAGCGTAGCCTAGATAAGATAATATGTGATTTCATCATTTCGGTTCAAGCCTATGAGACTTCAGATGTACGTGTCTCCAAAGTTGTGAAAAAGTATGTATATCGGTGATTTACAATGTAAAAGATGCAGGAAGAGTCCAAAGGATTGCATTTCTGCTTGCCTCCTCCAGCTCCTTCTCTATAAAATATATTCTTGTGGCTGTTGGATGCACCTAATCTGGGAGGATAATGGAGGAAAAGAAGGATGACTGCAAAGAAATGAGAGCACACCAACAGAGATAAAAGGCAGGTGGGTAAATTGTCAGCGTTAGAATTCCATTTCAAGCAATGGGGCTGAATGTGTGCTGAAGCACCCCCTGTTGGCAGGAGATGGCGCTGTTGGTTCCACCGCCTCAATCACACTTTATCCATACAGCTGAAATGTAAAATGTTCATGAAAGAAGCTCAACTAACATGCTGAGACAGAAAAAAATGGGGTGAGTACGAATCAACTGTTCCTCTCAAGTCCAGGTGAGGTGGCAACAGAGAGCGCACAACCAATGCTCCACCATGATGGGTCCAACTTGCACTGGCAGGGGCGTCCCGGCTGCCCTCTCTCTGCCCAGAATGGGTCGGCTCTGCTCTCACAGCAGGTCAGAGAGTGACCAGCAAAGATTTAAAGCTTCTCTTTAGGACAAAGAGCCAGAAAGCACCGGTTACTCCGGCAGAGCTGCACTCAGGCTCGTGACTCGTCTGAGTTGGGCAGCAGGAGCTGCTATTGTTAGCAACCTTAAAAGCAATCTTCTGCTATTGATATGCATCGCCCCAGGAGCACCACGCCCCTGGGGCGATGCAAATCTTCTTATTTATTTATTATTCTTTTATGTCTGTGGGCATTTGTGCACTGTGAAAATATCAGGATTATTTAACGCTTTACATAAATGATCCAGCTCAGCTATGCTCTATCCTCCAGGCCCGCACTAAGTGTGCAGCATATACACATGTGATGTTAGCATGTGTGGCTCACAAATAAAGATGGAGCTTTCAGAAATATGTGCTGTCTTCTTTACCATTCACTCTGTGCTGCTACCCTTCTTTATGTTGACATCTGTCCATCTGTGGCCTTCCTCTGCCTCCATTAACACAAAACAACAATGTTCATATAATAAAACTAAGCTGCTGTACTGCTGCTGTTGACCCCTCGGGTACATTAGCATGATGGCTATTGTCAATTATTGGAATTTGAACCAAAAATACAGCCCAGAAAAAGAATTAGGAACACAAACACACACACACCTTTCTCACCTGCTGCCAATAGGCTTAATAAAAGAAGTGATGAGTTATTGACAGCCTCTTGGTTTCTAAAGCTGCCGAGGTCTCTCAGGCTGCCAATGTGCTGACACACACACACACATGAACATACACACAGTGATAGACAGAGAAATACTCCTTGCAAACACAGAGGTTATATTAGGCATGAATGGATAATGAAGTTCTGTTTGGAAGTAGTGTCTCATCACATATTTTGGTGTAGAAGATGAGAGGTGAGAGGTGGACAAAGCAGGAACATCAGGTAGATTCTCAGGTGGCTGATTTACTTTATCATACAAGTGGGACAGAAATCTGGACACATATGGGATCCCTGCACAGGTATCTGGGTCTGGTCCAGATGTAGGTGTGGCCCAGGTGTGTGGTACAGATGCTGTCCATGTGTGTGAGTGTGGTCTAGATATGTGGGTGTGGCCCAGGTTTGTCGTACAGATGCTGTCCGTGTGTGGGTGTGGCCCAGATGTGGATCAGGCATAATTGTATCTTCTGTCCATTTAAAGTAAAAGAGTGAGGAGTTTCCATCATCAACACACACACGCATGCACACACACACACACACACACACACACACACAGACAGAAGGATTTAAGGCCAATTTGTTGATGACTCATGTGTTTAATGATCAGTAAATCCACCACAGCCTGTTCTCTCCTCTCTCCACCTTCTCCTCCTCCTCAGGTCCAACCCTCCTCCCCTTTTGGTTTGAATTTGAACACTGAAGCCAGTGCCACACCAGCCAAAACAGGGCACTTGATGATGTCATCTTTCTGATGAATTTGTGCTGACAGATAGAGACGCAGAGCTACATATGTTATCGGAGAGTAACATGGAGAACTGAAGGGCTGATTGGTGGATGTGGTGGTCGTCCGCATTCCTGTGTGTTCACATGATGTATGGTTTTAGGTCTGTGTCAATTGTCTGAGATAAACAACACCTCGTCTCCATGTCAGGACTGATGTTCAGGCGCTGGTTCTGCTGGTTTTCAGCATGTTTCTAATCCCTGCCAATCACCCTCAGCTCATCCAGGAATGTCTTCAGGAGATCAGGGGAACTGAACGGTGGGGATATTACTGTCCATTACTGTCCCTCACTGTCAAACAGTCAAACTGCCAAAACATTCATCTCATCAAGTGTTGGCAACATTAACGTATGTGTTGCTCATCAGTCACCTGATGGTGCTGAAGCTCCAGGAGAACACGTTCTATTTAAGTGAGATATAAACAAGTGTTCATGTGCGGCATCACACGACTCGGTGTACGTGTGAATCACTACAAAGCCCAACCAAGATCCTCAGTGAAAAAGCACTGGAACCTACGCTGAAAGTGTCCAGTAGACTTTGATGAAAAAGAAGTCTGGATTTACTGACTGTTGTCCATGATTCTGAACTCTCAGTGAAGACCAACTCTAACGCCAATGCTGGTCTCCAGCACCTACAGAAGGTGCGACCTTCATCCAAATGAGAACATCCCATTCCATGGCTCAAAATTAGAAACACAGCGCATGTGTGTGTGTGTGTGTGTGTGTGTGTGTGTGTGTGTGTGTGTGTGTGTGCTGAGTAACATAGGCTGTAATGAAGCCACACACACTCTGCCAGGACTACAACCAATGACACCTAGAATTACGGTGTGACTCTGACCAGTTTAAATGGAACAAAGACAATAATCCACCCAGTTTGCCAGCAGTTGTTCTGCTGTTATATCTGTTTCATTTCACAATTATTGGAGCGTTCGTAGCATCAGGGTGCAGCAGGGTGTGGCTCACGGTTCCTAGCAGGGGGGGTTTCATGTCTGCCAGAAGGTTGTGTGCTGGTATCTCTCTGCCATTGTTTAAGCTGCTGTTTAACGGTGAGCACTGCTGTCTAAGAAGGTCGTGGGTTCTATTCTCAGCATACCCTCTCTGCGTCTGTGTGGGGTTCCTCCGGGGATCAATAAACAGCTTTATTTATAAAACTCTGTGATCTTTATGCTGATGTAGGTTTTGTTGCTGAGTGAAGAAAAAACAGCAGATGATGTAAATACATAAAGCAGGCTGATGTGATGTGCACAAAATGCTAACCGCAGCCATGGGTGATTCCACAATGTGTGTTATCTTTGTGGAATTTGATTAACTGCTGATTATAAAGGGGGGAGCAGGGATGGCTTTTCGTCATATTCATCTCTCAATCTGTGTTTTATGATTATAAATCGGCAACTGTTGTGCAGTGATGCAACGCCGCTGAAATACGAGGCATTCCAACAGTCACTCACAAAGCAATGCACAGACTGCTCTCTGTGAGCTGCCTGACCATTGCCCTAATCAGTCAGGTCAATCATCGAACCCCCAGAGATACTGTGGACCACAAGAATCAGCTGGTTGGTATCAGCATTTTATTTTGACTGCCAAACAACTGGGGGTGGGGGGTGTCTGCAGGGGAAGGGCGGGGGGGGGGGGATGCAGGTGCTCATGGACAAGCAGTTCTCTTTGTTCTCATGGGTGGGGGCAGTCATGTCACTAGGCCTTTCACACAGACTGCTGCAGAAGCTTGGCCGTGGGGAGGGCCTGGGGATATCTCAGGACCGGTACTTCACTAGTCTCCGACCATTTGGATCAGAGCACAAAGGGGTTGCAGTCTTCTGAAATGAGCCCTGACTGAGTGGATACCAGTGCCATAAAGCGAGCCAGTGGGCCCTACATGGATGTTGGGATATTCAAATCTTAGTCCCAGATTAAGTCCCACTTTCTCCCACTGGCCGTCAGGAATGGTCACATGGTTGCTGCTGTTCTAAAGCTCAGGATGTGGGTAGACGTGTGAGAGAGTAATGTGTGTCCAACACATTACTCTCTCACACACTCATTCCTGGGGGGGAATGGGCCTGGGAGGAAAGGGGAGCATGCCGACAGGAGAACAGTCAATCATGGTTCAATCCTTCTGCCTGGGGGGCTCTGAGAACCACTCACAGATGAGTGTTCTAGATGCTTTCTTGAGGAAGCTGCTGGATCTTTGTGCAGCTTTCTTACGATAATAACGTGATAAAAGCTTCAGCTCTAGTTTTCCTAAATGATCCAGTTTAGCTGGTCATCGGATCTTGTTTCTGAAGATGAACATCTTTTTGAAGAAGCTAGTAATTTGAGACCAAGCAGGGATAAAAGGCTTATGGCAAGATAATATAACTGCAATAGTATTTACATCTTCTGGGTGGTAAACACTTACTGAGTCAGTTCCCATGTCAGAATAAATGACAGGAAATGTGAAAGGACCATGCTGAGGTTTTATGAATGGTGCAGTGTTTTACTGCTGGATGTGAGCCAGTAGCAGGCAGGCAGGCAGGCAGGCAGACAGACAGACAGACAGACAGACAGACTGACTGACTGACTGACTGACTGACTGACTGACTGACTGACTGACTGACTGACTGACTGACTGACTGACTGACTGACTGACTGACTGAGAGCTGCCCTTCACACACAAGTAGGATGACATGTGCAGCCACATAAAACTCCCTGTTTCTGTGGCTGCACAGAAGCTTTGTTCTGTGTATAATTGCAGGGCTTCAGATGATTAATGTACGAGAGCAACAGCAAATTATGGCTCTTGGCTTCTCAATGTAGCAATAAACTTTCCTTTAACAGCCCAAAGCCAGGAGATGATAAAATGGTTGGTTGGTTTAAGTATACAGATGGAGTTGACATTAAATAGCCAGAACAACTCTTAATGCTTCTCTTTTTTCTTTTTAAATAAAAATACTAATTATGAATAACTGTGAATAAAAGTTGTTTTTCGAGAGTAATGCAAGTGGAACCAACTCCCTGACTAGGTATGGGAGGTTGACTCCATCTCTGCTATCATATTAGACTTCAAACCTTCCTCTTTGAGAAAGCTGATAGTCAGTAATTCTGTCATTCCAGTTATTATCCAAAACATAATTATCATATATAGAGGGTTGTCTAATTATTAGGTTAATATCTTAGTTCTCTTGCTAGAGGCCGAAGCTGCCAGGGTCCACAAACATGATCACCTGATCACCAGGCTGCTGTAACCCTGCTGGGTCATCGCTGCCTCTCCTCTCCCCTCCTCTCCTCTATGTTTCTATGTACAGATATTGATGACTCCCTAGTTGTGCAGTGACCTCTGACACTGTTAAATGTATATCTTCAGGATAACAAACCAGGACTAATTTATTTGTATGTATGATGTATGCATCTATTCCTCTCTCCCCTTCTCCTTCTCCTGTGGGCCCTTCATGAGCATGGTACCTACTGATTGGAGTATAGCTCCACCCTCAGGGAGTGGACTTGGTCCTTCTGATAACTTCCCATTTGCACTTCCCATTTGCACAACTCATAATGTGGATGAACCTTGTTTTAGCCAACATGGATGTGAAAACATGGTGCTGCTCCAAACGGCACTTCTCTTCAGGCTGCATTTGCTGAACAGCATGAGCATTTGCTATTGACAGCTGAATGAATGAGATGCTCGCGGCTTCTGAGGACACAATAGCCTTATCAGTTTGGACTGAACCAGTGCCTTCATTTTTGACCCATCATACAGTAGAAAACATAACAGAGAGGAGCACAGAACTCTTCCGATTAGATCCTGGATGATTTCTGATCATTAAACACTCATTAGCATTGGCTGGGGATCGATTCAGCTCTGAATTCTGGACTTCACAAACAGTACTCATCAAAGAAAAGCTACTTTTAATGGACCGTGATCAGTGGAACTGCTGTATTAAACTAGATAGCATCTCTATAATACAGCCAAAGAACTGATGTTTCAGCCACCCACTGAAGGAAACACATGTACCTGGTCGTGGACAAGGTTTCTTCCTTTTCAATGGGGAGTTTTCTTTTTAAAAGTAAACCTGAATTTATCATACAGTGAATTAGGTCAATCCTTTCTGATGGATCCTATAGTTGTAGGCAATGAAAAGGTCAGGATGAACTTACTCAGCTTCACCGGCACTACAACAAATCCTCCCTGAACCAGATGAGAGTTGATTTAAACCCCAATCGCTCCATCAAGCACCTGAACAAATGGAGGAGTTCCACATCCAGCTGCTCTATCATGCTTTAACCGCTGTGTTGCTTTAGCTGAGGAGGGAACACTTCTGCATGTCTCAGGTCAGGGTATCAAAAAGCTAATTAGGGCTATTCAGAAGGTGCAGTTTCCAGAGTACAACACATTAAGCAAGTTGTTTGTGTGTGTGTGTGTGTGTGTTGTTATTTATTTTGATTCTAATTTCTCCAATGTCTTATTACATTCAAAGTGCACATTTTCTCAGAATGTTGCTGACTCAGACGGACTCTGCAGCCATAATAAAACCAACAGCTACAAGCTGCACAAGAAACAAGCTGAGGGTAAATCACACTCTCCTTCTCCTGCCTCTGATGTTTGCGTGCACACAAATGCTACAGCGCACAGTGACTTTACAGCTGCATCTTCATCATCGTTGCAGTAAATGGCTTTGTGCATTACATGCTTATATGGTTGTTTGTAAGGGCACCCCATTAATAATGATAAAGGGTAGAATGAGGAAAGCTGTTGGCTTTTCCCCACAGCATTTATGTTCACAGTTGGAATATTGGGCATCTAAAATGTGGCAAAGAAGAGATAGTAGAGAAGGGATCCAAAAATAAATAGAGAGAAAACTCATCACCTGAGATGTGAAGGGAAAGTTCATTAGTGTTGCATTCATGCTGCTGTACGGTCCTGAAGTACAAAGCTGGTGTTGGCCAAAGCTTCAAATGACTTTCATTTAATATTCAGGAAGGAGGAAAATAAGTTATTTTATTCATTTATTGTAATTTTTTGAATATTTTATAAGTATTTTGAATATGCACAAAAAGCTATCAATGTTCTCACCTTCAAAAGTGTGTGTGTGTGTTTGTGAGTGTGTGTGTGTGTGTATGTGATAACAAAGTATTTGTATGAATAATGTTTTATTATCATTATGATCCATGTCATAAATGCCTTTCCACAATCTCTGTCAAGTACAGAAGTAGAATTTTGCATCCATGAAGCCGCAAAAGCTAATTTTGTTGCCCATCGACTGTGTTTAAGTTTGGAAAAAATAATTATTTGTGTCTATGAATAAATCTTACCTTTTTAGAGCATAAATTCGGTTTATATACAGTGAGTATCCAAGTCTAAAGTCTAAACACACGTTTTAAAACCATTTTTGTGATGCAAACGGATTTGGACCAGGAGAAATTTTAGGAACCTTTCCCACCTTTAATGTGGCCAATTCAATTAAAAAGGCACAACATTAAAATCTGTTAGGTTTCAATATGAATTTAGATATGATTGAAACAAACTCTAAGTTATAGATAAATAGATGTGCAGAGCAATAATCTAATTCTGCTTTTAAAGCCCTTCTGGTTTGGTTACAGCACAGTCTTTGGTAGGAGTCTGTTAGCATGGCTGTTAGCATTAGCAGAGACACAATGCTCTAAAGCATAGTGTGTGAGGGTGTCTGCCCTGCATCTGGATCAGGCTCTGGGTTTCTGTAAAGCACCTTGAGACCAATATGATTATAATAGACACTATAAAATTTATGCCACCAACTTATTTTAGACTTTCAATTTTTATCTGATTTTTTTTTTTTTTTTAAGATTTCCGTTGTTGATTTAGAACTGTTTCTGGTGGATAATAATCTTTATGGTAATCTTTATGGACAGATTTTCTAGGTGTAGACTCCAGTTTGGGAACCACATGATTTCATCTCTGCTTTTTGCAGATGATACTGTCCTGATCACACCAGGACCTCCAGCATGTACTGGGGTGGTTTGCAGCCAAGTGAGGAGCGGCTGGGAGGAGAATCAGCACCTCCACGTCTGAGGCTGTGGTTCCCAAAGGCAAAATGGTGGCTTGTCCACTCCAGATTGGTGGAGAGGTCCTGCCTCAAGTGGAGGAGTTCAAGTCATTTTGATTTTCAACTAAAAAGTCACATTAAAGTTGGGAAAAACAAGATCATTACATTTTAACAGTTGACACCAATGTGAACAAAATACTAGCTACCAGTCCTAAACTATAGTATGAGCACTACTACCAACTACCTGAGCAGAGCTGTGGAGAGGGAGTGAAGAGGGATACAAACATGACAGAGGAGGAGAAGAAAAAGAAGTGTTGGCTTGAGAGAATTCAACTGTACTTTTGTTGGTCTCTCAAAGAAGTTTCATCTCTTACCCAAGAGGCTTCTTCACTTCTAAATTAGTTGAGGGGTAGAAGAGCTGCAACAAGACTGTTCAAGTAAGAAGGCGCAGATCCCTGGTGCTCTGTAGGTTAGCTCAAGTGACTTGACCTTAATGTGGTGGATCTCTGGCAACAGTAGGGTGGTGTGGACCCACTTCACCTGGTGAAGACCAGGTGCACCATAGCATTCTGGACCATCTGAAGCAGCTTCACCACACACCTGGGCCCACCCCTGTCAAGGATTTTGCAGAAGTCAATGCAGGAGATCACCATGGCTTGTACCAGCAGCTGGGGGCATGCTGGGTCAGGAACAGCCTGATTCTTCTGCTGTTGAATAAGGCAAGGCGGCCTGATCGAGAGACAACATGATCAGGAAAAAGTCAGTTGATCACCAATCAGGACTCCCAAGATTTTTAACAGCCTTGGTAGGAGCCAGAAATCAGGTGGCAATGTTGAGGTCAGTATTGTGATAAATGGAATAGTTGGCTAGGAGAACCAGGAGCTCTGTTTTATCATGGTTAAGGTGGAGTTGGAGGTCCTGCATTCATGCAGATGTGTTAGAGAGAGAGCTAAGATCTTGTCTAGGACTGGGGGCTCATCCAGAGGGAACAACAGGTACGGCTGGGTGTCACCTGCATAGCAGTGATGTGACAAACAAGAGGATAAGTTGCCCTAGCAAGGTTGTGTTTATGGCAAAGAGCAGCTGCCCCACCAGCAATCCTTGGGGAACTTCAGCGGAGAGCTGGGGAGGAGGCTGGCCTTGTCACGCCACCCCAGAATGAATGAGATCTTGCCAGATCGTCAAGATTCAACCAGGTGATTTCGACATTCCTTCTTTATTTTATTTTCAAAGGATTTCAATTTGTTTCTCAACTGAAAGTTCACACTACCTAAAACATGAAAGGAGGGAAAAAGCTTATTCTGCTTTTCTTTTATTTACAGAAGGCCCCAACACAATGTAGAAAAGGAAAGAGTGTAAAATGCTTGGGACTGTGTTGCACACGATACAATTAGTGATTATGTTTTATTCCATGAAACGGGTAAGTCAGTCAGTCCAAACCATGACTTTATGTCTCTTTGTCACTATGGATGCTCCCAGGAGGCATGTGATGAAGCGACTCCAGAAATAACATCAAACTAGGTTTGTCACCGTTTGAAGCTACAAGATGCAAAATGTGTCTTTTCAGAGCTCAACCAAACATGCTGAAACCTCTGTTGGTTGCTGCTGAAACACAGCCGTGTGTCTCCACCAGCTCTTCTCTCCATTTCCCTCTTTTGCTGCAACAGCTGGACTATCGACGTTCAACAGGCAGAAAGAACCAATTAGAATGAGCGATTGTGTGAAAAGAAGATTTTGAGTGACTGAAGAAGAGGCTGCTAATCCAGCTGCTGCCTGCTGTCACACTGGGGAATGCCAGGATGACAACTGCATGTCACACACACATCACTGGGAATTTTCATGATTTCAGCTGTTCAGTCGTTAGAAGGCTTCCCTGAAGAGGAGCAAGACAGAGAGCCACAGCAAAAGGTTCCTTCTGAATATGTGGAGTGTTTAGGTGTGTGTCCGCCCGGCCTGACCCCGTATATTTATTCCTCCTGAATGTCAGTGTATCCTCATCGTCATTGGTTCTGCTGTTGCCTGAACCAGTTTGGATTAAATCTGATGGTGCCAATAAGGAGAGCTGCAGAGGATCTTCCTCTGAACAGAATCACCTGCTACTGCAGGGGAACATGTGGTCCATTTAGAAGAGGGAGCGGATAATGTTCTACTTTAAGTAATGTTGTGCAATTGATTGATTTTATTGTTCCATCATACTTCAATTTTATATGAAATAATAACTCCATTCAAGTCTTGATGGTGTCTCCATATGCACCATATCCAACTCTACCTGAAGGCCATTCAATGCTCTTGGGCATCTTCTACATTGACAATGACTGATGTGCAGTCTAAAAAGGGGGAGACTAAAGGAGTGAAGTAATTAAGGAAGAGCTGGTTTATCTGCTCCGCCGGGGCTCCGAGCGACCCCGTGGGTGTGGCTACTGCACCTGTGAACCACATTCCCTTTAAACAGTGATTTGATTATCATACTGTTTTTTATGATTAAATTTTAGACCACTGAATAGTATAAAAGAGAGCTGTAGGAAGTGTTTATGGAGCTGAAACTAAAATAAGAAAATGGGCCTCTATTTCCTCCTCTGTGGCTGTAAGTCTGTCTGGCCACTACCTCCCACCAGAGCTGCATTTAATGACTCCAAAACTGGGACACAGCCAGAGCAATGAGGGAGGGAAGGACAATGAAAAGGGACAGAGGGAAAATGCAACATGGCAGGCCATCAGTATAGATAGAAAGACAAAGAGAGACGAGAGGGAAAAGGCCAACCTGTGTGGAAAGAAACATCAATATAGGAAGATAGAAGGAAAGACAAGGAGGAAAGAAAGATGCCTGGCAGAAGTGGCAAACACGTCCTCACTCTGAGACTGCATCTTGACAATATTCTCATCTACAGTGGAGCTTCTATACTGAAGCCCTCCGGAGTAGAGACGGCACACAGACATTCTGAAATAGTGCGACTTGTTGAAATGCTTCCGAAGCTGTTGTTGAAGTGAGGCAGTTTGCATGTGCACAGGGGAATGGCCTACTTTGCAGTTAAATGTCCTAGTTTGGAATTTGAAAGCCAAAATCCCAAATTCACCATAAAATAAACACAACGCATCACCACAGTGTTCCTTCCTGATTTTCTTTTGTACGGACAAAGACACAAACAGCAGAGCAAGGTGCTGGTTCACCTCCCTATTACCCTCTTACTGCTTTGCCACGTCTTAAGTCTTCCTAAAGTCAGGGCATCTTTTAAAGAAGCCCTTCAGAGGGAGGCACAGCACCAGCACTCTCATTAGTTCACACATGGCAGAAGTGAAAAACCACTGACCTTCCCGTCTTTACGTGTTCAGCAGATTTGCATGAAGACTCCTTGCTGTAGTGAAGTGGCTTAGTTTTAATAAATCACATTTATTTCTTGGTGCCTGGCATTGCTCTGTGACCCACCATATTACACGTATGACATGTTCTTACTGTCGTCCAATACCCACGTGGAGGGTCCCCATATGTGAGTATCTGGTTTTCAGGCACCATTAAGACTGAGATGCAATCTATTCATTATTCATTTGGGTCAAATAAACGTTCCTTCACACATCTGGTGGATAATTAATGCACTTGCATGTATGATGTGTGTGCTCGCTCCCTTTCTCGCCTGGTCCTGCTCCAGGTTTCTTCCTGTTAAAGGGGAGTTTTTGCTGTTACTGCTGCTTCCAGGGAATCAGGCCCTGGGATTCTGGGAAGGGCCTGCAGAGAGTTCTGAATGTAACAAACGGTGTCTAAATACAGGCGAATAGAACTGAATTTTCTTGTGTTTCTGCATCACGTTAGGAGCCCATCATGGTGGGACATGAGCCAGCTGTTGGCTTTGGGCTGGAAGCAGAGATAGAGACAAGGATGAACGTGTTCACCATGGGCAGAGTAGCCTGGAGCACAGAGCTGCAGCATGGCTGTGAAGAAGAGCATAGAGCCAGCTAGGTGTCACCATGAAGATAATCTTCCAACCTGGTAAATAATGGACTCCTCCTGGATCTGTACTTGTGGCACAAGCTTCATCCTCAAGTAGTTTTCTGACCAACTGCAAACCTGCGAATAATAATATTGTCTGCTTCCTTCCATTTTAAAATGTGAATTCCAGCAGCAGCGTCTGATGTCATTTTCCCAGCATGTGATGACTTAATGAGCTGATCGGATTCCTCAGACTAGCACAAACACTAATTTTAACCACAGATTAGGAAGCAGCACAGCCTGACAGAGCAGCAGGCCTGGATGTGCCACATCTGGCTCTCTAGTTAATACACCATCACCCTTTACTGCAAGGTTGGCAGTTCAACTCCCGGTTTCCTGCCCTACATCCTAAATCCCAAGGTGATTCCATTCCAGAATGCTCACTGCCAACAAGCTCATTAAAGAGCAACCTGGAAACAAAAATCCTCTTGCTGGTAATAATTAACGGCAGCGATGCAGTATCGTTGATATCTATTGTGCACGGCCGACCTGGTTTGAATGGTCATCTCTCTATGACGGTCAAAGCTAATCCAAGCCTCAGTAGTTGACATGCTTATTTGTGTTAGCATAGCATGAAGACCTCTCCATCTTATTACTACAAACATACGTGAATCAAATGACCCAGCGCTTCTGTAGTCAAAGTCATTTTAATCCCTGGCACCAGGCCAAATGAAGAAAATTCCAATCAGTTGAAGGCCTAATTAATTCATGAAGTCACAGAAGATGACACGTTACCGTATTTTCACGACTATAAGGCGCATTGTATTAAAAGGCGCAGTCTCAGTTATGGGTGCTATTTCTGTATTTAAAACATACATAAGGTGCACCGTATTATTAGGCGCATGCTGAAACATACAGTAAAAAAATGACAACGGAAGTAAAACAGTGAGTTTCGACACATTTATTGAACAAAATATTCATTCTTCCACCACAAAACCATCACAGTTTTCATCTTCTGTATCTGAATTAAACAGCTGCACTATTTCAATGTCCAGCATCCCGAATTCCTCTTCTTAATCATCTGAACCGGACTCACCAACCGGTTCCGGTTCAGCGTTGATTTTGTGAAAGCTCTTACAATACATGAAGACGGTATCATAGCCCATGCGTCTACAATCCACCCGCATATGGTGGCATAACTTGCCCGCCGCTGCCTCATAGTCTTTGTGAAGGAGTGTTCGCCTTCCGTCATCCAGCATTCTGTCCGTTTCCGTGGCAGCCGAGAACCACGGTGAACGACGACTTCTAGTGCCTCGTTGTGCGTATCGCCACCATGCCGGTCCCCTTTTCTCCACTTTGTGGGTCAAAGGGATGTTAAAAGTCAGAGGGATCTCATCCATGTTGGTGATGTGGCTGGGCGCGGTTATCCTGTTGCGGCAGTAGGTGCGGAAGATGGCCACCCTCTCCTGGTAATCCGCGGGCAGCCGCTGCGCAACAGTTGTCCTTGCGCGTATGGAGAGATGCCGCCTCCTCATAAAGTGAAAACACCAAGATTGCTCAATTGCCATTTTCAGCCGCATATTCGATGGCCTGCAGTTTAAAGTAAGCCTCATTCATGCGTGTGTCGCTTGACCGGCACCATTTTAGGGGATCCTTACGAGTAGGTGTGCCGCTAATCGATTGGCGGAGGGTTTAGCGTAGTGCACCCACCAAAGGCGCACAGCAGATTTTGGAACTCAGTCCACACACAAGGCGCTCCAAATTATAAGGTGCACCGTCGATTTTTGAGAAAATCTAAGTGTTTTAGGTGCGCCTTATAGTCGTGAAAATATGGTACTCAACCTTTTAAATGAAATTACTGGTTTTTGCACAGGTCCTTCAAAGCAACTGATGACTTGATGACCCTGCAGAAGAAATGTGTGTTTCCCTGTAACTAAAGATTCTTGGCTCATGCATGAATTCGTAACCAGTTTCTCCATCACAGAATATGTTCCCTCATTCCCCACTGAATCTGATGACGTGGGCTGATTTTATTCCAGATTCCAATTAAACCAAGTGACCAAGAAGTGAATGTATCAATTCACAGATCTCGTGTTAGACGGGTTCGCTGCGGTCTGTCTTCACACTACCATGCTCCACTGACAACACGTTCGGATCCGGTCACAACCACTGCATAACTGGAGCTGTCCACAGAAATAAGTCCAGCAGAGCCAGATTGCTGTTGTTCTATGTATTAGCCTGCATGCTCTTGATGTCTTTAAGAGAAAAAGATTCACAAATGTGTATAAAAGAATTGATCAAACCTGTAAAAATGTGTAACCTCATCTACTCGTGTACTCACTGGCTCCTTCAAATGAAAATGAACACAGGCTTTGGATTCTGCAACATTCTGACGACAGCAATAACTGACTTTAATCTTTGGATATAAATGAACATCTTATTTGAACTCATCCACCATATGGCATCCAAGGGCTTTATATAAAAGTCAAACAAAGACACGCGCATGTGTGTGTGTGTGTGAGTGCTGCCAGCGAGGGAGTGGATGGAAGCAGTAGGTGCAGTCGGAGCATTATCTTGATGAAAAAGTGTTTGATACAGTAGACTAAGGCAACCTGGACACAGCTCCATTTTCTTTTAATGGAGATTAAACAGTCAAGGTCCAATCTGAGCTCATCCTATTTTACCACTGTGTACAACTACACCACCCTGTGTGTGTGTGTGTGTGTGTGTGCGTGTGTAAGTGAGAGAGAGAGAGGGAGGGAGGGAGACAGAGAGCCAATCTAATGTGCTGCCATCAATTTACACGACCACTACAACACACCTTTGACTCGGCTCCACGTTCGACAGCTAAATCCCATCAGCCACGTGTTGACTGCTGGGAGCTCACAGCTGATGTGATGCAACGCGATCATGATCAGTATCACGAGGCCATCGGCATCATCAACACCTGAGAAATCTTTAACCCTTTCAAGTTTGAATGTTGAGTTTTTAGACCAAACATTGTTGCGTCACTTAGTGGTACTTAATTGGAATTATACACATTTAGGAGATCAGTGATGCATCATGTATTTCTGCTCCTCATATGTTCAGCTAGGTACCATACAGTTGTGAACTGCGATGGGCCATTTAAATGCTGTGACAGTGTTCAATGATTGTGGTCACAGATAATCCACATGCTAACGCACCATCGGCTGCTTAAGTGAGTTTAATTTTTTTAAATTCCAACATTCATGAAAGCAAAGAATTCCACACACATTCCTGCTCAACTCAACAGCTCTTCATCGATGCTTCTGGTTGTGGCATGGCAGAGATTGCATTTAGATCATACATACCTCCTTGTCTACATATTTTCTTGCCCGGTTTCCTGGCACATTCCTTGGATATTCTTTTGACTGTAAAATGAATAAAAGACTAAAGAATAACATGGAGCTCCTGGACGTGCACACGCACACAGGAGCAGGCAGGCAACCTCTCTCCTTAACACACACACACACACATACACACACGCGCACGCGCGCACATACACACACACAGTTGATTGTGAAGAACGGAAGGAAAAGAGACAGAAAAAGACTTAAAGAATGAATTGGCCCAGCTCAATCAGTTCAGCATTCAGACAGCCAGTCATTCAGACAGTCAGCAAATCAATTAGTGAAGATGTTGATGACTGTCTGGGCTAATGAACTGTAGCCATTGCAACGAAACACAATAGGCGATGATGAGCTCAGGATGTGGGAGAACGTGAGCTATAGTGATGAGCAGGAAGGAAGTAAGAGGAGAACAAAACAAATCTGGGGTGAAATGGCGTGATTGACCTGAAACAGATGACACACACACACAACAAATGTATCCCTTTACCAACACATCACGCTCAGAAAGCAGCATCATGCACAGATAACATGCACAACATCATGCTTCTTGTGACTGACAGACAGAAAGAGACAGAAACCTCCCAGGATTGAGCTTCGATGGTTATTACCCACCCCCACCCCGAACTCCCCACACATGTCCTGTCCAGGGCCCAGGGGCTAACTCACCATCCTCTGTGGGGACATAGATATTAAGATAGAGGCAGTCCTCACTCTGGTCCTGGACAAAGGTGGACACCACATCCATGCTATTGGTGAACCACACTGGCAGCATCACATCTGGGAGGCGGCCATCTACGATGCTCTGAGGACAGACTGGGGCGAAGTGTGTGGCGTTCCGGATCTCTGGCCATGATACAGGTGGCTCTGGAGGCTGAAAGCGTCTCTCACCTGTGGGAGGCATGGCATACGGGACACCCAGGAACTGGACAACGGGGCCCAAGATCTCATTGTTGAGCTCCTTTTTGATGCCACGCAGCTTGCCGTAGATTGTGGTGACTACTGGGTCGTTCTCATCAAACTTGTCCCCCAGTGTCGCTGCCAGCGATGCCTGCAGAAGCATCAGCACCAGCCATGTGATGGTGGACATCCAGCCCCCACCTGACGAGCCACTCACACCTAAACATGTCTTCAGGTTCCCATTCTTCATGGTCTGGAATGGTTGACAGCCAGTCCTTAACTGGTCCCTCCACAGGAACATAGTCCCCGGTCTTTGTTATCAGCTTCCTCCTTTTCCTTTCTACGTTAACAAGGCAGTTTGTCTTTCGCTTATGTCATTAAAACCACACTGACATCACTGAAAGAGCAGACCGGGATTTGTGTTTTCTGATGCTTCTATTAGGAATGTGTGGGAAAAGCTTGAGTTACACTGTTGCAGCCAACACTTTCAGCTGATGAAAGGAACTTTGATAGCAACAAACAAACGTACGATGGTCCCTCAAACAAGTCCTCCGAGCTTCCGCTGTGATGGCCAGGACAATGGAACAGCTACCGTCTTCAGGCTGCACCTGTCACAGAGCTGAAGCTGAGCAGATGTTGAGGATGTCCATCATTACAGGAGGAGCTGCAGCAGCGGTGAGGGTACAGTGGACAGCGTCCCGGCCAAAGTCTTTCTCCTGCAACCCAGAAACCAAATAAAGATCACACATTGTATTGTTCCACATCGACATCAAACAGAACAGAGAACACATCAAGGGTGCTCTGAGGACATGGTCCTGCTTGTCCTCATCATGTGTTAGTTGAACTCATAATGACATTGATGAGCTTCACACATCAGCAGATGTGGAACAGGTCACCTGATCTCCTGACCTGTGTGGACGGTGCAACCATGATGTTTGATTTCACACCTTTGCTGAGAATAGAACCCACGACCTTCTTAGGCAGCAGTGCTCACCGTTAAACAGCAGCTTAAACAATGGCAGAGAGATACCAGCACACAACCTTCTGGCAGAGATGAAACCCCCCCTTCTAGGAACCATGAGCCACACCCTGCTGCACCCTGATGCTACGAACGCTCCAATAATTGTGAAATGAAACAGATATAACAGCAGAACAACTACTGGCAAACTGGACTGGGTGGATTATTGTCTTTGTTCCATTTAAACTGGTCAGAGTCACACCGCAATTCTAGGTGTCATTGGTTGTAGTCCTGGCAGAGTGTGTGTGGCTTAATTACAGCCTATGTTACTCAGCACACACACACACACACACACACACACACACACACACACACACACACACACACACACACACACCTTTTAAATGTCCCACTGTGTCCCACCATTCTTCTTTATGCAGTAGCTCTGATAGCTCATATTAAACAGATAAAAGTATCAGTATTTATGTAAACTCTTGGAAGAGTATTCAGTGATTTTACACTTTGATTCTGAGTTACCATGGAGACATTATTACTGCTGATATCTCCTCTTGTCCTGCCCGCACTGCCTCAGTCCTCCCTGTCTCTTTTCTCCTCCCGCCTTCTCCTGTTTATGATCCTTACCTTAATTAACCTCATCTGTTGCACCTGTGTCTCCACATACTTGTAGCAAACTGCAGTGCTACATTTCTCCGCTCTCTTCCCTGTGTATAGTCCATCGACTGCATGGAAGCCCTCTGCAGGTACAGGGGAGAGAAGTTCTGCATAGACCACCGTGGACTGTTTAGCAGTTTAAACTCTAGAAAACCACCGTTAATAGCACTATCACCACTGCCATCTGACATCCTAGTCTCTGCCAAAGCAATTCCAGCCTTCACATTAGAGAGGTTAATGTGATATACGTTCAGTAATTTAATGTAGTTCTCCAAGGATGTTCTAAAAATTGTAATGGCCTTTGATAGTAAAAAGGTTCTTCACCCTTGATACAGTGAATCATTTTGTGTGTTAAATGTGTTGCTCTTCATTCAGAGCATGAATCCAACAGTGTAGCGTCTCCACAACACTGGGGGGACATTAATCATTTATGGGACATCCCCGTCAACTCAGGCAGGTGGTGAAGGAGTTTTCTTGCTATCGTCCTTATTTCAGGCAGCAACGTTTGCCTGACGCGAGCTGTTGCTCAGTTCTCTTTAAATATGTGAACGTCCCCATTCGCAGAAATTCACCAATACTCGCGGGTCAAGTGCAAGCACACAGTTTAACTATAGCAGCGCTATCACACATGCAGAAGCTAGCATGGCATGCTAAATACTGTAAAACAAGGGCAAACTAGTCCAGAATATCATAGTGTCTCAACAGGACCTGCACAGAACAAAGATCAAAGCAAACATCGACGCGTTACTGCAAAGAGGAGAATGTAGGGGTGGAAGACCCCAGCCCAGGAGAACTCCTGTAAAGAAGAGAAGTCGGACGTCGGCGGCGCTGCTGGAAGCATCTCGCAGCGTGTGGTTGGTCATGTGGTCGAGCCAAGAACATTAAATGTTTCACGTCCTTTTGGTCTGCATTAAAGATCGATTTTCACGTTTAATAGGGCCTAGTCCAAGGAGGTTTTCTATGTCAACTGGACTGGGTTTCTTCTCTTGAAGATGAATCTACACAGACAATAGGGCCTAGTGTTAACTAAAAAATAATTAGGCCTGTTGATTGTTGGTTTTTCACAATTCAAACCAAACAGCAACCCAAGGCTGTTGCACCCTAGGGTGGTCAATATTTGTTCGGTTATCTATAAAATGTGTTCCACAGCCCTGTGAGGGGAAGATGTGCCCAGATTAGCCTGAGAAAGTGCACTCTTGTATCAGAACAAAGCAGAACTCCTGAGTCGCTTTGATGTTCACACCTGATGCACATGTTTCACATTACAACTATCACAAAGCTAACAGCTGAGTTCAAAATAATAGCAGACTGTTTAAAAAAGCTTTTAAGTTCACATGTTAAAATACATTGTGAACACTGCATGTTGTTTTCTAAATGAAGGAAAAACGTAAAATATATTATTTTATAGAAAGGGAATATTTGGGGGTTAGCAGTAATAGCAGCGTCTCTGATCTCATCACAAACTCAAGTGATTTCTCTCTAGCAATCCCTGGATGAAAATTCAGCGGTGTTCCAGGAACACTGAACTATGCCACAGAAACAGCATTTGTGATTTCGGCCCACATGTTGGGTACTGGTTTAAGGTCTGGGTGTGGGCACCCACCAGATCTCTATTTTCTTCACTTTTCTTTTTTTGGATGGTTTTTCATTTCTTGGTTTGGAAAAGATTGTGTGGTGTTTCAACAGTGTCATCAACCGTGACTTTTAAAGCTGTTATGAGGATTTTAAGCTCTATTTTCTTTTATATTTGCACATGTGCACAGTGTGCAACAGCGCAGCACCTTTTTAGCTACACACAGGAGGCTGTTTTTATGACCCAACACTGACTGTCATTCATTTTCTCTTCATTTCTATAAAAAACTAAACTAAGTTGAGGTTTAAAAAAAAACAATTTCAGTCAACTCACAGACACCTTAGCAACCAACACAGTATGCAATCACACCCCAGGGTGGTGAGTTCTCAGTGGGTTTTATTAAACCATGTAACTACACAGATTTGAACACTGGGATGAAGATACACATGATGCTCCACAGGGATTGGGCTCATTCATAGACGGGTTATACAAAAAGGGAACGGATGCTAACAAGAATGTGCACATTGCCAAGGATACATGTAATAACACAACAATAACACAGCTGTGTTCAGCATTTCAAACCATACTAAAGGATCTAGCTATGGAATTATAATTTAATGCAATTATCTTAAACTCTAATTTTTTCCTCTTTCTTTTTCTTCTTGCAATGGTAATAATACCACCAGATGAAGACGCTGTGCTTCACTCATCAAGACTGTGCTCCAGCCCCTGAATGGATCCAGTTGCCCTCACTGGTGCTGGTGGGTCCCACTGCTGACTGGACAAGCAGCTCTATGGAGATAAAGTGCTGCCATCAGAGCTGATAATAAAACATAATACTTGACCAATATTTCACAGCTAACCATCAAACCAAGCGTAGCTACACATAGCAGCAACCACATCTCCAGCAGCTCCACTTTTGGGTGGGGGCCACAATTCTTTACTGTCTAATATCATCCTAACAAGAAAACACCCTGTCACACTGACTCAGTGTCACACTGAAAGTTGCAAATAGGACGACTTCCTGTTTATTTGTTTTCTAATGCAAATGAGCAAATGTTTAAGAAGCTATTAAGAAACAATTAAAATACCAGTAACCTATCTGCCCCCCTGTTCTTTCAGGAGCCACCACTTCCCCCTTCACCCCTTCATTTTCTGCATCCTCTGTTTTCACACCAGCTAACTTCATGTCCTCTAACTACGTCCACATATCCAGCCTGAGCCCCCGCCCCTCCAACAACCCCATCTAGGGGTCTCTGGGAGCTTTCGGCAATCCTCTCATCTTCATCCAATTGTCTCATGGAAGATCTGAAAACCTGTCCATTTTTCAGGGTACGGCTGGTTCTTCATTTGGACAATGGAAACTCACACTGGGGTCATTGTGCTGGTTAGTTCCTTATATATCTTTTTTTTAACGTAATGCTCAGCAATAAAGACATTTTGAAAATATGCAGCCTGATCCCCCTGAAATGTCCTGTCCTAAGATACAAAAGAGCAGATACAAAAGTCAAACTACGGGACCCTCTGGAGCTCAAACAGGTGGTGTGGACCAGAGGACAACAGTTGTGCTCACTGACCCAGCTACCACCCTGCCACTGTAGGACCCAGAACTCAAGTGGGTCCACCTAGGTGCTGCCAGCACTCTCGCTTCTCGGACTGCTCAACAGTCCCTTTGGACCACATCAAAGCAGACCAGGATGATGTCACCCCATTTGATAGATTGATATAGATTTGATATATTTCTTCTTAGGGACAGACGAAGGAAAGGATGGCATGGTGGTTGAGTGGTCGATGCTGCTGCCGCATCGCAAAGAGGTTGTGGGTTTGATTCTGTTGCAGGAGCGCTTTCTTTGTTTTTCTTCTTCAAACAGAGCCGAACACTCAGGAAAAGGAGTGTTAATCACCGGCTGACTAAAACATGCAAGCACGTGTTATGTAAGTCTGTAACTGTCAGGTTCCATATTTGAAGAGCAGTGTAAGAATATAATAAAGACTATGGCCTTCTCTCCAGTTCACTTGTACATTTCTGGAGTGATGTGTAGAATTAGTTAAAAACTGCCAAAACCATCAGTTTTTTTCCTGATAATGTTCCAACATGTGAGACACAGTCTGGGGACTCCAGAACCACCATTTCTAAAAATCCATTACCCCCGAATCACCCATCCCATCAAAGCCAAGAGAGCATCTGAAGCAGTATCAATCTGCTCTTCTGGGGGAGCAGCGACCTGTTTCCTGTGCTCAGAACCTGAAGAGAGAACATCTGGACCTGAGAAATGAGGTCCAGCAAAGACAGTCCCTCACACACAGTGGCATTTGGACCTCTAGAATTCTTCAAGTATTTATATACAGAAATGGTCCCATTCTGGTGCTCAGCTTTACTGGTCCAGGATCTTTTCAGGAGTCAGTTCAACGGACTGTCCATCTAGCAGAGGGGGGCATTAAGAGCCGGAGTCCACCTAAACCCTGGCCGAACAGATATGTGTCCTTGACAGTTCAAGACTTGAAAAGATCATCATCACAAAATGGTTATTATCAGATGCTCAGATATCCTGAATTTTGGTGGAACCAGCAACCCAACACGGATACATGCATCAGATCCGTTTGGTGGGGTCCCGTTAGGCCAGAAATATGCAGCTTCATTTTGATCAAGTGGCCAAAACGAGTGAGTGCAGATCCAGATGGACTCTTATGTTGGAAGAGATTTGTGTTTCCCATCTGCCAGCTCAGAAACGGGGCTAGAAAAAAATCCCTTTTGGCTTTCTAACATCTGCTGAGCCAGACTCAGTAATCCCAGGCCTGCGCATTGCTCCTCTTAAAGAGCTGATGCCGGTCATCACCTTCACCCCCCCACCCAGCTGCTAAACAGCCACACTGAAAAAAGAGGTCCATTATAATTATTGATATGTTATGGACCAAACAGTCCCTTCAATGACTACAGGGTCCTGCAGGTATCACCTGTGGAACAAACACTGTGAGAACGGTCGTTTCCTGTCTGGGGATTAATTCAAATTATGTTTCTGTCTTATGTCTTATGTTTCTCCCAGTATGACTCCCAGTACAAAGACCCCGTAACACTAATGCAAGTCTACAGGTGAACATCAAACTGTATGACTCTGCTGTGTCTGGAAGAAAAGTAAAACTACACTTTAGTAAAACTAAACTAACCCATTCTGTGCTTCAGGGACACACATGTGGACATGTTTTCATATCAGCCTCACGCAGGTGAGGGTGGACATCATGACACACTAAGCCCTTCTTTTGTTTGGAAAGTTCTATTTTCTACAATGTCCACAATGTTATTTTTAGTGCTTATTCAGATTTGTCTGTATTTGGTCATGTCCACGCCTATCCTCCCTCTTTCTGACTTCTCCTATCATGTCCTGCCCACTTCTGTCCTTCCCACAGTTCTCCCTGGAACCAGTAAAATGTGAAACCTGTCCCGTATTGCTTTTCTTGTTGGTGTCCTGCCTGATTGGTTCTACTGGTTCTGAAAGACTGTTTCCTCTTCTGCGTCCACAAATCAAAAGGAGAGAAAAACAGGATTCCAGACTAGAGAAGACTCAACCTTGGGGAGCAGATGAAGACTGGTTGGTTTATTCAAACAAGACGAGTGTTGTTTAAAAGGATAGTTCATATTTTAAGTACTGATACTGGAGGTAACAGATAGCTGATATTTATTCTGCTTTTCCTCACTTGTTTGGACAGTCTGAAATGTCTTTTGTCAACTTTGGTGCTAATTTCCTGGTTTCATCACGTTCACAGTGACAACCAAGAAGTTGTCACAGCTGTGGGCAATTCCCTCGTATGTCGTCGCTCACTCTGCGCACCTGGGGCAAATCAGTAATCACGAGCCCTTAGAGTTCCCTGCGCTATGCTACTTCCCTGCCAGATTGTTCTGTGTGCTCCACATGACTCTCCAGCGTTTTCCTGCCTGCCTGTTTTCCTGGTGTCGACCCTGCCTGTTTCTGATGACTCGGTTTTGCCTGTTCCCTGGAATATCCTGTCTGCCTTCGGTTCCTGATAATAAAGCTGTGTTCAACCGAACTCTGGTGTTGCTCTTGAGTTCTTGTCTGCTGCCTGACAGAAGTGTAAAATCCCACTTTAATTTTCACCTTCTCTCTCTCTCTCTCTCTCTGATGTCTTGCTCTTCTAATTCCTGTCTTGACCTTTAGCAAGCTGGTTTGCAGCCTGTTTCTGTGCTGCCTTCTACATAAAAGAAGATTAATTTTGATTATTGGAACTGTTTTATCATACTTGTTGCTGCTGTCTCACAGTTTTTGGATGAAAACTTTCACTTATTAATTTCTGCACTTTTGAAGCCACTTGTTCATGTTTGTACCCGTCACATCTCCTCTCTTATCTAGATTCTGTTTTTACTGATTCCACTGCTAGTTCCTCGGCAGGGATCAATCCCAATTTTCATCTTGCCTCCTGTCTTCTGTCGGCTCTTGTCTTTCCACTCTTTTGTAACCTTTAAACACATCATTATGCCTTCATCATCTTCATCTTCTTCAGTCATTTTATCTTTCTGTGGCTCTTGCGTTTTTTTCTTGTTAAAGTTGTGACCTTAACAACTTTAGTCATGACTTCTCATCTCCTCCCTCAGCCAAACTCACCTCCATCCTAATTCCAGCTCCTGTCCAGAGCTGCTTTTGCTACAGTGGCGTAACAAATCCCTTCGGTCCGACTTGCTGGTCTAATGAGCTCAGATCAGCCACGGCACCCTGCAGCCACTCAGCTGCCATTCCACTGACACTCTGACAGCTATTAAAGTGATGTGTGTGTCTGTGTGTCTGTGGGTGGGGGGGTATGGAAGAATTAGTAGCAAATATCCTAAACACATTCGCGAGGCTGTAAATAATATCTGTGTAATGAACACGCAGTTGTGGAATTTCACGTAATAAATTGACAAAAGAATCTCATCATGGTTCACACACGCTTGTGTAGCTTTGCTTCTCTCCTCACATGGAAAACACACATGCACGCATCAGCTTTAAGTACATAACAGAGGTGTGTGAGTGAACACAGAGTGTGTCCTGCAGTGGGGGCGCAACCTGTCCAGGATGCATGGATGGATGGGATGATGACAGACTGACAGACTGACCGACCGACCGACCGACCGACCGACCGACCGACAGACAGACAGACCGACCGACCATTCCTGCAGTTGCCAGTTAAGCTGCCATGCAGCTGCCGGTGTGTCAGACAGGGAGGATCAAAGCTTTTCTCTTCTTTCATCTCTGGTTTCTGAACCATTTGGATCCAAGCAGTGATGCCTCGTGATGCAGGATGTGGAGGCAGCTGCTCGCTGTTGTGATTATTGAGGGGCCCAGATGAAAAACATCATCCATCCATTCCTCCATCCATCCATCCCTCCATTCATAATCCATCCATCCATCCATCCATCCATCCATCCATCCATCCATCCATCCATTCATAGTCCGTCCATCCATCCACCCATCTATCATCCATCCATCCATCCATACATAATCCATCCATCATCCATCCCTCCATCTCTACAGCCACCACAGTTGTGTGATAATAATTCGGCCATCTCATCCATCCCTCTGTCTGCACTATTTTCAGCATTTATCACACCTCTGTCCGACAACACGCACACACATGCACATACAAACACAGACATACACAGGCAGAGACACACATCTGCTACTATATTTGTGAGGGCTTCCACAGACACAAAACTATTCCCAGCTTCTCACCCAAACAGTCCTTTAACGTTGTGGGGACCAGGCAAAATGTCCTCCCTTCACCAATGTCCTCATTTCGCAAGCAGAATGTGGATTTTAGCACTCCACATGTAGCAATTGCACAAACAAGAACACACACACATACACACACTTTGGTTGTGTCAAACCAGGGAGAGGCAGAAGTCAAATGGACCTGCAAACTACACACAGCTCACAGCTATAAGCACCTCTTCAATAAATCCCTTCCATAAGCTGTATGTGTGTGTGTCAGTGTATACACACACATCTGTTACGTGAAAACAATTTTGGTCTGAGACGGTTATCCCCTACACACACACACACACACACACACACACACACACATATATATATATCCTCCCTCACTGGGGCGTGAAGGCAAAAGTGGTCCCAGTAGTGATTGGGACACTAGGGGCAGTAACCCCAAGCTGAGTAGATGGCTCCAACAGATACCAGGAACCACACCAGAGATCTCTGTCCAGAAGAGTGCAGTCCTAAGAACAGCTAAGATTCTGCGCAGAACCCTCAGACTCCCAGGCCTCTGGTAGAGGACCTGAGTCTGAAGGAAGGAGGCACCGCCCAAGAGGGCGAGGAAGATATTTATATATACTGTAGAGAGAGAGAGTAGTATCATTGGCACATTAAAGTGATCCTTGAACAGCACAGAATCCACCTTATTCAGATGCTTGTTTTGATCTTTGAAATGACCACTATTGTTTTGTGGTGAGTTTGTTCTTGTGTGGACTTGTTGACAGAACAGGCCTGACATTATTGTTCACAGTGTTGGAGAAATGAGGCTTTTTTGTTTTTTTAAGATTTTCCATGCTGAATTGAACATGGGAGTTAATATGTGTGTTTACATGCAGACAAGGAAACAAATTCTGTGTTGGTTTAATTCTGTAAGTGCATGTGGAGTCCTAGCTCCACCAGAACCAGCCCAGAGCACTCCAGATGTAGCAGCATGAGAGATCTGCACATGCACTACATGGCTGACCTGGCTCCAGCCGTGTTCTGATGACGGGATTTTGATGTGAAGGCTCTCGCTGCCTTTGCTTGCTTTCTGCATCCTTGTCTGCGTAGATACAAAATGACGTCTGTGACGTATTCAGCAAAGTTTTAACGTGATCACAGTTGTCTTCTAAAAGAGTCCTCCTAGATGCCCTTCCCTCAGAACTGGTTTTCATTTGTTATCAATGTGTCTGCATATTTACTAGACAAATAGTTGAAAGTCCAATATTGTCGGACTTTATCAAGTTTAAAATGATAAATGAGTAGGCAACAATGATATCAACAAATACATCAAATAAAAGGAGGGCCCCAAATTGACTCATTTGTGTATAATGAATGTAGCAGAAAACCTTGAAATGAAATAATGTCTGTTTGCTTTATGTGTTTGAAATATAGATACCATAAAAATTGTGAAAACAAGCGTAAAAAAAATCTCTTAATGTGTTTCTGGATTATTTTAGCCATTACGCAGCAATTTGGTTACGAACACCATTTTTTACCATCTGTGATGAGCCGCAACAGTCGGCATCTGGCTCTGGCAGCGTTAGTGGAACCTGAGTCATTCTGAAATTCTGCTTCTTGGATTTGAAATTTGATAAATGTGCCGCTGCAATCCTTATCCTCCCACATTTTGAGAGAGCCACTGTCAGCATTTGGCTAATTTTGGCTAATTATGTCGCTTACTTGGTCCAAACAGCATTAGAAGGTCAGTGTTTAGAGTATTCTTCAGGAATCTACAGTGAAACTCAGGAGAGTGCACGTGAGCGAATCCCCCGGATCGTCCTGCTCTCTATCCCACCCCCAACTCCTGTAATTGGTCTAGATGAATGTCTGTGTGATCTAGCCTGGATGAAAACAGTATAGAGGTAAAAAAAGAAAGGCGCATTGCGCGTGTGCTCAAGCACGTCATGGACTTTTGAAGTTGATTATCCCTCTGTCCATTTTTGATTACTCTCAATTATTCCTAAATAGGTCACAGCAGTAGCTGCTTTGGAGGCTGGCTGATGAACGTCCACATTTTCATGAGCAAACATGCGCCCGGGTTCATTTCTTCATCTGTGATGTTTGTGTTTACTGTAGCTGAGCTAAAATGGGAAGCTCTCCTGGCTGACTGCTGTCCAGGCTGCTGTCCGTGCTATAGAGTCCCTGTTCAGGCCTGTCACTGTGGATCAGCATGCCCTCCGCCAGTTTAACTCCAACGCAGAGCCTGCAGCACTTCTCACACACAGCACACATGAGCACAGACACATACACGCCCCCACACACATGCTCTGCTCAGCACCACTAAGGTATATGAGCACCGGAGGCTGTGCGGCTCGCTCTGCCTGGTGTTCTGCTCCTCATCCAACGCCGCTCTGCTCCACTAATGCACATGTTTACAGATGCTCCGTATGCTGCAATAAAGACACGGTAGGCGGTTCAACATGACACTGGACATCAGTCAGTCACACACAAACACGCATGCTGGAACGTGCACTGCGCCGTGACTGCTAGCCCGCTAACCTCTCTCAATGGCTGAGCAACCTGCCTGCACTGTGTGTGATTCTATCACCTCTCCTGAGTAAAGTCACACAGACTGGTCCCAGGCCCACGGCTAGTGACCATCCTGGGCAGGCATACCAGACTGGTCCCAGGCCCACGGCTAGTGACCATCCTGGGCAGACTGGGCAGGCTGGTATGTCTACCAGCCTGCCCAGCAAGAGAAAGTGCAATGTGGCTGCTGTCGCCTGCGAGTGGGTGGCAGAAGAGCAAAGTGCTCTCTCTGGTTAAGCTCACCTGGCAGACATCTTGTGCCTGACTGCCAGGAGGGTCAGTGTGGGAGGTGGTGGGCTGGCGTGAAACTGGCTTTCATTGCCACCACATCGACTCGGCAAGTCCCTGTAGGACTGTGACACAGCAAATGAGCTTCGAGTTTGAATCTCAGACACAATCTCAAATCTCATGGATCGTTTGGGCTGATTGGGTTCATGGTGGATCGTCGCTCTCCCAGTTCCTCGTTCGGCTTTGGTAATTAATGACTTGATTCAGCTCTGAAATCTTTGTCACTCTTGAGCAAATACTCTCTATTTCCACCTCCATCTCATTTGTCGGTACAGATTATTCTCTGAAATGTTAACGGCATCATGTTTGGTAAGAAAATATGCAATCTCACCAACTACATCTGGGATCCACAATCAAGGAGCCAAAAGAATCTGTGTGCGTGACACTCTGACATCAGTGAGTGCATGAAATTCCCCGTCTGTTGGCCATTTGCACCAAACATGCACACCTGAAGGAGCAATCACTGATGCATATTTAGAGGGATTTCAGCGACACCAGCAAAACTGTGATTTGAAGAACGACCCCAGCATCTCAGGTGTGGAGCATCAGAGATGTGTTAAGGTGTCTGTTTCTTCCTTTCCAAGCGTCAAGCACGACACCCATAGCTCTGGTGGAACAATAACAATCAGCATCAGAATATTAACACTGTGCTTCTAAATTACTCTAAAAAGCAGTTGATGCAGGCAGTGGAGAGCTGCAGGTGATCGACAAGCCTTCACCAGGGACAAACCAAGAATCTAAAATCTTACTGTCAGTCAGTTCTCCATGAAGATGGTTTAACTAGGCTGACGCTGTGGCAATGATTTTGGATAAATGACGAATAAACGCTGTGCTACTTCTGACTGTGGCTACTCCACAGCTCCGAGATCACTGCTCATCTCCCAGTTTAGAAGACAGATTACAGGCAGCAACAATGGCAACACAATAAAGAGAAGAGCAGCTGGGCATTAAAGCAGCGCTTTAGCACTGGAACTCCAATGCATGACATCACATGTCAGCATCAACATCAATGCCAACCAGAGAATGGACCAAAGGAGGAGGGAGAGTTTGTCTGATTGAACGTAAGCACTTAAAATGTGAAAATTAGATGCAATGATTGTTTCCATCCCATTATTTTGCACTACTGGTATTCTAGGTAGTCTCATTCTATGGAGTATATAAGATAGACAGGTATCTTTGGGCTGCAGCTAGCATAATATGTTTGGGCTAAACTGGGCTAAACTCTAGCTGTGAGTGAGTTTGGTGGTGCTGATGTGTGATGCAAACAAAACCCTTCGTTCATTCAGAGAAATCTGATCAGACGTTTTTCTGTACTCATGTTAACGTCAACCCACCTCCTGTTTGCACTACTGTAATTTCATTTGTTCCACTGCGCAGTTTGAAGAAGAGAACTGGGTAATCTTTAAAACCACTCACGTGGTTGGTTAAGCAGCAGCAAATGGGTAGAAGATTCCATCGAAGAGCCTATTAACGTTGATTTTCCACACTAGAACAATAGTGAAACTCAACTCAATGAAGGCTTGTTCTGGAGAAGAGCCCCACATGAGGCCTGAATAACATGAATGTCTTTAAGTCAAACAGATTTAGAGGCACATACTTGAATTCAATTCAATTATTTATAAGTATCTTATTTAATTCCAGTCTTTGTGAGATAATCCACACAGCATCTAGAAGCTCCCCCCTCTCCTCTCCCTCTACTTAGCCGGCCATCAGCAGGAGGGTCCCCCTACATAAGCCTGGTCCTGCTCAAGGTTTCTTACTGTTAAAGGGGAGTTTTTCTTTGCCACTGTTGCTTGTCTGGGGTTAGGCCCTGGGATTCTGGAAAGCGCCTTGAAACAATTTTGATTGTAAAAGATGCTATATAAATAAAGATAGATAGATTGATAGATAGATAGATAGATAGATAGATAGATAGATAGATAGATAGATAGATAGATAGATAGATAGATAGATAGATAGATAGATTGATTGATTGATTGATTGATTGATTGATTGATTGATTGATTGAGGTTTGCTTCAATATAGAAATACACCTCAAAGATAAAGAAGCTAAACAGGAACTCTCTCACTTGATGATCTTTAAAACAGCCTTCCTTCTAGGATGCAAAGCGTAAAAAACGTGAAGGAGATAGATGGCTTGCCATTTTTCAGCAAGCAAAGGGGCCACATCCAAAGGCCACGTCCTTGGAAACAGGCAGCCGGGACACAGGGACAGTCACAAACACTCCTATCAATAAATCACTCTGTACCACCAGACCTTCCTAAATGCTGGCCACCTATAGCCTGGCTCTGGATTAAATACATCCTGTTATCACTAGTTATAATAAAATAAGAAGCCTCCAGAGCAGGAAAGCAGTGGATGGACACACCAGTGGATGAGACGTAGCGTCAGCCCTGCACATCTGAAGAAGGGGAGCGGGGGTATTGCTATGTGGTGTGCAGGAGGGGAGGCGAGGACGGTGTGCTGGAGTGGTGACTCCATGTTTTCCTTCAGGGGGTGAGCTATGTAGATCAGAGCCCCTGGGACTGAGCAGTGTGAAGTGATGAAGCACCACCACCACCACCATTATGCCCCTCTGAAAATGGCAGGGAGGCCGCCTGCGCAGCCATGTGACTGTGATGCAGCAGGAAAAAACTTCATTAAAGGTCACAGGAACATCAGTCACACCACGTGCTCGCGCCTTAAACCTCTCGGAAACCGTCTTCACTTGTTAAGCTATTTGTAGGAGCCATCACTTCTAATGAGCATCTTGAGCCACGTTGCAGTGCTCAGATGGTGGCATCTCAGTCTTCTGCTGCTTAATGTTGCAGGAAGCAGCTGTGATGCTGCTAAAGTGAAACCCAGCAGCAGCAAACAGAGTGAAGGGCAGCGTTTTGGTGGTTATTCAGATTCTTCTTCCTCTTCCTGTCGCACACAGATGGGGAATGTAGTAGGGACACAGGCGTCCCTACTACTTTACTGGTCAACTTTTGACTCACAAACAATAAATGTTTCACACAGCGTCATCAATTTTGATGGGCCCGTCATGAAGATTACAAAAAGAAAAGAACCATCCAAACTCATTCCACAAAGTCGCAACCCTGAAGTTGTGTATTTTTGGTTGTGTATTTCAGCGCACATCTCTGGAACCACGGTGTGGACCTGGGACATCAGTGTTTGGGTGGGTGTGGACCTCAGGACCACAGTGGAGGGCTGAGTCAAAGAGGCTCACATCAACAGATTGGGCTCCATGAAACCAAATGAATGAGTAAATGTTCAAGCTTCATTAAGATCACGTGCACGGCTGTGCACAGCAGCCGCTGTGACTAATGTTGGGCTAGCAGAGCTGCAGCACCTCCAGGTGTGATGGGCTAATGTCCCTTAAGACTATCTGAGGAGCACATCACACGTCTCGTTATTTCATTATTTATTTATTTAGCTGTGACGAGATCTTGGAGTGTGCGCACGCGCGCACAAACACGCACACAAATGCCGCATTCATTCAGCTCATAGAGATGATGGTCGCCACGGGCGCAACTTTTTTCCTCCTCCTGCTGGATCGGACAGAGAAGCTCCATTCACCATGGACAAACACGCGCGCCCCCCGCCCCCCCGCGAGCGTAAATGGGCGCCGAGTGAAGTGCATGAAAGCAGCGCACACGTACTCAGCACCATTCAGACTCTTCATTTTTTGGCTTGGATCCGCTAAACATGGCAGTTATTGCTACTGTACCGTCCTACTTCTCTGTACTATTTCTGCTTTTCGGGATGGGTTGTCCACACGCGCAGAGAGCGCAGCTCCGTGCGTCCGTGCGCTCTGGCTAAAATGTCAGGGAGAAGCAGGGGAGCAGCTCCAGCATCCACTGGGCTCTTTCAATCTACTGGGCACATATAACGTCATGGGCACCAAATTTATTACCTCAGCCTCCAATTGAACTTGTCCTCCGCACTGTGGACGCGCAATCAATCACGCACTGTGAGAATCAGCCTACCGCATCGCGCTGGTTTGATTCCGAAGTGTAAAAGCTCACACCAACGTGTCTCCGTGTATGACGGGGTACAATCAAAGTGTGGTTTTGTAATTACCGTTAAAGAAGAGTCCTGTCGCTGCCTCTGATCGCCCCCGAGACCACATTCCTCCGTGCGTATGTCCAGTTACGGTAATTCCGCATAGTCCCCCAAAATATCCCGAAGCTTAGCCGTAGGAAAAATAAGCCAGGGAAATTATACTTTTCTCCCCAGGATGTAGAAACTCGGGGCAAATGCGCTTCAGCGTTTGGACGCGCACGTTCCCAAATTCAGGATGTTTTGATCCACACACAAGTCTGCGGTTAATCCACTATATGCATGTGGGGTTTAGGGGCGCATTAATCTACATTGTAATGACGGTGATGATGCTGGAAAAAAGATGAATAAAAGTGGGATATCTGTCCCTTGACGTCCGCTTCTCGCGATTCTGGCTGCACTTGGCTATTAAGACACTTTCCGATCCTCTCTCTCTCTCTGTCTACTGCTCTCTCCTCCTCCTCTCCTCTTGCAGCGTTCAGTCAACCTCCGCAGCATTCATGGAGCAGAGACGCACCTAGTGGCCTGAGATGGATCTGCAGCACCACGCACCCACGCCCTCGCCACAGTTCCGCTCTCAAAGGCTCATGGGAATGAGAGGACTTTAGAGGACCTGGCCGACGGCCATGGATGCTAAATCCATTGTTGTATCGATAAATACATCCTTATTTGTCCCAAATTGTAAACATTATGTGAAGATTTAACACAGAAGGTGAAATATGACTATTGTTTAAATCATGGCTCGAGGGGCAGTTTGAATATGATCCCATCCCAACACAGCTCTTGAAGGATGTTTTAGCAAAAATAGGCAGCTCTCTTTTGGACCAGATCAATTGTTCATTAGTGACAGGTTATGGACCCTGGTCCTACAAGGTGGCAGTAATTAAACCATTGATTAAAAAAAACATCACTGGATCCTGATGTGTTAGCAAATCATAGGCCGATATCCAATCTTCTTTTTATCTCTAAAATTCTTGAGAAGGTGGTGGTGACTCAGTTATTGGAGCACCTGCAGAGGAACAGCCTATTTGAGATGTTTCAGTCAGGCTTTAGAGCTCACCACAGCACAGAAACAGCACTTATTAAAGTTACTAATGATCTTCCCATAGCTTCAGATCATGAACTGGTTTCTATGCTGGTTCTGCTGGACTTCAGTGATGCTTTTGATACACTTGATCACAGCATCCTCTTACAGAGACTGGGACATGTGATTGGCATTAAAGGGACAGCACTAGACTGGTTTAGATCGTATTTATCAGATATATACCAGTTTGCTCATGTCCATGGCGTTCCCTCTTCATACAGTAGGGTTAGCCATGGAGTTCCACAAAGTTCTGGACTTCGACCAATCCTTTTCACTTTGCTCCCTTAGGAAACATAATTCGGCAGCATGGAATACATCTTCATTGTTATGCTGATGACACTCCGCCGGTTCTTGAATCAACTGGCTCCTCATGGAGAGAAAGTTGTACTCAAAGTGCTTTAATTTTTACTCTCCTGAAGTCTTTGTTTGACCTTTAACAGAAAGAAGACTTCTTGCAGTAGTGACATGTCTCTCTGTCTCCTTCACCTCATCATTGTTTTTATCGGTCTCTCTCAGCATTCTTATTGCAGCTGTGAGGACTCAGGATGATATTTCAACATGTGAAAACACAGATGAGTGTGTTGCTTTGAGTCAGAATGTTTACAGCTACCATTATGTAGGCTCATGTTCACTGCAAGGGTAGGCGTAGATGGGAGCTCCAAGAGGTGGAGTGGGGCAGCTGAGCTGGAGGTTGTGCGTGCATGTATGTGTGTGTGTGTGTGTGTGGTAGTGATATATGAAGGTTACATTCCCAGGACATCTATTCATATCTTGTTTAGTTTAATATGCATCTATGTGATTCACCTGTTGAGAGCTCTTGTCCATAAAAGGAGAACTCCTGTGATAATGTACAACCATCATGAGGGTGCTTAAGAATATCTCTCCAAGAGGCCAGGAGGAGCATTCCTGACTTAACGTCTTTGTTGGGGATTCATTCATTCATTCATTCATTCATTCATTCATTCACAGATCAATGATCATTTCAACTTAGGAGCCCCTGTTCAGCGCTGTTGTGTAACATGAAACGGTACTATGGTACCTGTTTGATGTGGCCGGGGCCTCCAGACCAAGGTGGTCAACCCTCTCAACACGTTCCTCTCTGATGAAAGTTGCTTTAGAACTGTTGGGTCCTTTATCGTCAGAGTCTTAACACAAACCCCAAAACTCATCACACAATAAATCCTTGACCCCAGTTGGAGGACAAATCCAGAACGTTCACAATGGGCAACACTCTACAGGGAAACACTCTCCCAACTGGAATTACACACGTGACTGAAAGTATACACAACTTTGAGGCCAAGTCGAGGCAACGTTGCCTCCCATTGTTCACCAGTCGGTACCGTAAAGAGTTTCAAGTTGATGAAACCACTTCTAGTCCTCTCTATTTAAGACTTAAGACTTGTCTTTTCTGTCTGTCCCACTTTATTCCTCGATGATCAGATGATCATCTTTGGTGGTTTTAGCTCTTCTCCCCATCACATTTATTTCCGCTGGTATATTTATTTCATATTAAACCAATGAAACTGTTAGGAGGGTTTGAGTCTTCGGACCTGCATTGCTCTCGTTACTCCACAGTGACGTCCCCTGGTCAATCAGAGCACAAGGAGAAAAACATCAACAGAATAGTTCCTATTTGAGGCAAGAATGTCCAGCTGCAGGCTCGCAGGGTGGCAGAAATAGGGCCAGCAGTTTTTTCATCACCAAGTGAATTGAAAGTTCAGGACCATCATCATTGACTTCTGATGAGCCGATGAAGATGAGGTGTGTAAGACTCAAGAGTGTGTTTCTACATTTGCACTATGAGAGAAAAAAAAAAGTACTAGCAACCACCAGGGTTCCTATATCATCCTATAGATTCAATTCACAGACCAACAACAGCTAGCTAAAGATGAAGCACTGGCACAAGACTAAGAGCTAGCATACCGCTGTAGGCTTTCTGGAAGCTGTTGTAAATTTAAGAATACTGTATATGAAATCAAAAGAAGCAAATGAGCCATATCTATCTGAAAGACTAAAGGGTTCGGGTTCCCCATCAAACTCACAAACTCTTTTTTCAACTGTATTTTTATATGTTCAATACAATTCAACTTACTATACAATATGAATAACACACACACACACACACCGATATAGTGCAGCTTACTTTAGTAACAATAAAAAAACGAAAAAACAGAACCTAAAATAGATCAACACAAAACAGTTGTTGCATCGATTCATTTTAGAGCTTCAAATTCCTCTTTCACTAAAAGAGTAGAAATAAAAATTACTCTTTTGTTAACAGAAATATGTTCCAGAATCCCAGGGCCTAACCCCAGACAAGCAACAGTGGCAAGGAAAAACTCCCCTTTAACAGGAAGAAACCTTGAGCAGGACCAGGCTCATGTAGGGGGAATAGGTAGGAGAGGAGAGGAGAGGAGAGGAGAGGAGAGGAGAGGAGAGGAGAGGAGAGGAGAGGAAAGGAGGCGGAGAGGAGAGGAGAGGAGAGGAGAGGAGAGGCATAGAGCATAGAAATACATACAAAAATACATTATATTGAATATTGAATAAGCTGCCGGTTGAGTGGGTCAGTGGGGTTGGAGGTCATTGTGCAGCTCTGAAGGCGGCGATACCTGTAAATGAATACAGTAGGAAGGGGGGGGGGGGGGCCGAAAAACTACACAAGAAATAGCATCACTAGTCTACTTGATGAGGAGAGGAGAGGAGAGGAGAGGAGAGGAGAGGAGAGGAGAGGAGAGGAGAGGAGAGGAGAGGAGACCATGACCCATTGGGGTGACAGAGGCCTGTCAGGTGATCATGTTTCTGGCCCCGGCAGCCTTGGCCTATAGCAGCATAGCTAAGATGTTAACCTAATAATTAATAAAGACGACCCCTTAAGTATGATAATTTGTCTGACTATGATAATAACTGGAAGTACAGAATTAGTAACAATAAGCTTTTTCAAAGAGGTAGGTTTTAAGCCTAATATTAAAAGTGGTGATGGAGTCAGCCTCCCGTACCTGGACAGGGAGCTGGTTCCATAGCAGGGGGGCCTGATAGCTAAATGCTCGGCCCCCCATTCTACTCCTAGAGACTCTGGGAACCACAAGTAGACCAGCATTCTAAGAGCGGAGCAGTCTATTGGGCTGGTACGGTGTCACTAGCTCCTCCAGGTAGGATGGAGCTAGGCCTCTGAGGACCTTGTAGTTCAAAAGAAGGGTTTTAAAAATTATTCTTAATTTAACGGGCAGCCAATGAAGAGACGCCAGTACAGGAGTTATGTGAACTCTTTTGTCAATACCTGTCAGAACTCTGGCTGCAGCATTTTGGATCAGTTGGAGGCTTCTTAAAGAGTTGTTTGGACAGCCTGATAATAAAGAATTACAATAGTCAAGCCTGGAAGTAACAAATGCATGGACTAACTTTTCAGCATCATGCCGCGTCAGTAGCTTCCTAATCCTTGTGATGTTCCTCAGGTGAAAAAAGGCACTTCTCGAGACTAATTTAATATGTGAGTTGAAGGACAGATTTTGGTCAGAAGTTACTCCAAGATTCCTCACAGAGAGACTAGATGGTAATGAGATACCATCTAGAGTGATCATGTGATCTAATCTATCTCGGAGAGGTTCAGGACCAAACACCATGACCTCAGTTTTTCCTGAGTTAAGGAGAAAATTTGAAGACATCCAGGACTTTATGTCTTTAAGACAGGTCTGAAGCTTCACTAACTTCTCTGTCTCCTCTGGTTTCATGGATAAATAAAGCTGAGTGTCATCAGCATAACAATGAAAATGTGTTCCATGTTGCCGAATAATGTTCCCTAAGGGAAGCATGTACAAGGTGAAAAGGATTGGTCCAAGTACTGAATCTTGTGGAATTCCATGGCTAACCCTACTGTATGAAGAGGGAACACCATGGACATGAGCAAACTGGTATCTATCAGATAAATATGATCTGAACCAGTCTAGTGCTGTCCCTATACACATGTTCCAGTCTATGTAACAGGATGCTGTGATCAACTGTATCAAAAGCAGCACTGAGGTCCAGCAGAACCAGCATAGAAACCAGTCCATGATCTGAAGCTATAACAGATCATTAGTACCTTTAAGAAGTGCTGTTTCTGTGCTGTGATGAGCTCTAAAGCCTGACTGAAACATCTCAAACAGGCTGTTTGAGCAGGTGCTCCAGCAGGTGCTCCAGTAACTGAGTCACCACAACCTTCTCAAGAATTTTAGAGATAAAAGGAAGTTTGGAAGTTTGGCCTGTAGTTTGCTAAGACATCAGGATGTAGTGATGTTTTTTTAAGCAACGGCTTAATCACTGCCACCTTGTAGGACATAACCTGTCAGTATAGAACAATTGATCTGGTCCAGGATAGAACTGCCTATCAATGATAAAAACATCCTTCAATAGGTGTGTTGGGATGGGATCTAAAAGACACGTGGTGGACTTGGATTTCTGAATTAGCGAAGACGCCTCAGAAAGAGATACAGGAATGACAATAATCATCTAGGTTTCTGAATTAAAGAAGAGGCTAAAGATTTGATGTTGTTCTGTTAAAAATATATGGGCATTCTCACCTTTGATACAAGAAACTCATTGGTTGCTCATCCATATCCTGATGACTAATCAATAACTGCTCTAAAATGTTTTTATTGTGTGTGTGTGTGTGTGTTTGCTGCTGTTCATTTGAGCTAGTTTTTCATATTCTGGTCACTTGAACAGAGTCCAACATTATAAGAACTGTATAGTTTTACATATTTAATGAGCTGACATTTTAAATTCATTAAGAACACAGAAGTATAACATTCAAAAGAAAGACATTGTTTAAATACCTCTACACATTTACACCACAAGACGAATACAGTTGAAGCTCTAATATCCAATTCAGGCCAAGCAGACAGATCAGGACTTAAAAACAAAACCATCGGAATTGATTTGGTAGTTAGAATGAATCAGCTCTAATGAGCCTCACAGTTTTAATGAGACTCAAAGATCCAGTCGAGTTTGGTAAAATCAAGCAACACTTAACAACTCAAAACAGCACCTTTCATTTTTGTGAGCATTAGGAAGCTACTATTAGCATGATTAAACTCAATATTTGTAATCCAGCCTCACTGTAGCGGCTTTAAATCAGCATGTGTAGATTTTTCTAAATGGTTGCTGACGTCGGAGCGACTTCTTTGCCCAGATTCCTTCGGTACCGGCTTCTCTATCAGCTGGAATCTGCCCTTTGTCTGACCTTGAAGGTCAGACCTTGAAGCCTTTGGCTTCATGTGCATCTAACAATAAATGCTAAACAAGAATGTCCTCCTGTTTAAACATCGTATTCTGTGTGTAATATTTGGCATCATGCGCTGCTGAAAACACATTCCCACAATCAAATAGCTGACCTGCATCAGTCCCAGTGTGTACTGAAATCCAGTCGTGGAAACTACACAACAAAACAGGGGTGGGGGGGTGTATTAATCTGTGTTCAGACAAGCTTCTGCCCTCCGTTAAAGACTGGAATAAACTGGCCAAAAACGCCGTCTCAAGCCAGAGACATTCACACCAGTGTGGGAGATGAGATGTGAGCGGACCACTCACAGGGAAGGGTCAAAGCCTCTATCATGGAGAGCAATGAATGAGATCATTTCTCTTGTTTTCAGTGGCTCCAGTAAGTTCTCCTGCTTTGGGGGTCAGGTGAACTGTTGCTGGGTGACCTTTGCAGCTTCAATCCCATCAGCAATGTGAACAGTGAGACGTGGACTCTGAAGGAAAATATGGCTGCTAACCTACAAAGTGAAGAATGTTGGACTGGAAGCTGGACTTTTGTCTAGAATTTGTCCAGGTGTGCTCACACAGCTTCCACATCCTCACAGTCTTACATTTCTGTTCATATGACCGTGAGAAGAAACTCCGGATTTGCGAGCTGTGCCCAGCAGCTAAAGGGAGGATGGAGCAATTCGAAGGTTCAGTGCAGCAGCTTTTCTTCTCCATGTGTGTTTGTCATGGCGAAACAGCCCAGACGCACCTTTATATACCCTCAGCATCTGACTTCTGTCAGATGTTCTTTAAATTAGCATCTCCCACCAGCAATGTTGCTAATCTCCCAGAATTCCCAAGTTTCATCTTTACTGGTTTAATGGATTCAACCAGGAGTTCATCCACAACATACAGTTGTAGTTTTCCCTCTTTCCGTTCACCACAGGATGCCAGAAAAGACAGCCTAAAGTCTCACCGTGCGTAACCATTGTCGCCATTGTGGAAAAACACACTTCAATCAATCAATCTTTATTTATATAGCGTCTTATACAATCAAAATTGTTTCAAGGCACTTTCCAGAATCCCAGGGCCTTACCCCAGACAAGCAACAGTGGCAAGGAAAAACTCCCCTTTAACAGGAAGAAACCTTGAGCAGGACCAGGCTCATGTAGGGGGACCCTCCTGCTGATGGCCGGCTGGGTAAAGAGAGAGGAGAAAGGGGAGGAGAGGAGAGGAGAGGAGAGGAGAGGAGAGGAGAGGAGAGGAGAGGAGAGGAGAGGAGAGGAGAGGAGAGGAGAGGAGAAGAGAGGACAGGCATAGAGCACAGAAACACACACAAAAATACACTATACAGTGGGTCAGCGGGGCCGGAGGTCGTCACGCAGCTCTAAAGGCGGCGATACCTGTAAATGAATAGAGGGGGGGGTGAAGAAGCAGAAAAACTACACAAGAATCAGCATAACTAGTCTGCTTGATGAGGAGGAGGAAAAGAGAGGAGAGGAAACCATGACCCAGTGGGGGGGGGGGGGGGGGGGGGGGGGTGACAGAGGCCTGTCAGGTGATCATGTTTCCAGACCCCGGCAGCCTTGGCCTATAACAGCATAGCTAAGATGTGACCTAATGATTAGACGACCCCCTAAGTATGATAATTTGTCTGTCTAAGATAGTAACTGGAACTACAGAATTAGTAACAATAAGCTTTTTCAAAGAGGTAGGTTTTAAGTCTGATCTTAAAAGTAGCGATGGAGTCAGCCTCCCGTACCTGGACAGGGAGCTGGTTCCATAGCAGGGGGGCCTGGTAGCTAAATGCTCGCCCCCCCCCCATTCTACTCCTTGAAACTCTGGGAACCACAAGTAGACCAGCATTCTGAGAGCGGAGCGGTCTATTGGGCTGGTAAGGCATCACTAGCTCCTCCAGGTAGGATGGAGGAGGTAGGATTTTTAAAACCCTTCTTTTGACCTACAAGGTCCTCAGAGCTAGGCCTCTGAGGACCTTGTAGGTCAAAAGAAGGGTTTTAAAAATTATTCTAAATTTAACGGGCAGCCAATGAAGAGACGCCAGTACAGGAGTAATGTGATCTCTTTTGTCAATACCTGTCAGAACTCTGGCTGCAGCATTTTGGATCAACTGGAGGCTTCTTAAAGAGTTGTTTTGAACACCCTGATAATAAAGAATTAGTCCAGCCTAGAAGTAACAAATGCATGGACTAACTTTTTAGCATCATGCCTCGTTAGTAGCTTCCTGGTCTTTGTGATGTTTCTCAGGTGAAAAAGGCACTTCTAGAGACTTTTTTAATGTGTAAGTTGAAGGAGAGGTTTTGATCAAAAGTTACTCCTAGATTCCTCACAGAGAGACTAGATGTTAATGAGATACCATCTAGAGTGATCATGTGATCTAATCTATCCCTGAGAGGTTCAGGACCAAACACCATGACCTCAGTTTTTCCTGAGTTAAGGAGGAGGAAATTTGAAGACATCCAGGACTTTATGTCTTTAAGACAGGTCTGGAGCTTCACTAACTGATCTGTCTCCTCTGGTTTCATGGATAAATAAAGCTGAGTGTCATTAGCATAACAATGAAAATTTTTCCCATCCAGCCGAATAATGTTCCCTAAGGGAAGCATGTACAAGGTGAAGAGGATTGGTCCAAGTACAGAACCTGAGGAACTCCATGGCTAACCCTACTGTATGAGGAGGGAACACCATGGACATGAGCAAACTGGTATCTATCAGATAAATATGATCTAAACCAGTCTGGTGCTGTCCCTTTAATGGCAATCACATGTTCCAGTCTCTGTAACAGGATGCTGTGATCAACTGTATCAAAAGCAGCACTGAGGTCCAGCAGAACCAGCATAGAGACCAGTCCATGATCTGAAGCTATAACAAAATCATTAGTAACTTTAAGAAGTGCTGTGATGAGCTCTAAAGCCTGACTGAAACATCTCAAACAGGCTGTTTCTCTGCTCCAGTAACTGAGTCACCACAACCTTCTCTAGAATTTTAGAGATAAAAGGAAGGTTGGATATCGGCCTATAATTTGCTAAGACATCAGGATCCAGTGATAGTTTGTGAAGCAACGGCTTAATCACTGCCACCTTGTAGGACCAGGGTAATTAGCCTTTCACTAAAGAACAATTGATCTGGTCCAGGATAGAACTGCCTATCAATGGTAAAACATGCTTCAACAGGTGTGTTGGGATGGGATCTAAAAGACACGTGGTGGACTTGGATTTCTGAATTAGCGATGACGCCTCAGAAAAATATATAGGGCTGAAGGAGTTTAAGGGCTCGTTGGAGAACCTGTATGTTCCCACAGTCAGCACATCTGGTGATGGTCCAGTTGTATGGATGGTCTGGTTAGCTTTTTCTCTGATGGCTAGAACTTTATCAGTGAAGAAGATCATGAAGTCTTCACCACTCAGGGAAGAAGCGATACGTGGATCTAAAACACTGTGACTCTTGGTTAATTTGGCCACAGTGCTGAAAAGAAACCTGGGGTTGTTCTTATTTTCCTCAATTAAAGAAGAAAAATAAGCTGTTCTAGCCTTACAGAGGGCCTTTTTGTAAACTAATAGACAGTCTTTCCAGGCTACATGATAGCTGTCTATTTTACAAGAATGCCCCTTCCTTTCCAATCTTCGCACTTTCTGCTTGAGGGTCCTGACATGTGAATTATACCAGGGGGCACACCTCCTCTGATTTACTATTTTCTTTTTCAGGGGGGCAACAGAATCAAGCGTGATTCTCAGTGAGGTTGCTGCACCTTCAGCAATAGAGTCAACCTCAGCAGGGCTAGGATTATAATAATTGAACCCTGGGGAAACACACAGTGGTCCTGGGATCAACGCAGGGATTGCTTCCTTAAACTTAGCTACAGCATTATCTGAAAGACATCTGCTATAGACACCAGCGGTGAGGGATGCCGTCAAGCTGAAGAAGGAGTTGTATCGGGCCTTACTGACCTGTGGGACTCCTGAGGCAGCAGATAGGTGCCAAGCGGAGTACAGCTACGGCTGTTGCCGAGGCAAAGACCCGGGCATGGGAAGAGTTCGGTGAGGCCATGGAGAACGACTTTCGGACAGCCTCGAAAAGGTTCTGGACCACCATCCGGCGTCTGAGGGGGGAAAAGCAGTGCACTGTTAACACTGTGTATAGTGGTGGTGGTGTGCTGCTGACCTCAACTCGGGATGTTGTGGATCAGTGGAAGGAATACTTCGAGGACCTCCTCAATCCCACCAACACGCCTTCCAGTGAGGAAGTAGGGCCTGGGGACCTGGAGATAGGCTCTCATATCTCCGGGGCTGAAGTTGCCGAGGTAGTCAAAAAACTCCTCGGTGGCAAGGCCCCCGGGGGTGGATGAGATCCGCCCAGAGTTCCTTAAGGCTCTGGATGTTGTAGGGCTGTCGTGGTTGACTCGACTCTGCAACATCGCGTGGACATCGGGGGCAGTGCCGCTGGATTGGCAGACCGGGGTGGTAGTCCTTCATTTTAAGAAGGGGGTGTGTTCCAACTATAGGGGGATCACACTCCTCAGCCTCCCTGGTAAGGTCTATTCAGGGGTACTGGAGAGGAGGGTCCGCCGGATAGTCGAACCTCAGATTCAGGAGGAGCAATGTGGTTTTCATCCTGGGCGTGGAACAGTGGACCAGCTCTACACCCTCAGCAGGGTCTTCGAGGGTGCATGGGAGTTTGCCCAACCAGTCCACATGTGTTTTGTGGATTTGGCTTTTTGCGGATGATGTGGTCCTGTTGGCGTCATCGGCCCGTGACCTCCACCTATCACTGGATCAGTTCGCCGCCGCATGTGAAGCGGCTGCGATGAAAATCAGCACCTCCAAATCCGAGGCCATGGTTCTCAACCGGAAAAAGGTGGAATGCCTTCTCCGGGTCAAGGAGGAGATCCTGCCCCAAGTGGAGGAGTTCAAGTACCTCGGGGTCTTGTTCACGAGTGAGGGAAGAATGGAGCGGGAGATCGACAGGCGGATCGGTGCGGCATCCGCAGTTATGCGGACTCTGCACTGGTCCGTAGTGGTGAAGAGGGAGCTGAGCCGAAAGGCGAAGGTCTCGATTTACCGGTCTATCTTCGTTCCTACCCTCACCTATGGTCATGAGCTTTGGGTAATGGCCGAAAGAAAAAGATCACGGGTACAAGCGGCCGAAATGAGCTTCCTCCGTAGGGTGGCTAAGCTCTCCCTTAGAGATAGGGTGAGAAGCTCTGCCATCCGGGATTAATCATAAATGTAAAAGTGATCAAAGAATGATCTGACAGGAGTGGGTTCTGAGGGAACACTGACACATGTTCTACCTCAACACCATAAGTCAGAACTAGATCTAAAGTGTGGTTGAAGCTATCAATTGGTTGGTTTATCTGCTGGATGAAATGAAGCCATTCATGAAGCTGTCATTTACAACGTCTACATGGATATTAAAGTCTCCAGTGATAATGACTTTGTCCGTTCTAAGGACCAAGACAGATAAGAAATCAGAGAACTCAGATAGGAACGCTGAATGTGGCCCAGCAGGGGGCCGATATACAACTACAAACAAAAGTGGCTTTTCTGCCTTCCAGTTCAGATGAGTGATGCCAAGGGTCAGGCTTTCAAATGAACTGGAGCCATGTTTTGGTCTAGGATTAATTAATAACTTGGAGTGATAGATTGCTGCCACTCCCCCTCCCCGACGAGTAACATGAGGAATGTGATAATTAAGATGGGTAGGAGGAGTAGATTCATTTAAGCTAACATACTCCTCCTCCTGAAGCCAGGTCTCAGTAAGACAAAATACAGTAGATCAATGTGATGATCCGCTATCAGGTCGTGCACTAAAAGGGAGAATCCACGAGACAAAATGTGGGGTTCCCCAAGGGTCAATTTTAGGTCCAACCCTTTTTAATCTTTACATGCTTCCTCTTGGGGACGTCATCAGGAGTCACGGCATCAGCTTCCACAGCTATGCTGACGATACGCAACTGTACATCGCCGTGGCTCCTGATGACACAGGGCCAGTTGATGCCCTTTTTAACTGTATTTTAGATATCCAGTCATGGATGGCAGAAAACTTCCTACAGCTCAACCAGGACAAAACAGAAGTCTTAGTCATTGGTCCTGAAGGTCAGAGAGAGAAACTTGTACCAAAGTTAAAGGATTTTAAGCCATCTCAATTTGTAAAAAATCTGGGTGTGATCTTTGACTCTGAGCTTAGTTTTATCCCACACATCAAAAACATAACAAAGGTAGGTTTTTACCACCTGAAGAATATAGCCAGAGTCCGCCCGTTTCTCTCTCAGGCCAGCACGGAGGTGCTGATGCACGCTTTTATCTCTTGTCGTTTAGATTATTGTAATGCCCTGCTCTCTGGTCTTCCAAAAAAGAGCGTCACTAACCTACAATTATTACAAAACTCAGCTGCACGGGTGCTGACGAGGACCAGAGGGCGGGAGCACATCACACCGGTTTTAGAATCGCTGCATTGGCTACCCGTGCGTTTCAGGATCGATTTTAAGGTTCTTTTATTAGTTTTTAAATGTCTTAATGGTCTTGGCCCGACTTATTTATCAGACATGCTTTTATTCTATCAACCCTCACGGACTCTGAGGTCCTCGGGCACCGGCCTTTTAACCATTCCACATGTAAGCTCTAAAACACACGGGGAAGCGGCCTTCAGTTATTATGGTCCCCGACTGTGGAACAGCCTGCCGGAGAACCTCAGGGCCGCAGAGACTGTTGAGATTTTTAAAAAGAGGCTCAAGACACACCTTTTTAATCAGGCCTTTAACTGATTTTCTGATTATTTTTAATTTCTTTTATGTCCTCATACTTTTTATGTCTTATCCTTATTTTACTTGATAATTTTACTGTTTTACTCCCTCTGTTCTTAGTTTCTCAGTTTTTAGTCTTTACACCTTTTAACCCATTTACTGTTTTAGTCTGTTTTAGTCTTAGTACTGTTTTACTCCCTCAGTTCTTATTCTCAGTTTTTAGTCTTTACACCTTTTATCGCATTTACTGTTTTAGTCTGTTTTAGTCTTAGTACTGTTTTACTACTTCAATTCTTAGTTCCTCAGTTTTTAGCTTTTATACCTTTTATCCCATTTACTGTTTCAGTCCTTCAGTTTTTAGCTCCAGTGTTTCCTCATGGTGTTCCCTCATGGGGGCCTGCCAGGCTGGGAGATGTTTCCGGTCTACCGCTGGGGGTGCTGTCCCATTGTCGACTCTGGCCTGGGTGGTTAGGGGGCTCTGTGCTTTGGTGTGGAGCCTCCGGTCTGTCCGGGTCGGGGTGGTCTTTGTGGCGGTACGACCTGTGGTCACGGACCGTGACCTCGCTCGGCCTGGTGGGCCTCCAAAGGTGGCGTCTCCTTCGCCGCAGGTCTCGGTGCCCAGCCATGTCTCAGCTTGCCTCAGTTTATGTGTGTGGGTGTGTGTGTAAGTGTGTTGTATGTGTGTGTGTGTGTGTCCTTTTCTTGATTCTCTTGTTCTCTTTGCTGTTTTTATCCTTTGTGAGGCACTTTGTGCTACCTAGCGTATGAAAAGTGCCATATAAATAAAGATTGAATTGAACTGAATTGAAGGGATTTACACAAAAGAGATCTAATATTTAACAGTCCACACTTAATTGTGATATTATTTTCTCCAACTTGTGCTTTAGTATTAATTTTAATAAGATTATGGTGATTGACCGCTGCCCTGCTCTGTGCTTAGTGAACTTTTAACTGCTGTTCGGCTGCTGCCGGGGGGACCGCTACCTGAAGCTACGCTAGGCGGCTTCGCAGCAGCTAGCTTCTCCTGGCTACCTGACGCAACTCCAGCTAACTCCAAGCTGCGGAACCGCATCTCAAGCTCGCTAAGTCTCGCCTCCATAGCCGTAAATAAACTACACTGCACCTATTCCCTTCACTTAAGGAGGCAGAGGAGTAACTAAACATTTCACACGCTGAACAGACAAAGACACCGGGTGAAACAGACGGTGAGGCCATGCTAATGCTAATAGTCAGCAAAGCCCTGTATTTGTTTAATATGGGTTGTTTCTTACTGTTGTTATCAGGTGACTAGAATATCCCAAGTGTTCATATAAGTAAAGTGAATACAACACACCAAGTGTTCAATATTAAGTAAAGTGAATACAAAACACCGTGCACAGTGCAACCAACGAACGATTGAGAAGACAGGAAATTCCGTGTCCAAGCGTGTGCATGTTCCTGGTGATTGCTGAAGCTGGGCAACAAACAGGGGGACTCTGAGAGGAGGGGGGAGGCAGTGATTTGCAGATGCATGCATGAACGTGCAGCCAGCCCGGCTTAGAATCAAAGAGTTGGAGGTCAACACCCAGAGGGGGGAGGTCACCTTAAACTGGACAGTGAAGGAGCCTGTCTGATCAGCACTGGGACGGGCTCCCACAGTTTGTGAACATCAACCTTGGAACCTGCAGCTGATCTGAGGCACCAGGAGGTGGTGGTGGGGGGTGGGGGCATTTAAAGATTCAAAAATAGGTCAGATCATCTTAAAATGAACTCTAAAATCCAGAGCCACTTAAGGGAGGCCAGGATGGGAGTAATGTACTCCCCCTGACATGCTCAAGTTGAGGCTAAACCTTTGATCTCCACAGCCATTTTTAAAATGCTTCTACACTAAAATAGCTAGAATAATTTTACTTGGTGCTCCTCTAATTGAGAATAATTATCATTATTTATCAATTAATTTTTTCAGTAGCAAAGCTTGATTCAGGGTGAGATGAATCCGCTGAGAAATCTGATCACCTTTCTGTTTATGATATTTACCTCGATAGACCCTCGTTAAAACTGATTTAAATGAAGTTTATTAACAAGATTAACAAGGAGATGTTGCGCGAAGACGATCTAAACGTTGTCCTGTTCCAAAACCTGTGAAAAGAAATCGTCTTCGTGCTGAGGACAGAGGACTCCTCACCAATAGCAAAATGACAAGAGTCTGAGCTGGTCAGCTTCCTCTTCCTGATGAGATTCCTAGAAGGTCGGACTAACACAGGACTGGGAACTAAAGCCTGGAGACGTTACAGAGTCTCCACAGGGATGAAAACACAGGATGAAACAGTAGATAGGAGGAGTCTCTGGATCAATGGATCAATGGATCGATGGATTAGAACTGTCATCCATTGTTCAGGAGGTGAGAACTCAGCTCCACCCTGAGGGCCACCTCAAAGATCCTCTTGCTCTGGTAAGACATCTCACTCCACCAGGGGTTAATGATTTTAACTACTGGGTCAAAACTGCAGAAGAAAAGAACTTTTTCCGGATTGTGGATTCAGATATTTTGCGGAGCTTGTGAAAGTGTCATGTTTATAGCGAATCTGCATATCTTGCCATGCAGGGTGAGCTCAACATCTCTGCATTATACTTTCAAATGCAGAAAATAACAAGAGCATCTTTCTAATGCTAAATTGCACCTCCGTGTCTCGGCTATCGTTAGCTTTTAAATCCTTCCTCCACAATGCTGCCTCGGCTGTATTTGCATATGACAGAGAGTGAAGCCTCACGTGTTTATCTGAAGGACAGACGCTCTAAACCAGCATACATGTGGTTCTTTTAGTAGACGTGTAAATGCTACTCTGAATTGAGGAAATGTTTCGTTTAGAAAAGAACAGGAACCCTTTGTTTGACTGGGCACTTTGACATCCACACAAAGGTGTTTCTATCCTCCCTGTCAGAGCCACAACAGCTCATAAAATCCCTCATGCCTCTGATCAAATGCACACTTTCCAGAAATGAGTCAGTTAGCATCAGGGCATAAAAAAGACAAGAAAAGTCAAATGATTTGGATTTATTTTCTGGTCAAAATAGGAATATGATAATATTTAATTGGCATTTTCTGCTGATTCCCAGCCCACAGGAATATTTATATTTATATGAGTTCCCTTCCAAACCCAGACACAAAATTGTAATGTGGTAATTTATTCTTCGAATTTGCTTTAGTTCATAAACGTTATTTTATTCTGAAACAGAGAACAATGACAGAAGTTTAGCATGCGTAGTGAACAGATTACCTTAGAAATGAGAGAAACCAAGAGTGCTGAAACACCAGTTCAGATATGCAGGTGCACGACAGCGTTAATCAGGGTTGTCCTGGTTCTCTGTCTCTCCTGTCCAAGGCTCCATTCACCAAACTGGGTCAGCTTTAATCCTCAGCCAAATTAATGAAAATGAAAATGCTTCCATTTGTGAGTGATGATGCTGCGTGAGAAAGTGCTGTCACTGCTCATCACTTATGCAGGTGGGCTGTAATAACTGTTTGCCTACGGTCTCCACACTCTTTGGAATTAGCTTTCACAGCAAGGGGACTCTTTTTCCTAATAGAACTACAAAGTAAAACATGTATAACATTAGCAATCATCATTAATTTAAAGAACAAGAAAAGCACACCAAAGAAAAATCTTGTGCTGAACAGCAAAAGTTCTTAGAGACTATGGAAGTGGCTGGTGGTGGCCCTGTGATGATCTCTTCAAGCTGCAGACACAAACCTCAACTGGCTGAGGAACAACACAGCTGTCCCACCACTGTCACACCGCTGTCCCACAGCTGTCGGGTCACAGAAAGAAGAGAGCATAAGCAGAGATCATGCATGCTCCTCATAACGACCACAACTTTTACTTTCTCTGGTGATCTGTACACACCCAAAACAAAATCCAACATCTTGTCTTGTGAGAAGCTCTGACATCTTCTGTCGAATAGCCTTTGGGGGGGTGGGGGGTTGGGTGGGGTGACGGTTTGCTCAGGGCCAGGTTCAGCACCATTATGGTCAGCTGACTACCTGAAGATCCTGATTCACCAGGTTCTTCCATCATTGCAGGTCTTCTTCCCTGATTATGTGGCCACATTCCAAGATGACAATCCCAAGATTCCTGTGGCTCGGATTGTGAAAGTGGTTCAGGGATGATGAGACATTATTTCACACAGGGATGGACGACCAGAGTCCAGACCTCAACCCAACTGGGAACCTTTGACATGTGTTGGAGAAGCTTTGCTCCATGGTGCGAGACAGCCATTTTTAAAATGCTTCTACACTAAAATAGCGAATTTTACTTGGTGCTCCTCTAATTGAGAATAATTATCATTATTTATCAATTATTTTTTTCAGTAGCAAAGCTTGATTCAGGGTGAGATGAATCCGCTGAGAAATCTGATCACCTTTCTGTTTATGATATTTACCTCGATAGACCCTCGTTAAAACTGATTTAAATGAAGTTTATTTGAAAGATTAACAAGGAGATGAACCTTTGACATGTGTTGGAGAAGCTTTGCTCCATGGTGCGAGACTACCATCATCACTACAAGATCTGGATGGGAAAGTAACGCCACACTGGATCGAAATACATCTGGAAAGGCTATAGAAACAATGTTAGAGCCAGTGTCTGTGATCACAGCTGAAGGTGGTCCGAGCTACCATTAGAGTGTGTGACGTGTGTGAGCGTGTTTTTGGCCAGGTTGAGTGTGGCCGACTGAAATGGGTAAAAGTTTCGCCATCGTGGTTTGAAGGGGCCACAATGCCCTCTGCTGCTGAAAAGGCTGTATCATGAGCCGCAGTAGTCCTGCATGAGCACTGGAGGTGGCAAGTTGGTGCCAGGAGGTGGCCCTGGACTGGACCATAAAAACTTCCTGCTCGAAGTTGGATGAAAGGTGTGAAAGAGTTGGAGGCTTGTTTTTACTTTGCCTCTCATTTGCTGAATCCCTGAATGCTTTAATCGTCTCTGATGTGAGTTGCTTCACCTCCATGTGGTCTGTTTACCAGTTCAACACATCCTCCTTAACCCTCCTCCCAACCCATCCTCCTCGCCATCCCCCGGTTGACTTCCTCCGCACGTTCTCCCTGCGTGTGTGTGTGTGTGTGTGTGCTGAATGGAGAATTCAGTGAAGAATGGGGAAACCATTTGTCTGATTTACCACTGCATCAACCTCTGTGTGTGATGTTCTCCATAAGTTCTGGTCAAGCATGTGAAAAAGAGCTTTAACAATTTAATGGCCAAAGACTTTTCTGCTTTAGCAAAGATTAGTAGCCCCCAGATGACAGGGAAGCTGCAATCAGAAGTAAAGAAGAGATGAAAAACACATTTAACATTGTTGATTCATCATTGATAAATATTATTATAGATGGACCCAGTTTCTGAAGCTACATTCTGACCAACCCAAAGAGACTGTTCATCTCTCATCGATGCTTCTCTGATAATTTAGTCTGAGGTTTATTTCCAAGCTCCACCTTCTCCTGCATGTTCTTTTTCTCAGTTTTGTTTTAATTGTTTTTCTAGGTGTAAACATGGCACCAAATATCCGTGTTAGGTTGGTCAGGGAAACATTCACCGGCAGAAGTCCAAGCCCAAAAGTTGGGAGGAGGTAAAACGGAATGAATTCATGCAGAGAAGGAAGGAAGGGGAGATGACAGATGAGGAAAAGGAGCAGGAGGTGAAGAAGAAAAGGTGGGGGCTGCTGTCACACAGTGGAGTCAGTCAGGGGAATTGGATGGATGTGGGGGGAGGGGGGCTATTGTTCCAGCTGGGAGAGAGCAATCATCTGATATCATCAAACTGTAATGAATCTATATTGTCAGGAGAAGAGAGAAATAAGTGGGAGTGAAGGGAAAAGGAAGTGAAAGAAGTCAAAAATTAGAAGGTTCAAAGATGGAAAGCACAAATTTTAGTCAGATAATAGTAGGATAGAGATTATTAGTAGGGGATAGATTATTTATATCCAAGGGATGCAAATGGCTGGTAGCTACCCGACTTGCACTGATACACTGCACACATCTCAATCTGAGACCGTAAATACAGCACATAATAGGATTTAAAGACTCAATATCCTGAAGAATGTAGAGTAATGCCAGAAAATGGGCCAAATTGGTCCACTATGAAAGGGAACCCTCCACAACCCTCCTCAGCCTGTGGGACCATCACTGGATTCAAGGTTCTACCTGTTTGAATCTTAGATGATGGACTTTCCTCTGAGGTTTGCATGCTCTTCCTGTGTCTGTGAGGGATTTATGTTGCTATCCTCCATCTGCACAGGGACAGATTAAAGACTCTGAATGGCCGGATGTTCGTGTGCAAATGAATGATGTGTGCTTCCTCTGATGGACTGGCAACCTGTGCAGGGTGTGTTAGATTGCAATATTATCTAGTGTGTCACTGCCGATCCGTGTGTTCTCTGAATTAACACTTTAGCAAATAGAATCAATTCAAGATATAAATATTGCAGATATTAATATTATTAAAACCCTACCCGCGTTGAGAGGAGCCAGATGAGGCGGCTTGGGCATCTAGTTAGGATGCCCCCTGGATGCCTCCCTGGTGAGGTGGTCAGGGCATGATCCTACGGTAGGAGGCCCCCGGGAAGACCCAGGACACGTTGGAGAGACTATGTCTCTCGACTGGTCTGGGAACGCCTGGGGATCCACCCAGACCAGCTGGAAGAAGTAGCTGGGGAGAGGGAAGTCTGGGCCTCTCTGCTTAGGCTGCTGCCCCCGTGACCTGACCCCGGATAAGTGGTAGAGGATGGATGGATGGATGGATGGATGGATGGATGGATGGATGGATGGATGGATGGATGGATGGATGGATGGATGGATAAACCCTACAATAACAAAGTCAATTGTCAGGACATGAAGTCTGACAGCCTAACTATCCCTTGACCCAGTCTTTTATAGAAACGAATAGGCAAATCATGGATGCTAATCCAGTCCGATGTTGTCCTCTGATTGGATGACCTCGTCTTCTCCTTCGAGTTCCATTGTATGCTGTCCTTGTTCGCCATTGTTTCCCAGATAGACAGGTCACAAATTCACATTCTTCTTGCAGACGATCCATCAACACCACTAAACTATGCTGTCCAGTTTTACGATGGGTGTTTAACACTTTCAGCCTGACCGCTTCCACTGATTACAGTTATCTAAACAACAGTCATGTCAAGGAAGGGTCAACTGTCTGCTTATATTTATTACACTTGCTAATGATTATATTATCACTAACATCTAAACTAATTCTAACAGAAACATATGAAAAAAAACAGACAATTCTCTTCAGGTGTCTTCCTGCTGCCTCCTGCATGACACTTCATAAATATTCATGTCAGCCTAGTTTACATGAATCCTCATGTAAATGATGCTAATCAAGTGTTGAATAGGAGTCGATCTTTAGGCTCCACAGCCCAGTAACATCTGTGAAATTGAACCCAGTTCCAGTTAGAGGATGATCCCCTGGTTATGCCCCTCTGAGCCATCGGCCTTCAGCAACAGCCCCCACAGCACAACTCAGACAGAAGTGAGACTGGTGGACTGAATTATTAATCACAGTCAATGATAATTCGGCAGCTACTGAGGCGTGGTTACCGACCAGAAAGTGTTACCATCAGGACTTTGAGTCCATGCCAAGGAGAAAATCAGTTTATTACCAGCAGCAATGGCTTTAAAGACAGCGGATGATGGTATTTTGAGGTATTTATTGCATGTGCGCACCTGCAGGGTGTTGAATTACAGTCCAGTGAGTGTTTCTGCTCCTACCTACTGATGGAGTTCACCGTAAGGTTTTGAGCTCTGGTTTAGAGAGCCAGAAACCTCCTGAATGAAGAATCTTTTCTAATTTCTTCACTTTTGGTGGCAGCATTAAGTGCAGGAGGCCAGAAATCTGACAACGTAGTTGTTGACTGATATCCTGGGAAAAAAGGAGGCAAAGATAGAACGCTGCCTGAGAAAATGTGCTGCCTCGATCCAGGGTTTGGCTCGGAGAAGAGAGAGACAGTTCCTTCCGGTTTTGACTCTCCTCTATCTCCCTGCCCCTCCATCAAACAGGCCGTCCTGTTTTGCTAAGTTCAGATCAGCAAATGTACTCTCTTTTCCTTTTTTGTTGGTCTGTAATGATTTGCCAATGAGCCTACATTATCCATCTGCTCTAAAATGGAGTCAGATTATAATTCAATTTCCTATCAGTCATCAAAGAGCTGAAAGCAGCTGATGAAATCATTAACCCTCGCTCACTCCAAGTTTGTCTGCTTCAATTAGCCGCACCATGTTTCCTCCCCAAGAGTGTCCAGATAGTAAAAGAATAGAAGCACATATAATGATTCAGGTATGTTTGGTTATCCTCTAACTTACTGTTCCTTCATTTCCATAATGCTCTAATTAGGTTCTAAAGCAGAAGAAAGTGGATACTGCTCTGTTCTTGCTCTTTCAAGTGCTAATAGAATATTTATCTCAGAGTCCAGCTAAATCCAACAATCACAGCCCAAGGGAAGGAAACCACCTGGGACCAGTATATTCCTCCCATTTCCCTTCTAGGAGAGTGATTTCTTTATGTTGCTCTGTTCCAGAGAGGGTATTTATTCTTCTTTATGGTCACCATTAATTAATACAAATTGGAAATGTTGGAAAGATTGGAGCAGAGCCTCGTGAAAGACAAAGAACCAAAAAAACAATCAATCAAAGGTCATCTAGTCTGAGCTCAGACTGACCAGGAACCAGCAAAGGCAAGTTTGAACAAAGATGACGGCTTAGTCATTTTAGTTTGGAACTGTATCATAAAGGGGTAACATTAATGTGACCTTCATCGTCATTGGCTGTAATTCATAATTTGAAATGGTTTCGTTTTGTTTCGTTTTCTGCCGCTTATCCAGATCCGGGTCGCGGGGGCAGCAGCTTCAGGAGGGATGCCCAGACAGCCCTCTCCCCGGCCACTTCCATCAGCTCTTCCGGGGGAACCCCAAGCCACTGCCAAGCCAGGCGAGAGATGTAATCTCTGCACCTAGTCCTGGGCTGGCCACCCCAACTGACTCCTCTCGTGTGGAGGAGCAGCGGTTCTACTCCGAGCCCCTCCCGGATGTCCAAGCTTCTCACCCTATCTCTAAGGCTGAGCCTGGCCACCCTGCGGAGGAAACTCATTTCAGTCGCTTGTACCCGTGATCTTGTTCTTTCGGCCATTACCCAAAGCTCATGACCATAGGTGAGGGTAGGAACGAAGATCGACCGGTAAATCGAGAGCTTCGCCTTTCGGCTCAGCTCCCTCTTCACCACTACGGACCAGTGCAGAGTCCGCATTACTGTGGATGCCGCACCGATCCGCCTGTCGATCTCCCGCTCCATTCTTCCCTCACTCGTGAACAAGACCCCGAGGTACTTGAACTCCTCCACTTGGGGCAGGATCTCCTCCTTGAACCGGAGAAGGCATTCCACCTTTTTCCGGTTGAGAACCATAGACTCTGACTTGGAGGTGCTGATCCACATCCCTGCCGCTTCACACTCAGTCGCGAACCGTCCCAGCATTTGTTGGAGGTCCCTGTTCGATGGTGCCAGAAGAACTACATCATCTGCAAAAAGCAGCGACGAGATCTTCCGCCCCCTGAACTCGACACCCTCCACTCCCCGGCTGCGCCTAGAAATTCTGTTCATAAAAGTTATGAACAGACCGGTGACAGAGGGCAGCCCTGGCGGAGTCCAACCCTCACTGGGAACGAGTCCGACTTACAACCGGCTATCCGGACCAAACTCCTGCTCCTTTGGTACAGGGACTGGACGGCCCTTATCAAGGGACCTTCCACCCCATACTCCCGGAGCACCCCCCACGGGATGCTCCTGGGGACCCGGTCATAAGCCTTTTCCAAGTCCACAAAACACATGTGGACTGGTTGGGCAAACTCCCAACTCCCCTCAAGCACCCCACCAAGGGTAAAGAGGTGATCCGTGGTTCCACGACCGGGGCGAAACCCGCAGTGTTCCTCCTCAATCAGAGGTTCAACTATCAGTCTAATCCTCTTTTCCAGCACCCTGGCATAGACTTTCCCAGGGAGGCTGAGGAGTGTGATCCCCCTATAGTTGTAACACACCCTCTGGTCCCCACTCTTAAAAATAGGGACCACCACCCCGGTCTGCTAGTCCAAGGGCACTGCCCCCGATGTCCACGCAATGTTGCAGAGGCGTGTCAACCAGGACAGCCCTACAACATCCAGAGCCTTAAGATACCCCGGGCAGATCTTATCCGCTCCCAGAGCTCTGCCGCCGGGCAGCTGTTTCACTGCCTCGGCAACTTCCACTCCGGAAATTGGATGGTCCACCTTCTGGTCATCCGACTCTGTTCCACCTTGAGGATACGTGTTGGTAGGATTGATTAGCTCCTGGAAGTATTCCTTCCACTGCCGGATAATTGCCCCAGGAGATGTCAGCAGCTCCCCACGCACACCTAACACGGTGTGGGTGAGTTGCCGCCTGCCGCCCCTAAGACAGTTTGCCAGAATCTTCTCGGAGCAGACCGAAAGTCTTCCTCCATAACCTCACCGAACTCCTCCCATGCCCGAGAATTTGCCTCCGTGACTGTCGCGGCTGCAACCCGTTTAGCCAACCTGTACCAGTCAGCTGCTTCCGGAGACCCACAGACCAGCCATGACCTGTAGGCCTCTTTCTTCAGCTTGATGGCTCCCCTCACCTCTGGTGTCCACCATCGGGTACGGGGATTACCGTCACGACCAACACCAGTGGCCTTGCAGCCACAGCTCACGACAGCCGCCTCGACAATGGCGGAGCGGAACATGGCCCATTCAGACTCAATGTCCCCTACCGCCCTCGGAGCACGATCAAAGCTCTGTCGGAGGTGGGAGTTGAAGAGCAGCCTGACGGGTTCCTCCACCAAGCGTTCCCAACAGACCCTTACGAAGCGTTTGGGCCTGCCAGGTCCACGTGGTGGCTTTTCCCCCCACCTGATCCAACTCACCACCAGGTAGTGATCAGTTAACAGCTCTTCTCCTCTCTTCACCCGAGTGTCCAAAACATATGGCCGCAGATCAGCTTACACGACTATAAAGTCAATCATTGACCTACGGCCCAGGCTGTCATGGTGTCAAGAGCACCGATGAACAACCTTATGTTCGAACATGGTGTTAGTTATGGCCAAACTACGACTAGCACAGAAGTCCAATAACTGAACGCCACTCTGGTTCTGATCAGGCAGACCGTTCCTCCCAGTCATGCCTTTCCAGGTCACACTGTCGCCCACGTGAGCATTGAAGTCTCCCAGCAGCACGAAGGAGTCCCCAGTTGGGACACTGTCCAGCGTCCGTCCTAGATCCTCCAAAACAAACACGCACAAACAACCGTCAGAACCCTTTCTCCGACCGGAAGGCGCAGGGAACCAACCCTTTCGCTCGACCGCGAGAACCCCAACGTCGAACTAGAGAGTCTGGGGGCAAGCAAAAAGCCCACCCCCGCTCTCCGTCTCTCACCCTGAGCAACTCCAGCATAGAAGAGTGTCCAACCCCCCTCAAAGACTTGGGTTCCTGAGGCGACGATATGTGTGGAGGTGAGGCCGACCATATCTAGTCGGTAACGCTCAACCTCCCCTAGAAGCTCCAGCTCTTTCCCCGCCAGTGAGGTAATGTTCCATGTTCCAAAAGCCAATTTCCATAACCGAGGATCGGACCGCCAAGGCCTCCGCCTTGGTCCGCTGCCCAATCCACACTGCACCAGACCCTTCATGCTCCTCCTGTGGGTGGTGGGTCCACTGGAGATGGGAGTGTCCACATAGCTGGTTCGGGCTGGGCCCGGCCGGGCCTCATGGATGTAGGCCTGGCCACCAGGCGCTCGCCATCGAGCCCCAGCCCCAGGCCTGGCTCCAGGGTGGGGCCCCGGTAACCCTCCGGGCCGGTACGCGGCTTCCCTTTTAGATGTTCCATGATGGGTCTTGAACCATTCTTTGTCTGACCCTTCACCTAGGACCAATCTGTTTTGGGAGACCCTACCAGGGGCAAACTGCCCCGGACAGCATAGCTCCCAGGCTCATTAGGGTACGCAAACTCCTCCACCACGATAAGGTGATGGTTCACGGAGGAGGAAATGGTTTAAGGCTTAAATGACAATGTTGTCAACTCTGATAGCTGCTCATTGTAATGTCCACTAATGAACGGGACTAGTTCATGCTGCGCAGTGATCTGAGACCAGGGACCGTCTGACGGGAGTGTAAATTTGCACTGACCGTTATCTCACTTTGCACTCATTTTCCTCAGGAAACAAGCAACATCAGACATGTTCAATTCCTTTTTGCCGACAGCAATAAACAGTGACCATCAATTCAATTTTTATTTTTTAATTTATACCACAGAAAGTGTAATTTCTCATTGTGACATTTATTCAGTCTTCATCGAGCACAGCAACACCAAGAGCAGGTGCTGGAGAGAAAGCAGCCCAAAGGCAACACCTTTAAGGTGATAATGCTCTTGTCAGACTAACACATACTAAACACGAGGCACTTAATAAATGCAATGTGGTGACTGTAAAGAGAATCCATAAAGACCTCCTCAATATGGGTGGGTTACACCACTGAAATACAGCAGATTGGTAGGATGATGATGATGACGATGATGATGAAGCCAATGATGATACTGATGAACATATGGTGGCTCCACCAGATGTGACCTATGCTGCAGCAGGCTAAGATGCTGTGCTGCTTCATGGGGAGCCTGAGAACCATCAAGTAGAGGCATCCTACAGTCACTAATCGTCACTGAGAGATGGAGCTGCTCCTCACAGCAGTCCTGCACCAAAGGCCACCAAGAGGACCTGCTCAAGGGGAGTTCCCCCCAACATCGAAGCTGGTGTAGGGTGGAGGGTGGGGGGGGTCACCTTCACCCCTGTCTGACTCTAAGCAGAAGGAAGAAGGTGAGGAAGCTGTAATAGCTGAGACGGTTATGGGCGTGACCTGACCATGGCCGCTTGTGATGATGGAGTTGTTGAAGGGGCACCGGTGGACGTGGCTGCTGCAAAAGTTGCCTGAAGAGGACGCTGCTGAAGTCCAGGAAAGTGCTTTTACCATCTGACAAGGACTCTTGAGGGATCTCCACCCTGTCAGTGCCGTTGGTCTGCCCTGGAGCAGGCACACTGTTGCTAAGGAGCACAAGACGGTGCCTTTAAATGACTCAAAAAGTGTGATTGTGTGGTAGAGACCTGAAGGCTTATCTGAGCACCAGGGTTCTGAGAGGACTTGCAGTGGGTTTTCTGGCCTTATCTGGGGGAGGAGGTGTGTTTCCTGAAGCCTGTTAAATTCAGCTGTGGTTTCATGACCCTCCTCCAGGTGTGAGAGGTAGTCTTCCTGGTCCAGAATGGAACCACAGACACTCACCAGACTGTCCTGGTTCATGACTTGTTAACCCAGTTTCCCAGGTGATACCACAGCATGATTGTTTGGTCTTTAGGTTTGTCCACCTGGTTCCAGTCTGAACAGAATTCTATGTTATATGATGGAAAATAAAGTAATCGGTGCCATTAATCAACTATTCAACCCATTCTATTTATCAAATGGTTGTGGCTCGGAATCCAAACAATCCGAACTATAGAAGTGGAGAACATGAGGAATAATAGGAGCAGGAGATAAGGGGAATGAGAGGGTGGAGAGAGATAAGAGCCAGAGAAATGGTGGAGCAACATTAAGTTCAAGAAAAAGAACCAGAGGCAATCTGAAAAGAAAGTTAAAAATGACTCCTCCAATTAAATGCAGTGTGATAAGTGTCAGACAGATGAGAGGAAAATAGGAGAATGCAGTGAATCATAGAGGACGGAGAGAGGAGGGAAGAGGGAAGAATCAGAAACAATTTATTTCTGTCATTTTCTGGCAAGGTCAATCAGATAAGTTGCTGCTGTCTGAATCCTACGCTCAGCCTGCCTGCTGTTTCTTGCTGCTCCTCTGGTCCTGCTGATCAAACAGCGCCTCCAAATAAAACTGCCTCTGACATTGAGTTCACATTTGTTGTCTGAGGCAGGCGGCTGAGACGATCCATCCTGTTCCACCTGTACCTGCGGAGATCATTTACATTCCTTTTACCTCCGTTGGCTCCCGCAGGCATTTTCCTTTCATGTAACACAACATAATCTCTTACTTGGTTCCTGATGGGCTGAACTCAACTGTGTGTTTGGATTCTGGTCACTTTGGAAGGATTTTCCTGCAGGTCTGCAGCTCAGAAACTGGCCTCAGTGAAATACCATGGAAACACCATTCTATGTTGTTCTGTTCTTCATGGACCCTGACCCCTTCAGGAACGTCATTGTTGTCAATAAAACATGGTTGATTGCCGTGTTTTTCTCTTCTTATTCAGCCACTTTCAAAAGAGCCTTCAGGACAGCCAACAGCAGCAGGGAGATAAACATCTGTGGTTTTGCTACAATGATTCAGCATCATCTTCAAGGTTCAGCACGTGCACAATAATGGCACAGCTAATCGTTGGCGGTGGAGATAAACAGTACATGAGATCAGTCAGTCAGACTCTTTAGTTCAGCCTCCGTTCAGAAAGATCTCAGAACTTTTCTTTTACTCAAGTCTCAGCTAAATGTGTAGGTAACAATGGGAGAAGAGGAAGGGGGGTGGGGTGGGGTCTTAATCTCTTTAAGATTCCTCTCCACACCACTCTCATCTACGCCTCTGCTCTGTTGTAATTGGGTCTGATGCTTGGTACGAGGGCATCTTTCTGGGCCAAGAGCATTTGTATCACTTCCAGGTGGTTTTTCCAGCCATAATGTATTTGAAATCAGTTTAGATCCATTTAACTGATGAGAGATAAACCAGTACAATTGCGGGACAGAGGATTCCATCCCAGTAAATAAAGACAGCGACCTGAACACTCGGACTTGAAATCAAATTTTAATCAATGAAAAATAGGTGGAAACTGCTCAGATCATTTTAAATATAATAGTTTTTACCTTCAATTATTGAACATGTGAAGTCCAAGGTCTAACTGGGCCTGAGAGTTAAAGAGAGTCTGAAGAAAAACATTATGGTGTCATTAGCATGTTATCCCTTCATACACCACTAAACCAGCGAGGTCACCTTGTTAATAACCCCCGTCCACGGTGGTCTTCATCGGTTCCTTTGCAGTTAGTAAATGACAGTTAATGCACGTAGGTGAGCAAGTGACCTACCAGTAGGACAGTGTTCAATCTTTATTTATATATAGCGTCTGTTACAATCAAAATTGTTTCTAGGTGCTTTACAGAATCCCAGGACCTGACCCCCAACAAGCAACAGTGGCAAGGAAAAACTCCCCTTTAACAGGAAGAAACCTCGAGCAGGACCAGGCTCATATAGGGGGACCCTCCTGCTGATGGCTGGCTGGGTAGAGAGAGAGAGAAGGACAGGTAGAGGAGAGAATAGACAGAACATAGAAATACATTATATTAGTTAAAATAAACTGCTAGAGTCCAGTTGAGTGGGTCAGTAGATCAGCATACAGCTATGAAGGCGGCAATACCTGTAGATGAATAAGTTGCGGGGGCAGAAAAACTACACAAAAAATAACATCGCTGGTCTCCTCTCCTCCTCACGAGGAGAGGAGACCATGACCCAGTGGAGTGACAGAGGCCTGTCAGGTGATCATGTTTCTAGACCCCAGCTGCCTCAACCTATATAAGCATAACTAAGATATTAACCTAATAATTAGACAACCCCCCCCCCCCCAAGTATGAATTTGTCTGTCTAGGATTATAACTGGAACAACAGAATTAGTCACAATAAGCTTTTTGAAAGAGGTAGGTTTTAAGCCTAATCTTAAAAGTAGAGATGGAGTCAGCCTCCCATACCTGGACAGGGAGCTGGTTCCACAACAGGGGGGCCTGATCGCAAAATGCTCAGCTCTGGGGGGGGCCACAAGCAGACCAGCATTCTGAGAGCGGAGTGGTCTATTGGGATGGTAAGGTGTCACTAGCTCCTCCAGGTAGGATGGAGCTAGGCCTCTGAGAACCTTGTAGGTCTTGAAGAATTACAATAGTCCAGCCTGGAAGTAACAAATGCATGGACTAACATTCCAGCATCATGTGTCAGTAGTTTCCTGATCCTTGTGATGTTTCTCAGGTGACAGATTTTAATCAAAAGTTACTCCAAGATCCCTCACAGAGACACCATCTAGAGTGATCATGTGATCTAATCACTGAGGTTCAGGAAAGAAAAAAAAAAAAAAGGGGGATTGGGATTTAACAGGACCCGAAAGCAGTGATAAAAAAAGGTCCAAAAATAAGTTTTATTTAAACACAAAAACGGCAGTCCTCCTGGACCACAGGGAAGCACTAGTTCAAACTTCCGGGACGCACAGAGAGCTCCTGCGTGGAGCCAACACAGGAGTCGGGTTCTGCAAGTTTCACAGGTCCAGTAGAACGGCATGGAGACCGCAAACAAGCAAGGAAACGCACCAAAGACAAGACACCAAAATTGTTACGTGGGAGTTAAGGAGGCCAGAACCCAGATACAGAGTGAAAAGCAAAAGGTTCTTTATTGCCAAAAACAATGCCGGGGGATACAGTTCTCAGAACAAAGGATCGATTGAAGTAACAATAAAAACTCTAGGAAAGTAGCAACACAAACAATGAACTAAAAATCACCCAAAAAAAAAAATTAAAAAAAGGGAAAAAAACATCATGAAAAAGTGAAAACGAAAAACCATGACAAGATACAGGACAAACTTACAACTCTGGACATCAGCGAGGGATAGCACAAGGCAAAGGGCTGGAGAGCGCTGAGGGCTGGCGCAAGGTGCTGCAGCAAGTACAACAATCCAGCACCTGCGAGAAAGAGGGGAGAGCTTAAATAGGAAGCCAATTTAGGCAGAACGAGCTGCAGGTGTGCCAGAGGCTCAGAGATCGGCCCGCCCCTAAATGCCACTCCTGCAGGTAGAGGGGGAGGTGAGAAGTCTGAGTGACAATCAAAAAACAGAACCACAACAAAAATACTCCAACGCTGGTAGGAGTTCTGTCCTTAAATGGGACGGTAGATAGAAGATAGACTGGAGGTGCGTCTGCCTGCAGCGTCAGCTGTGACTGATGAATGGCTCCTCCATGCCCCCTGCAGGAAGAAACCAGCAACAACGTTCCCAGAAACTGGGAACCCAACAATACATCAGTTTTTCCTGAGTTAAGAAGAAGGAAATTTGAAGACATCCAAGACTTTATGTCTTTAAGACATGTCAGAAGCTTCACTAACTGCTCTGTCTCATCTGGTTTCATGGATAAATAAAGCTGAGTGTCATCAGCATAACAATGAAAATTTATTCCATGCTGCTGAATAATGTTTCCTAAGGGAAGCATGTACAAGGTGAAAAGGATTGGTCCAAGTATAGAACCTTGAGGAACTCCATGGCTAACCGTACTGTATGAAGAGGGAATACCATGGACATGAGCAAACTGGTATCTATCTGATAGATGCAATCTAAACCAGTCTAGTGCTGTCCCTTTAATCCCAATCACATGTCCCAGTCTCTGTAAAAGGATGCTGTGATCAACTGTATCAAAAGCAGCATTGAGGTCCAGCAGAACCAGCATAGACACCAGTTCATGATCTGAAGCTATAAGAATATCATTAGTAACTTTAATAAGTGCTGTTTCTGTGCTGTGGTGAGCTCGAAAGCCTGACTTAAACATCTCAAACAGGCAGTTTCGCTGCAGGTGCAGTCACCACCACTTTCTATTTTAGAGATAAAAGGAAGGTTGGCCTATAATTTGCTAAGACATCAGGTTCCAGTGATGTTTTTTAAGCAACAGCTTAATCACTGCCACTTTGTAGGACCGGGGTACATAACCTGTCACTAAAGAACAATTGATCTGGTCCAGGAGAGAACTGCCTATCATTGGTAAAACACCCTTCAACAGGTGTGTTGGGATGGGATGTAAAAGACACGTGGTGGTCTTGGATTTCTGAATTAGCAAAGACACCTCAGAAAAATATATAGGGCTGAAAGAGTTTAAGGGCTCGTTGGAGACCCTGTATGTTCCCACAGTCAGCACATATGGTGATGGTCCAGTTGTTACCGACACATGCAAACATTTGATTTTTACTGCTCTCTAAGCAGTAAAAAAGGCTGGAAGAGCTGCTGCAAACAGAGGATGTGCATGTTGTATGGAGGAAAACTGGGATGAAAAGGTGATAAGTGTTTCTGCTGTGGATGCAGGTTCAACCATGTGACAACAGGAACACATCCAAGTGGAGCTTTAATTGCCTCTTATAATCCTGATGAATTGACAACCAAGGAGAGAATCTGTCTAAAAACACTGATATGCTGCGACACACACTGGCCCTGGTCTGAACAGAGCTACACACACCCACACACAATTACTGACATGCGAGGTTTCACCTGATAACCATCCACACCTCAGCGTGCTGACCACAGGAGTTGGGATCATGTGTGTCGCATTCCAAGCATGTCTGTTTGAACTGCTTCTGCATGCTAATCAGTTGTCTAAAACTGGCTGATAAACACACACACACACACACACACACACACACACACACATACACACACACACACACACACAATGCTTAATCCAAGGAAAGTCAAGGCCTGAAAGGAATCACAACACCGTTGAAATACGTTGACCTTGTTGAAGATGTAAATACATGTTTGACTATTTATGTCTGTAAAGTGCTTCAGCCCTGCTCCTCTTACACCGCTGTTCACTCAGCTGCAGGCTGGAAGGCCTCTTACTTGCTAACAGAAATGAAGGAACTGATTTGCGTACTGATTTGTGTGTAATGTTGAGCAGATGACGGTCTCCCCTGGCCTCTTAGAGGTGGTCGCTGCCGTTGCACCATGTTTTAGTTGAACAGATGTATTTTATATTGATCATTTTGTATTTAGGATATTTTAGAATCATAGGTTGCAACTGAAATTAGGGTTAGGGTCTTGGAGTCTGTTATGATGTCTACAGACCCCCCCCCCCACCTCCCACCCCTGTCCATCTTCCCCCAGTCCCCATCCAAGGGTGCCCTCCAGAAAGTGTCAGCTTTGAAATACTGAATCCCTGAAATGTAAACAGCTGCCATTAAGAGCATGACTTCACAGCGATGGGGTATGGGCAGCAGCGCATCCATACAGGCCACAGCTAAAAGCAGCACAACAAACTGATGTGGTTGGGTCATTCTGGATGGACCATATAAACTGAGCCCACAGGTCCAGATCCAGCACTGAGGCTGTGAGTGTGGGTGGTTCTCTCCCCTCCCTGGGAGTCCATCTCTGCCCTGAACCAGTGCACTAAATGTAAAGCTCTTTGAGAGGTCAAAGGGGACTAGGACAGCCCTGCGCCCTGCTCTCCTATTGATCTGAATGATGTTTTGAGGTAATGTGTCACTTTTATCACAAGTGCCGCTGCCGTCCAATATTATTGGCTATATTTCTGCTGAAATGACTCCAATTTATATCAAAATAAAACTGATGGCAAGATGTAGTTCAATTTATACGGTGAACATCCGCATACATTGTCACCCATCCTCCTCAAAAAGACAAGATGACAAGAAACTAAAGAGTGATGGAACATGTGCACCATCGTTCTTCAGGGAGACGACGCAGCCGTAAAAACAAGCGAACCTCAGTTTGGCACTTTTGTAAAGACGCCCTCAACACTTTAGAAGCTGGCTGTCATATAGCTTCATTTATATGGTGCCTCTGTGCTGTCTACCCAATGAGGAGATAGTTGTGCTCAGGCGCTCGTACCCTGAGTAATGTCATTTGTTAGTGTTGAAACCTGTGTCTGTGCAAGCCACAGAGATGAAGAGACAGGCAAGAGGAGATGATTACAGGTGTTCTGTCGAGGGAGAGTCCCTTACAAGACTGCTGCGCGTGACAGCGGCGGCGCCACAGCGAGGAACACATGCCGCATTTTTATCACTGCAGCAAGGTGACAAAAACACACAACAAGCCCCACAGACAAAATGGAAGAGCTGCATCGGCAAGTTCTCTTTCAAATGAGGGTTCCCACAAACACACACACACACACACACACACACAAGTGCACTCTGCTTCATTTATCAGTAGTACATTATTCATCAGAGGCAGCATTGCTTCTCCTCAAGGTATTTACAACGAGGAATACATTAGTGGTTAAGAATGCAGCCACGGAAAAGTGAATATTCTCCTGGATTAATATGCACATCACAGCACTTACTGGAACAGTCAGCCAGCCTGAACTCATCCCAAGGAGCTAGACTACCATCTACTGCTTGGAGTCCTTACAGTGAACATGGAGAGTTGGAGCGACACGTCTTCGGTCTCTTTCCAACTTAATTTATGGTGGTGAAAGACACAAATGTTTTATTTATCCCTTCTCCTTGGAGTAATTCATAGAAGACCCTTCTAAAAATATGCATGTTTAAATTGTCCTAAAAGGCAGCAGAATTCAAGATGGCAGTTTCCCTGTTGTGTTTAGGTTGTAGCTGTTAACATCGTGGAGCTGCTGCGGTACCGGGGTCCTTCATCGGAGACTAAAGGCAGCCTGAGCAAGCACATATTTATATTGTCAGAACTAACCGGCCTTTCTAAAAGTTTTGGTCCACACAACCCAGTCAGGGTGAGAAAACATTTCCACTGGTCCAACACACCCTCTGACCATGCTTGATGCATGCAAAAGTGGATCCATACGTCTCTCAAGTCCAGTCCAAGGTCACAGTCAAAGTGGGCTGTATTTGTGGTGTTGAGTTAAGTCCCTAACTGGATCAGTCTCCACTAAGCTAGGCTTCATCTACCAGTTGCTGCTAATTACACCAAATAAAGAGAGGAAAAGTTAGGATGAAAACATACAAATGAAAAGAAGAAGTTAAAAGAAGAGTTAATAAAACCGCTAGATCAATATAAACATTGGTTCTCATGCTCTTAGAAAAGGCACTATTCTCATGTCAGTGTAATAATTCAGAACCTTGACTATTGTAGCAGCAGAAATATGAAAGTGCTAATGCAGAGTAACCACGAAGAAGAGCATTAACCTTCCACAACAGGCGTGCTCAAAAAACACGCGCCATATTTTATCAGAAGAATTATTCCTCCATTTCCTTTGGATTAAAGACATTTACTTTAATATGTCTCATCAATTATTTGTAAATCCACACGGATGCAACATCTTCTGCATCCAGAGATCCACCTTCAGGAACGTGAGGGTTTGAGGCAAAACTCAACATATCCACAGTCTCCCGTCATCTAAGGTTCCACCATCCTCAGGACATGAGGGAGAAAGTGAAGTTTTATTGAAGAGTGGCTCGTTGCTTTTATTTGATGACTTCTTTTCAGTACTAAAGGTCTATCTTGAACAACCCTCTGGATGCTCTGATGGTTCCAGCTCTGCCTCCAGCTGTACGGTCTCATCCAAGCGTGATCACATCTTCACACCTCAGTTGCTAATTTGCCCTCAGATTTGTTGGATGACGATTTTAGACACTAAACATTACAGCCTGTTTGCGGCCTGTGTGTGTGTGTGTGATGAGAAACATTATTCTATAATGTGGACGAGCACACACTCTTGACAGTTTTTCTTTTATGCATCGTCAGAATAAGCCTCGATGGTATCACACACACACACACACACACACACACACACACACACACATACACACACACAGAAGCAAAGGAGAGATGTGTGACCTGGTTGGAATCATTGAGTGATTTGATCTGAGGGCTGCTGATTCCAGAGGGTTCCTCCACTGATTTTCTGCCCAGAGAAAGACTTTGAGCTTATGGGCTGCTAACAAAACCAAAACATGCAGGAGCATGAAATAAACATGAGTGTTCTACTGTAGGCTCCTGAAAGTGGGACCGTGTCACTTCCTGAACTTCCTTTGAACTGTTGTTTCCTCAATTTGGGAAGTTACAGCCCCCCCTCCCCCATTAATTAATCAGCTCGGCTGTTTCGTTTGCTCGTTCCTTTGGCAGCTAATAAAAGCCTCTGGCAGGACTCAGCAGCCTGCAAGGCTCGACAGAAAATCCTGACTGATGACAGAGTCATAAAGGTCAGAGGTCATACTTTCATGATGCAAACCGTTCCCTCACTGAGTTATTGTACACCTCTGGCATAAAGACTATTATATGGCATTAATCCTAGACCAAAATATGGTTCCAGTTCATTTGAAAGCCTGACTCTTGGCATCACCCATCTGAACTGGAAGGCAGAAAAGCCACTTTTGTTTGTAGTTGTATATTGGCCCCCGACTGGGCCACATTCAGAGTTCCGATCTGAGTTCTCTGATTTCTTATCTGACTTGGTCCTTAGAACGGCCAAAGTCATTATCATTGGAGACTTTAATATCCATGTAGATGTTGTAAATGACAGCTTTAGAAATGGCTTCATTTCATTACTTGAGTCAGTTGGTTTCCTCCAGCAGATAAACCAACCAACTCATAGCTTCAATCACACCATAGATCTAGTTCTGAATTATGGTGTAGAACATGTGTCAGTGTTCCCTCAGAACCCACTCCTGTCAGATCATTCTTTGATCACTTTTGCATTTATGATTAAGGATGCTTCTATGCTCAGAGCACAGTCTTACTATAGCAGATGTCTTTCAGATAATGCTGTAGCTAAGTTTAAGGAAGTGATCCCTGTGCTAATCCCAGGACCACCGTGTGTTTCCCCAGGGATCAGTCATTATAATCTTAGCCCTGCTGAGGTTGACTCTATTGCTGAAGGTGCAGCCACCTCACTGAGAATCACGCTTGATTCTGTTGCCCCCCTGAAAAAGAAAATAGTAAATCAGAGGAGGTGTGCCCCCTGGTATAATTTACATATCAGGACCCTCAAGCAGAAAGCGCACAGACTAGAAAGGAAGTGGCATTCTTGTAAAATAGATAGCTATCATGTAGCCTGGAAAGACTGTCTATTAGTTTACAAAAAGGCCCTCCGTAAGGCTAGAACAGCTTATTTTTCTTCATTAATTGAGGAAAATAAGAACAACCCCAGGTTTCTTTTCAGCACTGTGGCCAAATTAACCAAGAGTCACAGTGTTTTAGATCCACGTATCCCTTCTTCCCTTAGTGGTGAAGACTTCATGAGCTTCTTCACTGATAAAGTTCTAGAGCTCATCACAGCACAGAAACAGCACTTCTTAAAGTTACTAACGATCTTCTCATAGCTTCAGATCATGGACTGGTCTCTATGCTGGTTCTGCTGGACCTCAGTGCTGCTTTTGATACAGTTGATCACAGCATCCTGTTACATAGACTGGAACATGTGATTGGGATTAAAGGGACAGCACTAGACTGGTTTAGATCATATTTATCTGATAGATACCACTTTGCTCATGTCCATGGCATTCCCTCTTCATACAGTAGGGTTAGCCACGGAGTTCCTCAAGGTTCTGTACTTGGACAAATCCTTTTCACCTTGTACATGCTTCCATTAGGGAACATTATTCGGCAGCATGGGATAAACTTTCATTGTTATGCTGATGACACTCAGCTTTATTTATCCATGAAACCAGAGGAGACAGAGAAGTTAGTGAAGCTCCAGACCTGTCTTAAAGACCTGGATGTCTTCAAATTTCCTCCTCCTTAACTCAGGAAAAACTGAGGTCATGGTGTTTGGTCCTGAACCTCTCAGGGATAGATTAGATCACATGATCACTCTAGATGGTATCTCATTAACGTCTAGTCTCTGTGTGAGGGATCTTGGAGTAACATTTGATCGAAATCTCTCCTTCAACTCACATATTAAATTAGTATCTAGAAGTGCCTTTTTTCACCTGAGGAACATCATAAGGATTAGAAAACTATTGACGTGGCATGATGCTGAAAAGTTAGTCCATGCATTTGTTACTTCCAGGCTGGACTATTGTATTTCTTTATTAACAGGGTGTTCTGACAGGTATTGACAAAAGAGATCATATTACTCCTGTACTGGCGTCTCTTCATTGGCTGCCCGTTAAATTTAGAATCATTTTTAAAACCCTTCTTTTGACCTACAAGGTCCTCAGAGGCCTAGCTCCATCCTACCTGGAGGACCTCGTGACACCTTACAAGCCCAATAGACCGTGCCGCTCTCAGAATGCTCTAGGAGTAGAATGGGGGGCCGAGCATTTAGCTATCAGGCCCCCCTGCTATGGAACCAGCTCCCTGTCCATGTACGGGAGGCTGACTCCATCGCCACTTTTAAGATTAGGCTTAAAACCTACCTCTTTGAAAAAGCTTATTGTTACTAATTATGTAGTTCCAGTTACTATCATAGACAGAAAAATTTAAGTGGTCGTCTAATTATTAGGTTAACATCTTAGCTATGGTGTTATAGGCCAAGGCTGCCGGGGTCCAGAAACATGATCACCTGACAGGCCTCTGTCACCCCACTGGGTCATGGTTTCCTCTTCCCTCCTCTCCCCTCCTCTCCTCTCCTCTCCTCTCCTCTCCTCTCCTCTCCTCATCAAATAGACTAGTAATGCTATTTCCTGTGTAGTTTTTCTGCTTCTCCCCATCCCCTTCTGTATCCAATTACAGGTATCTAATAGGTATCTTACAGGTATATAAATAAAGATTGATTGATAAAGACTCAGCATGTCAATTCATTATTTTTTTTAAAAATTAGAGCCTGGACAGCCGAGATGTTGATGCTAACTTAATGGCCTCGCAGACCTTTTGCTCCTCACAATGGTTCATATACATACCTTATTTTCCGGACTATAAGTCGCACTTTTTTTCATAGTTTGTCAGGGGGTGGGACTTGTAAATACATTATTACAGAATTTCACATGTTCGTTATTTTCACTTTGATAACCACAAGAGGGCGCTCTAGGCGTGTGTATCTGAGGAACGAGTTCCTTTAGCGACGTAGAAGAAGAAGCCATGGAGTTAGACTTGATTGTTTGGTACACTTGCTCCGATGTTCTTTATGCTATAGTTATCTGAATAACTTATTATGTTACGTTAACAAAGCAGACACATACTCAGTTCGTTGTGGGTCATGTAGCTGAATTTGTTACGTTAGCATACTGTAACCCTATTGCTAATCCATGCTAATTGCCTTTCAAGATGAAATGTATGTTCTTGGTCTCGGATTTTATCAAATAAATTTTCCCCCAAAATGCGACTTATAGTCCAGTACGACTTATATATCTATAAGTCTATCTCTTCTTTATTATGAATTTTTTGGCTAGTGCGACTTAAACTCCGGAACGACATATAGTCCAGAAAATATGGTACACACAGAAAGATAGATCAAAGCAGAACAAACAGTCCCGCTGCTTTTCTGACTGTAGGACACGTTGTCTTTCAGTGACTCTCACCACTCAGTTCTGCTTTCAGCGTTGTTGATTTGTGAAAACGAAATGGGAATTCACATGTGCATGATTTAAAAAAATGCATACTTTGCTTGGTAGACCTGTGGATGTGTCTCTATGGGGCTGAATGTAAAAAGGCCAATGCACCGAGGCTGAGGAGAGAACCTAGTTCCTGACAGTTACAGACTCAGTAGCCCTTCACAAAAGTGACACAATGCACTTAAATCTGTTCCCATTTTGACAGGCAGCTGCTGCAGAGGACCTGCTCTTTTTACATCATTGTCATTCACGCACAGTCTTCTTTAATCTGGCGCAGACAGCATTTATTTGATACATCTCCATATTTACATCACGCTGCCACAGTGTTATAGAGAAAACACTTAATGTAGGAATGCAGTGTGAAAATGAAAGTGTGTCAATTACTGTCAGCTGGAGCTAACTGATTGGCTCTGTGCCACCGAGACCACTTAGCTGCTACCTTGAGATGATACCACAAACATTCATCAGCTGTGACAGACATGCGCAGCACAGTCAGGAATACAAACACAACAAGTAGCCAGTGAATGCTGTGTGTAGAGATTACTGGTGACGTCTGTAGCCCCTCTTTCGCCACAAGAGCCTCAGCCGCTTCCACCAAAACACCCAGGGACAACCACAACTGTGTGGGTGTGTGTGTGTGTGTATGTGTGTGTGTGTGTGTGTGTGTGTGTGGAAAGGGGGGGGGGGGGGTTAGGCAGGCAGTGTTGTGCACTGAAGACGTCTGGTTGGTGAAACACAGCATTTTGTCATTTCTATAAACTCTGGATGAAGAACAGGTAATGATTTTCAGGCTCTTTTCCTCCCCCCTGCAGTGTTGAGGGATTTACACAAGACTTACTGCTTCTTCCAACACTTGATTTGGGATTGGACTCAACAAAAATGTTAACTTGTCAGGAAAGGTAACAAGAATGTAAACTGACTTCAGTCTCATACATACACACAGACTCGTATTAACTCGACCAGAAAATCCCTCTTTACTGTTCATCATGTGATAAATGTGATTAGAGCCTGAATCTTCAACTTGTAAAGGTGCATTCACACCCAGTGCAAATTCAAGCCGGTCGATACACCAGGCAAATGATTTAGTCCATCATGACTCCATTTAAAACCACTTATTACACTAGGAACAAAGGAAAAGTTACATCTGTCTCATCGAACCCTGGGGAGTCTATAGTGCTGTCCAGAAGGGAGGAGAATAAAACTCTGGATGAAGTGTCTGGTCAGGGGTGGCCGAGATGGACGTCACCTTCTCCTAACTCTTAACGCTTTAGAGAAAAGCTGCTGCGTTCCAATTATCTTTGCTGGCTATTTATTGGCATTTCCGCTCCTGGCAGCAACGTTAACATAGCAGCCAATGCAGTACGTGAGATTCTACTGTTCATTTTAGCATCATGGAGGATTAACACTCCAGAGTGGTAACATGACATGCATGAAATCATCCGTAGCTGCCTGCCGGAGCCGCAGCATGCCAATGGGCTGTTTTAGCAGACTGCTGAGGATGAAGCAATTGCACAGAAAAAACTCTCCACATTCGATGAATTATTGGGATGAAGCTAGAAATAAAGCCACAGGCTGAAGGCTAGCTTGACAGACAAGAAGGTGTGGTAGTTTTAGCATTTTGCCAGTAGTTACCACACTGCAAGGTGGGAAGATTGTGTGCTAAATATAATGTGTGACGGGTTGCAAGAGGCACAATTTGACAGGTAGAGCCTTATATTAATACAGTGCTGCTGTCAAAATATTTCACTTTGCCTAGCCTTATTGATCCCCGTTGAATGAAAATAGAAGCAGGTTACTGCCAAACAGCACCATGCGGTAAGCTTCACATGGCTGTGGTGTTGGATCTGTAAACATGACATGTCAATCCAATCTTTTTATTCAAGAAGGGTATTTTCTGGCCTGGAGAGGTAATGTCTAGCCTTGGCTATGTCACATTCCTGGTATACTCTGATGTAGGCTGAATTACACCTGGGCTGAATTTAACCTGTTTTTGTCTACTCAGGTGACTAAATTCCAGACAACAAAACTTTTGTTGAAAGTGTATAAAGCTGCTTTGTGTGTGTGTGTGTGTGTGTGTGTGTGTGTGTGTGTGTGTGTGTGTGTGTGTGTGTGTGTGTGTGATGTGATGTGAGTGTCCCTTTGTGACAGCCCTGTCTAAAACAATGGAGCAATCATGGACTTGTGTCCCACTTCACATTGCCAGACCAGCACCAACAGCAGTGTCATCTCCATGGTGATGCCTGCACAGCTCCACCACCCCTGTAGAAGCACTGGCAAACATAAATAGCCCACACAGACTGTGTCACTGGTCCCCACAGATGTACCGAATGTGACAGGAAGTTAAACTGATGACCCATAACTGCCAGGACCATCAGAATTCCTGCATTAATGCATTATAATTGATTATGTGGAATTCATTCAATAATACATGTAATGCAATCAATGCACATGCAACCCGTAGCTGATGGCCAGAGGAGCAGGGAGGAAGGAGCTTTAATTTCATCATCTCAATGCTCAGCAGGTGTGGTTCAGGGCCTCCTGATCTGATGGAACACCTGACTAAATGTACATAGAGGGAAATCCACAGTTAGCAAACACGTCTCTCTTTGAAGAAATTGGTTTAAGATCTTCCCTGAGTAAGCAATGAAGCCTTTTGGACAAACTCCTATTTGATGAAAAGGTTAAATGGTCACAGGTAGGCGACCACAGGCTAGTACATGCAGCAGTCTGATGGGGACCTACCCTGTTTTTTATTTATCTCCAAACCAGGAACCTTCCTGTTGGTGACAGCACAAACCACAGCAGCCCCATAAAAACCCAGATAAGAAAATGTGCAACAGCATAAAGACAACGGGTCGGGGTTTAGGTGTTGTGCGTGAGGTTCTGAGTACAGATCAGTGAAAAAGTCTTTTGTTCATCCTGTCCCTCCTTGATGGAAAAATAGAATCAGTTGGAGGGCTCAGCTCAAGCAAATAACACTGTTATGATGGGATGCTGCTGGGACTGAGGACGATGAGTGGTTAGGCGAGCTCCTTCAACATGCTTCCGAGAATTAAGTTAGCAACCAAATATTTTCCTGGCACTAGTTCAGTACATCCATACATCCTGGGAAAACACACGCATGAACAATGAAAGATAGAACCTGTATTCTGTTCAGTGTAAGGTGTTAGCCTTATGATTACTTTGACATTTATTCATACATAACATGTTATGCAATATATTTACCTTCAAAGAACCCTGTCACATAACACTGATATTTTTCCACATCTTAGGAAAGAGAGGCAGGAACAGTAGGCAGCACAGTGTGACATACTTTATGTGAGACTGTTTAAGCTTTATGTTTGTGCAATATTCCACCCACAACCTCTGTAATAACCTACTTCACTCCATCCTTTTCCATAATAGTTACATTTGAATCAATAAACTGGGGCTTTCTGTTTTTAAAAAAAGTAATAACTCAACTACCTATTTAGGTCAACATTATCTATCTATCTATCTATCTATCTATCTATCTATCTATCTATCTATCTATCTATCTATCTGTCCGTCCGTCCGTCCGTCCGTCCGCCCGCCCGCCCCTGCGTGTATATACACACAAACAAACACACACACATAAAAAAATAATCTCTTCCTCGCCCTCCTGGGCGGTGCCTCCTTCCTTCAGACTCGGGTCCTCTATCAGAGGCCTGGGAGTCTGAGGGTTCTGCGCAGGATCTTAGCTGTTCCTAGGACTGCGCTCTTCTGGACAGAGATCTCTGGTGTGGTTCCTGGTATCTGTTGGAGCCATCTACTCAGGTTGTGTGTTACTGCCCCTAGTCACCACTGGGACCACTGTTGCCTTCATCCCCCACATTCTCTCCATCTCCTCCTTCAGCCCTTGGTACTTCTCCAGCTTCTCGTGTTCCTTCTTCCTGATGTTGCTATCACTCGGGATTGCTACATCTATCGCCACCACTGTCTTCCGGTGTTTATCCACCACCACTATGTCAGGCTGGTTGGCCACCACCATTGTGTCAGTCTGGATTTGGAAGTCCCACAGGATCTTGGCCTGCTCGTTCTCCACCACTTTCGGAGGTGTCTCCCACCTGGTCCCTGGGACCTCCAGCCCATACTCAGTGCAGATGTTCCTGTATACTATGCCAGCCACCTGGTTATGCCGTTCCATGTATGCCTTGCCTGCCAGCATCTTGCACCCTGCTGTGATGTGCTGGACTGTCTCAGGGGCATCTCCACACAGTCTGCACCTGGGGTCTTGTCTGGTATGGTAGACCCTGGCCTCTATTGCTCTGGTGCTCAGGGCCTGTTCTTGTGCAGCCATGATTAGTGCCTCTGTGCTGTCTTTCAGTCCGGCCTTTGTCAGCCACTGGTATGTTTTGTCGATATCAGCCACTTCCTCAATTTGTCGGTGGTACATTCCATGCATGGGCTTGTCCTTCCATGATAGCCCCTCAGGTTCCTCCTCCTTGGTGGGCTTTTGTTGCCTGACGCATTCACTCAGCAGTGGGTCAGTGGGGGCCATCTTCTTGATGTAGTCCTGGAGGCTTGTTGTTTCCTCCTGGACAGTAGTTCGGACACTTACTAGTCCTCAGCCCCCTTCCTTTCATTTTCGCCTCAGGGCACTGGACTTAGGGTGAAACCCTCCGTGCATGGTGAGGAGCTTCCTTGTCTTGATGTCAGTGGCTTGTATCTCTTCCAGTGGCCAGGGTATTATGCCAGCAGGGTATCTGATTACTGGCAGGGCGTAGGTGTTTATGGCCTGGATCTTGTGTTTACCATTCAGCTGACTTTTCAGGACCTGTCTTAACCTCTGCAGGTATTTGGCTGTGGCTGACCTCCTAGCTGCCTCCTTGTGGTTACCATTTGCCTGTGGGATCCCCAGATATTTGTAACTGTCCTGCACATCTGTGATGTTCCCTTCAGGTAGTTCAACCCCGTCAGTTGCGATCACCTTTCCCCTTCTAGATATCATCCGCCCACATTTGTCTAGCCCGAATGACATCCCGATGTCTTTGCTGTAGATCCTAGTGAGGTGAATCAGGGAGTCGCTGCCAGGCGTTCATGGAGCGCAGTCAGCTTCTTAAGCCAGTAGGCGTGGATCTTAACGGCCCCTGGTGCTGTCCAGCTCTTCATTTTGGACACTCTTGTTTGGATGTCTGCTAAGGTGATGACTACTGGGTCTTGTTCTGGGAGTTGGCTGTGCTCAGCTTGTAGGTCTTGCAGCCATCGGGCAGTAGTGTTGCCTCTTTCTCCCAGATACTCTTCCAGTATTTTTCCGTCTCAGCCCTGGGGGGTATATATATATATATATATATATATATATATATATATATATATATATATATATATGAATTATTGCTGAGTTAATATGGTTCTCAGTAATTCATCCAAGCAGATGAAAAAGAGCTGAAAGAATGAAAACACATCTGACATGAAAACGCTGTTGCTGTTGAGATTAGCCTGCTACTGAGCTTTATTGTTTCATTCATTGTGAAGAAGTCTGTCTCAGAATTCTGGCTTTGATTCATCGTACAGCTCTTGTGCAATCAATTTTTACCAAATTGTCAAGAATTATACATTTAGCGCATTGAAAACATCATGAAATGTCATTTTCTAGGCAATAGACCTGACTTTAAGAGTATATTGCAGCTCTAGCAGCGCTCATGACTGGGACGTTCCCGAAACTTTTGAAAAACACTTGAAGGTTGTTTGTACTGGCGAACCGTGAGCACAACAGCTGGGCCTTCACCGCAGCCATCACTGCCAATAAAGACATCAACAAAGAAAGAGGACGATGAATTGAAAGGGTTTAACAACTGTAATCCTTTTAACAGTGACAAGGATGCCAACGATAGACCACAACATCAGTAACCTCTGCAAAAAGAAACATTCCAAACATTACAGGATGAGATAATGGTGCCAGGGGATCCTGGGCTGTTCCTGGGCTCATTACTTCCAAGCTGTACATGTCCATCAGTTCAGTCTTGAGCTGGGGGAGGTCAAAGTGCAGCCTCATGGTCTTCAGCCATGCACTAAAACTGGGGATGTTGGGAAGTTTTCTCGGTATGAGGCAGAATTCTTGGAATACAAATGGGATAAAACCTTCGGTTTTCCCTGAACCTGGTCCTCAGCAGAGTCAGAATGTTGTCCAGCATTTCGCTGTCAGCTGCTGGTACGCTGCATCTCCACCTGTCCCTGCCCTGCACCCACTGGGACCCCTGTCTCCTGTATCGTATCCTCATAGATGGAGACAAATTTGGCCTTTTCTCTCTCTGTGATGCTGCAAAAGTCATCAATGCTGGATAAACTGGACAGCATGTCATACTATTGACTCTGCAAAGAGCACGTCGGAGTTGAATGTGGAGAGGAGAACGCAGAACTTGTAGCCCGTCAACAGTGATATGTATTTAGCAGCCCTTTGAAACCTAACAAGGTTCAGAGAGGGGCCATAACAGTGCACCAAGAGAACTTGTGATATTTTGTCCTTTATTTTAGTTGGCACCACATTCAGTCTTGAAGCCAGGACTGCAGTACTGTGGTAACACAGTCAATTATCTTCTTGGTGGAAAACATTGACTGACTTATACACTGGCACCACTTTGGTGTCTCCCTGCTATGGCTATTAAAGGTTGAACTTGGCTAGCATGAGTAATTAATAATGATCAGCAATGATTATTATTTATTAAATAACTGGATGTAAGTCTATTAGATCACCTCAGGGGACGACCCTTCTGAGAAGGGAAAAGATATCTGATTTGTTAAATCAATCTCATATAATCTCAATCTCATATGTTCTGCGTAAACATATTACGTCACTTCCTGTCTTCTCAATCGTTCGTTGGTTGCACTGTGTGTTGTATTCACTTTAATTAAAAGTGACCACTTGGTGTGTTGTATTCACTTCACTTCAAATTGAACACTTGGGACATTCTAGTCACCTGATAACAGTGAGAAATAACCCATATTAAATAAACACGGGGCTCCGCCGATTATCAGCGTTAGCATGGCCGCACCGTCTGTTTCACCCGGTGTCTTTGTTCAGCGTGTGAAATGTTTAGTTACTCCTCTGCCTCCTTTAGTGAAGGGAATAGGTGCAGAAAGTGTAGTTTATTTACGGCTATGGAGGCGAGACTTAGTGAGCTTGAGACGCGGTTCCACAGCTTGGAGTTAGCTGGAGTTGCGTCAGGTATCCAGGAGAAGCTAGCTGCTGCAGAGCCGCCTAGCGTAGCTACAACTAGCGGTCCCCCGGCAGCAGCCGATCTCTTTTGTGTAAATCCCTGTTAGTACACAACCTGATAGCGGATCATCACATTGATTTATTTTGTCTTACTGAGACCTGGCTTCAGAAGGAGGAGTATGTTAGCTTAAATGAATCTACTCCTCCTACCCATCTAATTATCAGATTTCTCGTGTTACTGGTCAAAGAGGGGGAGTGGCAGCAATCTATCACTCCAAGTTATTAATTAATCTTAGACCAAAACATGGCTCCAGTTCGTTTGAAAGCCTGACTCTTCATCATCACCCATCTGAACTGGAAGACAGAAAAGCCACTTTTGTTTGTAGTTGTATATCGGCCCCCTGCTGGGCAACATTCAGAGTTCCTTTCTGAGTTCTCTTATTTCTTATCTAACTTGCTCCTTAGAACGGACAAAGTCATTATCATTGGAGACTTTAATATCCATGTAGACGTTGTAAATGACAGCTTCAGAAATGGCTTCATTTCATTACTTGAGTCAGTTGGTTTCCTCCAGCAGATAAACCAACCAACTCATAACTTCAACCACACTTTAGATCTAGTTCTGACTTATGATGTTGTGGTAGAACATGTGTCAGTGTTCCCTCAGAACCCACTCCTGTCAGATCATTCATTGATCACTTTTACATTTATGATTAAGGATGCTTCTATCCTCAGAACACACTCCTACTATAGCAGATGTCTTTCAGATAATGCTGTAGCTAAGTTTAAGGAAGCAATCCCTGCATTGATCCCAGGACCACTGTGTGTTTCCCCAGGGATCAGTCATTATAATCTTAGCCCTGCTGAGATTGACTCTGTTGCTGAAGGTGCAGCAACCTCACTGAGAATCACGCTTGATTCTGTTGCCCCCCTGAAAAAGAAAATAGTAAATCAGAGGAGGTGTGCCCCCTGGTATAATTCACATATCAGGACCTTCATGCAAAAAGTGCGCAGACTAGAAAGGAAGTGGCATGCTTGTAAAATAGATAGCTATCATGTAGCCTGGAAAGACTGTCTAGTATTTCACAAAAAGGCCCTCTGTGAGGCTAGAACATCTTATTTCTCTTCTTTAATTCAGAAAAATAAGAACAACCCCAGGTTTCTTTTCAGCACTGTGGCCAAATTAACCAAGAGTCACAGTGTTTTAGATCCACATATCCCTTCTGCCCTTAGTGGTGAAGACTTCATGAGCTTCTTCACTGATAAAGTTCTAGCTATCAGAGAAAAAGCTAACCAGGCCATCCCAACAACTGGACCATCACCAGATGTGCTGACTGTGGGAACATACAGGTTCTCCAACGAGCCCTTAAACTCCTTCAGCCCTATATATTTTTCTGAGGCGTCATCGCTAATTCAGAAATGCAAGACCACCACGTGTCCTTTAGATCCCATCCCAACACACCTGTTGAAGGATGTTTTACCAGTGATAGGCAGTTCTATCCTGGACCAGATCAATTGTTCTTTAGTGACAGGTTATGTACCCCGGTCCTACAAGGTGGCAGTGATAAAGCCGTTGCTTAAAAACTATCACTGGATCCTGATGTCTTAGCAAATTATAGCCTTCCTTTTATATCTAAAATTCTTGAGAATGTGGTGGTGACTCAGTTACTGGAGCACCTGCAGAGAAACAGCCTGTTTGAGATGTTTCAGTCATGCTTTAGAGCTCATCACAGTACAGAAACAGCACTTCTTAAAGTTCCTAATGATCTTCTCATAGCTTCAGATCATGGACTGGTCTCTATGCTGGTTCTGCTGGACCTCGGTGCTGCTTTTGATACAGTTGATCACAGCATCTATTTACAGAGACTGGAACATGTGATTGGGATTAAAGGGACAGCACTAGACTGGTTTAGATCATATTTATCTGATAGATACCAGTTTGCTCATGTCCATGGCGTTCCCTCCTCATACAGTAGGGTTAGCCATGGAGTTCCACAAGGTTCTGTACTTGGACCAATCCTTTTCACCTTGTACATGCTTCCCTTATCCATGAAACCAGAGTAGACAGAGAAGTTAGTGAAGCTTCAGACCTGTCTTAAAGACATAAAGTCCTGGATGTCTTCAAATTTCCTCCTTAACTCAGGAAAAACTGAAGTCATGGTGTTTGGTCCTGAACCTCTCAGAGATAGATTAGGTCACATGATCTCTCTAGATGATATCTCATTAACATCTAGTCTCTCTGTGAGGAATCTAGGAGTAACTTTTGACCAAAATCTCTCCTTCAACTCACACATTAAAACAGTCTCTAGAAGTGCCTTTTTTCATCTGAGGAACATCACAAAGATCAGGAAACTACTGATGCGGCATGATGCTGAAAAGTTAGTCCATGCATTTGTCACTTTCAGGCTGGACTATTGTAATTCTTTATTATCAGGGTGTCCAAACAACTCTTTAAGAAGCCTCCAGCTGATCCAAAATGCTGCAGCCAGAGTTCTGACAAGTATTGACAAAAGAGATCACATAACAACTGTACTGATGTCTCTTCATTGGCTGCCTGTTAAATTTAGAATAATTTTTAAAACCCTTCTTTTGACCTGCAAGGTCCTCAGAGGCCTATCTCCATCCTACCTGGAGGAGCTAGTGACACCTTACCAGCCCAATAGACTGCTCCGCTCTAAGAATGCTGGTCTACTTGTGGTTCCCAGAGTCTCTAGGAGTAGAATGGGGGGCCGAGCATTTAGCTATCAGGCCCCCCTGCTATGGAACCAGCTCCATGTCCAGGTACAGGAGGCTGACTCCATCTCTACTTTTAAAATCAAACTTAAAACCTACCTCTCTGAAAAAGCTTATTGTTACTAATTCTGCAGTTCCAGTTACGGTGGGACCTCTACTTACGAACGTCTCTACATGCAAATTTTTCAGGTTACGAAGCGTCTCAACGGGAAAATATTCCCTCTTGTTACGAAGGAAATTTCAGGATACGAAGGTCAAAAATACGCTACCGCTGCTACTCGCAGAGTTTAGCGAATACAAACTTGCTTGTAGCTGCTCTGCCATTGGCTATCGCCTAGCATTTTCCTGTCATCCCATTGGCTAGGAGGGACGTCAATATGTACAAGTTTGTGTGTATCCCAGTGTCGCCTTCGTTTCACTTTTATTTATTGTGGGTGTTCGTATGTTTGTCCATTAGATGGCGGTGTTACCACAAGTGTTAACGTCCGTTGCTAGTAATGACGGCTAATGTGAGGGTGATGTTTGGTCACCCGCGCTGTTCGTTCACTAGACTCAGATCAACCACACAGACAACAGGTGGCCTTGCAAGGGAGAGCTGACGAGCAGTTCAAGCTTCCTCTCTCAACTCCGTCAGTCTGCTGCTCGCTCTCCTCTTTTATTTGGTTCACACAACATTGGTATCAAAACAACTTCATGATTCCTTCTCCTCCTATCTCTACGACTTCCTCGTGTCCTTGAACATGATACCTCCCAGTGCTGGGAACATAACAGCTACAATACTTGATTCAAACACTCATACATTCTTTTTGATTAAACATTCTAAATCTACTTACTATACTTACTATACTTACTATAGCATTGAAACGATAATAGTAATAACAACAATAATTCTTCTCACAACCTCCGGCCCCGCTGACCCACTTGGCCGGCGGCTTGCACAAATAGTGTATTTTTGTATGTGTTTCTGTGCTCTGTGCCTCTCCTCTCCTCTCCTCTCCTACCTATTCTATCCTCTACCTGTCCTCCCCCTTCTCCTCTCTCTACCCAGCCGGCCATCAGCAGGAGGGTCCCCCTACATGAGCCTGGTCCTGCTCAAGGTTTCTTCCTGTTAAAGGGGAGTTTTTCCTTGTCACTGTTGCTTATCTGGGGTTAGGCCTTGGGATTCTGGAAAGCGCTTTGAAACTATTTTGATCGTAAAAGACGCAATTTAAATAAAGATTGATTTGATTAATGTTTCAAGTGTTCACATATTTCTGTTAACAAAAGAGTGATTTTTATTTCTACTCTTTTAGTGAAAGAGGAATTTGAAGGCTCTAAAATGAATCGATGCAACAACTGTTTTGTGTTGATCTATTTTATGTTCTGTTTTTTAGTTTTTTATTGTTACTAAAGTAAGCTGCACTATGTTAGTGTGTGTGCGTGTGTGTGTGTGTGTGTGTGTGTGTGTGTGGAGGAGACAGAGGGAGATGGAAGCTTCTTTCCCCAAGAATATTTTTTTATTTTTTTATGTTTAAAATTGTGCAAAATTTTCCGTGCTCAAAGTATAACCAAAATACAAACACAAACTAAGCAAAGCAATAACTAGAAAATACCAAAAATAAAGTGGCTTCAAAGTTGCCAGGCTAAATCAATACAATACCATAAAGACCCTGCACACTTCTACTCAGCCACAACTTTGACCCTTTCTCCATCATGCCAATCCCAAAAAGAACCAAAAACCCCGTCTGGGCCTACTACAGGGCTTTTATACCTTTGGCCCCTCCCACAGATTAACCCAATTATCAAAATTATTATTAGGCTAAATAATACATTTCTAAACTGAAAATAACAACTGAGAAGAACACACATAATATGCATAAACATCCAAAGGAAATTTCCACCACCAAAAACCACCCAGTGCATCGTAAAATACATGTTCACCCTACCACAATAAAACATCCCCGCTAAAATTGATTGTGCCGTTGCTCCCGCGCAACCCCTCCATTAATACAAACATTGAATAGTCCAACAGTTTCGCAAAAAACAGGAAGTATGTCATGCGGGTGAGTCACTGAAATACTGATGCTTTTGATAAATGACAAACAAATAAACTTGATGTTTTAAACCCATTGTGTAGGTGTGATTCTTTGAGGATGTTGGGCAATCCAAGGTAGTTTTCTCTGTCAACTGGACTGGGTTTCTTCTCTTGAAGACGTTTCGCCTTCTATCCAGGTGACCACCCAGATCCAGGTGACCACCCAGATCATTAGCATGCAAATGGTCCACAGGGGCTATATATTTTCAAGCTCTCTCCCCAGCGATTTCAGAACTGAAGAAGCCTTCTGGATAGAAGGCGAAACGTCTTCAAGAGAAGAAACCCAGTCCAGTTGACAGAGAAAACTACCTTGGATACAATGACCTGGATGACTGAGAATTTACACAGACATGTTGGGCAATGTTAGGCCGATGGAAGGTGTTACTGGGAGACAATATGAAGTGCATTGCGTGCAACGCGAGTGGAAACAATTGTAACATAAATGTTACAACGTAATCGCATGAGAGGCAAAAAGTGGTGTGTGACATGCTTAAAACCAAGTAAACCTAGACAAAAGGGTATGGGAATGAAATGCAACACAGCGGAAGGTCAGCCACGATATTCAAATATTGCCGGCAAAGAGCTGCCTATGCGCTGTGCGCTTGTGTGAATGAATGTGCGTGCATGTGTGTGCGTGCGTGCGTAAGCGGCACGGCTCACTCCGTGACACTCATCTAACTGTCCTCTCCCCTCTCCTCTCTCTGTACCCAGCCGGCCATCAGCAGGAGGGTCCCTCTACATGAGCGTGGTCCGGCTCAAGGTTTCTTCTTGTTAAAGGGGAGTTTTTCCTTGCCACTGTTGCTTGTCTGGGGTTAGGCCCTGGGATTCTGGAAAGTGCCTTGAAACAATTTTGATTGTAAAAGACGCTATATTAAACTATACAAGAAATAACATCATCAATCAGGTCATTCTGAAGTTTGCAGGATGTGCTCATGAAAATAGTGGCAGAATTTAGTTGACGGCGCAGAGGACTGCCAAAAACTCGAGCAGCCTCGAAATACCAGCATTGATAAGACGTTTCAGTGTCTCTCTGTTCTGCATGACTTTGTTGTGGGCCATAGTTTGATTACAGCATTGCTCATCTAGCTGAAAATCAATTATTGTGTCCCCAAAAGTTTTCGAACTGAGAATCTTGATGCCGGTGGGCTGACTTGTCAGATGCAAAAAAGTAAACAACTCCGGCAAAACAGCCTGTTTGTTTTCTTACAGCCTGTCATCCTTTCATATCACTTATAATGACTGTCTGTCAACCTCTCAACACTCTGCTGAGATGTTACATTGAGACTTCATGAAGGACTAAGAGCTCTTCTCTTTTTGTCCCTCCCATTTCAAATCAAATCTTGAGTGGTCAATCAGTCATCAGTCTCCAAACCAAAACACATAGCTTGGCCTTCTCTGGGATTCATGAATACCTAAACAATTAATGAGCCATCTAACTGGGCCTTGAAAGAGATGGACGACTGACTGGATGATAATCCTTTCATTGCTGACATTGACTGTACTTTAGAACGTAGATGAGGGAAAACATATTGTATTAAATTATACAGACATAGAAATACAAATTTTAAAAAACTAATTGTTTTCTCCTCTTTGTTGGTCCAGATGGATCTTAAGGCCTTCTCTGAAAGCCCTGAAGGTTCCCCTCTTGTTAAAAGAGGTAAAAACCTTTCAGTTGGATGCCTCATTCTTGAAGCAGCTGAGATATTGAGGCATAATCACCGAACATCAGTGAAAAACAGTCATCAAATTTGCAAGGAATCTGTGGAGAAAAAGACAGAAATAAACAGTTTAAACCTTTAAAAAGAGAAGTGAAATGACCAGGAACCCATAAACCTCAAGTGCTGCCATATTCGAGAAAAGAAACCTACCTTGGGAGGGTGAAACACGAATGACAAATGCAGTGAGGAGACCCTTGATGGACCAGATGGATGTCCCATGTCTGAAACCACAACGGGCACAGAGGTCCACTTTGAGTCAGATGCCAGGCTGTGGTTATTAAGCCTGGTACAGGCTGTGGTTAAGGGTGGACCTGTTGGGGTCCAGGGTTCCGGGTTGTGTTTGGTTTTTCCTGCAGGGGCCGTGGAGGAGTCAATATTGGCAACAGCTGGTGCTGCAGGCAGGCGCACCTGTTGGCAATTTCCAACAGTCTACCAATTTAAGGAGGGAGCACCTGCCTACCAGCATCGGAGTGTTTTTGTTTTTTTCCCTGCTCGTTTGAGGTCTCCACGCCGTACTGCTGGACTAGTGAACGTGCAGAACCCGACTCCCTCAGCTGGAGCAAGTACTTTCCGGCAGTCCAGGAGGACTGCCAGTTTGAGTTGGTTAAATAAAACCTATTTTTGGACTTTTTATCACTGCGTCCTTGCCTGCTTTCGGGTCCTGTAAAAACCCAACCATAACAGGACCATTCAGGCCTTTTCAGAATGGCAGTAGATGTCAAATCCCCTCCCAAATTTGGTGATTTTAACAGACACTTCCAGCAGTGACACAACAGAAAAGTCACCATCAGTCAAGTCAGCCATGATTTTTAATGCAAAGCAATGATGTGTCACATGCATCATGCATTCAACTCTACTGTCTGTCAGCAAAGACCTTAAAGATTACTTAATCCTGACATGGGTCACAGGGACAGCAGTCTGAGCAGGGATACCCAGACTTCCCCATTGACACAGGCCACATATGATATGATACATATGTTGTTTAGGCACTGCTGGCTCAGTCTGTTGGGAAGTCGGCTGAGAAGTGGAGGGTTCTCAGTTTGAACCCCAGTGCAGACTAAACATTGAAAGTGTTCTGGTAGTAGGGGAAGGTGCTAGAATACCTTCAGAGCACTGCCCAGGTATCCTTGAGTGAGGTACTGAAGCCAGAAATGCTCAAATAGCCCCCCCACAGAGCTATACCCTACCTTCACCTCTTGTGTACCCTCCCCGTGGCCCTGAATGGGGATAGATTGGTTAAGAAGACGAGACAACATATGTCTAACAGGTATGTGTGATCAGCATTGCTCTCAAACAGAAGTTAAGGTAAACAAGAGGGGCAGTATGAGAGGAAAGTGATGTCTTCACTAGGTCATGAGCTGGTGTGAGTGGACTTTATTACACAACCATGTGTGATTAGCTTCATATTAAAAATGAAATTTCCTGTGAAAATTTCTGACTATTAAAGTGAATTGTTAAAAGACCTCCAGTTTTTGTGTTGTAAATTGAGATGTTTAAAATGAAAGATAGTCTCAAACTAGTTTGTCTATTATTTCACTGTGAGTGAAGGCTTTCTGGGAACAATGTCATTATTGGCAGACAAACCTGTCAGCCCAGTTCCCAGTTGACATGACTACATGATTAGCACCTGTCAGTCAGGCTCATGATTATCCCACCTGACGGTCCGTGTATCAAGTCAAATGATTATCATCTGTCAACAGACATCATTTCTGACTTGAACTTTTAATAATGTAAGAGGGAAAAGTGTCTGGGAACCCTGCTTATTTCTCTATGTGTCTGTGTTCATGATATTCATATTTATTTCTAGGACATCATGGGTATGTATCATTGCATCAACATTTATTATTGCCTGTAACAAGGTAATTATAAGCTTACATGTGGTCAATACCACCATTAATGGACAGATGGAAATATTTATTTTATTTTATTTTTTCAAAGTCAAGAACTCCAATATGGGAGAAGTTCTGTAAGGCCATCGAATGGAACCTTGATGGGGAACATTCAGGAGCAGGTATTTGGAGGTGCACAGATGTTAGCTGTCTGAACATACAGAGAGAAAGATATTGACATAGACTAGGACATTCTTTAACAAAGCTTTAAAAGTGTATCGACCAACATGTATCAGTGATGTCTGCAAATGGTCAATATACGCAGCAATTTGATGAGTGTCTGACGCCACCCTGATGGGACTCATCTCTGTCAGTGGGGAGTCTGCCTTCAGGTGGGAAAAAACCCATCTGGTGACATTTTGTAGCTAAATGCCTTCAAGACAATGGAGGGTGTCTGCAGGGTATAAAAAGTATTAAAAGTTGATAATAAGATTTTAGGAAAATTAAAGCCTGTAAAAAAAATTAAAATTAATCAAATTTCACGAGTTGTTAAATTTTGTTGCTATTCAAGTTTTGTCAAAATAAATTGAAAGCAGACTACTCATAAATGTATTTACGTTCCTCAATACGACGAGTGAAAATAACCGTACCGTAACAGTTAAGGGTCTCCCTTTGGCTAGAAACGTAGAGAAGAATGACCCCTAGGTAAAGATGCTTTGTTTTAAAGAATAGCTTAAGCCTCTAGCCAACAATAACTGAGAGAGCTATAATAGATTTTTCAAGAATAAGAACAGTATCACCTCAATGAGCATCAGCACTGTAAAGTTCCACATGAGCAGTGGTAGCCACAAGATGGCGCTAGCCGCAGAGAGCAGCCGATGTCCATCACTATATTCTATCCTCCACCAGCAACAGCATCAGCTAATTCCTCCAAGATCTACAGAATTCACCTAGACAAGCTACAGAAGAAGAAAGAATCTTCCACAGCCTTAAGAAGAATTCAACCAAAGCTGAATTAGGAGAGCTGGAAAAAAGAGAAAAGTTCTACAAGATGTCTGTGACTCACTTCAAACAGATGCCTAGATCAGCTGGTGTGGCAGGGAGAGGGACCCTGAAGCACACAAGCAGGATTGTAGCTGCTCGCACCCAGGACACACATCGTCACTTCCCTCTAGGATAAGGCTGTGGGCATCAGAAAGTAAAACCCGAATGCCACAAGGACCCTTTGCTCCTATCTGCAGTGGTCTCCTGGCCTGGAAGCCCCACAAGATCATGTATTAATATGAATGCACCTCTGCCCTATTGCACCTACACAATAGGTAAAATTGTGTAGCTCCATAACTGCATCCATAAATCAATCAGTCAGTCAGCCAGCCAGCCAGCCAGCCAGCCAGCCTGTCAGCCTGTCAGCCTGTCAGCCTGTCTGCCTGCCTGCCTGCCTGCCTGCCTGCCTGCCTGCCTGCCTGCCTGCCTGCCTGCCTGCCTGCCTGCCTGCCTGCCTGCCTGCCATTATTTATATAGCGTCTATTACAATCAAAATTGTTTCTAGGTCAGCATACAGCTATAAAGGTGGCGATACCTGTAGATGGATACAGAGAGTGGAGAGGAGAGGAGAGGAGAGGAGAGGAGAGGAGAGGAGAGGAGAGGAGAGGAGAGGAGAGGAGAGGAAACCATGACCCAGTGGGGTGACAGAGGCCTGTCAGGTGATCATGTTTGTGGACCCCAGCAGCCTCGGCCTAGAGCAGCATAACCAAGATATTAACCTAATAATTAGGCAACCCTCTAATAACCCTCTGATAATTATGTCTAGAATAATAACTGGAACTACAGAATTACTGACTATCAGCTTTCTCAAAGAGGAAGGTCTGAAGTCTAATCTTAAAAGTCGAGATAGAGTCAGAAGGGACGTGAAGAGTCATGAAGAGACACCAGTCCAGGAGTTATGTGATCACTTTTGTCAATACCTGTTAGAACTCTGGCTGCAGGATTCTGGATCAATTGGAGGCTTCTTAAAGAGTTCTTTGGACATCCTGATAATAAAGAATTACAATAGTCCAGCCTGAAAGTAACAAATGCATGGACTAACTTTTCGGCATCATGCCGCATCAGTAGTTTCCTGATCTTTGCGATCCTTCTAGAGACTATTTTAATGTGTCAGTTAAAGGACAGACTTTGGTCAAAACTTACTCCAAGATTCCTCACAGAGAGACTAGAGGCTAAGGAGATCCCATCTAGAGTGATCATGTGATCTAGAGTGATCATGACTCTTGGCAAGTCTGTGGCGGTATTCAGGAAGCTAAGATCAGGGGTTGAGGGGCTAGACCTCTGCGTGACCCATTCCCGAACAAACCTCGGGTGTTGGTGCACATTTTGGTTGCTGTCGGGTTGGAAATCGATGGATACCCTCTTGCACTCCAGTTTATTGGCAAGACACCTGAGGAGCTGGCTGTGTCTCCATGTTTATCTACCTTGAGGGAGGCTGGGGTTATGCACAGGGGGCAGGATAGAGCCTTTCCAAGCTATAGCTGCAGGAGAGGCCTGGATGATAAAGCTCAGGCAGTTGGATTCTCTGCAGTTTGCTTGATGTTAATTTCCTCTTCATTACACCGTCCCACCTCATTCAGTGGTCCTGTTTGTTTTTTGCTATGGGTTTGAAATGCCTGGCTTCTTCTGTTTGTGTGCATATGTCCCCTACCACCATGCTTTGCTGTTTGGTTGCAAATGCCTTTTGCCAGATAAGTGTTATGGTTCCAAGGCTGAGGCTTCCCCTACCTTCTTAAGGGTGACTTCTCAGAGGAGAGCAGCCGTGCACTCCAGCACAGCTGTGGCTGGGGTCCACTTCTTCCCTGTCACCAGGTTTGGAGCAGCAACTCGGGTCCTGGGAGTTGGTCAGTGCCACCTCCATTCTCACCTTGGCAAACTAGAACTCTTCAAACACTCTAGAAACTGGCACTTACAGGGCCCTGTGAGTGTAAAGTGCAATGCTGCTAAAGCAACTCCCTCACATGGGAGTTCACTAGTCTCTCTAGTCACTTTGCATGGCTCAGTGAGACCTTGATCATGGTCAACGGCCACAATAGTCTGGGTAGCAGCCCAAACTGGAGGGACTGGAGCTTTAGATCTTAACACTAAGAGGGCCAAGAGTGGCCTGTGCCCAACAAGATGCCCGTATGATCAGCCAGACAGGAAATTGTTTTATACTAAATCAATTCATGATGAAAAGAATGATGTGAGCAGCCTTCTGGAGGCTACCACAAGTTTTATTTTGTCTTAGTTCCCTGAGGTCAATGATGCAATTTCCTCTTGACCACTGAAGGAAAATTAAAATCAAAAACTCAATTATCTGCACAGTCTGATTTCATTAGTAAACAGCTAGATGATGCTTTTTTATTAGATGACCAGAATCATTGTTTGTCCACTGACTTTCCCAGCTTCTTGGGTTATAATCCTGCCAAACTAGTCAGACAGAGTGGTCATGCTGACCAGTGGATTAAAAGATGGGTATGTCCAGCAAAGCTCCTGCAAAATTTAACAGTTCCACAGCAGCAGAGTTGAGACGACCAGAGAATGAGGGAAGAATGAGGGATGGAGTATTCTGTGCTCACATCTTTCAAAGCCAACAGTTCATGCTTCTATTAAACTTGCAAATGCTGTCTCACCTTCCCAGAAAAGCAGAATTGGAGGAGATAGAAGACAGGTGTGCATTGTTAAAAATTCTCTCAGGGAAATGTCCTTATCAGATAAATCCCATCAGATATGATTTCTATGTGTTTCAATGTTTAATGTAGTCATTGTATATTTTATTTTTCCTGCAATGATTTGTAGTATTTATTAGCATCTATGCTATAAAACACTTAGTTGATCTGGGTGTATGAATAATGAATAGAGTCACATATAACAACCACACAGCTTCTAAAAACATTTGTTCATGTTGCGCTAAAACATGACTGTTGAAGGCAAGCTTTTATTGGTATGTTTTCAACTGTACTTTTTGAAAGGAGGCTGCTCGAACAGTGTTGCAGGTCTCTGCTGTGTGCTTTCTCATTCTGGTGTCCTGCTGGTGTTGTGGACAGGTGACTTTATCTAGATTGTACACAAGCACAGGTGAAGCTGGAGCATGAAGGTGCATACCGTCACCTTTGGTATGTTTTGGAGGAAATTGTTGGCTCAGTAAATCCTTTTTCTTTCATCACTTTAGAGCCCCCTCGTCACTATGCTAATACAGAAATTAACAAAGTACATCTTCATCACAACAAATAACTTGTTTAGAAATATCACTACATGAAGAGCATCCTCATGTCACCTACCAGAATTAGTAAATGAGCCCTTTTACATCTTTTTGTTTTGAGAACAAGCATTAACCCTTAGAGCTGTGAGCCTGCTTTGGGTCAAGTGGTCTTCATTCAGTCGTCTGTGGATACGACTGATATGATGACAGCAACTAGGAACCTAGTGGAGGGAAGGCTGAGATGGAGAGACACAGCTCACTCTAGGTCAGGGGTAGGCAAATCCAGTCCTCAAGGGCCGTATCCAAGCCAGACTTTCTGTCCTCCAGGTAAACACTTTCACCTGTGGTTCCATCTACCTTGGTGAAAGCGGTTTCACCCCGGCAGGATGCAAAACCTGGCTGTATTTCAGCCTTGATGGATTGGACTTGCCCATCAGAAAAGGTCAAATCCATTCCTCGAGGGTTGCATTCAAGCCGGGATTTGAATCCTACCAGGCAGGAAATGCTTTCACCAAGGTAAATGGAACCACAGGTGAACGTATTTACCTGTAGGACAGAAAGTCTGGCATGGATATGGCCCTTGATGCCCACCCCTGCTCTAGGTCCTTCCACAATCAAGCAAAGACCTTCAGTGACTCTTTAATTTCATCGTAGACATTGTGCACCTCACATTTATCTGCCTACACTTCTTTTCAAATCCCATCAGACTAAATTGGATTTTTTATTCTGCATGGCTGCAGAGACCAAATATCAGAGGGGCCTGTGTGCGCAAAATTAAAAACAATGCACTGTAGGTGGAACGTGCTAATCCCTTGCTTTCACGTCACGTGGCTATCGCACGGCTGATATTTAGCACTTTGAGTCACCTATTTTTAAAGCGTTCACATGAGAAAAACATTAGACTTCATGTTTTTCCTGCAAATGCTATTGGTGAAGAGGAAAACTACCACAGACATTCCAATGTACTCCAACAGTCACAACAAGATCTTAACACTAAAATACAACTCCAGAGAGTTTTGATAGAAGATTAAAGGCCTGTGTCAAACCTCTGGAAATTTTCAACATTTGCAAGGTTTGGATGTAGAATATCAGTTAGTTTGGTTTCCTGACTATAAAATATCACATTGATGCTTCTTTACAACAATATAAGAAAATGGTCTAAATGTCAGCAGCTTTCTTTAAAGACTGTTCAAAGACAGTTGCTCAGAGTCCAGAGTAAGAATGTCCTAAGGACCAGTACTTTAGCAACAAGTCTAACCGCTTCTGACATTCCAAAAAGGAACACAGAACAAAGGACTTAAAATGTGATTTAAAAGAGCTCAGACCAGTAGAAACCAGATAAATCTCATCACAGCCACTGAGACAGCCATCAGAAACAACAAACTCCCGGAAGCAGAAGCAGAACAGATTAGACTTAAGGTAACAGCCGCTTTAGCCAGTGCAAAACCTCCAACCTCCAATATCACTAATGAGGAAAAAAGAGCCATTGCATCCTTAGCCAAGGACAAGAACATCACCATCTTACCAGCTGACAAAGGTAGGTGCACGGTCTTACTCAATACCACGGACTATGACACCAAAATAATCAGTCTCCTGACAGACACCGCTACATATAAGAAACTCAAGCGAGACCCCACCAGCTCATACAAGAAGAAGGTGGTAGACTTACTACAGAAACTGGAAAAGGATAAAGCCATCGACAGACCAGAAAGAACAACCTTAACACCGGCCCAAATCTGCACCATGCTGGACCTGTGTTTGAACACCACCTATTTCCAGAGAAGGCTTCTACAGGCAGAAACATGGCTGTGCCATGGGCTCACCAGTATCCCCCATAGTTGCCAATCTATACATGGAGAAGGTGGAATCCCAGGCCCTGACATCGTTCACAGGAACTGCGCCAAGCCACTGGTTCAGGTATGTGGACGACACCTGGGTCAAAATTCAAACACAAGAATTGGAAGCGTTCTCCGATCACCTCAAAAAACAGACCAGCATGTAAAATTCACCCGGGAAGATACAAAAGGAAACAGTCTGGCCTTTCTGGACTGTGCAGTCAAGATCACTGAGGACAGAAATCTCACCATCGAAGTCTACAGAAAACCTACACATACCGACCAGTACCTTCAGTTTGACTCTCACCATCCACTGGAACACAAGTTGGGAGTGATACACCGGGCCAGAGAAATACCCACCACATCCCAAGGCAGAAAGAAGGAACAGGACCACATTAAGACAGCTCTCAAAACATGCGGCTACCCAGACTGGGCCTTCACCAAAACCTCAAGAAAGCGAGACCCCAGCAAAGGAGAGGAGAGAAACAAACGCCGCAGTGTTTTGATCCCCTACCTGTCCGGAGTCTCTGAGAAGTTTAGGAGGATCCTCCAGAAACACGACATACCGGTTCATTTCAAACCCAGCAACACTCTCTTAGTACACCCAAAGGACAAGACACCAAGACCCAAACAAAGTAATGTTGTTTATGCTATACAGTGCCAGGAGGAATGCAAGGAACTGTACATTGGTGAAACCAAACAACCTCTCCACAGAAGAATGGCACAACACAGAGAAAACTACCTTGGTTACTCCAAGATTCCTCACACAGAGACTAGACGTTAATGAGATACCATCTAGAGTGATCATGTGATCTAATCTATCCCTGAGAAGTTCAGGATCAAACACCATGACCTCAGTTTTTCCTGAGTTATGGAGGAGGAAATTTGAAGACATCCAGGGCTTCATGTCTTTAAGACAGGTCTGAAGCTTCACTAACTTCTCTGTCTCCTCTGGTTTCATGGATAACTAAAGCTGGGTGTCATCAGCATAACAATGAAAACTTATCCCATGCTGCCGAATAATGTTCCCTAAGGGAAGCATGTACAAGGTGAAGAGGATTGGTCCAAGTACAGAACCTTGAGGAACTCCATGGCTAACCCTACTGTATGAGGAGGGAACACCATGGACATGAGCAATCTGGTATCTATCAGATGAATACGATCTAAACCAGTCTAGTGCTGTCCCTTAATCCCAAGGTCCCGAGGTCCAGCAGAACCAGCATTGAAACCAATCCATGATCTGAAGCTATAAGAAGATCATTAGAAACTTTAATAAGTGCTGTTTCTGTACTGTGATGAGCTCTAAAGCCTGACTGAAACATCTCAAACAGGCTGTTTCTCTGCACGTGCTCCAGTAACTGAGTCACCACCACATTCTCAAGAATTTTATAGATAAAAGGAAGGTTGGATATCGGTCTATAATTTGCTAAGACATCAGGATCCAGTGATGGGTTTTTAAGCAACAGCTTAATCACTGCCACCTTGTAGGACCGGGGTACAGGACAGATCTGGTCCAGGACAGAACTGCTTATCAATGGTAAAACATCCTTCAACAGGTGTGTTGGGATGGGATCTAAAAGACACGTGGTGGACTTGGATTTCTGAATTAGCGATGACGCCTCAGAAAAATATATAGGAGTGAAGGAGTTTAAGGGCTCGTTGGAGAACCTGTATGTTCCCACAGTCAGCACATCTGGTGATGGTCCAGTTGTAGGGATGGCCTGGTTAGCTTTTTCGCTGATGGCTAGAACTTTATCAGTGAAGAAGCTCATGAAGTCTTCACCACTCGGGGAAGAAGGGATACATGTGACTCTTGGTTAATTTGGCCACAGTGCTGAAAAGAAACCTGGGGTTGTTCTTTTTTTCCTCAATTAAAGAAGAAAAATAAGCTGTTCTAGCCTTGCGAAGGGCCTTTTTGTAAACTAATAGACAGTCTTTCCAGGCTACATGATAGCTGTCTATTTTACAAGAATGCCACTTCCTTTCTAGTCTGCGCGCTTTCTGCTTGAGGGTCCTGATATGTAAATTATACCAGGGGGCACACCTCCTCTGATTTACTATTTTCTTTTCAGGGGGGCAACAGAATCAAGCGTGATTCTCAGTGAGGTTGCTGCACCTTCAGCAATAGAGTCAACCTCAGCAGGGCTAAGATTATAATGATTGATCCCTGAGGAAAGACACAGTTGTCCTGGGATCAACGCAGGGATTGCTTCCTTAAACTTAGCTAAAGCATTATCTGAAAGATAATCTGCTATAGTAAGACTGTGTTCTGAGGATAGAAGAATCCTTAATCATAAATGTAAAAGTGATCAAAGAATGATCTGACAGGAGTGAGTTCTGAGGGAACACTGACATGTTCTACCTCAACACCATGAGTCAGAACTCGATCTAAGGTGTGGTTGAAGCTATGAGTCGGTTGGTTTATCTGCTGGAGGAAACCAACTGACTCAAGTAATGAAATGAAGCCATTTCTAAAGCTGTCATTTACAACGTCTACATGGATATTCAAGTCTCCAATGATAATAACTTTGTCCGTTCTAAGGACCAAATCAGATATGAAATCAGAGAACTCAGAAAGGAAGTTTTAATGTGGCCCAGCAGGGGGACGATATACAACTACAAGCAAAAGTGGCTTTTCTGATCCCAAGAGTCAGGCTTTCAAATGAACTGGAGCCATGTTTTGGTCTATGATTAATTAATAACTTGGAGTGATAGATTGCTGCCACTCCCCCTCCTCAACCAGTAACACAAGGAATGTGATAATTAAGATGGGTAGGAGGAGTAGATTCATTTAAGCTAACATACTCCTCCTGAATTTTAGTAAGACAAAATAAATCAATGTGATGATCCGCTATCAGGGCGTGCACTAACAGGGATTTACACAAAAGAGATCTAATATTTAACAGTCCACACTTAATTGTGATATTAGATTCTCCAACTTGTGCTTTGGTATTAACTTTGATAAGATTATCGTGATTCTGGGTTTGGACTTTTGACTGGCCCCTTTCACTCCACCCTTCCACAACTTTAGTCCATTACATTTACAACAAGGGCTTTTTTCTTGCTTCTTCTCCAAATTTATGGGTTATCAGATGTGCAGTGGATGGATTCTCGAGCTGTGATCTCTGCAGCACCTCCAGTACCTTGGGCCTCTTGGCTGCTCCTCTGAATTAGGCTCCTTGCTCATCCTGTTTAGGTGGACGGCCATTCCTTTGAAGATTTGCAGTTGAGCAACATACGTTTCATTTTCAGATGATGAAAAGTTCTGCATATGTTACATGTGCATGGCTTTTCACAAAACACATTAGCTGTTCCTTCTACTCCACAATTATGAACTACGTACTAACAATGTATCATCCTTCTAATCACCGTACTGCCTTAAAAATTCAGTATCATGTGTGATTGACCAATTTCCCTGCTGGTCAGCCAACCAACCAGCTGAGAAGCACCAAATGGAAAGTGCGGAATGTGTTAATAGAGCTCAAAATTAATGAATGAATGCTCAGAAATTATCATGTAACTCCACATGATGTATCATGTAAGTCATGTAAGCCTACATGATGTATTTTAATTTTGTTTTGTTTTCAGTAGTGTAAATCTTATGGAAAAAACATTTTAAGTTATTTTGCTGATAGACTAACAAACATACATAACATCACCCCCTTGATAGAACTATTAATAGCAGTAGTAATAGAATTAACAGCAGTAATTAGACAAGAATATATTCAGTAACAAAGTATAATTGTAACAAAGTAATTGTTTTTGTCACCAGTGTGTGTGTGTGTGTGTGTGTGTGTCTGTGGGTGTGTGGACCCTGATCCCAGTGATCCCAAAGGGATAAAGCGGTGTAGCGGTGTAGCTTTCGTGTACTGGTTTTGGTTTTGCTTGAGTGGACTGATCACCTAACTGGCCACCACTTTGGACTGTTTCTGTGTACTTGTTGGAGTCTCTTACCAGTGAGATATTGTCAGAACCATTAAAGATCCTCATCTGGGTCAGCGTAACATTTTGATCTGGATGAGTGTTTTTCTGAAGGCAGGTGTCTGTAGGTGGTGCCAGCCATGGTTTCTGAAGGACATAATGAATATGGCTGCTGCTGTTTGTTTATTTTTGTCTTTTGAGATTTAGGAGACTCTTTTCTCAGTATTTTCTCCCTTTTTTCCCTTTCTTTTCTTCCTTTTTAAATAAAATGTGACTTTTTGGAGCCTTGTGTCCTGTGTGAAGGGAAGGAGTGAAACTGGAGTGAGTTTAGAAATGGTCTTGAACCTTGGAGTCAAGTTCCAAATGAACAGGTCCCATTTTGGTATATTTTTCATTTCTGATTGTAGTTTGGATGACTTTAATGGCAATGACACGTTTGTGGACTCCCCAAAGGTGGCAAAACAACAGAGATGACAGGAACAACAGAAGTTAAACAGCACTGGGGCCAGGTTACTGTGACCAGGCTCCAGTTTAGAAGCACAAAACCCGAGGAGACTTAAACAGCTTATGTGACTGTGCCTGTGTTGTTGTTTTTTTAGATAGATTGCTTTTGCAGCTGGAAATAAATGACTGATGATGACCGAGTCACCAGCAACATGCACAGCGGCCATTTGTCCCATTTTTGCCACAATTGTTCTTTTCTTTCATCAGCTGTTCTAGTAAAATAAAAAATCTCTCATCTGTGTAGATTCTCAATCATTCAGGTCATGGTTATCCAAGGTAGTTTTCTGTGTCAACTGGACTGTTTTTCTTCTCTTTTGAAAATGTTTTGCCTTCTATCCAGAAGGCTTCTTCCGTTCTGAACTCACTGGGGACAGAACTTGAAAATATAGCCCTTGTGGACCATTAACATGCTAATGATCTGGGTGGTCATCTGAGAGTCGTTGGTAGGGTCTTTCACCTAGTTTCAGTTGAGGTGTCTGCTTTCTCTCGTGGTGGTGAGAAAGACACCAGGTCTCCTGAAATGGTGTGAATGTTTGGTTTGTTGTTGGAAGGAGTGGAGGACTGCATTGTATGTGGGTGATAGGAAGTGCCTTAGCCCACCACCTCTGTTTAAGGATGGTTTTTCCACATGTTTTGAGAGCTGTCCTAATGTGGTCCTGTTCCTTCTTCCTGCCTTATGACGTGGTGGGATATTTATTTGGCCCGGTGTTGGAGGGGCAAGGAAGCCATCCATGTCAAATTGGAAAAACCATATGAACATTTCTAGTGCTTTCCTTCATTCTGTAGCCTAAAAAGGCTCCAGTGCTTCTGTAGATTTACAACAATCATCTCTGTTTTGGTCTCCGTTATAGTGCCTGTGTGCTTGTTGCATTGATGTACCTGAACTCCCCCGTCGTTAAAATAGAAATGTTGTTTCCTCACCGTCAAATACTGAACTTTGAAGCGCCTTCATTTTCCTTCCTCATGATGCTGCATTCAGGTGCAATGGGAGCTATTTCAAACACTCTGCCTTTCTTTCACTGATCCAGGGTGGCAACCTTGGCAGCAGGAAATGTTACTGTTCTGTTCCGCGGTAACATTTCAATATCCTCATAAGATAAACGCTTTCTTCTCAGAGGATGGAGAGTTCTCTGGGCAGAGTCAGCAGACTATTTAGTTTTAATTTATTGGCAGCGCTGTTACACGTATACAAGTATGTTATTACACCAGGATAATCACCATCTGACGTGACGTTAGCCAGGAACTACAAGCCTGTTCCAGTTGCATTGAAGTGGAAAAAAAAGGTAGACAGTGTATGTGAACTGGCCCTCTGATAGAAACTCAAGTGGCTTGGAGATGATCGAAGCAGACGGCTGTGTGTGTCAGCAGGAGTGTGTTCGTCTGACTTTGAGGAAGAGCTTTGCCTTCATAAACCGATGGAATGAACTCCGAGCTGGCTGAACTGTGACCTTCCTCAGAGAGAGGCAACACACCCAGACTATTATTATTGCTGTCTGTGAATTCATCTTTTGAAGCTTAAAAGACCCCCAGCTGCTGTTCACGTTCTGACATTTGAAAATGTTTGAAATAAAGCATTCTCTGATCCCAGAGGGAAACAGCTTCTCTACATGGAGAGTCTGAGGCTCATTGCTACACTATCTGCCCGTCTCATACTAAGACATTTTAGGTGCACATGTGCGTTTGACATTTAAATGTGCATCATTAGGAAAGATTGCAGTGCAGATGTCTACTTGCTCTGGCCTGGTAATGTTTACCTGTTGTCTGTCTCCAACTATCCACGCCGCTGTATTTCAGACATGATCAGAGCCAGATGGTCCATGTCTTCATGACCCCTCATGACCCCACACCAAATCTCTCTTAGTCCAGAGAACATTTGACTTGATTTTTTATTAATCTTTTTAATGGGAAAACACCTCGTATGGCTTTCAACTAGAGCTCAAGGACACATGTAGACACTAGTGGTCAAAGGTCAAAAAATGACCTTTAAGCCAGTGGTGCAACCACCCTGAGCTGAAGCGACAAGGCCGAAGTGCAATACACAAAGGAATAAACGTCAAATGTCCCAGAATACCCTTTATAACACCTGCATATGCTAAGTATGTGTTGGCCTTCGCTTTGGTGTTTGGGGTCTCAGCAGGATCCATCACATCAACCCCCACCAAACACCCCAAACAGCTTTTTTTTAAAAAAAACATATCTCTTAAGGAGCCTTTAGGCTGTGGAGATGCATATTAAAATTGTAGCGGCTGAGGAGAGCTGTTTAATGCTCTGTTGTCCAACGAGCCAAGTACGAGCAACTCTCAGAACCTGGAGTTCCGAATGGGAACGGCCTTTCCTGAGGGCTCTCGGCAGCATCTGCTACTGACTGCTGATCTTTTAAGACCTTCATCATTTTTACACTTGGTTTTTGCTTTCACTTCTTGAATCTTCATGGGAGATAATATAAATGATACTGTTTGCTTCTCAAGCAGCAAAGCCCAATATGAGATGGTGGGAAGCCCAAGCCAACATCTTCACGTTTGAGTCATCAGAGAAGCTGCTCGATGCTCTGCAGCTACAGCAAAACACCTCCAATAGTCCCAGCAGGATATGAACTAATTCCAATGGATTTACCTAATAAATAAATATGTTTTGAAGGACAGACAGAGACAGACAGATGGGCAGAGGCAATTTTGTTCCAGCAGGAAATGGATAACTGGAAAACAGAAAGGAGGAAGAAGGTAGAGCTCAGAGAGACGGAGGTTCTCACCTTGGCAGCTTTCTTTGATAAAAGTCTGAGAGCGATCTCATCTCCTCTGGATGATTTTGATCTAATATGTTCAGCGCTGTGTTAGGAGAGCTCAGCTCAGATGGATGTCAGGAGCAGATAATCTTATAAGAAAAGAGTTTTTTCCTAAAATTGTGATTTCTTCATGTAGACAAGGAACCATTACAGATAATTGAATCTTAGTTGTTAAAAGCTGCTGTTATGTTCTGAGGCGGGTGAGTTGGGAGACGGTAGGACGTGTAGCAACCATCAGGATCATCAAGTCCTGAGGACGAGAGGAGGGATGGCAGAGTCTGGTCCACAATCCTGGTCTACCACTGCTTTTCCTTGACCCCCCCACAATTAAGTCTTAAATTCATTGTGTTAACATCTGACTTTTAGCTAATGTTAGCATTGATTTGAGATGTGTGCAAACGTCTAACAGCTCCCTACAGGAGGACACTTACACGTGGAGACATGAGAACAGATCTTCAGATCTTCTTCAAGTTGAGAACTTGTCATGTACTGATGTGTGTGGAACATGTTCAGACAAACGGGACTGAGAGACTGACAGAAAAACATCCTCAGGAGAGTGTCCATGGTGTGAGTCCTAGGCAATGAATGACTCCTGTTCTGGGAAGAAACGTCTGGCGTCCAGCAGCAGCAGTGTCCAATAGCAAAAGCAGTGTCCAGAAGCAGTAGCAGCAGTGTCCAACAGCAACAGAGTCCAGCAGCAGCATCAAGCAGCAGCAGCAGTGTCCTACAGCAGCAGCATCCAGCAGCATCCAGCAGCAGCAGTGTCCAACAGCAGCAGCGTCCAGCAGCAGCAGTGCCCAACAGGAGCAGCAGCGTCTAGCAGCAGTAGCATCCAGCAGCAGCATTGTCCAATAGCAGAAGCAGCAGTGTCCAGAAGAGGCAGCAGCAGTCTCCAACAGCAGCAGTGTGTAGCAGCACCAGTGAATCCACTGAATCCATTGGTGCGTTGGGATGTTTTTGTGCACTGAAATACCAGAAATAGGCAAGGTAGAAGCATACTGGTGCAGCATGCTGGTGAAGTATACTGGTGCACTATATTAGTGTAAAGAATTGGTGCATTATATTGATGCTTTATACTGGCACCATACGGGTGCTGTCACAGTCTGTCTTGGGCATTCATTTCACTCACCTGTTCTGGATCTGCAATCAACCCGGCATTAAAGCTCCTGCCTCCCATTCCCTCTCTACCATATTTTCTTCTGCATTCATGCGAGTCATTCCGGCGTTCTTCTACAGACTGATCACCCGGTACCGACCCTGCCTGTTTTTGACCATCCTCGCCTCTGTCGAACAGCAAAAGCAGTGTCCAGAAGCAGTAGCAGCAGCGTCCAACAGCAACAGCGTCCAGCAGCAGCAATGTCCAGCTGCAGCAGTGTCCAACAGCAGCAGTGCCCAACAGCAGCAGCGTCCAGCAGCAGCAGCAGCATCCAGCAGCAGCAGTGTCCAATACCAGAAGCAGTGTCCAACAGCAGAAGCAGTGTCCAGAAGCAGCAGCAGCAGTGTCCAACGGCAGCGTCCAGCAACAGGAGTGCCCAACAGCAGCAGCAGTGTCCAACAGCAGCAGTGTCCAACAGCAGCTAACCCTTCCTTCTCTTCCTTCCTTTCCTTTCCTTCATTCCTTCCTTCCTTCCTTCCTTCCTACCTGCCAACCTTCCATCCTTTCTTCCAACATTCCCTCCTTCCTCCCAACCTTTCTTCCTTAATTCCAACTTTCCATTCAACCTTTCTTCCTTCCAACCTTCCTTCCTTCTTTCTTTCTTTCCTTCCTACCTTCCTTCCTTCCTTCCACAGAATCTTTGTGGAACCTGAGAGCCCTCCTGGGTTTAACATTGTAAGTGAAAATGAAATCTGATTTTATTCTTCAATTACTGGCGTTTTTGCCCAGTTAAACCCCAGTGTGTCATGAACGCATGCTGTAGGTCTGCCAGCAGACCTGAATCCATCGGTGGGTTGGGATGTTTTTGTGCACTGAAATACCAGAAATAGGTAAGGTAGAAGCATACTGATGCAGCATGCTGGTGTACCGGTAGTATACTACTGCACTATATTAGTGTAAAAAATTGGTGCATTATATTGATGCCATATACTGGTACACTATACGGGTGCTGTCACAGTCTGTCTTGGGTATTCATTTCACTCACCTGTTCTGGATCTCCAATCAACCCGGCATTTTAGCTCCTACCTCCGATTCCCTCTCTGCCAAATTTTCTTCTGCATTCATGTGAGTCATTCCAGCGTTCTTCTACAGACTGATCACCCGGTACCGACCCTGCCTGTTTTTGACCATCCTCGCCTCTGTCCTGGTAAAAGACCTCCGCCTTCTGTCTCTGACCCCGAGTTGGTGGAGATCTCCTCCGGGTTCTGTTTGCTCATGGCTGGCCAGTCCTCTGGTGCTCGGTTCACTCCGCCGGCGCACCAGGATCTTCTTCCCGAGTGTGCTGCATTTGGGTCCGACTGCTCTGCTCGTTTCAGGGTACTTTATATTAGTGTAGAATACTGGTACACTATATTGGTGCACTATATTGGTGTAGAATACTGGTGCACTATATAGGCGCTGGGTTTCTGGAAAGCGCCTTGAAACAATTTTGATTGTATAAGATGCTATATAAATAAAGTTTGATTTGATATATTGATTACATATACTGGTGCAGTATACTGGTACACTATATTGGTGCACTATACTAGTGTAGGAAGCTACTAATGCCACATGATACTGAAAAGTTAGTCCATGCATTTGTTACTTTCAGGCTGGACTATTGTAATTCTTTATTATCAGGGTGTCCAAACAACTCTTTAAGAAACCTCCAGGTGATCCAAAATGCTGCAGCCAGAGTTCTAACAGGTATTGAGAAAAGAGATCACATAACTCCTGTACTGGAGTCTCTTCATTGGCTGCCCTTTAAATTTGAAATAATTTTTAAAACTCTTCTTCTGACCTATAAGGTGCTGAGAGGCCTAGCTCCATCCTACCTGGAGGAACTAGTGATGCCTTATCATCCCAATAGACCGCTCCGTTCTCAGAATGCCAGTTTACTTGAGGTCCCCAGAGTATCCAGAGGTAGAAATGTGGGCCAAGCATTTAGCTACCAGCCCCCCCTGCTGTGGAACCAGTTCCCTGTCCAGGTATAGTAGGCTGACTCCATCTCTACTTTTAAGATTAGACTTACAACCTTCCTCTTTGAAAAAGATTATTATCACTAATTCTGTAGTTCCAGTTACTATCCTAGACAGACAAATTATCATACTTAGGGGGTCGTCTAACATCTTAACATTTTAGCAATCTTAGATGTAGCAATCTTAGATTGTACATCATATTGTTTGTGTGTGTTTCTGTGCTCTGTTCCTCTCCTCTCCTCCTCCTTTTCCTCTCCCTCTCCCTCTCCTCTTTCCCCTCCTCCTCCTTCTCCTCTCCTCTACCTCCCCTTCACTCTACTTCTCCTCTCCTACCTATCCTATCCTCTACCTGTCCTCCCCCTTCTCCTCTCTCTTTACCCAGCCGGCCATCAGCAGGAGGGTCCCCCTACATGAGCCTGGTCCTGCTCAAGGTTTCTTCCTGTTAAAGGGGAGTTTTTCCTTGCCACTGTTGCTTGTCTGGGGTCAGGCCCTGGGATTCTGGAAAGCGCCTTGAAACTATTTTGATTGTATAAGACGCTATATAAATAAAGATTGATTGATTAGCTATGCTGCTATAGGCCAAGGCTGCCGGGGTCCAGAAACATGATCACCTGAAAGGCCTCTCTCATCCCACTGTGTACTCCTCTCATCCCACTGTGTACTCCTCTCATCCCACTGTGTACTCCTCTCATCCCACTGTGTACTCCTCTCATCCCACTGTGTACTCCTCTCATCCCACTGTGTACTCCACTCCACTCCACTCCACTCCACTCCACTCCACTCTCTGTATCATCAACAGGTCTAGCCGCCTTTATAGCTGTATGCTGGCCTGCCGACGTCTGACCCTGCTGACCCACTCTAAACTTATACCAGCAGCTTTTATGTTAACTATTAATGTATCTATACTATGATCTCTGCCTATTCTCTCTTTTACCTGTCCTCCCCCTTCTCCTCTCTCTCTACCCAGCTGGCCATCAGCAGGAGGGTCCCCCCACATGATCCTGGTCCTGCTCAAGGTTTCCTCTTGTTAAAGAGTTTTTCCTTGCCAATGTTGCTTGTTGGGGGTCAGGCCTTGGGATTCTGTAAAGCGCCAAGAAACAATTTTGATATCTATATAAATAAAGATTGATTGATTTATTGATATACTCTATTGGTATAGAATACTGGTGCACTGCATTCGTACACTATATTGGTGTGTAATACTGGTGCATTATATTGGTACACTATAATGGTACACTATATTAGTGTAGAATATTGGTGCACTATATTTGTGCTCTATACTGGTGCAGTATACTGGTACACTATACTGATGCACTAAATTAGTGCACTAGACTGGTGCAGTACCCTGGTACACTATACTGGTGCACTATATTTGTGTAGAATACTGGTGCACTATATTAGTGCTCTATACTGGTGAGAGAGAGAAATGGGGTACTTCTTGTCAAAGTGACAGGTTGACCTTTCCCTGAACCCGCCCACATCTGTTCCCCCCCCCCCCCCCCCACCTCCCTTTCCCGCCTTTCCCGCCTTTCTCCCTTTCCCGCCTTTTTTTAATAAGGGCAACAGTTACAAAACAGTTACAAAACAGTTTTGCCATAGTCCTGGCATAGCCATCTGTGGACAACATGAGTAGTTCTACATCCGTGATTGGTGAGACGGCTGTGACCGTTATAAGAGAATTGTGTGGAAAAGTAGTTGAAAAATCCACGGTGTTTGTACAGCGTTCTCAGGCGTCACCTTCTGAGCCTTTGCAGCAAGAATGGTCTTTGGAGCCTTATAGTCAAACAGGGAGTTTTGGGTATGTGTTCCGTTACAAGACGGGGGAGCTGATTCTCTATCAGCGGGAAGAATCTTCCAGTGAGGGGCCTATGTTGTCGGCTACGATGTCTTCCAATGACTGGGGTGTGTTGAAACTGATCAAACCGAGAATGGTGTGTGTGACTGAAGAAGGCTGTGAAGAAAGAAACAACACAGAACAGAAACCTTCCACAGAACAAACATTTTGTGAAACATTTGTGAAAACTAGAGAAGAGAAAACTATTGGAGAAAGTTAGACTGTTAGAACCCTAACACTGTGGTTCAGAAGAAAAGAGAAAAGAGTTGGTGGCCTCAAGTAAGAAATTTAGGGGCCTACGTTGTCTTCCGGTGTCCGAGGTGTGTAACTGAAGAAGCTTAAATCCCGTGGAGACCTGGAGGCCCTCCTGGAGAAAAACATTCTTAACATGAGTTATATCGCCTGAGCCTGTTGTTTGGTAGAGTTCCCGTGTAGGGAGGTATCCCCATGGGAGTTACATCACCACCAGTTGGTCCACCGGGGCAATCGTCAATATCAGACTTTTCGGCGCCAATCAACTTTCTTTTTTTTTTTTTTTTCCTTCTCGCCAAGCATTGTAAAGCGAATATATACATGATCATCTCACAGTCATTAGCTCAGTCCTCCAGAACTTCATCGGAAGCTTCACCGTCTGCGAGCGCGTGTAACAAACAAAGATGGCTGCAAAGATGACTACCGGTAAGCCTCAAATTCTTCCCAAACTTTTTCTCTGTAGTTTTCTAAATAGTTTTAGAAAACTATTAATGAATGAACTATTAATGATTAACTACTATTTACGAATAACTGTGTTTTAGAAGTTACAGTAGAGGTTCACCATATGCCAATTTATCCTGGTAAGCAATCCGTGATCTTTTTAACCTGAAAGTTGTTCTATTTTTATTCTAGATTTTTAAGTGTAATTTTCTGTATCTTTAAAGTCAGCGCCGATGAGTTTGAAGGAATAACCCTCACGCAAACAGACATTGGTATAGTTTCTTTTAAATGATTAACTCAGTTTTTTTTTTTGTTTTTTTTTTTGTTTTGTTTTTTATGAACAGCTCAATTGTTCATAGATTGCTGAAATATAACTTTTTATGATACATTTTTCAGATCTGTTAGCCAGGGCTGAAAGATTGGTATCCGAAGACAACCAAGAAACTGAAAAAGCAGTAAAAGCATTGCTGTGTTCTGAAACCCCACTCCCCGTGCAGGGGACAAATTGCTGTGTAACTGAAATTGGTGAAATTGAGATTGAGAGGGAAACCTCGGCACTTCAACATGGGACTGACTCAAGTAAGCAGACGAACAAACTCTCCAGAAGACGTGTGAGACAGCCAGGAGGACCGAAGTCGACTGTACAAGGTAATATATTTATCTGTGATTAGAAGTATATACAAAATATGTGCCGTTTTGATGATTTGTATTTTAACGATTTTCCCCTCTGTCTAAACAGAACCATCAAAACAGAACCTTCAAACGTGCGCCTCTCTGAGCACTGTGACTCCCACGGCCTTTCCACCCTCCCGTGAACCTTCTGCCCCTGCGAGGAGACGTAGAATACGGCAAGCGTGTACCACTCTGACCCCTGTACTTACAGCGGCACCCACGGCAGCTCCACTCTCCCTTTCACCAGATCCTTTCGAACCTGCGAGGCCGATAAGGAGACGTAGGAACCAGAGACACAAGTCTAACATTGTCAGGAGATTGTTTGATGGTATATTTTATACTATATCTTCTTGACTAATAATAATAATAATATATAAAAAAAATAATAACTCATCTCTCATCTAATTACAGATTCAGGGTTGAGATTAAACGAGAGCGTTCCTGAACCGTCCTTCGACAGGGTGGAGGGGGATACGGGGGGCAACGATCATCCCCAACAACAGCACAAGCACCACGAGAGCGTTCGTCAACCGTCCTTCGACAGGGTGGAGGGGGATACAGTCGGATACATTCATTCCCAACAACAGCACGAGCACCACGAGAGCGTTCCTGAACCGCTCTTTGACAGGGTGGAGGGGGATACAGGCTGCTACATTCATTCCCAACACCCCCAAGACAAGGTAGTGCTGGAGATTTTCAATAATGTCATACGGTATATTGTTTCCTCCAATTGTAACCAAAGGTGTACTAAAACAGTGTTGAAAAAGCTGTAATTTTTTTTTTCCTTTTTCTGTCTTTTGTTTAAGATATGGATGAGGATTTCAATGTTGAATATTTTAATCAAGTACCGAATGCTTTACAAATAGCTGTTGATCAATTAAGTGAAATTCCAATCTCCATTCCAATAAATTTACAATTTACAGAAGCGATAATTGATGCTCCCGAAAGCCCTAACGCAGCAGAGCAAAATGAAAACGTCCTAGAACTTGACACCTTACAACTCATAAATGATGCCCTCGAAAACCTTAATGCAGTTAATGCAGTAGAGTTTGAAAATCATTCTCCTTCATCAGCTCTCCACACGCAAAGTGATCATGTCTTACACGCGGTAACAATCAGATCAGAGACGGATTCAGCAGAGACACAATCGGCTCTTCCTAACCCCCCTCCTGAACAGGATGAGAGGCCAGGAGAAGGGGGGTCAGAGAGCAGCCCCTCACCCCTTACACACATGGCCCCTCCTAAACTTTCTCCTCAGCAAGGGGGAGGAGGGCTAGGAGAAAATCCATCCGATCTCTCTCCTGAGCGGGGTGAGAGGTTTTTTAATGATTTTAACACATGGAGAACAAGACGCTCCTTTAACATTCCCACTCGGGGAAATGTGCCTGACATTGCAACATTCTATCGAGATGTAACAGGGGTTATCAGCGAATTGGTGGATGTTGCCAGACGACATAGTAGTCGCAATGATTTAATACAGTTGGAGGTGGTGGGTGAAAACGTACACAATCATGTTACAGTTGCTGTGGATGAACAAGGTGAAAATATTCTACCGGCTTTTAATGGAATGCTAGATCGGATTGTGCAGTCAAACGGTATCATTTCATCGGATGAGAATATAGAATTCATCCTTCACGTGGTGCAGAACCCAGGAGGAGGTGCCAAACGTAAGATGGAGAAAACTCTAGACTGTGAAATCATTGACAAAAAAAGACGTCACTTATTTATCGTAGACAACAGAGACAACCAGCTTTGCTTCGCCATCAGTCTAGCTCACGTTATCTACCCGAAACTTACTGAAAGAGAATGCCTTGATATTGCGAGGAAGTTGCAGCATCAGGCTGGTTTAAATGATGAGACCCCCGTCACTTTCAGTGACACTGGTAAATTTGAAAATATTCTGGGGCGTAAAATTGTTGTGTTTTACAGAACATGCCACAGTAAACCCCTCTCACATTATGAGACAAAATTCTCTGATCGTTCCAATCAGTTGTTTCTCTTTTTACTACAAAATCACTATTATGGGATAAAAAATCTCAAAGCCTTCCTGGGGTCGTCAGTCTGTAATTATTGTTACAAGACTTTTAAGCACCCCTATACCCACTTTTGTAAAGGTTACTGCGCAGTGTGCAACGATCCTGCCTGCCCCACAGAAGGGTTCAACACAGTGGTTTGCTCTGACTGTAACAGAACGTGTCGCTCACCCTCTTGTTTCACCAGACACAAATTGGTCGGTTCAAGCAGAAAGTCCAGCCTCTGCGACCGAATCAAAAAATGCGCACGATGCGAACTATACTACAGTGTCAATTTGTCGTTAGACGATGCAAAGCATCGCTGTGCGGTGAAAAAATGTAAAATCTGTGGTGAAAAACTGCAGAGCGACTCTAAAGTCGATCATAGTTGTTACATTCCTACCCTCCAACCAGACATCTCACATCCTGATTTGGTTTTTTATGATTTTGAAACATTTGTGGGTCAAAATGGAGAGCATGTTCCTTTTTTAGTGCATACAAAAACATCCAAAGGTGAAGAGAAGGCGTTTTATGGTCTTGACTGTGCTAAAATGTTTATTTTGCATTTCAGGAAGCCACGATACAAACAGAACATCTTTATAGCCCATAATGCCAAGGGGTTTGACAGTTATCTGGTGTTAAAAGGTATGTTGGAACTGGATGTGACGCCACAACAGATTCTGATGAACGGGAGTAAAATCCTCAGTTTTGAGGAATCCCATTATGGTCTCAAATTCATAGATTCCCTGTCATTTCTCCCCATGCGTCTCAGCGCTATGCCCAAAGCCTTAGGATTCACTGACAAGACCAAGGGGTATTTCCCACACAAATTTAGCTCAGAAATTCACCTCAATTACGTGGGGCCCTATCCCGTTCCGTCCGACTACGGCGTAGATCGCATGACGGTGCGCGAACGGGAAGAATTTGACCCGTGGTACAACGAGGTCAGCCGAGGTACCTTTGACTTCAAAAAGGAGGCCTCGCTGTACTGCAAAAATGATGTTGACATTCTCACCCAGGGCAGTCTTAAATTTAGAGATCAGTTCCTAGGTGAGACGGGGGTAGACCCTTTTGGTTCTATCACCATAGCCGGAGCCTGTATGAAGGTGTTTCGCACCAATTATCTGACTCCTAACACTCTGGCTATCCCCTGCCCTCACAACTATTTGAATCAGAGCAAAAGATTCTCTAGCGCATCGGTTCAATGGTTAGAATGGTTGATGCACAAAGAAAAAATCTTTATACAGCATGCTCTAAACATGGGTGAAAAACAGATTGGTGCATTTTTCGTAGACGGATATGCTGAGATTGACGGTGTAAAACATGTCTGGGAATTTCATGGATGTTTTTACCACGGCTGTCCCAGTTGCTTTGATCCCACAGTACAGTGCGATATGAGAGGCGTCACCTTTGGTGAACTGCACTACAAAAGTGAGAAGAGGGTGAGTGAGCTACAGACCACACATGGGGTTCGTGTTGTAGTCATGAGAGAACACACGTGGAACCAGATGAAAACAACATGCACGGAGGTTAAAGAATTTCTCCGTTGCTTTAACGCTCCTGAGCCTCTCAACCCCCGAAAAGCACTTTTCGGAGGTAGAACGAGCGCTTTAAAACTGCGACACACGGCAGCGCCCGATGAAACCATCCACTATGTTGATGTCACCTCACTGTACCCGTTTGTCAACAGTACTTGCTCTTACCCCTTTGGTCACCCCGTGATCATCTACAAAGATTTCGAGGACCCACGCAGCTACTACGGCTTCATCAGAGCCACTGTGTATCCTCCTCGAGGTCTTTTATTCCCCGTGTTACCGCACAAAAGTGAGGGAGGTAAATTACTCTTTACACTGTGTCGCACCTGTGCCGAAACTAACAATGAGGGTGGCCCCTGCGAACACGACGATGAGGGCAGAGCTCTGACGGGGGTCTGGGTCACCGTTGAATTCATCAAAGCTCTGGAGGTGGGGTACAGGGTGGGTAAAATTACAGAAGTCTGGCACTTTGACAAGAGCAGCGACACTGTGTTTACCGACTACATACACACCTTTTTGAAAGGAAAGCAGGAAGCCTCGGGTTACCCCGCTGAGGCGACGGACCGAGAGAGCAGGGAAAAATACATCAGGGACTATCAGGAGCATCAGGGCATTCTTTTAGATGCTGGCAAAATCGAGACCAATCCTGTGAAAAGACAGGTTGCTAAATTGTGTCTCAACAGTTTGTGGGGAAAGTTTGCACAGAGAGATAATTTGTTTAAAACCACCATTGTCTCAGATACTAAAGAATTCTTTAGTTACATGTTTTCAGGTAAATACAAAGTCGAATACTTTTCCGTTCTCCACAGCAACAGAGCTCTCATCAGGTGGAAATACACCGACAGGTACGTTCAACCCCCAGGTAAACAGAGTAATGTTTTTATTGCAGCATTCACCACAGCACACGCACGACTGAAGCTGTACAGTTATCTGGAAAAACTACAAGACAGAGTGTTTTACATCGACACAGATAGTTTAATCTATCTGGTCAAAGAGGGCGAGAAACCTCTAGAGCTGGGTAACTATTTAGGTGACCTGACGGATGAACTGGATGGTGACAGCATTCAAGAGTTTGCAGCGGCGGGTCCCAAGAGTTACGCGTACCAAACACGAAATAAAAAGAAAGTCGTCATGCGTGTGAAAGGTATCACTCAGACCCGGGAATGTTGTGAGCGTGTGAGCTTTGACAGTGTCAGAGAGCTGGTGGAGGGTTACCTGAGTAATAAACAAGAGGGAAACACGATCGAGATCCGTCAACACAGCATCAGACGTGATAAAAAGGGTTTTGCATTGAGAAATGTGTCATTTGGTAAAAAATTTAGGGTGGTGTATGACAAAAGACTCTTTGCTGACGGAACAACTCTGCCTTTCGGGTATTAGAAATGCAGGAAATTGAATTTGATCCTAGGTTTATCTTTCCTTTTTCTTGTTTAATCGTGGGTCCGAGCGGGTGTGGAAAGACCTATTTTGTAAAAAATGTATTGGAAAACTGTGACCGTGTAATAAATGTTGTACCTGACAATATCGTGTGGATTTATACCTCTTTTCAACCTATGTACACTGAACTGCAAAAGATGATTAAAAACATTAAATTTGTCAAAGGTCTGCCTGATTCTTTTGAAGATGAAACACTGTTTCCTCCTGATCAAAAGCATTTGATTATTTTGGACGATGTTATTTTTCAAGCCTCTGACCATCCTGAAGTGGTAAAGATTTTTACACAGTATCGCCACCACAGAAACATGAGTGTTATGATGTTGACTCAAAACGTGTTTCACCAGGGTAAACACAGTCGCACCATCAGTTTGAACAGCAATTATTTGGTCATGTTTAAAAACCCACGGGATAAACTACAAATGAATATATTGGCTCATCAGATTTTTCCATCACAAAAGACATTTTTCTTGGAGAGTTTTGAAGACGCCACAAAAGACCCTCACGGGTATTTAATAGTGGATCTCACCCCCGTCTGCCCAGATCCGTACAGACTGAGGACGGGTGTACTTCCTCACCAGCAAGCGGCCGTTTACATCCCCAGAGCGTCGACGTAGATCATCATGTCAGCGCGTATAAAAAGAAACGCACCCCTGTTGAAGGCCCTGTACCGTGCCACACCCAAGAAACGTAGAGACATTCTTATTCACAGCTCCCCGGATTTTATCCAGACACTGTGTGAGATTTCTTTAAATCTTCTAAAAGGAAACGTCCCCCTGACTCCTTCTCAATTTAAAAAACTGAAGAGACAGAAAAAAATTATCAAACTGTTGGCTGATAAAAGAACCAGTTTAAAGAGGAAGCAACAGGTTCTAAAGAAGCAGACGGGCGGATTTCTTTTACCTCTCCTCTCAGCGGTGGTACCTTTGATCGGGAACCTCGTCGGAGGATTGATACGAAAATGACTTTGAAAAAGGCCCAAAAAATGTTTCTCGTCACCCCTCATCAACTCAACCGCCTGACGCGACCCTCCCAGTCCATCAGAGATGTCGCGGAGGATGATTTGGATGCTAGGATGAGAGCCATCTTAAACGAGCAGGGGCTGAGCTCTCATGAAAAAATTAAAAAATATAACGCGTTACTGCAAAGATATCTGACCTTTGTGAAGCAGGATCAGACAGAGAATCTGACAGAGAATCTGACAAAGACGGAGGCAGAGGCAGATTCTGGGACGGACGTACGGACGTCCGATAGCATCATCGACGACGTGTTGCAGAGCCTCCCACCGCGAGATCGCAAGAACGCCGAATACGTCTTAAAGAAATTATCCGACCGTCACGATGTTTGGAATACAAAAGGGGAATTTGTGTACCGGGGCAACGTTGTAAAAGGGTCTCACATGATCGATCTATTCAAACGACTCTTGTTTCCTTTTAAAAAGAAAAAATCAGAGGGTTCTGAACCTCCCGGATGGACACATTTTTTAAATACTCTCTCAGAATTAAACATCCCTTTGTCTTCTATAAGTAACCCACAAGCGCGTAATCAATACCGACTCCTCAAGATGGATGCGATCGGATCTCAAGACTCTGAAACACCTGCGGATCTACCGTCAAAAACTAGAAGACGAACAAATGACCCCCCGCGTTGGATTAACATTTCATCGTGAATAAATGTAATACACAAAGTTTTGTCTTTTACCAATAAAGCGTTTATTAAACATTTTTTCGAGCGTACAGTCATTCAATCAAAAACTTTAAAACTTTAAAAATCTTTAAAACATTGCAAAAAACAACACCCCTGCTTGGAGGGACCATTGATTTTATTTCTAATACAGCGCTGATATTTCCTCACATAGTCGTACACCATGAAGTCATTCTTTATTACATCATCATTGTACAAAGACAGTACTTGATCAAAAGATAGCCCGCACGCGCGGTGACAGAGGTAATAGATGCAATGTTGTCCGCAGACCGTCGACATGTGGTGCTGCAACTGAACGTCGTGGTACTCAATGTTTTTAGAGCGTTTTTCCTGAAACTGTAAGATGCTCGGAGGGTAGTGATCAAAGTCCGGCGGAAATCCATAAGAATCAAAAAAGGTGGCTATGCCACCATTTTCCAGCGTCAAAGCTAACCAGTGCTCCCCCGGCATGTGAGCCGGATGTGTGTTGACGATAAAGTAGGCCGGGGTTCTAAAAGAGGGATTCAGCATGGGCAGTTGATCGGACGCCCACACCCCGCAAAACACATCTCCCAGCAGGCTATGCAGAAGGTTCTCTAGTTGAACGTTGTCCATCTTTTAATAATAGTCCACCAGCACCTGCCTCTTGGCGTTGATCTCCAGAATAGAATCGTAACAGGCGTAGACGATAAGGGTCGCGGTGTGCTGCAGGGGTGTTCTAAATCTCAACTCCAGCCTGAGGTTTCCGTTTGAGACGGTAGACAGTGCGTCGTTGTCATCGCTCGGATTGAGATTAAACACAAACAGAGAGTAGCCGTCATTAAAGTCATCACGGCTGATACTCAGGGGTAAATCTTTGAGATGTCTCCCGGTAGCCAGGAACATGTTGTAGAATTCTCTGACGGACACCCCGTTGTTAAAATCGGGTTGGAAAGCTTTAGCCGGAACTTGCCGGCCGTCCTGACAGAGAGCCAGGTATTCGATGTCATAGTGTCTGAAATTAAAAGGCGACAGGTCTCGTCTTCCTGTGAAAGCCTCGTGGTGTACCATACCCAGAACCACGTACTTTGGTATGCTACCCAGAAACAGATTCTCCTGGTTGCAAACCCTAGAGTTTGCCGGAATAGAGTAAGTTTTCACATTAACGCGTGAAAGGGGGTAGAGAGCGTTGCCCTTCATTAAGGCGGCGGCGTGACCTAACCTGACTGCAGGGGACACGGCTACTTTTTTAACAAATAGGGAAGCCCCCAGTACTTTTAGGCTAAAAGCAGAGTCACGCGCCCCCATGAGGCAGAAAGCATCGTTGGCTCGCATCAGTTTAATTCTCAAATCGACAGAGTTGAGCAATAGTCTCTCGCAGAAAAAGATGTCCCCGTGGAGAGGACCGAGCAGGTGTACTTCTCTGGAACGGGCTGTGGACGCGGCTCTCCTCGTTAACCCTTTATTTGGACCGTTCACGAGCACGATAGAGTCCACTGACCCGGCGGTATCTTTGTAAAAAAGACCCCCGGTAAACTGACTGGAGAGCGTGTCCGGTGAAAAGTTGAGCAGGGTCTCAATCATGCAGCGATAGGGGTGGGTAGCGCTCGACTGAGAGATGAGTCGATCCCCCAGGGTCACGTCGCATTGACTGAAAATTCTATTTAGAGGATAATTGATAAGACCCACCGCTGCGTCATTAGCTAGGTTCGATCCGTTAGCGTTGGTGATTTTTACACGGAGATGCAACAGAGTGTCGTTCAGATCCAGATACCGGTCCCCGTCTCCGGGGATGAAAAACTCAATGGGTCCCCCGTCGGTGATGGCTGACAGGGGAGAAATTTCCGTGTAGGTTTTTTCATCGATAGACAGCTGCGTCATAGGTGCTGAAAATAAATCCAATTCGGCCAGAGTACACTCTGGATATTTCTGATGTACTAGAGCCATTTTCTTTTTTCTCAAAGAAAAGATATTCTTAAAAAATATCAGAGCTCCGGACGGACTTCTTCTTCACACGACGGCCTTTTGCAACTGATTTCTTCCTTTTACCGAACGGCTGTTTATTAAAGCTCGAGGGGATGCGTTCTCCGGGGGGTCGTCTTCTCTTCCTATGCGACAACACCATAATGCCCCCGGATCCTTCTTGCTTCATCTCTTGATCATCTTCTTGATCACCGGCTAACCGTTCCATCACGTGTTTGACGGCGTTGGAGGCGATGTTACTCGCAGCGGCTTTAAGATGAGGTTTAGCTATTTCGAAACCTTTCTTGGCCAAAGGGCTGACGAAACGAAATAATTTAGAAAACAAAGATCCTATCCCCCGACCGTACATGACCGGTGCATCGTAAAACCCCGGCAAATTCCCCCCTACTTGACTCTCATAATATTGTACAAATCGGTGAGGATCTTCTCTCAAACCTACCCGAGCCATTTTCTTTTTCTCTATTTTTCTCTTAGCCTTGAACACTTTGTGTGTGGATAGCTGATCAGCCTCCTGAAAATGAATGATGAGGACGCGGGCGATTGGAATATATATAACCCCGGGGTTCAAGTTCTAGGTCTAAAGTGGAGATAGTCTTGCTGTATGAAAATTTTACCGGTTTGTTTTGATCCGTTTTTATCTCCACCTGAATGTTTTCAATGTGGTTTTTGGACACCGGTAAATAGTAAGCAGGATTGAAATACTGTGTGACGATTTCACCGAACGTTCCTTTTACATCAATCGTTCTCAAAAGTGGCGCATAAACGTCGCCGACCATCTGCGGTGCAACTACGTCGCTGTAACAATACATGTGATAAAACCCAGCTCGTAAATCGCAGGGATAGTACGCATACCTTTGGTCAAACGTAAACCATTCCCCTGATTTCATACCCATCAAATATGCCAGGGGTCCTTCGAAGAGTACGTGGGTTTTACCTCCCGATTGGAAATCAAATCTTTTCAGAAGACTGTCATAGACGAGGTAAATATCAGACTTTATTCTTCTAAATTGTCCGTCCATCTCGAATCTAAAGGCTGAGATGCCGTTGAAATATGATTCTCTCATCTCTTGACGATGCACCTCGCTCTCCGTGGCCGGTTCTTGAGGTTTTTCCCTCCAGTAAAAGTAGGCATCCTCCTGATAAAGGTGATAAAAGGTGTGCGGGTATGAAATCTGCGTTAAAGCTACTTCCCAGCTTCCCTCTAAATCGATATGTTGAGGCAAATCCACGCGGTAACTGGAACTCGTGTTTTCTTTAAAAACATCGACGCTGGCGTTGGAGGGTAGGGTAATAAAAAAACCCTCGTCCTTCGGACCGTACATGATGACATGATATCCGTTGCGATCGCGAGTTGATTTTTATACGTTCTTTAAATCTGCGGCTTTGATCCAGCTGTTGAATTTCTCCGGCCAGTTTTTCCAACTTACAAAGACTTGCTTTTCACCCCTGACGACGCGATGCTTCAGAATCTTTTCTACGTGGAAAAGTCTGTCTTCCCCCATCGTTACCTTTTGTAGCTCTGGCTCATAAAATGACCCTTGGATGGGTTCTCCATCGTAATCTTTTAGCTTGTACACTGGAGGGTCGCGAGGGATGCGTTCAGATACCGTAAACACCTCGTTCGTAAAACTCTGTTCATATTTTTTATCAAACACTCCTCTCAGTTTTGAAATTCTAACTAGGTCCCCCTTCTTGAAATTCATCTTGGTTTCAACCTTCCGTCGGTTTTCAGATTTACCGTACAAGTTTTGAAACACTTTAAAAGTGTTCTCCGAGGTTACCTCAGCGGGTTTCATCTTGATACTGCTGTGATAACTGTGATTATAGCTTTTCACCAAGTCTTGTAAGACGTCGGTGTATCGCAGAGTGTTGTTTGCTGTAAAATATCTCCACATTCTACCTTTTAATGTACGATTAAATCTTTCAATCACAGAGGCCTTAAGGTGGCTGGCGGTGGAAAAATGAACGATATTGTGTTTTCTCATCAAAGCTTCAAAACTCTTGTTAAAAAATTCTTTCCCCGCATCAGTTTGTATTTTTTCAGGCGTCTGACTTGACTCAAAAATGGATTCAAACGCCTTTACCACCTCAGCCGCTGATTTTCTCTTCAGAGCCCTGACGTAAGCTTTTTTGGAAAATATGTCTATGACCGTTAATAAATAATTATATCCGTCATTATGCTCCGACAGGGCTTGCATATCGCACAGGTCCGCTTGAAATTGGTTTAAAGGGCGGGGGGCGAAAACCCTGTTTCTTGGAAAATGTATCCTGGCCGGTTTGTGTAGAGTGTAAGCGTCCTGTCCCTGTAGAAATGTTTTAACATTTTCTCGAGGAACCGTCTTTCCCATTTCTTCTTGCACCCCCTTATGGAGCCGCTCTACACCACCGAGGCTACCGGGATGCGCGGGATCATAGTACACTTTTTCCATGAAGCGTGTCTCAGACATGTTGAAAACAGAATGAGAAGGGATGCTCGTTTGAGAGGTATTTATTTTTTTATTAGGTGTTAAGAAATCTTTAGCATACACATTTTGTGAGTAACATGAGCAAATACATTTGTAACATTTGTAATGTGAAAGTACAGATAGTCAAAAACTAGTCTAAGACCAATGCGTTATCATCAATAGAGTTAAGACTTTATGATCTAGACTGAGGCAGATATCATCGTGTAATTTTCCAAGTTCTTCCAAGATGCTTACAGAATGGTTGTTTTGCACAAGTCTGCTGGTCACATCAATGAGCAAAGCATAAAAGGCTATCATATGACATGGTTTTACAACATCGTTGGACAGTTCTTTAAAAATTACTTTAAAACAATCCGACAATCCAGATTTGCTCATAAGCATCGTGTCATTTACCATCTCTTCCCAAAGTGCGGGTCCTGCACACGTTCTGGTTTTTTCCAGCAAGATGTTTTTGTTTGAAGCCGTTTTGTTCTCAATAGCCTGGTACAAGATGTTTATTATCTGACCCTTGATCAATTGGATCTTGACACCTTCTACATCGTTTACAACTTTTCCCCAGAAGCTCCCCATTTTATATCTGAAAATGGTGTTTTCAGATATAAGTGTTTTCAGTCCAGTACTGAGTCACCGTGTCCAGATGTTCCTGTTTAATCTCGCTGTCGTTGTCGGCGATACTCTCGTACATTTGTTGGATGGGAGTGTAGATTAATTCGCTGGATTTCAGCTCGAGCAAAAGGGTCTCTGCGGCGATCTTGACTTTCACGTAGTCAGCGTTGACACCGCACGCTTTCAGGAAATTTTGAATAGCAGGAATGAACTTGGGTGTGTAGAGTCTTTTCATCAACATGTAAAAGTTGTTGCGGTAGAAACCCGGTTCGATCACATCCAAACACTGGTGTTGGCGCTGGCTGGGGTGGTCGATCCGACATCCGTTGCAAACCTCACCCTTGTACAGGTCCAGGACGACGCTAAGTAGATGAAGAACGCCTTTTTTTACCAGACCAAAGAATTCAGATGCCCAGCCGTCAAGCTGGTCAGCACCGTTACATACAGCCCCGGGGAGATCCGATGCGTCGTCGGGCAAAGGCAGATCAGGGGTTGTTGAGCGTGAAAGACTCTCCACACCGCTCACAGAGATTGGAGAACCTGGACATGAAGAAGCCGGAGACGGCGCAGGATCTCTGCCTTGGAGAAGAGACTCGGACAGCTCTGGAAGTGATGCTGAGTCTCTGACGGGTGGTGTCAGTGAGGGTGAGTGAGGACTGGACACCCCAGGATCCGATGCCGAGCGTCCGAGGGGTGGGGTTGGTGGAGGGCTTAGCCAAGGAGTGAGAGACTCGTTAGAATCCGTGGGATCCAAGCGTTGGATGAGTGAGTCAAAGTCCAGCCTGCGAGGCCGAAGCCGACGTTGAGGGCATTCCGCTTGTGTCTCATCCTCATCCCACAGATAGGAATTGCTCGGATTGTCAGATCCGCTCTTGACGCTTCTGTTGGTAGACATGCTCTCCTTAGTGTTTCACTCCGGTAGTGGGTAACGTATGGTTCAGACGAACGTCTTTTATACATTTGAGATATGGGTGTGGGCTTACACGAGGGAGGACTCTTTTTTTCGTCACCACAGTGTTGTTCCAAAGACGACAATGGTGAAAAAATTTTGTGATTTTATCATCCATTTCATGCATCTTTTCGATCCATGCTGCAAGAGGTAGAGTCAACACGTTGCTGAAAACCCCACAGTCTGAGTTAAAAAGATCCAAGACAAAATACTGTCTCGGTTTCCCTGACATCTCTTCCATCTGCATCTTGTAGCTAGCACGATAGAACCATCTTCCCGTACCCGAGGTTTTCGTCAACCAAATGCTCACAAATGTTTGTTCTGTGGAAGGTTTCTGTTCTGTGTTGTTTCTTTCTTCACAGCCTTCTTCAGTCACACACACCATTCTCGGTTTGATCAGTTTCAACACACCCCAGTCATTGGAAGACATCGTAGCCGACAACATAGGCCCCTCACTGGAAGATTCTTCCCGCTGATAGAGAATCAGCTCCCCCGTCTTGTAACGGAACACATACCCAAAACTCCCTGTTTGACTATAAGGCTCCAAAGACCATTCTTGCTGCAAAGGCTCAGAAGGTGACGCCTGAGAACGCTGTACAAACACCGTGGATTTTTCAACTACTTTTCCACACAATTCTCTTATAACGGTCACAGCCGTCTCACCAATCACGGATGTAGAACTACTCATGTTGTCCACAGATGGCTATGCCAGGACTATGGCAAAACTGTTTTGTAACTGTTTTGTAACTGTTGCCCTTATTAAAAAAAGGTGGGAAAGGGAGAAAGGCGGGAAAGGGAGGTGGGGGGGGGGGGGGGGAACAGATGTGGGCGGGTTCAGGGAAAGGTCAACCTGTCACTTTGACAAGAAGTACCCCATTTCTCTCTCTCTGGTGCAGTATACTGGTACACTATATTAGTATAGAATACTGGTGCCCTATATTGATACACTATATTGGTGTAGAATACTGGTGCAATATATTGGTGCACTATATTAGTGTACAACACTGGTGTGTTGGGGTCCAGGGTTCCGAGTGGCGTTTTGTGGTCCTGCTTGCTTTTTCCTGCAGGGATTGTGGAGGAGCCGATAATCTGCTACAGCTGGCGCTGAAGACAGATGCACCTGTCACCAATCTACATTGGCCACCTATTTCAGGATGGAGTGCCTTTCTGCCAGCGTCAGAGAGCTATCGCTTTCCAAATGGTCTCTTCTGGAGGGAAGAACGGGCTGGACTGGACTCCCGTGTTGCCCTCTGTACGCCCTGGAATAGCTGGACGAGCGTCTCCCCTGCAGTCCAGAAGTACTTTTGAGTTGACCTTTAATGAAGACTTTTGTGTTGGACACTATTCCTACAGTGTTTGCCTGTTTTCTGGTCCAGTAGAAAACCCAGGTGTAACACTGGTGCACTATATTGGTACACGATATTGGTTCACTATAGTGGTGCACTATATTAGGACACTATCGGTGCACTATACTGGTGCAGTATACTGGTACACTATATTGGTGCGCTATACTGGTACACTATAGTGGTTCACTATAGTGGTTCACTATAGTGGTTCACTATATTAGCAAATTATATCGGTGCACTATAATGGTGCAGTATACTCTATGTGTATTTCATATGACTTCAAAGTAAGGTGTGAAACAAAAACCTCACATTCAAAAGACAAGTCCATCCCTCATTAGAATTTGTGATGTTGGCCATGTGGTTAGAATTATTCTTGTTGTGTTCGAGTCCCTGCTTCTGTTTTCATTTAGCTGCATTGGTTAAAGCTAAATACAGTATTTCCTCTTCATGAAAAGAGCGCTGAGACTGAAGCAAAATGTCTCATTTGCGTCCTCATCCACCTTTAAATTCTGCTGTCAGTGAAGTCATCGAGTTTAGCTTCTTCTTAACGGCCTTTCTGGCTAAACTACACATTAACACTCCCTCTGTGGAATCCTCTCAAGCTACAACAGCACATTTAAAGGTTCGATTGATTCTTCCAACACCTCACTTTATAACACTAGAAACTTAGAAAAGTGTCTGGGTTCAGGAGAGTATCCAGATTAATGTATGAAACTGTAAAACAAACCAAAATATGTATTACTATACCATTGACATGCACTCCTCCTTGTTCTGCTCTCACTACCTTTGATCTATTGGGTCCTCAGAGACACGAATATGCAGCTGCCAGCATCATCCATCCGTCCATCCGTTTCATCTCAGCAACTTGCTTGTGGGATGATGAAAGTGAAAGTTGTCATTTTCTGATTGTTGTTTATTGTACAGTTTGTCTGGTTTGTGCTGGATGTAGCAGAAATTACTTTTGCAAAATAACCTGGACCACCCTCCAAACCACTTGGTAATTGCTCACAAGAGAATTGAATCTCTCATTCGTTTCACACTTCATCAAATTTCAAATATCTTTGAGAATTACTAAGTGGTTAGACTCCATTTAGCACAATTTAGTGAATAGGTCTGGTTGATCTGAAGTGATTGTTGAGTCTCAGTCTCACGGTCTTTCTGTCCAAAACTTGCCAGTGTTGAACCTAGTCATTGATGACTGATTTGATGATGTTTTTTTCTACTATAGGGACTAATGGCCTATTGGAAGGAAACGAGACATCTGCAAGTTTGTGGATGAAGCTGGCGATAAGATGGCTGAGGGCCAAAGACACGGCCATACTGTTGTTGGCCACTGATATATCTATGTGTGCTGCCATTTCTGAGAATGGTGGGGCCACTCAGCTCCCCAGTCTTGGCCCATACAACACCCACTTCATCTTCTTGGACCTCCTTTATTCTGATTTGATATCTGAACATGAGAGCAGGGCCTCACTTACCAACCTATATCCTTTTGGAGGATAATGTGAGTTTCCACCGTGGCCTGCTCATCAGGGGGTGCTTCACTGCTGATCCAAAGATGGTCATGGTGTTCCTACATTCATTATAAATCATAAATTACATCATGATGTATTTATGCTATGTAGATGAATGTTTTATGTTTCTGCTTATTTGTCTTTTTCTTTGGGAGAAAATAATGAGAAACCAAGCGAATGTTGGCGTGTTCCATCCACTGTCCATCAACCTTTCAGGCCTGTCTGCTCCCCTGCCAGTGTGACCACGGGACTCGTTTCAGCGGGATTAACCTGCATGATCACTAGAACACTGCACTGTTGTTGATGTGCACGTTCATTTTTAGTTTTTCTAAAGGTCAGCTGGGAAACTATTCTGTGACTCAATGTTAATATGTAGTTTCATGAATAACAAAATAAATGCTGCTATGAACATAAATCAGTTTAATGGGTGGAAAGCGGACTGTAGTAAAAGCGGCTGCTGTCTGTCTGGGTGCCTGCCTGTCAGTCTGTCCCTACATGACTGTGCACCCTCAGATCCCCTTGGTGTCCTCCTCTTTTATCACTTATTATATTTTCTGACCAGACAGCTGTCAGGGAGTCACCATGGTTATTATCTTGAGATACAACATGTGCCCCCCCTCACTGCACTACACAGCCGGCTCCTCTCCTTACTCAGGTAATAGGTGTATTGATCAGCTCAAATGCTGTGTGACAGATGGGTGCACGGGGATTAGGTGGTCAATCTGCATTATTGGCATCTGAGCTCTTTTTATATCCCTCCCATGTATGTGCAGCCACCAACATGTGCAGCTGCGTTGGCTGTATTTCCACATGTGAACACATTTTCGCATCGAAGCTGCAGGTCCAGACAATGATGCATTTGAACATGGTTTGTGTGTTGGCATTTCTAAATTTAGTATTATCTACATCAATAACTGTCGATTTTGATTCAAATGGAAAGCTTAAAACACAGCATGACAAAAAGCCTGGAGGAAAAGCTACGAGTTCATCTCTGACTGTTTGTCAGAGATTCAGAGAGATTCAGTCAGCAATAGAACAATAATGTGGTCTAGCAAGAATTCCAGAAATAATTCCAGTTCTGTGCATCAGACCTCCCTGGTAAACAACCCTAAATCAAAGCCTTCTTGGTCCTTCTTCTGACCTACAAGGTCCTCAGAGGCCTAGTTCCATCCTACCTGGAGGAGCTAGTGACACCTTTCCAGCCCAATAGACCGCTCCGCTCTCAGAACGCTGGTCTACTTGTGGTCCCCAGAGTCTCTAGGAGTAGAATGGGGGGCCGAGCATTTAGCTACCAGGCCCCCCTGCTATGGAACCAGCTTCCTGTCCAGGTACGGGAGGCTGACTCCATTGCTACTTTTAAGATTAGGCTTAAAACCTATCTCTTTGAAAAAGCTTATTGTTACTAATTCTGTAGTTCCTGTTATTATCATAGACAGACAAATTATCATACTTAGGGGGTCGTCTAACATCTTAGCTATGCTGCTATAGGCCAAGGCTGCTGGGGCCTAGAAACATGATCACCTGACAGGCCTCTGTCACCCCACTGGGTCATGGTCTCCTCTCCTCTCCTCTCCTCTCCTCTCCTCTCCTCTCCTCTCCTCTCCTCTCCTCTCCTCTCCTCTCCTCTCCTCTCCTCTCCTCTCCTCTCCTCTCCTCCTCCTAATCAAGTAGACCAGTAATGCTATTTCCTGTGTAGTTTTTCTGCGCCCCCCCGTATCCATTTACAGGTATCGCCACCTTCAGAGCTGTATACTGACCTCCGATCCCGTCGACCCACTCAACCAGCAGCTTATTCAATTCAATTTAATTCAATATAATGTATTTTTGTATGTATTTCTATGCTCTATGCCTCTCCTCTCCTCTCCGCTCCTCTACCACCCCTCCCCTCCCCTTCCCTCTACCTCTCCTCTCCTCTACCCCTCTCCTCTCCTCTCCTCATCAAGTAGACTAGTGATGCTATTTCTTGTTTGTTTTTCTGCCCCCCCCCCGTCCTGTATTCATCTTTAGGTATCGCCGCCTTCAGAGCTGCAAACTGACCTCCAACCCCGCTGACCCACTCAACTTGACTCTACCGGCAGCATAATTTACTTACGGTAATATAATGTATTTTTGTATGTATTCTCTATGATCTATGCCTATTCTCTCCTCTACCTCACCTCTCCTCTCCTCTACCTCTCCTCACCTCTCTTACCTATTCTCTCCTCTACCTGTCCTCCCCCCTTCTCCTCTCTCTACCCAGTTGGCCATCAGCAGGAAGGTCCCCCTACATGAGCCTGCTCCTGCTCAAGGTTTCTTCCTGTTAAAGGGGAGATTTTCCTTGCCACTGCTGCTTGTCTGGGGTTAGGCCCTGGGATTCTGTAAAGCGCCTAGACACAATTTTGATTGTAAAAGACGCTATATGAAAAAAATTGATTGATTGATCGAACCGTCTAACGTTGTTGTGATTGTTGTTAGCATGATAGTTGCTTATAGAGCAAGTTCGTTCATTTTCACATTTTTTTATTGGGAAAGAATGATTTAGAGTTTAATGCTGTTATATAGTGGATGAGGTATTAAATAATATCTATTTATTTATATCCCACCCAACCCTTTGGTCCCGAGACACTGTCTTGTGTGTTGTCCAGTGAGAGAGGACAGGTCTATTTACCGATAGAGTGATCTTTAGAAAGATCCCCTTGGTAGTGTGATACGTTATCTATTGACATGGGATTAGTCTATCAACTGGAGTCGTATATATCTCACTGTTTACCACTCGCAGCAGTGAATGCAATTCCCACTGGATTAATTAATTATGGTCTTCTCTCTCTCTCTCTCTGCCTCACTCACACACACTCACACACACACACACACTGCTGACTGTAGAACATTATAAAGACACCTCTGCCTGATTTGAGTATACTTAAACATGAGATAATTTCCAAAAAAGCACATTTCTTTACCTTCAATTTATGGAACTTTTTTTTCCAAATTAAAAACTAAAATTCCACCATTTTGCACATGTGTTTGTGTTGCTGCTGCTGCACATGTGAACCTTCCTCATCTGTGTGACAGTGATGGACTGAATAAATAGATGTAGGCAAATCAAATAAATCTTTATTTATATAGCTTCTTTTACAATCAAAATTGTTTCAAGGCACTTTCCAGAATCCCAGGGCCTAACCCCAGACAAGCAACTGTGGCAAGGAAAAACTCCCCTTTAACAGGAAGAAACCTTGAGCAGGACCAGGCTTATGTAGGGGGACCCTCCTGCTGATGGCCGGCTGGGTAGAGAGAGGAGAGGGGAGGAGGAAAGGTAGAGGAGAGGAGAGGAGAGGAGAGGAAACCATGAACCAGTGGGGTGACAGAGGCCTGTCAGGTGATCATGTTTCTGGACCCCAGCAGCCTTGGCCTATAGCAGCATAGCTAAGACGTTAACCTAATGATTAGACAACCCCCTAAGTATGATAGTTTGTCTGTCTATGATAGTAACTGGAACTACAGAATTAGTAACAATAAGCTTTTTCAAAGAGGTAGGTTTTAAGTCTCATCTTAAAAGTAGAGATGGAGTCCGCCTCCCATACCTGGACAGGGAGCTGGTTCCATAGCAGGGAAGCCTGGTAGCTAAATGCTCGGCCCCCCATTATACTCCAAGAGATTCTGGGAACCACAAGTAGACCAGCATTCTTAGAGCGGAGCGGTCTATTGGGCTGGTAAGGTATCACTAGCTCCTCCAGGTACTATGGACCTAAGCCTCTGAGGACCTTGTAGATCAAAAGAAGGGTTTTAAAAATTATTCTAAATTTAACGGGGAGCCAATGAAGAGACACCAGTACAGGAGTTATGTGATCTCTTTTGTCAATACCTGTCAGAACTCTGGCTGCAGCATTTTGGATCAACTGTAGGCTTCTTAAAGAGTTGTGTGGACACCCCGATAATAAAGAATTACAATAGTCCAGCCTGGAAGTAACAAATGCATGGATTAACTTTTCAGCATCATGCCACGTCAGTAGTTTCCTGATCTTTGTGATGTTCCTCAGATGAAAAAAGGCACTTCTAGAGACTGTTTTAATGTGTGAGTTGAAGGAGAGATTTTGGTCAAAAGTTACTCCTACATTCCTCACAGAGGAAATTTGAAGACATCCAGGACTTTATGTCTTTAAGACAGGTCTAAAGCTTCACTAACTTCTCTGTCTCCTCTGGTTTCATGGATAAATAAAGATGAGTATCATCAGCATAACAATTAAAATTTATCCCATGCTGCCAAATAATGTTCCCTAAGGGAAGCATGTACAAGGTGAAAAGTACAGAACCTTGTGGAACTCCATGGCTAACCCTACTGTATGAAGAGGGAACACCATGGACATGAGCAAACTGGTATCTATCAGATAAATACGATCTAAACCACCAGTGTAGTGCTGTCCCTTTAATGCCAATCACATGTTCCAGTCTCTGTAACAGGATGCTGTGATCAACTGTATCAAAAGCAGCACTGAGGTCCAGCAGAACCAGCATAGAGACCAGTCCATGATCTAAAGCTATGAGAAGATCATTAATAACTTTAAGAAGTGTTGTTTCTGTAATGCGATGAGCTCTAAAGCCTGACTGAAACATCTAAAACAGGCTGTTTCTCTGCAGGTGCTCCAGTAATTGAGTCACCACCACCTTCTCTAGAATTTTAGAGATAAAACGAAGGTTGGATATCGGCCTATAATTTGCTCAGACATCAGGATCCAGTGATGGTTTTTTAAGCAACAGCTTAATCACTGCCACCTCGTAGGACCAGGGTAATTAGCCTTTCACTAAAGAACAATTGATCTGGTCCAGGATAGAACTGCCTATCAATGGTAAAACATGCTTCAACAGGTGTGTTGGGATGGGATCTAAAAGACACGTGGTGGTCTTGGATTTCTGAATTAGCGATGACGCCTCAGAAAAATATATAGGGCTGAAGGAGTTTAAGGGCTCGTTGGAGAACCTGTATGTTCCCACAGTCAGCACATCTGGTGATGGTCCAGTTGTTCGGATGGCCTGGTTATCTTTTTCTCGTATAGCTAGAACTTTATCAGTGAAGAAGCTCATGAAGTCTTCACCACTAAGGGAAGAAGGGATACGTGGATCTAAAATACTGTGACTCTTGGTTAATTTGGCCACAGTGCTGAAAAGAAACCTGGGGTTCTTCTTATTTTCCTCAATTAAAGAAGAAAAATAAGCTGTTCTAGCCTTACGGAGGGCCTTTTTGTAAACGAAAAGACAGTCTTTCCAGGCTACATGATAGCTGTCTGTTTTACAAGAATGCCACTTCCTTTCTAGTCTGCGCGCTTTCTGCTTGAGGGTCCTGATATGTGAATTATACCATGGGTTACACCTCCTATGATTTACTATTTTCTTTTTCAGGGGGGCAACAGAATCAAGCGTGATTCTCAATGAGGTTGCTGCACCTTCAGCAATAGAGTCAACCTCAGCAGGACTAAGATTATAATGATTTATCCCTGGGGAAACACACAGTTGTCCTGGGATCAATGCAGGGATTGCTTTCTTAAACTTAGCTACAGCATTATCTGGAAGACATCTGCTATAGTAAGACTGTGCTCTGAGCATAGAAGAATCCTTAATCATAAATGTAAAAGTGATCAATGAATGATCTGACAGAAGTGGGTTCCGAGGGAACACTGACACATGTTCCACCTCAACACCATAATTCAGAACTAGATCTAAGGTTTGGTTGAAGCTATGAGTTGGTTGATTTATCTGCTGGAGGAAACCAACTGACTCAAGTAATGAAATGAAGCCATTTCTAAAGCTGTCATTTACAACGTTTACATGGATATTAAAGTCTCCAATGTTAATGACTTTGTCCATTCTATGGACCAAGTCAGATAAGAAATCAGAGAACTCTGATAGGAACTCTGAATATCGCCCAGTAGGGGGCCGATATACAACTACAAACAAAAGTGGCTTTTCTGCCTTCCAGTTCAGATGGGTGATGCCAAGAGTCAGGCTTTCAAATGAACTGGTGCCATGTTTTTGTCTAGGATTAATAATAACCTGGATTGATAGATTGCTGCCACTCCCCCTCCTCGACCAGTAACATGAGGCAGCATGAAAGAGAAAAGGCCAGCTAAATGTTCATGTGCAGAATATAAATCAGCCACATAGCCGCTCATATTCATGCATGACACATTGCTCCCGGTGGACCTCCTCATGTTCACAGTTACAGATTCTGTGTTTCCATTGTGTTCTCAAGAGACAATTGATTTTAGTCTTAGTTTGTATTTAGATCAGGAAGTTAAAGAATTTTCTGTTTCCAGTTCACTGAAAGAGTCATGCTGTTTACAGAGTGGACCCAAACGCAACACATGGAAGTGTAACCACCCTCAATAGCATCCTGCTACAACTGAGTGCTTCAAAAGAACCCACTCCGCTCCTTGACTTTGTTCTCTGCATTGTGTCATTTGTTTGCTGCTTCTAGGCTGGACTCTTGCAATTTATCATTATCAGGAAGTCCGAACAATTGTTCGAGAGGCCTTTAGTTGATACAAAATGTTGTTGCTTGAGTTCTGATGGGCAGCTGGTTCCACAGGAGGGGGCCTTATAGCTGAAGACCGAAGTGACCCATTCTACTGCTAGAAAGCTGTTAAGGTGTTACTAGTTCCTCGAGGTAGGAAGGAGCTTGGCCTCTGCAGCACAGGAGTTATCTCTAATTCCTCTCAGAACTCTGGCTGCAGCATTTTAGGGCAGCTGAACATTCTGACAGGATTTTTCAGATCTTCTGACAACACTGAATAACAATGGTTCAGCCTGGAAAGACAAATGCTGGATGACCTTTCAGTGTCATTGTTTTCCATTCACTCTCGAAAAAGGTGCTTCTGAAGTCCTTTTCATAAATGACAGATCCAGGAAAAAGGGTTCCTCAAAATTCCTCACTGACAAACTACAGGCTAAAGCATAAAAAGCTTGTTCTTGTCACTACCCATCAGCTGTACGTTTTGTAGACTCTCAAACTGACAGGTCCACTGAGTCTTTAGGAATTGAACTGAAGTCACCTGTCCACACCTAAAGTTGCCATTGAAACGCTTGCAAATTTGGGTTGTGGACAAGAGATGAGGAAAAGAAGGATTATAGTTACTCCAGGAGATCAAAGAAGTCACGAGCCTCTGGTATGGCTTTACAAGTGGTACAAATGACCAGATTAAACAGTGAACATATGATTCTGAATGCTTCTCGTTGAATTGATTTTGTGCGCTACTTTCTGTTCCACTCATTACAGCAGCACCATCATAAGAATAAGCAACACATTTGACACAACATGACAGAAACAAGACAAGTTGCTCTGACTGATGATCCCTTGCTTGAGCCGAAGTTTTTAACCTGTCTAATTTTAGAGATTATTCTTGAAATGATGACCTCAGAGGTCCATTTAATCATCTCAGTCTGGGATGAGGGTGTAAGGAAAAATGCATATGAAGCTGCATGTGTTTCATAAAATCTCCCTTGTTGGCACCATCCAACATTTCATTGTGCCCTCAAAAGCAATTTGTCGCATCCCAAGAAAGGCTGTCATTGCTGCATTTCAGACACTTCCTGCCATCTCCAAAAGCTGCTCTGTGTCCCCATGGACTTGTTTGGTATTAAGGCTCTTTCAGTGAATCTTTAATGCCTTTTGCATGTTAGATTTTTCATGCTCTCGAAAAGGCTGTAATATGCATCTTCTTCATCTTTTGCTTGTAATCTACAAATAAGGCAGCAGGCTGCATTGATAGTTACTGAGTATTCCAGCTGTTCATATCTTTTAAACCAAGTTGACTAAAATGCTCTTTTTTGGTTGTCAAACATGCTGGATGAAGGCAGTTAGGTTTTATTGCCAGTGGCCCATATGTCTGCAGCCCCTAAATCATTTTCAGTTGAGACACGACCTGTTGCCTCTTGGGTATCATCATTGTTGTGTTTTATCTCCTATCTGCTTTGGTTTTATGTCTGCCACAGTTTTCTCTTTATTTTCGGTCCTGTGTAGGTCATCTGTCATCAACAGAATATAGCATCAGATTTATTTTATTGTATCTATGCTATATGCATGTATACATCATTGCATTATCAGCATATAATCAGAAACATAACCGACACTTGCAATATGATCAGCATTAGATTGTCAATTACTGTGGCAAATTGGCTCATTTATATAGTCTTAATTATGAAATACAATAGAGGTTACTCAAAAATCAAATATTTACTTAGATCCTAAAATCACAAATGTTGCCTCGGAGGGCTTTACAAGCTACAAAGTTGTGTTCCCCCGTCCCTGGAAAATTGACCAGGGTCAGGAAAACTTAAACCCCACAGATGAGGGATGCCTCTTCCTGGGACAGAGACATGCAGTTGATGTCAGATATGCAGAGAACATCAACATTAACTTCAGTAATACCGTATATCCATTCCTCATAATCACAGATATATATTTAAATTGATTAAATTCCTCCTATCCGGATTTCTATACCTGTCAGCAATTATTTGTGTATATGAAAAATACAGAATAAAAACAATGATGAATATATTTCTATATTCCTATGTATCTTCATTGCCTGGATGCAGCAGATAAATAGAGGATTCCTAACATCTGTATAACTCCTCTCTGATTGGTCCTCCCAGCATAACTGTGTCGCATTCACAGAAGCCGGAAAATTAATGGACTAATTTCTACCTTAGCAGCAGAGGGCTGCTCAATTGATGTTATTATTCTGAATTAATGAGAAATGTTTCCGGGCTAGAGGTCAGAACAACCAGCCCAGGTGGCGCCACAGAGCAGCACCCTGATACACATTACTGACACAGCCCCAAAGAATAAAGCCCAACAAGGCCAGTAATCGGAATTCAGGAAACAAACAAAAATTAAGATGATGGCCTATTACAATGTAGCTTTTTCAAAGAGGTAGGTTTTAAGCTAATTTTAACCAACTGACTTTAAATGCTGAACCAGAAACTGTTACGATACATGGTGGTAGCGGACCCGAACGCAGGCCAGGACACAGAGGTGGAGAGGTCAAGGGCTTTATTTACAGGGAAGGGGAGCACACATCAACAGAAACAGTCCTCCTGGACCGCATGGGGATCGGGAGGCAGCGTCCGCCCGTCCCAGGTCCATCGGCGAGTTCCCAAACCAGACGCAGTCCCCCTGGACTGCCGGGAACTCGGAACACCGATGAGTCCTCAAACGGCTGCAGTCCTCCTGGACCGGCGAGGGCTCGGGAGTCCGGCGCAACACGCTCGCCTCACGAACGTGCCCCGAGACACTGAGGGCAGACACTGAGGGGGCGAACGTGCCCCGAGACACTGAGGGCAGAGCGGTCCTCCAGGAGAAACGGAACAGCAACAGGAGAGGCCCTCCAGGAAAACCGGAAGCACGGGAATAGGAGTGGCCCTCCAGGGCAACAGGAACACAGGAACAGGAGCCAACACCAAGGAACCCAAACAAGCTCCCACACTAGACCAACGAACAGACTCCCAACACGAACAGGACCACTCAGGAAAGTGAACAGACACCCCGGCACTGACAGGCAGGCACAACCTGCTTAAATAGGCAGCAAGATGTAAATTGCCTACAGGTGCGCCCACCTGCAGTGCCAGCTGCACCCAATTGTGCTCCACACCACACCCTGCAGGCCAAAGACAGACACAACCCAGAAATCCCAACAGAAACAGCATCACTCAGCACATGATGGTCAATAAAAATTTATTACAGGGTTTATTGGGCAGCAGGGGACCGACAATCAACAATTACACACTCAAATGCATCACCCACAACTGACATTAAGCACAGGGGATACTGTGGGACGGTCTAGTTAGGTTTGCCACAGATATGACAGGTGTGACATATTTTACAATGATGGTTTGAGGGATCCTACAGCCCACTGATCCTCTGCCAACCAAGGCTGCCTAACCAAAACCAAATATGGGACCACCGGCCACCTGCGGAAGATATGAGACAAACAAGCAAAAGGCTAGATACAACCAGTGACCCAATAGCTAGGGGAAAACTCTGGCTTGAGCAGAGCAGGAAAGGGGCAGTTGAGAGAGTCACACAGTTCAGGTGCCTGGGTGTGAGTGTGTCAGAAGACCTATCCTGGAGCACCAACATTACCTCAGTTATAGGAAAGGCCCAACGGTGCATCTTCTATTTGAGGAAACTCAAGAGTGCTAAAATCCCTGAGCAGCTTATGGTTAACTTCTACCACTGTGGATTATTGGTGTGGTTTTGTAGTCGCACCAAGGCTGAGCAGCAGGTCCTCCAGAGGGTTTACTCATTACTAAATGAGACACATTATAAATAAATTTTTGCCAACAACAATTTTTGCATCAAAATGCACTTGATTACTGCTACATAAACTTCCTAGATTAGGATGGTGATGTTCTATATTGAGGCCCCCTCAAAGGCATATCTAGAGCAGACAATATTACATTTTTTATCAGAGAATAAATTGAAAATGAGATCTGTGTGTTATACGAAAAATTGTTCAGGCTATCTTTGGGCTACTGTCTGTGTCAGAAACATGACTAAGGATGGAGGGAGCTCCTGTAGCAGAACCTTCCGAACTTACCCAAAGACATGAAGCGTAACTGTTAGTCATTTTACCACACACTTGAAAATGTTTTGGTATTAGCTCGGTCTGTAGGGGACTGGTGCAGTCAAGCTAAGTCACCAAGCCCTCATGCCAGGACACCTTCAGAGTACTGTTGAGCAACGTAGCAAAACTCCCACCCAGATGTAGCAGTGACAGACTCCAGCATCCTCCCCCCGGGACCCCGAAAGGCATAAAGAGGTCAAGAAAGGATAAAATGATGTGTTTGCATAAACCCTGCCAGATGGAACTGGGTTGGCGGTGGTGCTGAAAGCCGGGCTGCTGGTAGAACTACTAGTAGGTGACAGCGTAATTCACATCATCATATCTTTTTTACCCAGTATTCATATGAACACACATGTTTATTGATGTATTTCATTGCTATTATTGCATTTTTACCTTAATGAACGTGTTTATATTAATGACAGATCTGTCAGTGTGTGTGAATGTGGTGTCCTTCCTTCCCATCTACCGTTGATTTTTAAATCACGTTATGTTGTTTTATCAGTTTACTTTTGTAAAAGAACAAAGTCATCTGCAATTAGAAGATCTTTACCCCTTATGTGTTGTTGTTGCAAGACACTTATGTTTTTTCGTTAAAGATAAATAAGAGACAAAAGAAATTGATGTGAGAATATTTCTCTCTTGTTGTGAAGGGAGACACTGTTGATGAATGTCAGTTGTGATTTTGATTGGTTATATTAGAGATTTCCAACCCATCACTCACATCTCTTCCCATCGATGAGAGGAACACACTTTCTCACACCCTGACATCTGGGGAATGACGCATATGGTGTGTTTCATTACAGTTTTGGGGAAATACGTCCATGTAATTAATCCACACATACTCAGAAACTTGGAATTGTCGATGCATCTGTAGAATTCCTAGTAGTAGAAAAGTACAGGATGGTATATGCTCTGCATATAGAGCGGCAGTATGTCAAAGGAGATCTCTGACTTGCTGCCTCTTCTAATAATGAGGCATGAATACATATGTATGCACATTTTAACCCACTTATACCCACGAACTCTAGCATTATATTCTAACAGGCACACATGTAGGAGGCTGCAGTAGAATCTCCTCGTCGTGCGTATGCGGTTAACTAAAATCAACACTCAGTTAAATTCAGGAACTTCGAATTAAGTTTGGTCATATCAGTCTGGTCATTTCTGACAGGTTTTCAACCTGTGCATTCAACCAGTAGTGGCAGTTTACTTGGTCTTGCAGTTCATGTGTGACACTTAAAATACCATAATAATATAGACATCTTAGTTCTGCACGATTATAATGATGCTAAAGTCCAAGACAAAGTATAAACATGAGGTTCTCCATGACGGGACACTATGAGAGTGCAAGTGGACTGTTGGAACAGTGAAATGGAGTCAATTGCCTTAAATCAATGAGAAAATGTCTTTTTTTACGGTGATATAAAATGATTTTAGATTTTAAATTTGTTTGGAAATAGCCTTATAGTCCCCAGATGGATGGACTACCAAAACTAAAGGCTCCAGACTAACAAATCTAACTTTTAGTTCCATAATCAATTAATCATTTATTCAACAGCAGCTGTTGTCTAAATACCCTGTCAATCAGTAGGGAAGTAGAACACTATAAGTAGTAGCTTTTGCTAATACCCATTAGTGGGAATGTCCAATTACTATTTATGGGACTTGCTCTTAATTTGGTTTGTCTGTTAGCATTTGTAATGTTTTTAGTAATATAGAAACAGATTAAAAATTGTTATTTTTTGATTAATTTAAAATCTAAAATCTCGTTGACACCGCGAAATGACACACATGCACACTTGGAATATTAATAATGGTGGTGAGAGTGTCTGAAGATAAGTGTGCATGTGTCAAGGGAACAGTCTGAGGTGTCTGTCAGGCTGCTGTGTAGGGCTCCACACCCCGTTACAAATGAGCCTGTTGAATATTGTCTTTCGTGTTTTTTAAGTAACTAGCTGTAATTTTACTGATACATATTTTTCCAACACACAGAAGGTTTGAGGACGACTGACAGGCTGTTGTCTGTAACGTGGCATCCAGAGCCACGTCAGCACAGAGGCTTAACTGTATCGGCAGGTAAGTTGGACAGATGGGCAATAAGCTTGCAAGTGTGTGTTCTGTGTGTGTGTGTGTATGTGTGTGTGTGTGTGTGTTTGTCTGAAAGATTATTAGAGCTCCAGAGGCCAATCAATAAGGCCCGTTAGCAACCTGTAGCTGCTCCACAAGGCCAACTTAAGCCTCAGTAATGAGCAGATGTGTGTGTGTGAGTGTGTGTGTGTGTGTGTGTGTGTGTGTGTGTGTTAGAGAGAGAGTGAAAGAGAGAAATTAAAATATATGTAATAGCACAAAGATTTATTCATATTGTGAAAATGAAAGTGGCTCAAAGCAGCATTCATGCAGTTGCCGTCCCCAGCAAGCAGCAGGCCTGAGTGATCAGTCTCGAAGTGGCCTCGTGCTCAGTCCCTACTGCAGTCAGAGCAGAGAGGACACCCACACACTCCACACTGCAAATGAACTGCGCTCGTGTTAAGATCCCGCCCTACTTTACGGAACAGGATGTCAATTTTTCTTCACTGTCGCACTGAAAATCCTTCCTGCGTTAGACTCAAACGGCCTCAATCTCTTCACATCATCCACTGTGTGTTCGCCTTTCTGTGCCAACATCTAGCTAAATCATCATGTCGCAGTCTGAAATACACAGTAAAAAATACAGAAGCGAGTGGGCCTCAAACCCTGAATTCAAAGGATAGTTGAAGGTGTTTATTGTTGGGGTCCAGGGTTGTGCCTCGTTTGTCCTGCAGGGAACGTTGTGGAGCTCAATTGGCGGCAGCTGGCACTGCAGGCAGGCGCACCTGTAGGCAATTTACGTCCTGCCACCTACTTAAGGAAGGTGTGCCTGCCTATCAGGGCCAGAGTGTTGGTTGGCTTCGTGGGAGTGTTGCATTGTGGCTTTGTTTGGTCCTTCGTCCCTGCACGTTTGAGGGTTTCATGCCGATTGCTGGACCGGAGAAGTGCAGAACCTGTTCTTGAGTTCTCTGCAGTCCAGGGGGGCTGCTTCCGTTTGAGGACTCCCCCATGGACCTGTAAAGTGCCGACGTCGACTCCCGTGCTCCCTGCAGTCTTGGAGGACTGCTTCTGTTCCCGAGTTCTCTGCAGTCCTGGAGGACTGCTTCTGTTCCCGAGTTCTCTGCAGCCCGGGAGGACTGCTTCTGTTCCCGAGTTCTCTGCTCCCAGTAACAGCTCCACCCAAAGCAGAAACATGGTTTATAATAGACACAACGTGACAAATTATAATGAGGAACATTTTTAATGATTACAAATCCACTGACAAATATTGATATAATTAGAGCATTGATGGATCTATTAGCTCTATCCAAGGTACAGCGTGGGACTAATGGAAAGGCAGCTGCGCTTTCTAATGAGTTGAGAGTGAGACTTGTTGCAGCACATCAGTTTTGAATGTAGAGGAATCTCTAAAGCACAAGAGCCTAGGAAAAACTGAAAAGAGTAGTCAAGAAGCTTGCTGCAAAGATAATCTGATAATCTGCTTGTCATGAGCCTGCATGACAATTTATAGCGGAAAAATTTAGGTCACCTTGGCCAGAATGATAAACATTACAACAGAAAAAGTTTAAAAATCCACAATTGGAATTTATGTAGTTTGGTGAACCAATAACAGCTCCCCTGGTGTTCATATGGTCTTCAGACCATTTCTACTTTGTTACAATTTTGGGAGGTCAGTGGAGCCTCTTTGCATTATTTTCAAGATCACCCTTATACACACTGCCTATTATAAGCCTTTTTTTGGTATCTGCTCAGGATGCCTCCTGGAATTTTCCCTGGGGAGGTGCTTACCATGTCCAACTAGAAGAACACCAATGACATGCTGACATCTGCCATCTACGCCTGGAAATCTTTGCGAAGTGCTGGAGGAGAGATGTGGGGAGATATTAATCCAGGCTTCCCCTGTGACCGAGATAGTAGGATGGAATAGATTGAACCATCATAACTTAAATTCACTGTGTAGTTTGACGAACAGGTTTGATCTGTTGGTTTATTACATCCATTTGAAACCTCGCAGTTGGAAGAAATCATTTCAAAGCAGTTGAATATGTGAAACAGGATTTACAGAAAATGCTTTTACAGGGAAACCAATGTGCATAATTGAATGAAATGTAAATGAAAAATGAATGTCTCGTGAAATTAAAACACAATTTACTTCACAAAAACCTACCAAAAGGCTTACCACTTTTCAAACTCACACATGCAAGCCCCGTTTTATCAAATGAAGGGAGCAATGCGCTTGTGTGTTCACCTGCAGAGTAATCAGACTGTGTGTTCAAGGTTACTTTATTTAGAGCCCAAATTCAGAAACACTGTTGCCTTGGAGGGATTTACACACAGCACAGTTGTGACATCCTGTGTTCTTAGACCCTTGAACCAGGTCAGGAAAACTTTTAGGGAAAATGAAGAAACCTGAAGCAGAGCCAAAGGTGAGGAATCGTCTCCCTGGGAAAGACAGGTGTGCAGTCGATGCCACGTGTCCAGAAAACATTAACATACAGTGTCCAGAGAAGAAGTCCAGGGGCCCAGGTGCATCTTCAGATGTCTCCATACGCAGAGCTGGCCCACCCATCCTTCAGGTCTTGATAGACCATATCAGGATCAGCAAGACTAGAGAAAAACAAGACGGGCTCCAGCAGTAATAGGAGCACTTATGAGACATGAATATTTAATTTTGGGTAGGGTTCACCCTAATTATAAGTCTAATCACAGTGGAAGGTTTTAAGTCTGGTTTTAAATAATGACACTATGTCTGCCTCCTGGATTGAGACTGGGAGCTGGTACCAGAGAAAAGGCGACCTGATCACTGAAGACTACCTACTTTTGCGAGTTTTGCAAACCCTGGGAACTCAAAATAAACCTGAGTTTTGAGGGAGCACTCTGGTACACTATATAGCAAGTAAGATGGACTTTATGTTCCTCCAGGCTGGAGACAAAACAGCAATAGTAAGACTTTTAAACTGTTAAACAGCAATAGTAAGACTTGTATCACTCTAGAATTTATTCATAGGGCTGAATTAAAAATGGTTGTGACACCTCCGCCTCGGCCAGCAGATATTCAAACGACTGGGTGGAGTTGATTCATTTGGACTAGGGTGTCAGTTATGCAAAATAAATCCATCTCAGATTCTGATATCATATCATTTAGTTTCTATACTATTTCTATATCCTGTGTACGTTTTGCACTGACTGTAGTGTAGTAGGTCAGTAGCTCTTTCCCCGTTCTCCTTCAACTTCAGGTTCTCTACTAGAGGCCTGGGAGCTTGACAGGATCACAGCAAGATGCTGGGATCTGTTAGCTCCACTCCTACAGTTTGGGGGGTCACAGCCCCAAGTGCTCTGTACAACACAGTAGGGCTAAAAACCACCTTGTGGCCAAGGATGCAGAGGACACTGCATATCTAAACCATCTTTAGAGACCTTCCACATTGTGGTCTGCAGGGGGATACAGTGTCCTATCTGGCATACGCTGTAACATTTTTCACTGATCAATCAATCAATCAATCAATCAAACTTTATATAGGGTCTGTTACAATCAAAATTGATGTGACGAGCTGAGGAGTCAAAGTTGAATGACAGGTAGTAGAAGCAGGTCAACAAAGCACAAGGCCAGATGATCGGCTGTGATGATATGCTAGTCTGCCTCGGCCTGAGATAACCTTTGAGCTTTTTTGTTAAATATTGTGCTGTTAATTCAGGACTGTCCTGTCTAGTGTATAGACTTTGTCAATATTTCTCGTCGTCATGTTGTTTTCACGAGACAAAGCAATCTGGGTCCCGTTGGAGCTACGCTGGCAATATACTGCTGGCAGAACTCTGACTGAGAAAGACAGTAAAGGGTGGAGCGCTCCGTGCCAGGCTGAGAGGTCGGCCATTTAAACCACCCCTAAATCATCATGGCTAGTGATGCATTTCATGCAAACTGCCTAGTGAACCGATCCTACAGATAAGCCCGCATCTTAGCCCTGACTGAAACCTGTGTGGGTGAAACCTGGATACCTTCACCATTTTGAACAAAGGACTCAGGTAATGAAAAAGGCAGAGGAATATGTGTATGTGAACAACCAGTGATCCACAGCAAGATCTGCAATCCGACCATGGTGATGCTTACAAAATCCCTCCAACGCTTCTAACTCATCCGGGAATTCCCCACTGCCATCGTTTGCTGTGTATATGTAACCCAGTGCAGAGCTAGTGGTTAAGAGGAAATTAAGTGGTTAAGTGGAATTCTACAGGAGTGCCACAGTAGCCACTCTCTGAAAGACAGCTACAATTCTACCCATACAGAAGAAACCTCAGAACCCAATCACTACTGCCCAGTTAGCCATGAAATGCCCAGTGGCATGCCTCCACAGCATTGCACCTTGAGTCCCTCAGAAATTTCACCAGACACCTCAGTGAATGCAGGGCCTAACCCCAGACAAGCAACAGTGGCAAGGAAAAACTCCCCTTTAACAGGAACTGTTGTTGACTGTAATTAATGTTGACTCTTGTGATGGCATATTCACTTATCCTTTCATCTGGACTGTCTCTCCAGAGAAACCTGTGCAAATGCATCTCACGCTCCTCCAAGACCATATTGAGTTATACATTTTCTTGATGTCTCCTAAAGCTGCGTAGACACCTCCTCTGAACCTCAGTAGAACAGCTCTGATTGGATTGAGAACATCTGGTCCCTTCTCAGAATATCATTCATGCTGAGTCCTTTGAATTTTTTTGGCTGCTGTTCCAAACAATCCTCACTGGAGTCGTCACTGAATCAATCAATCAATCAATCTTTATTTATATAGCGTCTTATAAAATCAAAATAGTTTCAAGGCGCTTTCCAGAATCCCAGGGCCTGACCCCAGACAAGCAACAGTGGCAAGGAAAAACTCCCCTTTAACAGGAAGAAACCTTGAGCAGGACCAGGCTCATGTAGGGGGACCCTCCTGCTGATGGCCGGCTGGGTAAAGAGAGAGGAGAAGGGGGAGGACAGGTAGAGGATAGGATAGGTAGGAGAGGAGAAGTAGAGTGAAGGGGAGGGAGAGGAGAAGGAGGAGGAGGGGAAAGAGGAGAGGAGAAGTAGAGTGAAGGGGAGGTAGAGGAGAGGAGAAGGAGGAGGAGGGGAAAGAGGAGAGGAAAGGAGAGGAGAGGGAGAGGAGAGGCACAGAGCACAGAAACACACACAAAAAATATGATGTACAATCACTTCAGCGGGGCCGGAGGTCATTATGCAGCTCCGAGGGCGGCGATACCTGTAAATAAATAGAGGGGGGGCAGAAAAACTACACAAGAATCAGCATAACTAGTCTGCTTGATGAGGAGAGGAGAGGAGAGGAAACCATGACCCAGTGGAGTGACAGAGGCCTGTCAGGTGATCATATTTCCAGACCCCGGCAGCCTTGGCCTATAACAGCATAACTAAGATGTGACCTAACGATTAGATGACCCCCTAAGTATGATAATTTGTCTGTCTATGATAGTAACTGGAACTACTGAATTAGTAACAATAAGCTTTTTCAAAGAGGTAGGTTTTGAGTCTGATCTTAAAAGTAGCGATGTAGTCAGCCTCCCGTACCTGGACAGGGAGCTGGTTCCATAGCAGGGGGGCCTGGTAGCTAAATGCTCGGCCCCCCATTCTACTCCTGGAAACTCTGGGAACCACAAGTAGACCAGCATTCTGAGAGCGGAGCGGTCTATTGGGCTGATAAGGTATCACTAGCTCCTCCAGGTAGGATGGAGCTATGCCTCTGAGGACCTTGTAGGTCAAAAGAAGGGTTTTAAAAATTATTCTAAATTTAACGGGCAGCCAATGAAGCGACGCCAGTACAGGAGTAATGTGATCTCTTTTGTCAATACCTGTCAGAACTGGCTGCAGCATTTTGGATCAACTAGAGGCTTCTTAAAGAGTTGTTTGGACACCCTGATAATAAAGAGTTACAGTAGTCCAGCCTGGAAGTAACAAATGCATGGACTAACTTTTCAGCATCATGCCACGTCAGCAGTTTCCTGATTTTTCTGATGTTCCTCAAGTGAAAAAAGGCACTTCTAGAGACTAATTTAATGTGTGAGTTGAAGGAGAGATTTTGATCAAAAGTCACTCCTAGATTCCTCACAGAGAGACTAGATGTTAATAAGATACCATCTAGACTGATCATGTGATCTAATCTATCCCAGAGAGGTTCAGGACCAAACACCATGACCTCAGTTTTTCCTGGGTTAAGGAGGAGGAAATTTGAAGACATCCAGGACTTTATGTCTTTAAGACAGGTCTGGAGCTTCACTAACTTCTCTGTCTCCTCGGGTTTCATGGATAAATAGAGCTGAGTGTCATCAGCATAACAATGAAAATTTATCCCATGCTGCCGAATAATGTTCCCTAAGGGAAGCATGTACAATGTGAAGAGGATTGGTCCGAGTACAGAACCTTGAGGAACGCCATGGCTAACCCTACTGTATGAAGAGGGAACACCATGGACATGAGCAAACTGGTATCTATCAGATAAGTATGATCTAAACCAGTCTAGTGCTGTCCCTTTAATCCCAATCACATGTTCCAGTCTCTGTAACAGGATGCTGTGATCAACTGTATCAAAAGCAGCACTGAGGTCCAGCAGAACCAGCATAGAGACCAGTCCATGATCGGAAGCTATGAGAAGATCATTAGTGACTTTAAGAAGTGCTGTTTCTGTGCTGTGGTGAGCTCTAAAGCCTGACTGAAACATCTCAAACAGGCTGTTCCTCTGCAGGTGCTCCAGTAACTGAGTCACCACCACCTTCTCTAGAACTTTAGAGATAAAAGGAAGGTTGGATATTGGCCTATAATTTGCTAAGACATCAGGATCCAGTGATGTTTTTTTAAGCAACGGCTTAATCACTGCCACCTTGTAGGACCGGGGTACATAACCTGACACTAAAGAACCATTGATCTGGTCCAGGATAGAACTGCCTATCAATGGTAAAACATCCTTCAACAGGTGTGTTGGGATGGGATCTAAAAGACACGTGGTGGTCTTGGATTTCTGAATTGGCGATGACGCCTCAGAAAAATATATAGGGCTGAAGGAGCTTAAGGGCTCGTTGGAGACCCTGTATGTTCCCACAGTCGGCACATCTGGTGATGGTCCAGTTGTTGGGATGGCCTGGTTAGCTTTCTCTCTGATAGCTAGAACTTTATCAGTGAAGAAGCTCATGAAGTCTTCACCACTCAGGGAAGAAGGGATACGTGGATCTAAAACACTGTGACTCTTAGTTAATTTGGCCACAGTGCTGAAAAGATACCTGGGGTTGCTCTTATTTTCCTCAAAGAAGAAAAATAAGCTGTTCTAGCCTTGCGAAGGGCCTTTTTGTAAACTAATAGACAGTCTTTCCAGGCTACATGGTAGCTGTCTATTTTACAAGAATGCCACATCCTTTCCAGTCTTCGCACTTTCTGCTTGAGGGTCCTGATATGTGAATTATACCAGGGGGCACACCTCCTCTGATTTACTATTTTCTTTTTCAGGGGGGCAACAGAATCAAGCCTGATTCTCAGTGAGGTTGCTGCACCTTCAGCAATAGAGTCAACCTCAGCAGGGCTAAGATTATAATGACTGATCCCTGGGGAAACACACGGTGGTCCTGGGATCAGCACAGGGATCACTTCCTTAAACTTAGCTACAGCATTATTTGAAAGACATCTGCTATAGTAAGACTTTGTTCTGAGCATAGAAGAATCCTTAATCATAAATGTAAAAGTGATCAAAGAATGGTCTGACAGGACTGGGTTCTGAGGGAACACTGACACATGTTCTACCTCAACACCATAAGTCAGAACTAGATCTAGGGTGTGGTTAAAGCTATGAGTTGGTTGGTTTATCTGCTGGAGGAAACCAACTGACTCAAGTAATGAAATGAAGCCATTTCTAAAGCTGTCATTTATAACATCCATATGGATATTAAAGTCTCCAATGATAATGACTTTTTCCGTTCTAAGGACCAAGTCAGATAAGAAATCAGAGAACTCAGACAGGAACTCTGAATGTGGCCCAGCAGGGGGCCGATATACAACTACAAACAGAAGTGGCTTTTCTGTCCTCCAGTTCAGATGAGTGATGCCAAGAGTCAGGCTTTCAAATGAACTGAAGCTATGTTTTGGTCTGGAAATAATTAATAACTTGACATGCGGCTAAACATTTCATCGTTGGCCAGATTGGGGAGGGGACCAGAGAATGCTACGGAGTCCGACATCATTTTTGCGTAGTTACACACCGACTCCAAGTTAATTTTAGTGACCTCCGACTGACGAAGCCAGGTGTCGTTGGCTCCGACGTGAATAATAACTTTACCAAATTTACGATTACGTCTCGCCAGCAGCCATGAATTTGCTTCTATGTCGCCCGCTCTGGCCCCCGGAATGCACCTAACTATGGTCGCTGGAGTCGGCTTCACGTGGCGCAAAACAGAGTCGCCATTACCAGGGTCGGTTTCTCAGCGGGTGTGTCGCCGAGTGGGGAAAAGCGGTTAGCCACGGGAAGCGGTTGGTGGTGCACCGTGGGCCTTTGTTTTGGGCTACGCTTACTACGAACCGTCACCCAGCCACCCTGGCTAGCCGGCTGCTGCCGGGGGACCGCTAGCTGTAGCTACGCTAGGCGGCTCCGCAGCAGCTAGCTTACCCTGGCTACTTGACGCAACTCCAGCTAACTCCAAACTGCGAAACCGCGTCTCAAGCTCGCTAAGTCTCGCCTCCATAGCCATAAATAAACTACACTTTCTGCACCTATTCCCTTCACTAAGGGAGGCAGAGGAGTAACTAAACATTTCGCACGCTGAACAGACAAAGACACCGGGTGAAACAGACGGTGAGGCCATGCTAACGCTAGTGATCGGCGAAGCCCTGTATTTGTTTAATATGGGTTGTTTCTCACTGTTGATATCAGGTGACTAGAATGTCCCAAGTGTTCAAAATTTTAAGTAAAGTGAGAACAACACACCAAGTGTTCAATATTAAGTGAATACAACACACCAAGTGTTCAATATTAAGTGAATACGGCACCCCGTGCACAATGCAACCAACGAACAATAGAGGAGACAGCTGAATGAGGATTCGGTGCCACCAGATGGCTTACATACCACACTGGTCCTTTCCAGTTATTCATCTCTTCTCCAGTGAGTTTTATGGCAGCACCTCGTTCAACCATTTCATGGATTTGGGTTGCATATGCCTCTTGCCACTCTGGATCTCTCTTCAGCTGCCTTTCTGTCCTCAAAAATGTTGCCTGCACTGCAGCTTTGTTGTTGGGGAGTGAAGCAGGATCTACAGTCCATGGATATTTTGCATCCCAGTGTGGAGATGTTGAGTGAGAATCTTCCTTGACATAAGTGAGGCCTTCTTCAATTATCTCAAGCTCCCTCTCCTCTGAAAAAGTCATTTATTTCCCACCTGGTTGGCAGTTCCCACATCGGCATCCTCCACACCTTGGCTCACATGCAGCCCCAATGCTGTCCCACCTCCACCACTCATGGAACTCACGGTTGCCAACAGCTGAAAACTTTGCTTGATTCACCTCCTTCTGTTGTACCTGAGCTGCCTCAGTGGTTGGATTCCAGACAATTTCCTCATATTTGACAGCAGCTGTGTGTTTTGGACTCATGTGCCACCACATCCACTTCTTCACACAAATCAGGGTGAGCTCCAGCCACCGTCTTTCCCAGGGGACCCTCCCACAAGACAAGATCTCCCACAATTCTCACCCTTTGTGGAATGAGTCTTCCCTCTCGGTGACTAATGAGAAGTTCAACTTCTTCTGGCCTTCTTAATTCGTCAAGCTGGACCTCTGGGAAGAACTCCTGCAATTTCTCAGGTTGGATTACTTTGTGCACATTGGCAATTTCATCCAGGCCGTAGCAGACAAGCTCATGAGCCCTCTCGGTCACTTTCGGAGTCTGGACTCTGACTTTAAGGACATATCTTTCTGTGTTCACCTTCATGGTCATTCCACCAACTCCATGCACAATTAAAATTACTTTCTCACTCTTCAACCTCAGCCGGTCAGCAGCCTTATGGGTGATGTAGTTTGTATCTGATGCAAGGTCCATGAGGGTCCCAATCTTCTGCCCTGCGTTTGCAGTGACCTCCATCAGCATCATGATGACTGGAAGTTCAGTCAGCCCATTACTTCTTAACAACTCGGACTGGTCCTCAGTATTTTTTCCCACTGCTGTTTTGTTGGTGAAAGCTCTTCTGCACCGCTCTGCCAGTTCTGGGGAAAGTTCAGACAAGAACTGAAGAAGCCTTCTGGATAGAAGGCGAAACGTCTTCAAGAGAAGAAACCCAGTCCAGTTGACATAGAAAACTACCTTGGATTCAGACAAGAACTCTTCCTGTTCTTCTGTTAGCTTGCACTTACTTCTGATTTTTCCACTCGTCTCGCCATGACCCTTTTTAAGTTCTCCCTTTGGGCAGAGAAAGTAATGGTGTTCTGAGGGGCCTCCTCCTTTTTTACAGTCTTTAGGAAGGTCTCTCTGCAAAATCCTTCATCACCATGATGTCCCTGGCATTTTCTGCATGCTCCCAGTTTTTCCAAAGCAGTTTTCTTTTCAGGTAGCTTCATCCCTTTGAATTTCTTACAGAAGAAAATCTTGTTCTTGTGCCCTCCATCGCCACAGAGAACACAAACATCTTCCAGTACTCCTCTCTTTGTGGTTCTTGTTGAGCCATATTTTTTCTCATATTTTCTTCCGGGATGGTCTGACACTTTTTCCACAATCCTTAGCTGTTCAAGCCTCTCCAGTACTTCTTCCTGATTTTTTAGGAATTTCAGCAGCATGTCAAAGTGGTTGTCTGAAGTGACCCTATTCTTCGGATCGACCATGAACATTAACCAGTCTCTTTTTACATAGTCAGGTAACTTGCTTTCCAAAGATTTAATGACAAGTGGGTTCCTCATGGCTCCAGAGTTCCCCAGCTCTGTGAGGTCTGCTAGGGCCTTCTCCACAGACTCTATAAGGTCAATGACTTTCCTTGGCTGGTTTCCCCTTACATGTGCTATCTTTTCCAGCTCCTCAAGGATTTCAAGGACTATGGTTGATTTGTTTCCATATCTGTTTTCTATGACTCTTAAAATATCTTCAGCAGTGGTATAGGTTGAAGGCCTGAGGTCCTTTGCTAACCTGTCCTCCACACTATCCAGGAGCTGAATTTTCTTGACTTCAGCTGATCCAGATGGCTCTCCTTGCTTCTGCAGGTTTTCCCAGTCCTTTCGCCATCTGTGATATTCCCTCTTGCAGCCACTGAAAACTGGTAGAGTGGGTGCCTTAATCTTCACAGTTGGTATTGCTGGTGTGGGAAATGCTTTCCAGACTCCTGAAGCTTCTGTGGCAAGCCCTTGCTCTGCAACCCTCCGTGCAGTGACAAATTCAGCTTTCCTCAGTTGAAGCCTGTTATTGGCTTCCTTCAGCTCTTGTTATAACTCTGTTATTCAGTTCTTCTTTTAATGACACAGGTATCCATCGCTCCCAGGCTGACATGACTGTTGTGACCTCATTCATCCTCTTCTCCAAGATGGTCATATTCACATCAAATCCCTCCAAGTTGGTGCTTTCAACTGGTACATTATATGCTTCATCAAAGGCTTTTCCGGCTTCAGAGAGTGTGAATTCAAGCTTGCTTTAGCCATACCTTTCCCACAGGTTTGTTTGGACAGCGTTCCTTGCTTCTTCAAATTTTGTTTCAGTTTCTTTGGCAGTCCTCTCAATGTCACCCACTTGCTTTTCTTCAAGGGCTGCCTCCTTCTCCATGTCAGCCAGCAGTCCCGCCTTGTAGTCTTCATTCGCCTCAAGACATCTCCTTAAACAGTCTGAGAGCTTGGTGAACTCCTTCTTCAACTCCGCTTCAAGCATGCTGCTTGCCCTTCTGGCGATGAAGTTGGCTTGTCTGGTGAAGCTGCTTTTTGCAGTGATCCTCTCCTTTTTGAGCTGCTTTATAGTCTTCCCCAGAACTTCTTCTGCCATGTTGAATCCTTTCTGCGTCGACAACTTTTTTTTGGGGGGGGGGGGGTTGTCTGAGGCCTCTTGTCCTCAGGTCCGTGCTGCTCCGATTGGTTTTCAACTGAAAAAATTCAGCAGCTTGTCCAGACTCATCAAAGTTATCGCCTGGGTGTGGCGAGCTGCCAAGAAGTGGCTGGAGAAGAAGGGTCAGACTAGAGGACAGTCAAAGTGGGAGGCAAGGTCAATCAAAGAAAAGGCCAGGGAAGCTGTGCTGACTCCAGAAGAACGTGAGGATGCACTTAGAGACCTCTTCCTTGCAGCCCAGAAGGAGCTACATTCCCACACACCACTTTAAGCAGGTTGGCAGTATACAGAGATGTGGACTCTGGACTCCTAGTCTGTGGAGGCCGGATTCAGATGTTCAATGAAGACAAGACTGCAGTGCCAGTTTTACCATATGAAGAATGGTTGTCAACTTTGTTGGCCGAAGAAGCCCACAAAGTTAACCATGAAGGTGTAGCAGGGCCCCTTCTCAGGATGAGGAAAGGGGCCTGGGTGATAAAAGGTCGTCGGCTTGCAAAGAAAATGGTGGACAGCTGTGTGATCTGCCCGAAAAACAAAGCAAAACAGTGTCGGCAGATCATGAGCGACCTTCCACCAGAGTGATCACGCCCAGCCGCACCATTCAAATTTACAACCATGGACCTGTTCGGACCTTATGAGGTTAAGGATGAGGTAAAGAAAAGAGTAAAACTTAATGTTTGGGGAATTGTCTTCTGCTGCATGGCTTCAAGAGCTATACACACTGATGTAGTCAGTGATCAGTCAACAGAGGGATTCCTGCTGGCATACCAGAGGTTCACTTCACTAAGAGGGCACCCCAGAAAACTGTGGTCTGACCCAGGAACGAACTTTGTGGGGGCAAAATCTGTTCTAGAGCAGCTGCATAAATTGCTGGACCAACTGAACAGGCCTCAACTTGAGGATTTTGCTGCCAGACATGGGACGGAGTGGTCTTGGAAAATCCACCCTGCAGACTCTCCCCATAGGAATGGAGCAGCAGAGGCAGCTGTCAGAACAGTGAAGCGGGCCTTAAGCAACCTTTGTGGAGTTGGAGTTTTCACATGGGGGGAATTCCTGACGTTTCTCCTCATGGCAGCCAACCTGGCAAATGAAAGACCCATTGATGCCAGAGTTCAAAGCAGGGAAGGCTGCGTGGAGTATATCACCCCAAATTCCCTGTTACTAGGAAGGACCAGTCCTAGGGCAGATCCAGGAGACTTCCAGTTTGCTGGCTATCCATACATGAGACTCCAAAGTATTCAGAGAGAGGTCAGCAGATTCTGGCAAAAATGGTGCCAGCTGGCTGGTCCTAACCAATTTGTAAGAAACAAATGGCACACCAAGGAGCAAAATGTTGCAGTGGGAGATGTGGTTTGGCTAGCTGACCAAAATGCCCTGAGAGGTTAATACAAATTGGTCAGAGTGGTCAGTGTCAACACCGATGTTAAAGGTATTGTAAGAGATGTAAAAGTGAGAACCTTTCCCAGCTACCCTGTCTCGCTTGCCAAGCCAATCTGAAGAGGGGCCATGAAAACTAGCCGAGATGGAATCAAGAAGCTCTCATCAAAAATTCCTGCAACAATTCTTCATAGGGATGTCAGACGCCTTGTTATCTTACTTCCTGTTGAACAGCAAAAGGCATAGAAGAATGGTGTGACCTCCCGGTTGTAAAAAAACCAAGAGCTCAAGTGGGAGGTGTTGAGATAAATCTCAGACATTTATCCTGGAGTTCTTCACACCAACTACAAATCCCAGAAGGCATTATTGAGCAGAGCAGGCGCTAATCACAAAAGTGGGGACACCTGGAAGCTGCACTGGAGGCAGCACTTAAAAGGGTCTCACGCCACACTAAAAGGTACTCACTCTGGGAAATAAGAGCACTGAGGAACGAAAGAGAAGACAATTGACAAAGAAGACGATTTCAACACATTGTTCCTCCCAAAGACGTCACCGGTATGAAAGAAACTTTGATCTGATGGCGATATTTGTGTTTGTTTGAATTGTTTGCTAAATTATCTCCTTTTGTGTTAAAGGTTTTCAACCTAATCCTAATCCTGCTACTAATGCTAATGGCAATGCAAGACAAAAAATCTTGAAAATAAAATAAAGATTGAGGTGAAATGGAAGAGTTGATCTAGTGTCCTTTGGGGGTTTATGGAACCAGGCCATTTTTAAGTTGGGCAAGTGCTGAAATAAGGGAAAATAAAATAATAATAATAAAATAAAATAACTTGACACTTATAATCCCAATAGACTGCTCGGTTCTCAGAATGCTGGTTTAATTGTGGTCCTCAGAGTCACTAAAGGTAGAATGGGGGGGTGAACATTTAGCTAGCAGACCCCCTAATGTGGAACCAGCTCCCTGTCCAGGTACGTGAGGCTGACTCCATCTCTACTATCAGATCAGACTTCAAACCTTCCTCATTGAAAAAGCTGATAGTCAGTAATTGAAGTTTTAGCTATTATCCTAGACATAAGTATCATATGTAGAGGTTGTCTGATTATCTGGTGATCACCAGGCTGCTGGAACCCTGCTGGATCATGGCTGCCTCTCCTCTTCTCCCTGCCCCCCCTCCCCAAGACAATCAAGAGTTTTGGGTCTTTTGCTCTACACCCTCACCCAAGCTTGTGTCATGCTGGAGCCGCCCTCTTTACCCAGAGCCATCAAGAGGGCTCCTCTGCTGCCTTTGTGCTGGTATAGATGGCTCTCCTGCTCCTCTCACTTGTGATTCTGAGTGCAGTGTATGCTCTGTCAAGGGACTGTCCCGTGAAGCCCCTCTACCTGACCTTTTTTCCCCATGGCATCATGAGCTCCACCATGACGATGTTCTTAGTTGCCAGAGTGATATCTGGTCTCAGGAATCTCTTTGCAACAAGCTGGGGAAACTTGAGTTTGCTGCCCATTTCCAGTAACAGCTGTCAGTCCTCCGCAGTGTTGAGAAGCCCTGATGTTACTCTCATTGCTGTTCCCAGCTTCTCCCCAGCTCTGAAGCTGATGTTGTTGTTCGGGGATCTTGTCTTGATGGTGTTAGCACTGGTGTCACAGACCCCGTCAGGGTGGCTTCAGTTCAGGTTGGACCTTACCAGTGAGCTGCAGCTCCATCAGCTGGTCTGACCATCATTCGTGCTTCAGTCAGAGACAAGTGATCTCAGTCTGTTCAGGTTTTTGCTGTCCCACTGTTCTGCAATTGTGCAAGCAGTTTGTTTTCTATCAGCACCATAGCGGAGCTTCCATTCTTACCTTATCCTCAGTTTGGAAAATAAATGACACATTTAACCAATGACTAATGGTCTTAATTGGCTGTTCATTAGCAGAGAGCTTAAATGAGATTTTGTGACTGAAAGCATGGATTCCATCTGTTGCTTTATTATTGCTTTCATCTCCTGTGTGACAGCAAACATGCAGCAGCTTTTCACTCCAGCATTTACATCTGCTCATTTGTGGCTAATTACTCATCTTTCTGACAGAACGGCTCCAAATCTATGCTGTTGCCCTCACACAATTTTTGATATTCAAGAAAAATGTTTCCAAAGCCACCATCATTTTAACACTGCTTTCATACGTAAATATCTTGCTGTTTGATCGTGGCGTGTATTCTTCAGAGAAATCCAAACTTTTCAAAGCAAATATCTCTGCACAACTAGGTTTTTACCCCACAAGCCAGTGTGGAGCTTGAATTAGGTCCTACTGTGAGTGCTGCAGGAGACTCAGGCAACTATATTTATACATACACATGCTGAGAAATGTCAGAGATCAGTAATCCAAAGAGATCAACGCACACATTCCATTTTTATAGCCTGTATTACCTACTGGTTTTCACTGCTAAAATAATTTGTTTTGTAAATGTCAGATGCTGTTTTCCTGTCCCGGTGCACAAAATTATTTTACACTTTTTATGTGTGAGGCATGTGTGGTGACAGGGGTGCCCAGAATATTAAAAAAGTTTTTAATTTCACAAAAGCCAAGTCTGTAAATTATACTTGAAGGCCTGACCTCTTCCATCAGTACTGGATGTGCCCCCACCGCCATCCTCTTTCTTTTCCTTGCGTGTCACAGTGGAGCTCACAGAGCTGAAAGAGCCTGACACGGTGGGCTTGTGTTGGCACATTCACGCAGTTTAGACTCCATTAACCTCCAGGAGCATCGTGTCCTCTGGGAGCCGGAGACTGTCCTGAAATCAGAGCAAGAATAAAAATAATTTTAAAAAAAATATCAAGGCACAGGTGGTGTCCAGTAGAAAAATTATATTTAATCAACAATTCACGGCCTCTACGAGATGAAAACTAACCATCAATTAATCCGTTTGATCTTTGTGTTTCCTGTTTTTAATAACTGCTGGTTCAGGTTAAATCCGCAGCAGGGATTGAAAAATGGGTTGAAATTTGATGTTCTCCTGATCATCAAATTGTGATATGGGTATTTTAATTAGAAAGTCTGCTCAGATGAGCTGCTGTCTTAAGCAATCAAACAGGTGATAGCAGAGCTATGTTATATAATGGCGCACAGGATTAAAATAAGCCTCATAAGGACCCTCTCTGTTTTGCACTCTTTAGTTTTGAAGGTGTTTCATATCTGTGAGGACAAAAATGGTGAAAACAATGCATCAGTACAAACCGTGGTTTTTATTTGTCAGACCAGTGTAGGTACAACTACTATAACCAACATCTAAATGGTACATCTAAATCATTCCAAAAACTTACAACTGCAAATGGAATGAAAATCACATTTACCATCATAAAGATTAGTGATTTTGTTGCTGTCTGGTAGTTAAGTTGGCAGCTTTGTTTCTCTTTGATAAGGTTTTTTTATGACTTCTGTGTTATATTTGGGTTTTTTCCAGGACCCAAAAGCAGGCAAAATGCAGTGGTAAAAAGTCCAAATACTAAGTCTTTATTCAAAGATCATTTTGGCAGTCCTCCTGGACCACAGGAAAGCACTCATCCAGTCTTCCAGAGCGCAGAGAGCTCCAGCACGGCGCCAACACAGGAGTCAGGTCCTGCCCATTCTCCAGTCCAGCAAGGCGGCATGGAGACCTTGAACGAGCAGGGAGAAGCGTATCAACGAGTTGCAAACAAACAATGATGAGGAAACAGGTCTCAGCCCTACCATGGGAAACATGCAGTGCCAGCTGTAGCAAATATCGGCTCCTCGATGCCTCCTGCAGGAAGAAACACACACAACCACAACAACACACAACCACAACAACATACAACCTGGAACCCTGGACCCCAACATTACCTTCCCCCTCAACGGGCGCCTCCAGGTGCCCTACCAGGCTTGTCCGTGTGAGCACAGTAGAAGTCGCGGAGAAGGCTGTTGTCCAGGATGAAATGGCGGGGGACCCACGATCGTGCCTCCGGACCATACCCCTCCCAGTTGACCAGGTACTGGAACCTTCGTCGTCATCGGCGAACCGGAATGTGTAGGCGGGTGCCCCATCCACAACACGGGGGAACGGCAGGGGCTCAGATGGAGGGACCAGATCCAACTCAGCGACCAGCTTAACCTTGGAGACGTGGAACATGGGGTGCAGCTTGAATGCCAAGGAAAGCTTCAGGCAGACGGCTGCGGGACTCATCATCCACTCCACCTCGAAAGGACCAACGAAGCGCGGAGCCAGCTTCCGAGACTCTACCTGGAGTGGGAGGTCCTTTGTGGACAGCCAGACCTTCTGACCTGGCTGATACGACAGGCCTGGAGTCCGGCTGGAGTCCTATTGGCCTACTGTTGAGAGCACTGGGAGGCCCGCAGGAGTGCAGCGTGGACCTGCCTCCCCACTCTCCTGCACCGGCGTACGCCGGCCTGTACCGAGGGCACCGCCACCTCGTCCTCGGACAATGACCTCTGACAATGGGGACTGGTGGGAGGACTTTCCCCTGGCACACATGGGGAAGGCTGTTATGTAGTCCCTGGTGTCTCAGATAATGGAGGGCCACCAAAACCGCTGCTAAAGGAACTTTAGTGTCCGGTTGAATCCCAAGTGGCAGCTCAGCCACCTTCAGTAAGCGGCTGCTCCACCCTCGCTGTGTGAAGGAGAGGTATCGCAGATCTTTCCTTCTGACAGACTGCACAATAAACATAATGCCTGTTAGTCTGCAAACTAGTAGACATAAATAAATAACTGTTTTTACCACTGGACTCACACAATAACATTACAATTCTCTAATAACATTTCAACCATTTTGCTGAATAATATATATTCTGATATGCATGTCTGATCTGTACTATGTACCATGTATCCATTATCTTAGTTTATTATACATACATACATACATACATACATACATACATACATACATACATACATATATATATATATACAAAAAAAAATAAAAAAATCTCCTGCTCCCCCCTCCTTCCTTCAGACTCGGGTCCTCTACCAGAGGCCTGGGAGTGTGAGTGTTCTGCGCAGGATCTTAGCTGTTCCTAGGACTGCGCTCTTCTGGACAGAGATCTCTGATGTGGTTCCTGGTATCTGTTGAAGCCATCTACTCAGCTTGGGTGTTACTGCCCCTAGTGTCCCGATCACTACTGGGACCACTGTTGCCTTCATGCTCTACATTCTCTCCATCTCCTCCTTCAAATCAAATCAATTTTTATTTATATAGCCTCTTATACAATCAAAATTGTTTCAAGGCGCTTTCCAGAATCCCAGGGCCTAACCCCAGACAAGCAACAGTGGCAAGGAAAAACTCCCCTTTAACAGGAAGAAACCTTGAGCAGGACCAGGCTCATGTAAGGGGACCCTCCTGCTGATGGCTGGTTGGGTGAGGAGAGGAGAGGAGAGGAGAGGAGAGGAGAGGAGAGGAGAGGAGAGGAGAGGAGAGGAGAGGAGAGGAGAGGAGAGGAGAGGAAGAGGAAGAGGGAGAGGGAGAGGGAGAGGAGGAGCCCTTCAGCCCTTGGTACTTCTCCATCTTCTTGTGTTCCTTCTTCCTGATGTTGCTATCACTCGGAATTGTCCCCTTCCTTTCGCTTTGTGTACAAACTCGGGACACTAGACTTTGGGTGAAACCCTCCGTGCATGGTGAGGAACTTCCTTGTCTTGATGTCAGTGGCTTGTATCTCTTCCAGTGGCCAGGGTATTATGCCAGCAGGGTATCTGATTTCTCTTGGACCTGGATGAGGGAGAACATCAATCCACTATATATGGTATATGGTTCGACTATCTGAACCTCGGATTCAGGAGGAGCAATGTGGTTTTCGTCATGGGCATGGAACAGTGGACCAGCTCTACATATTTGCAGAAATATATAGAAAATCAAAGTTGAGCTGGTTCTGGCCCTGACACCTCGTCCACATCCCAGACCAGAGCTTCCCTGAGACATTGAAGATGAAGCCTCTTCCAGTGTTGTTTGGCCGGATAGATCATAGACGTTGGCTCATGTAGGTTCATGCTGAAATGGCAAACGTTCGTCTGTTTTATTCAAGCACTTCCTATCCATTATTCCTGCCTAAAGCTGCTTTACAGAACCAGAACCTCAATGAGTCCTGACATATCTGGTTTATCAACATCTGGGTACAAATGATGGCCTTCTGTATAACATACAGGACGTGTGTGTGTGTGTGTGTGTGTGTGTGTGTGTGTGTGTGTGTGTGTGTGTGTGTGTGTGTGTGTGTGTGTGTGTGTCCTGACAGCCATTTCCTGCTGTCTGCTGCCCCCATTAAAATTCCATTACATAAAAATATCTGCAGCGCGCTGATTCCATTTCACTCCCGACCAGAAGGACGATGGGGGAACGCATGATTTCCACACCATAAAATATCTCTCAGGACATTTGTGGACTGTTGCTCTGCTGCTATGGTGATGGGGCTGCTTACACTGGCTCAAAGGTCCCATCCATCCCTCCCTCTGACCTAAACTCTTCAGCTACATGTGTTTTTGACATGTCCTAGACGTCTTTACTGTCCACTGTGTAGTTAAATCATTTGTCCAGAAAACAGATTGCAGAGATTTATTTCACACTCTCTTGGTGCCATTATCCTGATATTGGAGTAAGAAAAACAACTAAACGCTGCTGATATCAGCAAACATCCATCGCTGATGCAGGATTTGATCTCTTGATCAGCCAGAGCTTCCATCAGGCTGTCCAGAGAGGTGAGTCGTCCTCCCTCACTTTTAATCCCACTAGGATCCAGGTCAGGTGAGGAAGGGAGAACCCTGTTGCAGATCCCAACAACTTCAATAAGCTCTGTCTCATCTCCAGATCAAGGACAACACGGTCTCCTCTCGTCGACCTCTCACTATCTAACCTCAGGTCCAGGCTGCTTTCTTCCAGCACAGAATCTCTTTGGGTTAAAATCCCCAGTCACTCCCTGGACTCCCCGGCCTGCTCAGCTCGACTGACTCAAACACACCATCTGTTCCCTCACAGTCTGCCATTATTATTATCGTCATTATTATAATAATTAGGCAAATTGGTTTCTGCAGAATTACATTATTTGCTGTCTATTTACTTTATGTTGTAGTTGAATTTCAGATAATTTTATCTTTGAGAAAAATAAACACTTTCACTGTGTGTGTTCATGTGTGCGTGTGTGTGTATAAACACTGGGCCTTTCTGAGCATGAATTTAATGTAGGCGATGCATCATGAACCTAAAGGAAGTCTGGCATCCTTGAAGTGGAGCAGAGGTCGTGGTGCGCCATGTTCCCTGAATAAAGCTGCTAAGTCATGAATATGCATCGTCTATGGTATGATGGGAGGGGGGGGGGGGGTGGAATTGAGCGCAGTCCATCGATTGTGAACAAAGTAAAGTCAGTTCATCAGCGTGAGGACAGAGGGAGGCTGAGGTGTTAGGCTCACGAGGACTGGCGGTCAAGTGTGGCGGAACCCCAAAGAAGGCAGACAGACACGGGAATTAAAAGTAACTGACGATTTTAATGAAACAACAAAAAAAGGACAGGAGGGAAGAAACTAAATGAGGGAGGCCGAGACAAACTATAGGGTGCGTGGGGGAATGTCTTGGATGCAGATGTTGGATGTAAATGAAGTGTGAATGCGTGAGTGCGTGTATGAAATATCAGTGGAGGGGGTGTTGTACATGTGCGTGATGCGGCAGACGAACCAAGTCCGAGATCCGGGGGTGAGAGTCCGTGGGGGAGTCCAAGTGTCCAGAGGCCAGGGGAAATCCGTCCGAGGAAGGGGAAGAGGAAGAGGGGCTAGGAAGGTTGCAGAGGAGCAGGGGGAGACGCTGGAGAATGCTGGGAGTCGCAGGGAGACACAGAGAGGCGCTGGGGTCGCTGGGGAGTCGCTGGGGAGCCTGGAGAGATGCTGGGTCGACGGTACGTGTTGCCAAAACATCAGTTAGATCAAGCACTGGCCTGAGTGCAGAGGGGCCTTTTATGGGTGCAGAGTCGTTTGGGTGGATTGGGTGCAGCTGGAGGAGAGGGCACGGGTGGTGGCGGTTGAGCTGACCTTCTGGCCAGGCCGGTAAGCAGGGGCTGGCCTCCTTCGCCGGTTGGCCGAACGCCGGGACTGCTCTGTGGCCCGCAAGATGGCTTTGCGGGCAGCCTTCCAGATGCGCCGACACCGGCGGAGATGGGCCCTGGTAGACGGCACTGCGATCTCCAGCTCCTGCTGGGGGAACAGAGGGGGTTGGTAGCCCAGGAAACATTGAAAGGGGGACATACCAGTAGTAGAGCTCTCCATGGCGTTGAGGGAGTATTCCACCCACGGCAGGAACTTGGACCAGGAGGCAGGATTGCTGGTGGTCACGCAGCGCAGGGCCGCCTCCAAAGCCTGGTTGGCCCGTTCGGCTTGTCCGTTGGACTGGGGGTGGTACCCAGAGGTCAGGCTGACCGTGGCCCCTATCCCCTTGCAGAAGGCCTGCCACACCCTAGAAGTGAATTGGGGGCCACGGTCGGAGACCACGTCAAGGGGGATCCCGTGGAGACGTACGACGTGGGAGACCAGGAGTTTGGCAGTTTCTGCAGCAGAAGGGAGTTTGGGGAGAGCGACAAAGTGGACCCCCTTGGAGAAGCGGTCCACAATGGTCAGGATGGTGTCGTTCCCCTGCGAGACGGGGAGGCCCGTCACAAAATCCAGGGCTATGTGAGACCAGGGTCGACTGGGGACGGGAAGGGGGTGCAGAAGGCCTGCTGGCGAGCGATGGGAGGCCTTGCTGCGGGCACAGACCGTGCAGGCGCCCACAAACTCCCGAACATCCTCTTGGAGGTTGGGCCACCAGAAGCGCCGCTGCACGAACGCCGCCGTCCGACGCACGCCAGGATGGCAGGCGAAACAACTGGAGTGGCCCCACTCTAGCACCTGCGGCCGGACGGAGGAGGGCACGAACATCCGGTCCCGAGGCCCGTTCCCAGGATCGGGCTCGTCTCTCTGGGCTTGCTCGACGGCCGTCTCGATCGGCCAGGAGATGACCCCTATGACCCGGGCCGGGGGAATGATGGTGTCAGGGTCCCTGGGGGCGCCGGGGAATTCCTCCGGAAACTGGCGGGAGAGGGCATCAGCCCGGATATTCTTGGAGCCTGGACAGAAAGTGAGGGTGAAGTCAAACCGACTGAAGAAGAGAGCCCAGCGGCCCTGTCTGGGATTGAGTCTCTTGGCCGTTCTCACATAGGTCAAGTTCTTATGGTCCGACCACACAAGGAACGGGTGCCTTGCTCCCTCCAGCCAGTGTCTCCACTCCACCAAGGCTGCATAGACCGCCAGAAGTTCCCTGTTGCCCACATCGTAGTTTCGTTCAGCCGGATCAAAACGGCGGGAAAAGTAGGCACATGGGTGAATCTTCTGGTCTGCCTCGGACCGCTGGGAGAGGACTGCCCCGATGCCCGCGTCCGAAGCATCGACCTCGACGATGAACTGCTGAGCTGGGTCTGGGTGGGCGAGCACCGGAGCCGTCGTGAACCTGTCCTTGAGGGCCGAGAAAATGGTCTCAGCCTCCGGTGTCCAGGTGAAAGGGCGCGAGGTGGAGGTGAGAGCGGAGAGAGGGGCAGCCACTTGGCTGAATCCTTTGATGAACCGCCGGATGAACCCAAGGAACCGGCGAAGCTGAGTGCGGTCGGTGGGGCGTGGCCACTCCACCACAGCCTGGATCTTGGCCGGATCTGCGCGCACCCGCCCCTCCTCCACGATGTAGCCGAGGTACCCCACTGAGGCGGAGTGGAAGACGCACTTCTCAGCTTTGATGAAGAGTCGGTTCTCCAAAAGCCGTTGGAGGACCAGGCGGACATGCTGGTGGTGCTCCTCCATGGTGCGGGAGAAGACCAAGATGTCGTCCAAGTAGACCACCACAAAGACGTTGATCATGTCTGGGAGCACGTCGTTGACCAACTCCTGGAAGACGGCGGGGGCGTTGGAGAGGCCGAAGGGCATGACCAGATATTCGAAGTGCCCGAGGTGAGTGTTGAAGGCGGTCTTCCATTCGTCCCCTTTCCTGATCCGCACCAGGTGGTAAGCGTTGCGGAGGTCCAACTTGGTGAACACCCGGGCATGAGTGAGGGGCTCGAACGTGGAACTCATAAGGGGAAGAGGGTACTTATTCTTAACTGTGATGTCGTTAAGTTTGCGGAAGTCGATGCAGGGCCTCAGGCCGCCATCCTTCTTGGCTACAAAGAAGAAGCCCGCTGCTAAGGGGGATGATGATGGTCTTATGATACCAGAGGCGAGGGATTCTGTGATGTAATTGCGCATCGTCTCCTTCTCTGGGATGGAGAGATTATAAAGTCGACCCGTGGGGTAGGGAGCCCCGGGGAGGAGGTCGATGGGGCAATCATAGGGCCGGTGAGGGGGAAGGGACAGAGCATTGTCCTTACTAAACACTGGGGCTAAATCATGGTAGATAGGGGGAACACCAGTGAGATCCGGGGGAGTGAGCGCGGGCCTGGGATTACTGGATGGAGAGGGGGCGGAGCGAAGGCAGTTGGCGTGACAGGCCACGCTCCAACCCAGGATCCGACCAGAAGCCCATGAGATGTGGGGGTCGTGCCTTTCCAACCACGGTCTTCCTAACACGAGTGGAGCGGTGGGGGCGTGCAAAACCAGGAAACGTGTACTCTCTGATTACCCGAGAGTGTTAGGGTGAGTGGGATGGTGCGATGAGTGATGTTACCCAGAGAGCGGCCAGCGATTGCCTGGGGGGACAGGAAGCGATCGAGAGGAACCAGGGGAACGCCAGCCTGACGCGCGAGAGAAAAGTCCATCAGGGACTCATCAGCCCCAGAGTCAATGAGAACACTCACCGGAATAGACTCCTTATCCCAGGAGAGTGTTGCGGGGAAGAGGCGGTTGTGTTGCTCGGTGGGTTGGGGAATCACAGCTCGGCTCACCAGTACTCCCCCTACTGGTGAGCAGGACCTTTTGGTCGGACGGGGCAGGCTTTGATGAAGTGGCCATTGTTTCCGCAGTACAGGCACAGCTGGTCAGAGTCTTTGCTCCCGCTCCTGCCGTGAGAGACGGGACCGGCCGATCTGCATGGGTTCCTCTCCGGCTCTGGGGGAGGAGTGAGCTGGGGGTAGCAAGGGGATGTGAGGAGGCGGGGCGGCAGTGCTGGTAGGGGAGAAGTCAGGGGCAGAGGGAGTGCGGTGGGAGAGTTGGCGGTTAGAACCGCCAGCACGTTGGGCGCGCTCCTGGCGGCGCTCCCGTAGTCGTTCATCCATCTGGAGCGAGAGGGTGATCAGCTCGTTGAGTGACGAGGGGCGGTCCCTCACAATCAGGTCCTTGATTGCCTCACTCAGGCCCCGTCGATAGGCGCTACGGAGCGCGGTCTCGCCCCAGCGGCTCTCTGCAGCCAGGATGCGGAACTCAAGGGTGTACTCCGCAACCGACCGTGACCCCTGCTGGAGGGCGAGCAGACGACTCGCGGCGTCTTCACCGTAGGTGGGGTGCTCGAACACTGCCTTGAACTCCCATCGAAAGGCGCTGTAGTCTGAGGAGAGGCGGGGGTCCAGGTCGACGGCAGCTACGGCCCAGCTCAGTGCCTTGTCGGCCAGTAGGGAGGTTAAAAATCCAACCTTGGCCTCGTCGGAAACAAATCTGGAGGGCTGATGGCGGAAGAGCAGCTCACATTGGTGGAAGAACCCCTTGCCCTGGTCGAAATCCCCGCCGAAAACACGGGGGCTGGCAAGGTTGGGCTCGGCTCGGGAGGCGGGAGAGATGGGGAGAGATGGGTCTGGTGGATTAGGGGGCGGTGCTTTGGATTGGGCTGGTGCCGCAGCCCCGCCGGGGTCGCTGCCTAGATTCTGCTGAATGGAAACCAAAATGGTTGCCATGGCGGCCATCTGGTTGAAGAGGGCGGACAGGGTACTGGAGGTGGTCTGGGAGGAGCTCTGGAGCTCGGAAATCTGCCCTTGGATTGTGGGGAAGGCCTTGGTTAGCTCAGACTGAAGGGAGGAGAGCTGGGCAGCGTGGGCCTCCACTTTTCTTTCAGGGGAGGGTAATGTGGGGGCTCTGGGGCCGCCCGTCTGCCCTGGGGTTCCACCTTGACTCATCTTGGCTTGATCTATCTGTTAGGCTCACGAGGACTGGTGGTCAAGTGTGGCGGAACCCCAAAGAAGGCAGACAGACACGGGAATTAAAAGTAACTCTGACGATTTTAATGAAACAACAAAAAAAAGGACAGGAGGGAAGAAACTAAATGAGGAGGGAGGCCGAGACAAACTAGGGTGCGTGGGGGAATGTCTTGGATGCAGATGTTGGATGTAAATGAAGTGTGAATCGTGAGGGTGTGTGTGTGAATGCGTGAGTGCGTGTATGAAATATCAGTGGAGGGGGTGTTGTACATGTGCGTGATGCGGCAGACGAACCAAGTCCGAGATCCGGGGGCGAGAGTCCGTGGGGGAGTCCAAGTGTCCAGAGGCCAGGGGAAATCCGTCCGAGGAAGGGGAAGAGGAAGAGGGGCTAGGAAGGTTGCAGAGGAGCAGGGGGAGACGCTGGAGAATGCTGGGAGTCGCTGGGAGACGCAGAGAGGCGCTGGGGTCGCTGGGGAGTCGCTGGAGAGATGCTGGGTCGACGGTACGTGTTGCCAAAACATCAGTTAGATCAAGCACTGGCCTGAGTGCAGAGGGGCCTTTTATGGGTGCAGAGTCGTTTGGGCGGATTGGGTGCAGCTGGAGGAGAGGGCACGGGTGGTGGTGGTTGAGCTGATTGCACAGGAGGAGGTGGGGCCAGAGTAGGAGTCACAACATGAGGTCCATCAAACCATGAGACTACAGCAGCATTCATTTCCCACAGAACCCGCAACCTTCAGGGAAGGTGTGTGTGTGTGTCTTCTGCCTTTTGTTACTCAGAATAGGAATATTCACAGTAGAGAATGTTTTGACATCATAAACTGGTTTATTTTAGCTCATCTAACACTGATTGTGCATTAAAATTATGGTGTCAGCCTGGTGAAGGTCTCCAGGCCAAAGGTGTCTTCAGCCAAGGTCAGCTAGACAAAAAGTGTAGCCTTTGCTACGAGGGAGAAAATGTTTTTAAAGAAAAACTGGGAAGGGGTCCTAGAGTCTGTTGAGGACCATCTGAAGAGGTGGAGATGGCTGTTACCCTGCATGTCATATAGCGGTAGGACACTAATGATCAATAGTCTGGTGTCCTCTTACCACAGGATGGCTGCCGAGGACCCCCCTCCATCCTGCTGTCCCAGGTCCAGACTGTTTTAGTAGCTTTTTTCTGGGGCAGACTACACTGGCTCCCACAGGCAGCACTGTTCACACCTCACAAAGACAAGTGTCACAGAGGTCGTCTAGGTGAGCAAGAAGATGAAGGTTGAGGACTGCGCGGACTCTGATGTGGTTCTGCTGAATGGTCAGAGCCATAATCCTCTTGGATCCTATTTTTACAGAGAAATGAAAGATATGGAGCATTTCACTAGGACATGGACCTGTGGTGGTGTCCTGTGCTCCATACATGAAAAAGAACTTGCTACCTGAAGCTACCTTTTGTCTGCTTTTATTCCATTACCCCCCCACCCCCCACCCCCCACCCCCGAGTGTGTTGTTTCTCGTTGGCATATGTTGGACATTAAGTACAGCTGCTGAATTAATTAGTGTCTTTTTATTGAGTGGTGAGACACACTGAGGAGTTTGTGCTGACATTTTTACTCTATTGGCATCTTCAGAAGATGAATTCGGCCCAAGGTGATTTCCATTCGGCAAATAGATATTATAATGCCTTAAGGTTATGGATTAAACAGCTGATGCAGGACCTGGTGAGCAGGGAAAATGAGGCGCTGGCACAGGAACAACCTGAGACCGTCCCCCTCTCTCTCTCTCTCTCACACACACACACACACACACACACACACACACAGAGTAACGCTGTCAGGTCTGTTGTTGACCAAGTCAGTTGTTTTTTATTAACAGGTTACAAAGCCCTAAAACATCACTTGTCATCCATCATCTCTGTCCTGTTCTGAGCCTTGATGGTGCAGCAGAAACACAAACCACACAGACTTCAGTATCTTATCCTTTTCTTTATTTGGAAGTAAACGCTCCTGCAATTGACAGTAAAATTAGGCTGTTAAAAGAGGAAGAATTTCATACAGTGTGTGGAAAAGGGTGTATGAGAAAAAGAAGAGTATTAATGGAAAAGCTTTATAATGTAATAATGTTGAGAATAGAAACTATTTGAAAGTTGTTAGACCCATGAACCCCTTTGTTGTAGCTTTAGCTTGCTCCACTCACCGTGGAGGTTACCATCGGTGTCCTAAGCTACCCTTGAGGGTGAACGCGTTACAGCGTGCACTGAATTTGAGGTTTGCAAGGCCAAGTACCACAGTAGCCGTGGTGTTTCAGGCAGAAAGACTGAAAACAAAGGTTTCAGGCTGTAACACTCACAAATTACAAAAACACTAATTACAAGTTGTAAATATGATCCTTTATCATTGATCTTTTGACAATGCCACAGTCAAGGCTCGCTGTGCCCGAGGCTGACACACAGCCACCTCATCCAATTTTGCTCAGGGGTCAATAGGAAGTCGACAGGCTGTGGAGGGGATTGGGAGTATCCCTGATGGATGTGATCTGAACCAGTCCAGTGCTCTTTTCTCAGTGACCTACTCCAGTCTGGATGCAACTGCGTCAAATGCAGCTATGTCAAATGCAGCTGTCTCAAATGCAGCACTGAGGTCCAGCAGAACCGGTACAGGAACCAGTTTATTGTCTAAGCAGATAAGGAACTTAAACAACCGTCAGTACTGAATGTCAGTAATGACACAGGAACGTTTGATTTGTGGAAAAAGCTCACGGTGAAATGTCAGAAAGAATAAAAGGAAAAATCCATTTTTCTAATGATGTCAGGGAAGAAAAGAAGGGAGGAGGAAAATCAGTGGTTTGATTGAGCTCCACAATACGCAGAGTGCCACGTGGCTGCTCCATCCACTCTCTTGTGCTTTGTGCAGCCAGGAACTGACGTTTTTACTCCACTTTGACTGTGTTAGCAAGCGAAAAGAATTAGCAAACCTCTGTGATTAGATGAGCAGCTTGTAGCTCTGCTGAGCCAGTTAATTAAATCATAAATGAGTGTGTGTTGTCCTCTCTGTTCCAGAATCAGAGTTCTGCCACTGCAGTGCAGGCAGGTCTACACTCTGGGCAGCAAAAATGATAAGAACAGAACACAAAAGTGTGATCATGCACGGGAGAAGCACTTAGCTGCAAACTGTACATGAAGGTTTGACCTGATGCAGCAGGTTCCTCACAGCTCACTATAGCTCCTATACGGTATTTAGAGAGGAGGAGTTTTCTGCCGTTGTGCAGTTGTGTTAATTTCATTGTTTTCATTGCTTCATTGTTGGTCTCTTCAGTGTCACAAGTTTGTTTCATTAAGAATAAACTCCTCATTAACTAAATAAATTGTGGTGCCTGATGTTCTGCATGGATGTTCCAGACAAGAAGAACAATAACTGGACTTCTATACTTACAGCTTTTATTCCAAATAAGACAGCGCAGCACAACATTACAAAGACAACAAACAAACAGGATGAATATTTCCTGACCTCTAAAAAGACAGACGGACAGAGGGACGGAGGGACGGATGCACAGACTGTTGCAGGAATCCAAAAGCTATTTGTGTCAGACAGAAATGCGACAGCAGGAGTGGGATGCGTGAGCATGGATGCAGGGACCCTGCTTGGCAGTTGTTCCAGCTGTCAGCATCTGCGGGACAAATGTGGGACGGACAGGCTTGGGGAACATGACCCCTGCACACTCTGTCTGCATCCCCCCCATTCACACACCAAACAGCAGTAAGTGATTACAGTGCTATCATTCATGCAAGTACATGCATTTGGTTCAGTGCTTGCTCAAGGACACATGTCCAGAATTGAACCAATGATGTAAGATGCCCGATACAACAACCAATCCAGTAAAACAGCAGCAGTACAAGCCTGAGCAGACCTCTGGGGGAGGTGCAGGATGGGTGTCCTGGAGACCCACCACGAGGAGAAGCACTCTTGCATTTAAATCCAGAAGAGAAATGTTGCTGCAGATGGGAAAGGACCTGGGCCTGGCTTCTCCTGATGTGCTGTATCAGCTCCATGAACATCAGCTGGAGGGGTGAAACCCTTCCTCAATCCAACTCAAGTTGGAAACTATTATTGGGTCTTCCTTCTCTGGTTCCTCTCAAAGACCACCAAGGGAGAAATTTTGAAGCAGATCACTGGGCTCCTGTGACAAAACCTCCACCTTGACCAGAACCAATCTGGTTTCAAGCTTGGCTCCCGCTAGGCAATGGCCTTGGTGTCTATGATGAAGACCTTCAACTCAGGTGTCTCCTCAGTCTTCGCTTCAGTTTTCTACACTTCTCAGCTGCATTTGATCCAGTTGATCCTTCTCTCCATTCTCTCTGGCCTGGGCATCACTGGCAGAGCACTTTCTGGGTTTGAATCATCCCTATATGGGGATCCACCCAGGGTGTCTTGACCAGGTCAGCTTTTGGCTCCTCACCTGGGGCCTCATGGAAAAAGACTTTTGTGGATTTCATACTGAAACCTGGTGTACACTCAAATCCAGAACGGTACATTCGTACAAAAAAAGAGGTATGAAAGTGTGTGTATGTCTCAGTCCGAGCACATTTGTTTACATCCCAATCAGCTGGACCCGAGTGCTTATGTTCGGGCTGTGGTGCACATGGTCTTCAACCAGCTGAAGTGGGTCCACACCACCTGACTGCTGACGGAGATCCACCGGCTGCCTGTAGCCGCCCACATTAAGGTCAAGTCACTTGTGCTAACCTACAGAGCACCAGGGATCTGCTCCTTCGTACTTGAACAGTCTTGTTGGAGCTGTTCTACAATTCGACTCCTCACATGATCATCAGGCAGTCCAGACAATGGTCATAGCTTTGATCCCCTGATGGAGGAACGACCTCCAGAGCTCTGCCAGAGCAGGAGCTCATCTGACAGGCCTCTGTCACCCCACTGGGTCATGGTTTCGTTTCCTCTCCTCTCCTCTCCTCTCCTCTCCTCTCCTCTCCTCTCCTCTCCTCTCCTCTCCTTACAGGTATCGCCGCCTTTGGTGCTGCATGATGACCTCCGGCCACGCTGACCCACTCGGCCGGCGGCTTGCATAAAAAGTGTATTTTTGTATGTGTTTCTGTGCTCTGTGCCCATCCTCTCCTCTCATCTCCATTCTATCCTCTACCTGTCATCCCCCCTTCTCCTCTCTTTACCCAGCCGGCCATCAGCAGGAAGGTCCCCCTACATGAGCCTGGTCCTGCTCAAGGTTTCTTCCTGTTAAAGGGGAGTTTTTCCTTGCCACCGTTGCTTGTCTGGGGTTAGGCCCTGGGATTCTGGAAAGCGCCTTGAAACAATTCTGATTGTAAAAGACGCTATATAAATAAAGATTGATTTCATTTGAGGAGCAACCCTCTCTACCTTCAAAACGCTCTCGAAGACACAGCTCTTCTGGGAGCTCTTGTTCTCCTAACGGCACTTATCGTTCTCCTCCTCTCTTTACTCTCCTCCCCTCTTTACTGTCTTCCTCTCTTTTCTCTCCCCTCTTTCCTCTCCTTCTCTCTTTACTCTCCTCTCTTTACTATCTTCCTTTCTTCTCCTCCTCTCTTTGTCCTCCGCTCTTTACTCTCCTCCCCTCTTTACTCTCCTCCTCTCTTTACTGTCCTCTGCTCTTTACTCTCCTCCCCTCTTTACTCTCCACCTCTCTTTACTCTCTGCTCAACCGTATTTCCAATATTTTAGACTTAATAATCTGAGTATGTGTTTGCATATTATTATTGTTATCATCATCATCATCATCATCATCGTTATTATTATTGAAAATAATAGTGATAGTAGTATTAGTATTAGTATAGTTGTTGTTTTATCGGCTTCCACAAGCGTCACAAAATAGGTTGGTAGAGTTTTGACCCATTTTCAGTTTCAGTCATGAGATGCTCTCAGAAGTTCACATTAGCATTTTGAGAGTTGAAGAAAGGCAGCAAGAATGGTGTGATTCAAGCTGGTTTTCCCGACTGAGATGGTTTCTTTAGAGAACTTTAATTGGTGATGGGAGAGAAATCTGCCTCAATTATTTCATGTTGTGCTGAAAGTAAGCACTTCTTCTCAAACTGCCCTCGATGCCCCATATCCCCCTCCCTGCCACCACTTCTCTCAGTTTGTCCTCTCTCACCATCTTGCTCCTTCTGTCTGTGTGGTTTCTTCGCCTCCTCTCTTTTACCCCCCGACGGTACCTCCTCATCATCTGCTGCTGAAAGAATATGCTGCCATCTCATTTGTGAACAATGAGTGTCGTCAGCACACAAAAGAGCCCAAAGCAGAAAGGAGAGGCCTGAAGAAAGACTGGCTGAGGGAAGGGAGGACAGAAACCAAGGCATCTTGTTACGATTTCCTGATTTCTTTCCCTTCTGAACAATAGAGATCATTAAATATTCATGGCACACAGAGACCTAGAAATATACAGAGAATTGCTCAAAAGCACAAAATCTGTACTTTCCAGCTATAACTAGTTTATTTCCAGTGTTGAGGCCTCTGTGTACTGTACTGGGAACTGGGTACTGGGAATTTGTGCACAGCTACAGTACTTTTATGAGCTTCTATTTCAGTTACAGGTACAGTGTAAACCATTTTATCGTTAAACTTATACACCTTTACAAATACAGGTGATCTACCTGGGGAGATGATCCAGGTAGTTCCAGCAGGGAGGAGACTCTGAGGCAGGTAAGGGAACACTGGAGGGACTACACGTTCCATTGAAGCCTTCAAATGCACAGATGTCCTCTTAATTGAGGAGTCCATGTTCAGAAAGCAAAGAGGATGTAAGAGAATACAGTTGCCAGAGCAGGTCTGAACCCTGTGAGCTTCTCTGACAGTTCTTCTGACACCCCCACTCTGAGACACTCACTACGTTACCTGGGCAGTGCTCTGAAAGTATTCTGACACCTCCCCCTACAACCAGAACACCTTACATGGTTTGTCTGCCCTGGGGGTCAAACTGACAACCCTCTGCTCTTCAGCCCAGTTTTCATTAGCCTGAGCTAGCAGCGCCCCCACTAGCACTGCCTAAGGTCCAGCAGTGACAGCTGGACAGCTTGTTGAGCAACATTATTTTGACAGTACGCAAGTCAGCAAACAACAGTGCACAAAATCAGGCCACAAAAAATCAACTGGATTTGAAGAGTCTAACTGTTCACTGTTCTTATGGCATTTTAAGATTGCACGTTTTTTAATGAGGCGACCAAAGATAAGTGTTCTCTGATGGTAGATCTTGAGTCCCTTGTTCAGAGGGCAAAAATGTAATTACTGAATATCTCTGTGTGATGGTGCAGGTCCAAACCATCCCGCAGTTCTTGTCTGGAGAGTTTTACTTTGACCTTTGAGGTTTAAGAAAATCATTTCAAGCCGCAGCAACATGATGTAAAATGATAGTGGGGTCATTTGAAGGAGATCTTCTGTCCCCTTGTTCAGGCTCATTTCCACATCAAGGTTGAGTGGTGATGTTGCTCTCTGGTCTCACCTTGAGATGGGCCATAACATCTTCAAGAGGGCCAAGCAGGGTTACATCATCAATAAGACATTAGCATTCCTGTGTCATCTCCCTGAAACACACTTTCATGAGGGCTGCCTAGTGTTAAATACTGCTCACATTCCATCCATTCACCCTGATTTCACGGGGTAAGCTGTTTAGTACTCAGAGTGATGGCTTTAACTATATAAATCTAATATTTTCCTATTCCCTAAAAAAGTAAACTTAGTAAGTCACACGTCCAGATGAAAACAACCCTCATCTTTACATTTCTAACTTCTTACACATGAACTGTGAAAGAAACAGCAGAGGTGAAGGTTGTAATGGCCTTTATTGATTGGTCTCTATCTATCTATCTATCTATCTATCTATCTATCTATCTATCTATCTATCTATCTATCTATCTATCTATCTATCTATCTATCTATCTATCTATCTATCTATCTATCTATCTATCTATCTATCTATCTTAAATAGTGTCTGTTACAATCCGAATTGTTTCTAGGCATTTTACAGAATCCCAGGGGCTGACCCCCAACAAGCAACAGTGGCAAGGAAAAACTCCCCTTAAACAAGAAGAAACCTTCGGCAGGATCGGGCTGATGTAGGGGGACCCTCCTGCTGATGGCTGGCTGGGTAGAGAGAAGGAGGAGGACAGGTATAAAAGAGAATAGGCAGAGATCAGGGAAATACATTACTTATAATAAACTGCTGGTGTAAGAGTAGAGTGGGTTAGCAGGGTCTGAGGTCAGGAGGTCAGCATACAGCTATAAAGGGCACGATACCTTTAGCTGGATACGGGGGGGCAGAGAAACTACACAAGAAATAACATCATCACTGATCTACTTAGAGAGGAGAGGAGAGGAGAGGAGAGGAGAGGAGAGGAGAGGAGAGGAGAGGAAGACTGGGAAGGAAGTGGCATTCTTGTAAAATAGATAGCTATCATGTAGCCTGGAAAGACTGTCTATTAGTTTACAAAAAGACCCTTCGCAAGGCTAGAACAGCTTATTTTTCTTCTTTAATTGAGGAAAATAAGAGCAACCCCAGGTTTCTTTTCAGCACTGTGGCCAAATTAACCAAGAGTCACAGTGTTTTAGATCCATGTATCCCTTCTTCCCTTAGTGGTGAAGACTTCATGAGCTTCTTCACTGATAAAGTTCTAGCTATCACAGAGAAAGCCAACCAGGCCATCCCAACAACTGGACCATCACCAGATGTGCTGACTGTGGGAACATACAGGTTCTCCAACGAGCCCTTAAACTCCTTCAGCCCTATATATTTTTCTGAGGCGTCATCGCTAATTCAGAAATCCAAGACCACCACATGTCATTTAGATCCCATCCCAACACACTTGCTGAAGGATGTTTTACCATTGATAGGCAGTTCTGTCCTGGACCAGATCAATGGTTCTTTAGTGTCAGGTTATGTACCCCGGTCCTACAAGGTGGCAGTGATTAAGCCGTTGCTTAAAAAACCATCACTGGATCCTGATGTATTAGCAAATTATAGGCCAATTTCCAACCTTCCTTTTATCCCAAAAGTTCTTGAGAAGGTGGTGGTGACTCAGTTACTGGAGCACCTGCAGAGGAACAGCCTGTTTGAGATGTTTCAGTCAGGCTTTAGAGCTCATCACAGCACAGAAACGGCACTTCTTAAAGTTACTAATGATCTTCTCATAGCTTCAGATCATGGACTGGTCTCTATGCTGGTTCTGCTGGATCTCAGTGCTGCTTTTGATACAGTTGATCACAACATCCTGTTACATAGACTGGAACATGTGATTGGGATTAAGGGACAGCACTAGACTGGTTTAGATCATATTTATCTGATAGATACCAGTTTGCTCATGTCCATGGTGTTCCCTCCTCATACAGTAGGGTTAGCCATGGAGTTCCTCAAGGTTCTGTACTTGGACCAATCCTCTTCACCTTGTACATGCTTCCCTTAGGGAACATTATTCGGCAGCATGGGATAAATTTTAATTGTTATGCTGATGACACCCAGCTTTATTTATCCATGAAACCAGAGGAGACAGAGCAGTTAGTGAAGCTTCAGACCTGTCTTAAAGACATAAAGTCCTGGATGTCTTCAAATTTCCTCCTCCTTAACTCAGGAAAAACTGAGGTCCTGTTTGGTCCTGAACTTCTCAGGGATAGATTAGATCACATGATCACTCTAGATGGTATCTCATTAACATCTAGTCTCTCTGTGAGGAATCTAGGAGTAACTTTTGATCAAAATCTCTCCTTCAACTCACACATTAAATTAGTCTCTAGAAGTGCCTTTTTTCACCTGAGGAACATCACAAAGATTAGGAAGCTACTGGCACGGCATGATGCTGAAAAGTTAATTCATGCTTTTGTTACTTCCAGGCTGGACTATTGTAATTCTTTATTATCAGGGTGTCCAAACAACTCTTTAAGAAGCCTACAGTTGATCCAAAATGCTGCAGCCAGAGTTCTGACAGGTATTGACAAAAGAGATCACATAACTCCTGTAATGGCGTCGCTTCATTGGCTGCCCGTTAAATTTAGAATAATTTTTATAACCCTTCTTTTGACCTCCAAGGTCCTCAGAGGCTTAGCTCCATCCTACCTGGAGGAGCTAGTGATACCTTATCAGCCCAATAGACTGCTCCGCTCTGAGAATGCTGGTCTACTTGTGGTTCCCAGAGTTTCTAGGGGTAGAATGGGGGGCCGAGCATTTAGCTACCAGGCCCCCCTGCTATGGAACCAGCTCCCTGTCCAGGTACGGGAGGCTGACTCCATCGCTACTTTTAAGATCAGACTTAAAACCTACCTCTTTGAAAAAGCTTATTGTTGCTAATTCTGTAGTTCCAGTTACTATCATAGACAGACAAATTATCATACTTAGGGGGTCGTCTAATCGTTAGGTCACATCTTAGCTATGCTGTTATAGGCCAAGGCTGCCAGGGTCCGGAAACATGATCACCTGACAGGCCTCTGTCAACCCCCCCCCCCCCCACTGGGTCATGGTTTCCTCTCCTCTCCTCTCCTCTCCTCTCCTCTCCTCTCCTCTCCTCCTTCACATCAAGCAGACTAGTTATGCTGATTCCTGTGTAGTTTTTCTACCCCCCCCCCCCCCTATTCATTTACAGGTATCGCCGGAGCTGCATGATGACCTCCGGCCCCGCTGACCTGTTGTATAGTGTATTTTTGTGTGTGTTTCTGTGCTCTGTGCCTCTCCTCTCCCCTCTCTTTACCCAGCCGGCCATCAACAGGAGGGTCCCCCTACATGAGCCTAGTCCTGCTCAAGGTTTCTTTCTGTTAAAGGGGAGTTTTTCCTTGCCACTGTTGCTTGTCTGGGGTTAGGCCCTGGGATTCTGGAAAGCACCTTGAAACAATTTTGATTGTATAAGATGCTATATAAATAAAGATTGATTTGATTTGATTTGATTTTAGGAGAGGAGAGGAGAGGAGAGGAGAGGAGAGGAGAGGAGAGGAGAGGAGAGGGGAGGGGAGGGGAGAGGACCCAGTGGTGTAACAGAGCAGGGTCAACTGCAGATGAGGTGGCAGAAAACAGGTTGAGTTCAGAGGAGGCAGGTGGATGCTGGTGGAGGACCAGAGGGGAGTCGAGCCTGCTGGTGGTCTGAAAACAAGACACACACTTTGCTAGAAGGTTCAAACTCCTCTGAATTAAAGACTTCTGGCAGGAAGATCCTAGCAGAGTGGAGCTACAGCTCCTCAGACTCTACCTGGACAGGTAGGTTCCACGTGGGGAGCCACCACCTCCTGCTAGACTGATCCAGGAGTCCAGCATTGCTCAGTTGTGGCTGTGTAACAGTCCAAGAGGCTCAGGCGAGCAGCAAGGAAGCAGAGCAGTTTTAGGAGAACATTGTTCTGAGATGGCGGAAGCCTGGATTTTGGAGGAACAATCTGGAGCCACCGCAGGCAGACTCCAACATCAGCAATCATCAGGATTTGAACACACAATGGTGAAACAGGCCGTTTCTGGTGTTGGCCAACAGCTGTCAATGATCCCATCTATCAACTGGATAGTGTGCTGGATGCTGTGCTGGCCCAGGATGGACTGGAGAAGAAGAGCGGGAGCTCCACACTGCAACCCTCATGGATGGATGGCAATGACAGAGGTGATGCTGCTGGCTGGAGATGGGCTGCTGCATATTTGACACATGAAACTGAACTTTAATGTGAAAGAGATTAGCATTCCTCCACAGTCTCAGACGACTCACACATGAGCTGCTGCTTCAGAGGTACCAGGTGAAATCTGGAGAACAAGATCAGAGCTCAGCTACGGCTGTCAGGACAGTTTGGGCTCTGTTCTGGTTTCACTGACGAGTGATATTATTTTGGCCCACATGGGTTTGATATGTGGGTTAAAGATGTGTTGCTGGAGGTTTAGACCTGGCAGCCTCTTGTCCGTCATCACGGGTCCAGGCTGACTCACTGTCATTATTGCTAAGCTATAGAAGAATAGAAGAATCCAGAATACACTTAATGAAATGGGAGGTTCAGATCTTCGAACCTTTGGGCAAACATTTGGGAGGCGTTGGAGCCTCCTTCACCAGTTTATGTAAATATGCCTGGCTTTGCAGCTTCACCTCAAGGGCAGCAACAGAGCCTGCTGCCTTCAATATTCATCTACCAAACATCATCTTACATACATTAAGCTGCTTAACTTTTGTCAACAACCTCCTTTGATACAGTTTGCAAGAAAGGAAAATATTTAATTTAAATCTCTATTATGTTCCTAATTCATTTGTCCTGGTGAGGCAGAAAACTTGAAAGTGGGCTTCAGTGCCAGGTCCCTGAGGGACTGGGTGTACCATGAGAGCTGAAATTATGCACGCACACGCACACGCACACACACACGTGCACACAGTCATCCTATAAATGTGGGGAGCGTCAGTGAAGAGAACTGAAGGGAACGAATGCCCTCATCCTGTCATTGCTGCGCTAAAACACAGAAATGCCCGTGCTGCTCGCTGCCTTTCATGTCCTCTGGATTGAATAAACACTCAGCTTAGCGAAACATCAATAGCATTTTTAACCTTTTTAAGAGCTCACAAGTGGCTGCAAGCACTCAGCTCCACCAAACCATTTCTCTTCATTTGAGTCATCGATCCAGCAGCGCTAACATCTCTCTCCGTGTCTGCTACTTCATCTCTGTCTTCCTGTGAAGGCTATTTCATAAAATATTTGGGAGCCTAAAATTTAGCCGAAAAGGCTCAGAGAAGTTCCTGAGGAGAGGAATGTGTAAGCATGACCCCACACAGAGGGTTAATTTAGCAGGATGAATGAAGGAGCGGGCCCACCAAGGACTCATTCCATCGGTCCGTTCCTCTAAACCAAGAAGAAAAGACCTGGTGAGCTGGGGGTTACATGGGGGATGTATTTATTTAGTCATTTAAAATGACAGCTCGTCAAATTTATTGTATTGTCTCCATCAGATCATATAATCCCTTCAGGACAATTCTATCCTATTTAATGAATGATATTGAGGAACCATCAGAAGGAACGAATCAGCTCAGGACTCCATCCTGAGTTCTCTGCGTTCCTCTAAAGTTTAGAGGAACGCATCCCTTATTGGTGTCTGCTCTTTGTCCCACCTCCCACAGATGAAATCAACATTGGTATGCTCATTTAAATGTTAAATCAACACTGAGGGAACAAATTAAAAGAAGTGATTGTTTGTGGTGGAGCTGCAGCTCAGCCTGGTGAGCATCCAGCAGAGCTGGGAGGCTGCTGGAGCCCACCAGAAACAACAGCAGCCTCCCACACACAGATGTTGATGAGCTGATCTCTGATGGCCTGAGGACCAAAACATCTTCATCGGTTTTGTTTTGAGTCATCGCTGCTCAGCTCGATTGAAGTGAACGTCCTGCAGCATTAACTAAAGTTATCAACGTTAGTACTCACAGCTACACCAGCTAACTTTGGCACAAAGCTGGAACAACACACACCTTTTATTGTTCCAGTTTTATGGGACGATTCAAGAAACAGACAATTTACAAAGCTCTACTCTTGCCTTATGTTCTGTTTTTCATTTGCATTATTTTAGTTTTACATTGTGACGCACCTCCAGCAGCATTTCCTTGCTGTCACATGACCACAGCAGCATTGAGTTGACAGTTTTGGTGCAGCACGGTCAGAGCGGGCTGGACCTGAGCCTCACACAAGGGGCAAAACGCTGGAGAACCTTCACAACGACGATATTTTCACATTTCTGTGAAAAGTGGGCTGAAGGAGGAGTTCTGCAGCCATTCAGTCAGACTGCTTCTCCAAGGTTCTGTAATGCCTTTTAGCTCTTAAAGCCAACAGTTTGCTTTGAAGTGGAGGAAAAAGCAAACGTAAAAGGAGCCAATGTTGTGTGTGGAAAGATGCCTTTTCATTGTGGGTCTTCCCCAGTCTGGCCTTGTACAGCCCCACACCTCCTGGAGACTCAGATTATCTCCTAATGCTTTGGAGAGGTTGCAGAGCGGCTCTCTCCAGCTCCCGCCGTGACATGACTGCCAATATGGAAACGGACAGCCTCCACAATGGTGCCGAGTGTGAGCAGTAGCTTGTCGACCACCAAGGCAACACTTAAACGTTAGCAAAAGTTTATTTGTTTGAATATGGGCTATTGGACAGATGGAGGCAGCCATACAGACAATACACATACATATAAGAGCAACAAGAGAATTCAATGTCAAGTGAGTGAAGGAAACATCCCAATAAATGAGTAAAATGAACGTTTTCCCCATATGGAATAAGAATAATAAAGGTATACGTTTAAGTGCATTTAATAGAGATAAACAGAGGATTTCTAGAAAGTGTGAGACAATATGTAAAAACATAAATAACAAGAAAATCTGCTGGTAGAATAAATATGAACAGTGAGGAAGCACCGTTGTTAAACATTTACAGGCAGCCACATCATAAAAACAAGAGAAGAGCTGTTTTCTTCCTCTCACTCAAATCTCGTAGTGTAAAAGAGGAGCTTAAGGAAAGCTGAAAGGCTCCAATATTTCTGTCTGGAAGTTCACGACTCCAGTTAAATCAAGGGACCCAAGATTAGTCAGGATAGGATAGGACGGACACGGACACACACACGAACACACACACAGACACCTCTACCGGATCAATAAAAACACCTAAAATCAAAGCCGATTAATTGTGGATTACTGAATGATTATTGTCCATTCCAACAGCAAGTTCCAAGAGCAGTTTGAGCGTCCTTCATTTAAAGTCTGCCACCCAGCAGCAGTGGTCCAGGACGAAGAGTCGTCCTCAGAGATCAGCAGGGACAGAGTAAGGGGGAGGAGCCGCCGCTGCCTATCACAGGAGGTGGGTGGTGGAGCGGCTGAAGGTGTGGTACTTCCTCTCAAACACGGAGGACAGATTCATCATGGACGGAGACTGATGCACCTGCATCAAACAGAGAGGAAAGAGTGAGGAGAGGACACGTCGTAGGATTAGGTCCAAAACACCAACCTTCCTCTCAAATATGACTACGCACAAAAGAAGCTGGGCTGGAGGTGACACGACGGCAGTCAAAGACAAGACACAGACAGGACACAACACAGAAACAGAACCTCCTGCTGGACCATCCAGGACAGGGGGGAAGGGCTGAGAGGGAACAGCACGTGAAGAACAGCTGCTGAACTGGGACACACTGAACTCATACATAGACGTACTGGTGAACGACTGGGACCCAACCTCTCCCATACTGACAAAATGTCCATTCAGGACAGAAACTCAGGAGGATGATGAGTCCAGACACTTAAGTTAGACAACCATAGAGTGAGACAAGGGCACTGGTGTCAAACCTGAGTGGTAATACACCTGGAGACACACCTCCACATTTACCAGAAAGGAACCGCACACAGGTGAACAGGCTTTACACAGAGACACAACATGACAGAGAGACACAACAAAGACAACACAGAGACACACCGTGACAGAAACAACAGACACACCGTGACACAGAGACAGCACTGAGACACAATGTGACACAGAGACACAACATGACAGAGACACAACGTGACACAGAGACAAAACATAACAGAGGGACAACACTGAGACACAACGTGACACAGAGACAACACAGACACACCATGACAGAGACAACACAGAGACACACCATGACACAGAAACAAAAGAGAGACACACCCTGACACAGAGACAACACAAAGACACAACATGACACAGAGACAACACAGAGACACAACGTGACACAGAGACAAAACAGAGACACACTGTGACAGAGACAGTATGGGGCAGAGACAATAATGAGTGAAGAGAGACATGCTGTATTTTGTTCCTGTCGTCCAACAATTGTGGTCAGAGAATTCTGAAGTGTCCAGCCAGCATGAGTGTCCTTTATTCTGTCCACCTGTCAACAGGCTGCATATGAGCCAGCTGCAAGAAAAGACTGTCCAAATCTCCTTTATAACGAAGCTAAACGACCACAAAGTTACACCTTTCGCCCCCGTTTACAGGACTCCCAGTATACATGACTAGAAGCCCTAGATTGGGAGTCCTGTATACTGGGTTATACCGCTGACTACTGGTCTGGCATGCACACTGCAGCAGTTTTCCTTCCAGTGTTCTCATGGAAACGTGTGCCATCGTCGGAACTCCACATATCAAAGGAAAAGCTTGTGTGTTTTAGGTGAAACATGGTGTAAATGGGGCCTGAATCACACATCCCATCACACCGAAGCTTTGCCCCAGAGTCCGTCTGTGTGAACCACACATCTGCTCTCACCAGTGAACAATGGCCTTAATTACAAGGACGAGGTGCTGAAGGCAGAATGAATAAATCAACAGGCTGCAGACGCTGATGAATGGGTAAATTATTTCACTGGCAATATTCATAAAACATCTGGTCTGGGTTCATCTGTATGAACCGACATTTTGCCAGCAGTGATCCAGAATCTTCAGACATCTGTCAATAATCACTGCCTGGTTTCAAAGATCAACTGGTGGGGGGGGGGGGGGGGGCGCTCTGACACACATGGAGGCTTCTCCTTCCCCCACTGAAAGCTTCAACAGCTGTCACCTGGAGGCAACAAGCTGCTAATGTTAGCTATGATCCAAGCTTCCAGAGGATTAAGGTTAGCAGGTTGATGCAGCCATACAGACATGTTTATCTGCACTCTCACCATCACCACCTTGACCTCAGCCCCGTGTGGACCTCAACCAAGTCTTACTGCTCAAACAGTCCTTTCAAAGTAATGAGGACCAGGAAAATGTCCTCCCAGAATTTGAATATTTGGTTGTTAAATTTGCCACTGGTCAGTTCTGACGCTTTGGTTAGCTCAACCTCAGGTGTTGTGCATAAATACCTGGTTAAAACACCTGGATGACTGTGACTGACATGTGAAAAAAGTAGATACCCAGAAAAGTTCAGATCAGTTGAGTAGAGACCAACATTTGTGATGGATTTCATAAAAACAAGCATGTGCGCTGCTGAGGAGCAGCAGCAGTGAGTTCATCCTGCACCTCCCCATTAGTGACCCGTGTGACGCAGGATTTCCAAATCAACCCTTAAAATCTTCCCTTTGGTCAGACAGAGCTGGCACATTTCTCACTCTCTCCTCTAAAATGTGCAGTTTAAAGGTCAGCGGAAGAGCCCGATTAAGCAGGACAGCCTTTGGAACAGGGTTTCAGCTTCTAAGGAGTTGATTTGGGGAAAGCACCATATGTCCCATAAGCTCAAATGACACTGAAAAGATAAGCTAGTAGGTAGAGCACAATAGTGTTTGCTCACATCAGAATCCAGGGCTGAAGGTTGGAGGTGGCTTACAGCAATGTTTCCCTTTGAGGACTGTTCTTCACACCTCTGTGAGGGTCCACCTGCAGATTCCTGTAGACCAGCAACCTTGAATGGCACCCTCCAGAGGGGAGCTGGTGGCTGGACTTTGGCTGAGAGGGTTTGGAGGTTCGTAGAGGAGGAAGGTCGACGGACGTGGTGCTGGTCTGCTGGCAGGAGGACTGGCCTGACTGGGGCTTAGGAGGCACAGGTGAATTTGGAGCATTGTGGACAGATTGGCTCTCTTGGTTCTGGAGGCACTTGGTGGGCAGGACGCCTTGGCAGGATTCAGGGCCAGTTTTGGGGGTGGGGGGGGGGATTTGAGTTGGGCTGCAGGGGACACGCAAGGCAATGGGGACTCGGGGTCTGACGGGCGGATGGTCCAGAGAGTTGGAGCGCTGCACCACAGCACCGCTCTTGGTAGAATCACTCAAACTGAATGTCGAGGCAGAACGAGACATCTGAGGAGGGGGGGCACATGGAGCAGCCCAAGACAAAGATGGAAACAGACATGAGGAAGGTGTCAGAGCATCAGCATAAAGAGCCACATCAGGAGTTCAACCCACGTACAGCTCTACCCTGAGCCACACGAGCAGGAAGCAGCATCCGTCTCTACAGCTGCTGCCATGTTCAAAGCCAGCCTGATCACCTTTCACTCACTTAAATCGGTTTGCACAATGAAACCTTCCCAGTGCCAGTCAGAGGCCATGCTGAGAGAACTTGCCAAGCACTGACGATGCCAGCAACCTAAAGCTGATGTCTGGTCCGAATAGCCAATAATTCCCAACATGAATGGCTTATTCAACTTGGATTAAAATCAGCAGCATCACAAAGTCGAACCCTGGAGCCCCTGGATGGCGGAATCGAAAGACTTCAGAAAGACCCTGTTGCCACTTCTGAAGTATTTATCATTGTTTATAACACGCATTAGCAATTTCCTCCTGCTAATATAGAAACTCACAAATGACAGTGATGCCATTTATGAAAGTGCTGCAATTGTTCAGATTGAAGTTGGTTTTTAATGTCCCAAAGTCCTGATTTTTTTGTCGGTTTATTTTTTCAGCACCAATCTCATAATAATCCCACATGGGAAACAAGAAAATAGGGATTTATAGTGAAGCTGGAGTGTGATTTACACACGTTTCAGCCTCCTCTGTCACATTATATCTGCTTTCTCAGCATGAACTACAACATTTCCACTGGCAGAAATGTCTGCAGTGGTACCAAAGTGTGTTGCTAATGTTTCCCTGTAAAGAAGTGCATTTATATTTAAAGTATATAGTTTAACCTGGATGTTTCCAAAAATAGCTCAAGCCTCTTTAAATGACAGAATGCTTGTTGTTAATTTGGAGGACTGGATCCATTTAATTCTACCGCAGTCCCGATGAGTTCGGACACTCAAGCCTTCAGTTACAGTGTTGAGTCTATCTCAGATACTGCTCTACATCACTTATCCACATCTTCAATAATCAATCTGCTATTATTTATGTATCCATTTATCCCAATCGATAGCCATCAATCAGCTGCTGCTGCCGGTTCTTGCAAGAATAGCAACAATGCTATGTCCTAGCCCAAAACCTCAGTCCAACTTTTTAAATCTATAAAATGGCGACACTTTGGCTCGTCAGGTGCAGGAGCGCCTGTTCCAGAAGCTGCCTTCTCCAGATATCAACACCTACCTGTGACTTCAAGTCATTGATCACTCTGGACAATTATCACAACAGTCCTGGCATTTGCAACGAGAACTCAGCCACTGACTGGACCAAAGCGCTGATAAAAGGCTGAAGACTCAAAGATGCAACATGCTAAACAGCAGCCGTGGCCTGGCAGCCTGCTGCAAACATCAGCAGCTCCCCTCGTTGCCGTGTCTCCATCAGTCAGTGACGCACTCAAACATTTATGAGGAGCTTCCCCACATCAGTCTGACGCTGGCAGATAAACACGGAGATGTCCAAAGCAAATGAAAGGAAACTCAGACTTTGTAGCATATTGGTTATTCATAAATGAGACCCCTGGAAACACAGCATCACCTAATGAAACACACACACACAGGCTATGTTTGTGGTGAAATCAAAGGGGGGAAAAAAGGTTTCCTGATTGTCAGCGATGACTGAACAAAACAGCCAGCCGACAAAGAAACTTAATTAATTAGCTAGTGCTTATTGAGAATAAAGAAGAATATACCAATAACGGGAAAGGGAGTTAGGTTTTAATTTGATGTGACAAATATCATCCCATTCTGATGAAACCAATCTGAATTAATAACAGCAAATTAATTACAGTAAGAAGTGAACCAAAGCCCAAGCATCCCATATAGCTGAAGAGAAAGCACAGTTGTTGCCAAGGTAAAAATGAGAGGATATCACCTCCCAAACTCCCAGAAAGTCCACCTATTGTCATTGAAAGTGACTTGGCTGTGCTGCAGGACGGGTGAACACAGACTTACGGCCAACGTGGAGCTGCTTCCAGCGTGGTTCTCACAACCTTTCTCGTCTGGAGTGCAGCTGGCCATGAAGGCCCTCTGGATAGCTCGTTTTGGGGTCTTTGTGAAGGAAAACGCCCGTGTGACCTGAAACACACATACAGTCAGGATCAGCACATACTTCCGGGCCTGGCAGCCCAGGTGCAGCCACTCAAGTGAATGTAGGTTCTGTTTCTCACATACCTACATGTTGCTTTTTATTATTTATATTCAGTACGTTAAATCTGTTTTTTTCATTTCCACATTATTTGAATAGTCCAGAGGGTGCTGAAGGCATGGTTATGGTTTCCATAGATACAAAAACAATTCTGTGTTTAAATCGTCATTCTGGGATATTGAAGCAGTAATAAGAGCGATTTGAAGTTCATGTTATTAGCATGAGACAAGAAACAGGCTCTGAAGACTTGAAGTGTAGGAGTAGAATGGGGGGCCGAGCATTTAGCTACCAGGCCCCACTGCTATGGAACCAGCTCCCTGTCCAGGTACGGGAGGCTGACTCCATCGCTACTTTTAAGATCAGACTTAAAACCTACCTCTTTGAAAAAGCTTATTGTTACCAATTCTGTAGTTCCAGTTACCATTATAGACAGACAAATTATCATACTTAGGGGGTCGTCTAATCGTTAGGTCACATCTTAGCTATGCTGTTATAGGCCAAGGCTGCCGAGGTCTGGAAACATGATCACCTGACAGGCCTGTGTCACCCCACTGGGTCATGGTTTTCTCTCCTCTCCTTTCCTCCTCCTCATCAAGCAGACTAGTTACGCTGATTCCTGTGTAGTTTTTCTGCTTCCCCCCTCCCCCCTTCTCTATTCATTTACAGGTATCGCCGCCTTCGGAGCTGCATAATGACCTCCGGCCCCGCTGTATAAATAGTGTATTCTTGTGTGTGTTTCTGTGCTCTGTGCCTCTCCTCTCCTCTCCTCTTCCCCCTCCTCTCCTCTCTCTTTACCCAGCCGGCCATCAGCAGGAGGGTCCCCCTACATGAGCCTGGTGCTGCTCAAGGTTTCTTCCTGTTAAAGGGGAGTTTTTCCTTGCCACTGTTGCTTGTCTGGGGTTAGGCCCTGGGATTCTGGAAAGCGCCTTGAAACAATTTTGACTGTAAAAGACACTATATAAATAAAGATTTATTGATTTTGATTTGAAGTGCTATTAATCTTAACAGCTAAGTGTTTTTGATCAGATGAGGAGAGTGCTTTAACTTGGGTGGCCATTTGAAAAAGTCTAAAAAGATCAGAAATGAGAAAGAAAAGGAAACCTTGTGAAAATGACAGGGTTTCTTTTTAACCTTTCCAGGATGGCTGCTCTCACATACTCCCTCAACGTTATCTTGAAGCAGCTTTAAAATTAGATTTATAATTTTTCTTCTTCCACATGCAATTCGACAACGTCACATAACCTTATCTGTTTTTCCAAAGAGTCTTTCACACAGCATCATATTTCCTGTCTGTTAAAGCTGGAGCTGGAGTTCATCCAGAGAGAGCTCTGGATGAACCAGAAAGCAAAGGAAACAGGACCTAATGCAGCTTTGGATCCTGACCTGTTGTCTAAAAGCTGCACCAAAGCCAAACCGCCTCTGTGGACAATGTTTTTGTGCAGTCGTGCATAAAAAGATTTGATTTGTAGCCCTCATCAGGGCTTGGACTTCCTGCGGGTGTGAACTAACGTAGTGTCCACACGAGGATTGTTGTCTGGATGCTGACAATAATAGATGAGATGCAGTATTCTTTTCCTTTTCTTTTACTGAAGACAAAATCAAAGGCTACGACTCCATCGCCCACTTCTGTTTAGTCAATGGCAGTCAGAGCTCCATTCTAGGGCAACTGATGCTGAAAGGTCTCATTATTACCTTTTTGGAGGTCTTCTTGATGGCCCGAGAGGCTTTGCTCAGCGTGCTGTCCATATCCTTGGTGCTGACCTGGACTGAGTCTGGCTCTGTACACTGAATCAGGTTCTCCTGGTTATAAAACACAAATATCACTGCCTCAAAATCAATAGAGTAAAACCTGAGCCAAAGGTAGCAAGCAGCTCATGAAATCAATAGCAACACATTATTCTGCTGCTGTCAAAACAGTAGCAAGGTGAGGGACGTGTCACAACAATAAAATCTGATCCCCAAAACAGATAAAATACACAAATTGCCAGCAAATAGTGTGTTAATGAGCGGCGCTCTATCCACTTGGTAGTCTCGCTGCACAGCGAGCCAGAGAAGACAGCAGGACGAGAGGACCTGCAGGCTGTCCAGCAGTTGGAGACCAACAGCGCTCCCTGCTGGCGGATCAACAACAGCGTCTTCAGCATTCAACCATCCTGATCAGTATCAAAGCAGGCGAGCTTCCGTTAATCCTCCCCATGGATGGAAAAGAATGAAACCTCCAGCAGATGGATAACAGCCAGCTCTGACTTGATTAGCCAATCTCAGGTAAAACAAGCTGGTTCGGGTCAATGACACCCACCCCCGGGTTGGGGATTTTCAAATACTATTTTCAATACCCCAAATACTGGCAATTTAGGCATTACATACATTTATGACCTTTTATGGGATCAGAATCATGTTTATGTCCCGAGTACACACACACAGACACACACGGCTGGTGGCTTAACAGTAGAAAAATAGTACAAAAACAGTAAACAAGAGTTGATTAGTGATGTCCTGAGTGATAAACTCGTCCTGGTGTCGGGTTGTGCTGCTGTACCCCTCACACAATGGAGGGTCCAGAGTGTGATGGTTCAACAGTGATATCCTGACTTTGGTCACCGATTGAAGACAGTCCTGATTGTTCTCAGTCTGTCTGTCCTGGCTGAGCCAAACTGGACAATCAGAGACGTGCAGAGACCCAACTGACTGGCTGCAGAGAAGTAGGGTTGGGACCTGGTTGACGACCAATTTACAGCAGGTCCTGGGAGAGGGGGTTCTCAGGGACCTGAAGGTGTCCACAGTGTCCTCACACCCTGTTGTTGAGGACAGTGATGGGGCAGAGCTGAGCAGTTTCTCCTGGTCCGCTATCGTCTCTACTGTCCTGGCCGGGTTCTGCTCCAGGTTGGTGAGTGTCAGGAGTCTGACGGGTCTCTTGGAGTAGAGGGAGAAGATCTCACATCCTTGGGGGGCACCAACACTGACTGACCGGGTATAGGAAGTGCTCTTCTCTCCTGTCAGTCAGCAAGGTTGTGATCCACCGATAGGAGGAGTCTGGGACTGTGATCCGGGTCAGTTTGGAGTGGAGCACCTCTACGATTGATCCCTCTTTATTTAGAACAAAGAATCTTGAAATTCCAGGTGTACTCCTTTGATCAGGATCACACCACAAAGAGAAGCGATTGACGACGTTACGTTGTCCATAAGAACCGCCAAAACCCTGAAGTGGACATTTCAAAGACACTTTCATGACTTTGAAGGAAAACACTCAAGAGAAGCAGTCGCGCACGAGTAAAGCTTGTCAGCCTAACGTCGTTTTGTTGCCCGAGTCAACAACACTCAACAGCAATGGAAGTACAAGAGTAGTTACAGAGCAGAGAAGCCCAGAGGTCCCAGTTAGGCCTGGCAGCAGCTGCAGAAGCCAGTCTGGAGGTCACTGGGTGGGTTGCTCTGCTTCAGAACTCATCCTCCTCAGAAACCAAGCTGTGTTTGAATCTGCTAAAGGTCTTCCTCCACTCACAGCATCAGGAGGACACAGACAGGAGATAGTGGGTCATCAAATGTCTCCAATAATCGCCAAAAACCAAAAGACAATATAAATGGCAGGAAGGACTCAAAAGATCTATAGCTGCAGAAAAATAAGCTGCTCCAGCTTTTTTAACTGGAAAAGTGGTTTCTTCACAGAAAGGCCATCAACAATAGCTTTGGCTAATGTCATCTCATCTTTTTAGAAAGAGCATGGAGGTCCAAAACAGACCAGGGGTCTGTTGACGTCCATGTCATCAATCAACTTGTTTCTGTCAATGCTGGAAAATTTACAGTTACTGAGAATTTATTATTCCTGGATTCAAATTTAGCACAGGAAAATGACCGAAAGCTCCAATTCTGAACATTTTCATTCTCAAAGTGAGATAAGCAAGCAAGCAGTCTTGGCCCGGTTGGTAACAATGAGATCTCCATCATTCAGCTGGAAAAGCTGTCCTTTCAGACCTAATTCTGGGTTGAGGAGAAGGCAGCTCTGCACAATGACTGACTCACACTCAGCTGTCGCCAAGTCAGCTGAAGCAACACATCAGAAGCACCGCTAGAAGCCACAGGGGCATCGGATCCCGCTGTCAACCAGCCCAAACCTCAGGCTGAGAGCTGGAAAGGCCGCAGCAGAAAGACAGACGATGAGCCACAGAGATGGCGTCTCAATATCACACAGCTAATACCGTGACTGCATTCCCAAAATAGTCACTGGGACCACATGCCCAGAAAATACAGGCAGCTTGGAAGCAGCATCCAGTATAGTGAGGTGATTGGAAATGGAAGCGGCAGTTTTTTCTGCAAAACCAACCCACTGAAAGATGATGAAGGGTTTTTACTGGAGTTGTAACATTAAATGAAGGCACCTTTGCTATTGTAACTGTCATCATCGCCATTCTCCACCATAAACGCTAATTCAATAAAGATTATTAACTGGAATGAGATTAAATCATAACTGGATAAAACACCCAACTGCTGCAGGAGCCAGATACTCTCAGCTCATTCTGAGGGTTACAACACTCTAAACAGAAGCAGATGTGATGACATGAATGGCACAGGCATGATGGAAGTCTTTACACTTCTACACGTATACAGGGAGGCGTTCCCAGTGCTCCGTTCCCCTTTCAGAACAGTCCTCCCCCAGAAATGTTGGGATTTACTGGCCAAATAGGTCGGCGGTTCAGGTGGTTCGTTAGGGCTAAAGAGTCGTGTTGCTGCGCAAGCGTGTCGGTCGCACTCACACGAACCAAGGAATCCAGACTTTAGGGGGAAGCATCATGGTCTGGCCTGGTGTGGTGGGTGTGTGTGTGTTTCAGATTCAGGGTTAATTTAGGGTGAGGGTCATTCGGTCAGTTCTGATGTTTGGATTCTGGGGAAGTTATGGAGTTTTTGCGTGTTTGAACTTACTGCATCAGCTCTGCAGATGGTGTTGGCAACGTGGCGGCAGAGAGTCCGCAGCCAGGCACTCTTAACTGTTTCCTCTCCAGTCAGCTGGAAGCTGAACAGCAAGTTCTCCTGTTCAGTTGGAGGACGAACCACCAAAGCAAAAGCATTCACACACTCTGGAAAAGAGGCCACAATAGCAAATATATAAAACCTCCCTCATTCATCCTCATCAGGGTGTATGAAGCCTTTTGGAGTTGCTCCAGTTAAACTGTCTTGTAGAAACTTGTCATGGAACACTTGTAGTAACCTGTTTTCACATGTAAATGCTCTCATTCCATCACCTTCTGTGTCCTGCAGATCCAGAACACGTCGGATTTGTGATAACGGCATCAGTGCGATGTGTTTGAGCGAAGGCGGAGGTCTCGTTTGTCCCATAGGACTCTTGAACGTATTGATCACCTTGTGGCGCTTTCGTGCAATCTGCCAAGACACAAAATCAAAGAGCAGGCAGCTATAAATATTCCTAAATGACCCAAGTGCAAGTTCTTGCAGCATGTATGCAAATGTATTTGTACATAACATTTAGATTCTTCAATATGATAAAATCTGAGTCCATCTGCACGACACTTTAGCAGCTTCCTGCAGAGGTTTAGGTGCAGCATAACTTCAGCCCAACTGGCTGTTACTGCTGTGGAGTGACACGTGTTATGTTTCATCTGTCTAACAGCCATTATTTATACAAGACAGACAAATATATTATAGAGAATATTCACAGAAGCTGGGTTAACTGAATAAGAGGTGTCATTTTTTACATCATCAGCATAATTAACAGTTATATATTAAATGTAGATATATTAAACATGTCAAAAAAATTTAGCTAAATAAGAACCATTCATTAATTGTGTGACCAACTTCATGTCAAACAACCTAAATAAACAGCAGAATAATTGCAGCCCCGCTAACTTCCCTCACTGTTGGAAGGAGCTCCAGCCGCTGGTCCTGCTCAACAAACTCATTTACTCGTTGATGCAGGTTAACAGGCGGGTGTACAACGAGCCACTTAATGGTGATGCTGATTATTTAGTATGAAAATACCATAGTGCCGCAGTACATTAACATATCTGCCGTCAGGGGTATAATAACTGCTGGGTTATGACGCCAAGTGTCCAACTGTCACCTCGAGGCAGTCATTGAAGAGGAAGAGGGTGACATTTTCACCGCGGTCACATGGCTGGTCACCCAGGGCAATGGTTTCAACCCGGTATACCAGGCTACGATGGGAGGACAACAGATTAGCCTGCAGAGAGAAATGGAGGGGGGGGGGGGGACAAGCAGAGCGAGTGAGAAATTTTTTAAATTTTTCTTCTGACCTACAAGGTCCTCAGAGGCCTAGCTCCATCCTACCTGGAGGAGCTAGTGACACCTTATCACCCCAATAGACCGCTCCGCTCTTAGAATGCTGGTCTACTTGTGGTCCCCAGAGTCTCTAGGGGCAGAATGGGGGGCTGAGCATTTAGCTACCAGGCTCCCCTGCTGTGAAACCAGCTCCCTGTCCAGGTACGGAAGGCTGACTCCATCTCTACTTTTAAGACTAGGCTTAAAACCTACCTCTGTTACCCCACTGGGTCATCCTCTCCTCACCAAGTAGACCAGTGATGTTATTTCGTGTGTAGTTTTTCTGCCCCCCCCCTCCCTTTCTGTATTCACCTACAGGTATCGCCTGTACTGCCTTCATCGCTGACCTCCGACCCCGCTGACCCACTCAACTCGACTCCACCGGCAGCTTATTTTAATTAGTATAATGTATTTCTATGTTCTACCTATTCTCTCCTCTACCTGTCCTCCCCCTTCTCTTCCCAGCCGGCCATCAGCAGGAGGGTCCCCCTATATGAGCCTGGTCCTGCTCAATCTTTCTTCCTGTTAAAGGGGAGTTTTTCCTTGCCACTGTTGCTTGTTGGGGGTCAGGCCCTGGGATTCTGTAAAGCACCTGGAAATAATTTTGACTGCACTACAAAGATGGCGTCGGTCACGTGCTTGGGCCCAAAAAAACTTTTCCATAGGCTGACATGGTGAAAGAGACGGCTATAACTTAGAAAATGAATGGCTTGTTTTCACATAAACCTACTAGTAAGGACTTTTCATTTGTCTTATTCAAATCATTGTTTGTGCTCCCTTCTTCAAATAATTTTTTTAATCCAAGTTCCTGCGTATTATTTTCACCAGTGTGACCACGCATGAGAGCAACGGGACCGAGCCTGGCTGCATGTTCACGTCTCTACCATGTGTTGTTGTTACAAATGCATTTCACAAATGTAACTATGTCCTTTTAATCATTGTCACTGTAATTGAGGAGGATAATTAATAATTGCGTTCATCGTTTAAAACCAACCAGCTGGCCAGCCAAGAAGTGGAATTCTCTTTAATACATCCCTTGCATCTGTTCAGTATTATAGGGAAACATTAAATTGGTCACTTTAACTGCACGTTAATTTTGCGTAACTTAATTAACATTAAATTAATTAACAGTCAATATCAGCAATATGCTGCTCGGACTTTGGTAAAGATATTCAGAGATTCGGCATTAACTGCTGAATAACATAGAAGACCTCATCTTAATTGTTGCAATAACTACAAGCTGATTTTTTGTTCAACAGATTAACAGCTCAAACAAAAGCACATTGCTGTCTGATATTACCGTAGTTCTCTTGTTGGGGTTTTGTTAAATTATTATATGGTTTATATTATAATATACCTGACCACTCACTCCATTTACAGCAGCTCGGCCACAATCGGCCAGCGATCAAGCTCATGAACGCGCAGCTACAGCCACAGAAACTGCCGAGTGAGGAGAGTGAGCGGTAGCTCGCCGAGCTTTTTGGAAACACTTCTGCGCAATCTCGGCCTCTCTGGGGCTACAGAGTGTGTGGTAGCATTTGTCTCAGATCTGGAATCTGAGTGCTTTTTGCTTCATTCGCCAAACTGCGCAACTTTCATAGGAATGAACGAAGGCTCCGCCCCCAACCCGGGATCAGTTCTCTTGATAGACCCATGTGTCACTGCATAACATGAATTCACTTACAGGACAGCCGTCAACTTCATACACCACATCAAAGATCTGCTTCTGACCTTCTGTCTTCCTCTTGTCCTCATTAATGTGACTGAGGAGCACAAACATGTCAATTAGATACATTGGGCCATATATGCACAGGGTCCTGGTCCAGCTTGAATACTCACGTCATGACCTCCTTCAGGGACTCGATGGCTTTTTCTAGTGTCATCTTGTCTGGGTTGTCATCTGATGTGTGCTTTTTAATATCTGAAATTGGAGAAAAATAATTACAAATTATACTTGAACAGTTGCTTAAGAAGGAAGATGTGAAAGTGAGAAGATTCACATGAAAGGAGCAAGAAGAAAAGGACCTAAAGGTTGTAAGGCATGTCAGTCGATGTGTGCACGTGCTGTACCATTAAGGAGGAGGGCCACGCTGGGGAGCCTCTGTACTGGTCTGATCAACAGCTCGACCAGTGTCTGCCTTCCACAGTCCGGTTTGGCCTGGTTGATCTACAGGTCAAAGAGAGAACATGTGCCATGTTTACCTGCTGCTACGTCACTACAAAGATGTTACAGTTGCATGTCAAAATGGAATTCAAGCTTTCAAACTGCCCACAACTCAAGCAATTTAGCCAAAGGCTTTTCCAAATTTCTCAACATTTACAACATTCAAGCACAATTAAGTGAGGCCAACAAAATAAAAACTGAACTGATCACGTTAATGTAGCACGAAGACGTGTAGAAAGGATAAAAAGCAGGATTTGACCTAAAAAAAAATGAGAATTTGATATTCAGAAGCTGAGCTGCTTCATGTTTTGCATTTTCAGTCTGATTAAAACACACGTACAACTAAGCAATTGACACTTAAAATTCTACTTTTTGAACCAAGGGGTGGAAATAATCATCATCCCAAAAACAGGTTGTGTATTTACTGAGGGAAATAAAACATACCTTGAGGAAAGCATGGAAACGTGGTTTCTGTTTCTCACATCGAGTGATGGTCTCCTTACTCATTTCAAAGAAGTTGACAAAAGGTGGGTAGGCCTTCACCAACTCTTTAGACTGGGAAGAAGATGAAGAGGGAGGCAAGTCAGAGACAGCAGGAATGGATTCAGGCAGTACCTGATAGGACCTGAACCGGTTGGGGTATATCCTTTCACAGAATCGTTGCTACATTTCTTTGGTGAGTCTGGACCCCAGGGCCACACCTGCTGCGTCCGGCTCCATCACAGCTGCGCCTATCTTGATCTCTGAAGAGACACCCAGTTCTTACGCTCCAGACGAGCACGTTGAGCACCGACAATGAATGAGGACAGGTGGTGATAATCATACAGACAGAACATCTGTACCGACTCACAAGTAATGGTGTCTCCTCCCTCTCACAGGCAACAGAAAACCCTGGCAAAAACTTGTTGGATTTCAGGCTTTTCATTGTGAGCCCAAGGCATTAATAAGCCTGGATAGACTGTAATAGACTGTCCATCCTCCTAAACAATACCAATCACAGCTTTAGTGCTTGCTCGCTTGCTTGCTCTCACTGCATTTCACTAAAATGCAGTGGGTGCAGCGCATCAACTAATAATTGCAAATGTATCAGATTTTAATGAATTTCAGTCATTTCCTGCTCTTGCAAGTAGGTCATGTTGACAGTCGTGTGAGACAGGATGCAGCAGTGCTGCAGGGCTTGTGTCCCAGGGGTCAGTGTTGTGATGTTGACAGAACGTCACCTTGATGGGCTGAAATACTAGAAAGTGCAGGTTGATACTTGGAATGGAGTGTTGACCTTCATCCTGGGTGACATTCAACCTGTTCATTTCTCAATAGATCAACAAGGAAGCAGCTGACCTACTTTGAAATCTTATTTATTGTTTCAGCAGGTCTAATAATTGAGCTCAACTCTGAGGGCATGATCTCAAATAAACAGTAAAGATGTGGCATATGGCTATAAATTCACACAACTACTTAACTTCTATTTGATCAAATGAGTGACATTATTTATAATGTGATCGTCATCGGGAGCCGTGATTGAACAGCTGGAACTTACATAGTTGAGAATGATGTTTCCCACACTTCTCTCGTCCGACCAGTCCGTCAGGAGGTCCTCCAGGTCGCTCTGATATAAGACAAGAGTTCAACACTAAACACTGAAGGTTGGTCAAAGCACTAAATGTCAAGACTGAAAGTGCTTCACACTGAGCACCTTTATTCTGGTGTGAACTTCGTAGATGTCTGGGATGCTGCCAAATATGGTCTTGATTTCTTCTTGGGCCAAAATGGGGCCCCCCACCTGCCCCTCCTTCTCCAGTGGAAACTTGAAAAGCTTTAAAATGAGGCAGACATCGGCAAGTTCACAAACATGGAAAGAACAATAATTTCTGCAGGGAGAAGAAGCTAAAATAAAGTCAGGTAACCAGCAAAAGCTTTCTTTATCCAGGCCATGCCCAGAGAACCACTCTGATCACCAATGGAACTTCTGAGGCTCCTGAATCATCACATCTAATCACAACAACCTTGTGAATGTTCTTATGCAAAAGTTATAAACTAGATAATCTGTCACAAAAGAAAAGCACAAACCAGGAGGTGGGATGAGGTGCTTCAAGGTCATATAATGTCCTTTCCACACAGTCATCCTACACCAACAGGGGTTACACCGGCCAGGCATAACATGATGAGCCCCTGTCCCCCTGCTGTCCCACTGACCCGTCGGGGCATGGACACCCCCAGACCCCTGGAGGGGTGCTGTGGGATCTGGCACCAGATCCTTCAACACCAGTAAATTGGAGCCGACATGTTCAGAACATCCCACAGATGATTGACTCGATTGAGATGTGGGGAGTTTGGAGGTCGACCTCACTGTTGCGGTCTTCAAACATTTCTGAATCGTTTCTGCTCCGTGGCAGGAAGCACCATCCTGCTGAGCATGAGCCTGTCAGAGCTCGTTAGAATCCGGACAAATGAATCAGTCAGTGAATTAGGTGAGATGTAGTGAGACAGTGTGGTGTGGCGAGACAGAAGTAGAGTTAATGATAGGAGAGAGACTTTCTTCAGTTTTCAAAGACTCTCCCAACCTAATTTAAGACCGGAGTTAATGGGAAGCGAGCAGAGTTGTGGAAGCGGCCGGTCATTTTACAGAGCCGAATCATTTAATGTTCTAAAATGATCTGTGAGGAAGGAGAGGTTACAAAAGGATGTTTCATGTTTGCAGGACGTTCTGAGTGACAGGGATTTATACGGCTAATCTTGGGGGCGGTCTTATCGCCAGCAGTAAAGGTGGAAAGACCCAAGCCTTGAGGGGGCGTGTCTAACACCTGTCGACATCACAACTATAAATACACGTAAGGAGGCTGGTGTGACGGCTCCTTCAACCATATTGGACAGACAGCACCCGATTCCAAAAACTCAGGGGATCTGCACACACAACCTTACATGTGAAAATCTTTTTTAAAAGAAAAGTGCATTTTGCAAACTATTCGGCTGCCACAAAAATAATTGAATCGACTATCTTTTGATAAATTATCTCTAAAGGAACATACTAGCCAAAATAAAAAGCAAGCAATTGACGTGCAAAACTGTCTGTAAATCAAAAGGATGAAAGGGCAGTAGGGGATACATCACTTATATTTCATACATCCTCTCGAAGAGTATGAATACATTAAAACATAACTAAATTACAAACGTATCCTCTGCAATAGACGGTGTACGTGCACGTGTAGCCAGTGTGTCAATTCCTGCACTTCTAGAACATTTGTTCACACTTTTCTAAGCACCAGAATCGACCCCTCAGACCTTAGCTGTGACTGACAACTGAACAAAGAAAGCAGGGAGAGAGACACACAGACAGGGGGCGGGGGAGATGGCATGAGGGAGAGAGGGAGGGAAGGGGAGAGAGAGAGAAAGGGGGAGGGGGGAGCACTGTACCTGGAGGATGGTGTTTAAAATGCCCACATAGTTGCTCTCAGTCTGGTAGAGCTCCTTGGAGACCTGCCATCTGGCTGACTGCTTTGACACAATGGGTGCTGAACTCTTGGAGGGTCTAGAACTCTCTAAAGGAAAAGGGGAGGAATGAAGGGCAAAATAGTGCACATGAACAGAGCCAGGCCAGTTTGATCTACCAACCCTAATAGAACAAGTGGTCAACATTTTAATTTTCAAAGTAGAAGACTAGTTACAGGGCTGAGTTCATAAAAAAAACACATAAACTGCTCTATCATTTCAAAATTAAACCTAAATTGCAGTCCTCCTTGCACTCCCCTTCCCCGAGTATGTATATATCTTTTTTTAAATAAAGCCTCTTTGGGGTCATTTCCAGACAATTGATCGGAGGGAACATTGAAGCGGCGGTCAGGAGATAAGCTGCACACAAAAACAACAATGGCTGCAGCAACGTTCATTTGCTGGGATGAGAGGCTACATAAAGAAGACAGGTTCATATTAATACGCCCAAACAGCACAGATTAAAAAAGTAGCAAATATATATATATATTTGTCAGTATTAAGGGGCCTTTCTGCATGTTTTGCGTGTCCCTGTGGTACAAAGCAGATTTAGTTTTGTGGTCAAATAGGAAGCACAGGCTCTTTCATTGCTCCAACCAGGTTTGATTTTATTTTAAACATTAGCCTAGTGCTCTTGCTCCTCAAGCAAACCTGACCTGTCGAGGTTCCTGGTTGCTGCTCCTTGGCTGTATGTGAAAAGGAGCTTGTGCTTGGTATGGAACACCTTTTCCTTCTCTCTTCTCTAAGGGTCAAACTTCGCCTTTCCCTGGACTTCCTCCTTTTCCTAATACTGCGAGGACAATCATGTCCTTTGCTATCTGAATTCTTCATTTCTCTATCTTCTGGAATAAAGATGCATTTGTGGTTATTTTTTCCCCCATATAGAACAAGGAAAACCTGTCTGTTTTACCTGAAATGGCCTTGCATGTCTCAGGGGTGTTTGAAATGTCCAGCAGGGACATCACAGACAAATTGTGCTCTGCTGATGGTCTTTTGCGTGGGGGTGGGAAGGGTGAGATCTCCGTCTCCTTGGTGAGTTGGGCCAGCGTGTCCTTCAGACGCCGGCGTTTACGGTTGCTGTTCGGCGTGGTGAGAGACAACAGGGACACGGCTTTCTTCATAGCTGGGCTGTCATTCTGAGGAGAAGAGTGGGACAGCTTGACAGCATTAACTCAGGGGGTCATTTCTGTGAACTTCACCAGATTCAAGCAGTCATACATCCTCAGCTAAGAAACAATCCATTCCATTACATTGTAAAATACAGTAAACGTGAGACAACCGGTGCGTTTGATGCCATACAGGATTAAAAGTGGGATAATGAGAACTAGAGAAGTCACCTTTTCATAGAGGTACATTGACTCTCCAGCCCGAGCGTCCATCTGAATGCTTCCCCAGAACCACTATTTAGAAACAGGAAAAACAATAACTGAACCCTGAAAGAAAGCATCAAATGCAGAACAATTCTGGGCTAACTTCCATTTCATTCAAAAAGGGACAGGGGACAGCCCAAATATGAATGTCACCATTTGATTCATCGTACCAGATTATAGCTCAAAGCTAATCCACATCTGCAGCCACTCAGCAGGTCAGAAAATACAATCCATGAATCCATAATAGAATATTGGAAAGTTCTATTGTAGACTATCAAAGTTAAGCGGTAGTGGCAAATGAAGACCTCCAGACTCACCTCCTGTTTGACAGCAAAGAGCTTCCTGCTGGGAAAGATTGGGAGCTCTTTCACAGAATTCTCTTCTACTACCATGTGTGTGCACCGTTCATCTCCAACCTCAAGATAACTGCCCCCTGACAGACGGAACATACAGGAACAATGAGTCAACGGTCATTTGGTTTTACTACAAAGGTCTTTGAGGTGCTCTTAATGAGGACTGGCTTGACACTCACACAGCTCACAAATCTTCAGTTTGTGGACCGAAAAGTGCTTCTAAAATGTGGAGCCGATTCATAGAATGACAGATGTTCATGCTTTTCAACACTCACCATGCTTTAGAGTCCTCTCCTCCATGTTGGCTTTTTCTTCATGTGAGAAACCCAAAAAGCTGAGGATACAGTCCTGGAAGGGGGGCACCTTGAACTCTGACCGAAACCCCTCTGTATCTGCGTGGAAATGACTGAGCCAGAGGAAGAAAGCAAATTACTGTCACACATGTGTAATCTGAAGTTTCAGAGGCTTCATCTGTCTCACACAACCCCCCCCCCCCCCCCACACACACACACACACACACACACACACACCTGATGGATTTACCAGTTACTAGACACCACTAACCCAAACCATGTTGTAGTTGATCTTAGAACACGTGCAAAAAAGTAATGGTGCCTTCCAAAGTATCTAATGTCATATTGCCAGAGAGGACAGTCTAAAGCATGTTATAACAGAAGTATGACCAAGCTGGTTTTAGAAGGACATCATGTTTCAAATATTCTCGCAGTTTGGCTGGTCTTTTTCCTCAAGTTGCTTTAGTATTTTTAAAAGACATGATGGGAATATATGTGTGTAGCCACGGCAGCAGTAGGTGTTTGAGGAGTTTCCACTCACATGTCTTCTCTTTTATCCCAGGATTTGTAAATCCACGATGGAGTGAGAATGGGGGTCCCCATGCACACAGCCAGCTGAGAGAAAAAGGACAAATAAGAACAGCACAGAGGAAAACGTACTACAGCTGGGAAGAATATGATGTCTGTTTAGTAGAGCTTTGGCATCTGCCCACGCAACCTCAAAGTAAAACAATGTTTTGCATCTTTTTTGAGTCAGAAATGTGTTCTGTCAATCAAAACCCCAACGAGTAGCTGCACAGATAAAACCAAAACAAACCTATAGCTGAAACACTTCCCTTTTCTACTTTATTTCCCTTTGGAATGGAAAACAGTGTCGCCGTCTCCATGTCACCAACCTTACAAATGCTCGCTAATATCCTTGGGATGTAAAAATAGCAGCCGTGTATCTTTGACATGAGTGAGGAGGGGAAACGAGGCCACAATACATGGAGACTTTCAAAAAACTCAGGATGTAAAGAGAGAGATACGAAAGATGATTCACAATAAATACACAAATGAGCATGCATGGAAGTTTCAGTTATTATAAAGAACCTTAAAGTGGCATGACTACACAGAACATCACCAATGCTTCATAAATAGAAGAAGCATCAAGTCATCACTGGGCAACATTTCCAAGCACAGTCATCATTTCAAAGGCTTCTGCCAGGTTAATTTCAGCCCAGCACTCCACACGCGTTCCCCCAGATAAGAAAAGGCTCTCTGACCCTGTATTTTTCTCCATGGGTTGAGTGGGCAATAAGATGAGTGACCTTGGTGCTGAAATCTTTCCGAATGGTTCCGCCCATGTGGTGAACCAGATTCACCAGGTTCTTCTAAAGGGACAAGAGAAAAGACAAGTTCAGTTCTCTGCAGCTCACAGCTTGCACAAAAAAATGCAGCTGCAATACACCAGACGTTTTAAAGGCATGTTAGTACAAATGACATGAAAGACATCACCCTGTCAAAGGAATAAATGACCTGTCTTGTCGTGTGATCTTTCCTTTGGTAGAGTGCGGTGCTCCAAAACCAGTACCTACTGGCACGAATGGAGAGTTTGGGTTAAACCATCCCTCCAACTCCACTCAGGCTCAACCCACAAACTTATTTCTGCATCAACTTCATACAGTATGCCCACGCAGTTGCTCATCCAGGACAGAATAATCCACCGTGGTCCAGCAGAGGGTCTGGACCAATGTTCCCTCTAAGATGCGCGCTTGCACAATCGCGCACTGCTTGCACATACTCGGCGCACAAGAAAATCTATGCAGCGCACAAAATAAAATTTAACAGAAACGTATTAATTAATATCTAATTTTAGAACTGACATAATCTAGTTAATTAGACCAGTAATATTGTTTTCTGTACCATTTTGCAACGAAACTCAATGAGCGACAAGTGTCCAGCCAATAATACGATACAGTTCACTTCCGCAACGCAGCCAATCATAGCATTGACAGTGTTTGCGTATGTGCCCTGCCTTTACTCGCCGTGCAGGTTAGCTAGCTAACAACAGTGCAAGTGAGTTAAGAGACACAAATGCTAATTCCTTATCATGGCGAAACGAACGGGCAGAGACACATCCACTCATCAAGCCAAAGTAAAAAAGAAATGCAGTTCTTTTAAGATGGAATGGCTGTCGGAGTATGTGCAAATAGAAGAACAAGCGGTGAAACTGAGTGAGATTTTTTCTACAAGATTTTTGTCTTTCATTTTATGTGCTGCTGTCATTTGGTTCTTTTAATAAGCCATGTAACTTGCTATGATCCAAGGTTTTGAACAAGCGTGATACTGGTGTGGCCACAGCGTACCCATCTGATGTTGCTCACAGTCGTCCTCAGTGTGCTCAGGGAGCTTGTGTGTCTGCTCAGACACATGAAAAATTAGAGGGAACATTGGCCTGGACAGTCCAGGACGTTCATTGTGATAATGATGATCTGCGTTTACAGCCAAAGGGTGGATGGTTTAAGCCCATGCAGACATGCAGCAGATACGTTTTCATTCAATATTTAGTTGGGGCTGCGATGGGGTGCGACCCGCCTCTCAGCCAGAGCAAAAGCACATGGAAGAGCCACAGTTGGCAGATGGAGAGCTGCTGGTTTCTAGTTGAGTCTGTATTTCCTTCCCACCACACTGCTCATCCAACATGAAAGGTAAACAACCATTTGGGGAATGAGAGACTGGCACAACGGAAACCTGCCTCATATCGACAGTCCAGTGTGTTTAGGACATGCATCAGCACCGTGTCCACCACCCGCAGCCATATCTGAGGATGTGTATCCCAATGTCCAGCTGATCCCAGAGGTCTCCACCTCAGTGGCAAATACAGAAAAAGGTTAACCTCAACAATGTAAAAATAAATTTTGAGAGTATCCAAATAAGAATGTTTAATGTGAAAATGACTCGATACAGCAACCCAAGACAAATGTCACCAAAGCATATAAAAACACTGCGACTGAGAAGGACCTCCTGCACTTGTATCAGGATTGCAGGGCGGAAAACTGTGATAAACACGCAAGAATAATTTTTCTCATGATTTGGATTCACGCTGCTCCCTCTTCAACTCAATAATCATCCAGCCTGACATTTGTCCCTAAAGATAGAACAAATCACACATGACATCTTCTTCCTCCAGAAAATAGGACACATGTGCTTCGGACCCTGGAGGGTCCATTCTCCTAGTCCTAACTCTGGTCCTAGTCCTAACCCGGGTTCTAGTCCTAACCCCGGGCCTAGCCCTAAACCTGGCTCTAGACCTAACCCTAGTCCTAGTCCTAACCCTGGGCCTAGCCCTAACCCTGGGCCTAGCCCTAACCCTGGGCCTAGCCCTAATCCTAATCCTAACCCTCGTTCTAGCCCTATTTTAGAGAGCAGGTCACCAACAATGTCAAAATCAGTGTAAACAAAGGTTTGGCACAACTCGGGTCTTCTCTGAGCAGGCTGTCCAAACAAGCTATGCATTCTGGTAAAAAGGTTCTTGGTAAAAGAACACAATGGTCACCAAGGTTGGAAATCAATTTAGACTGGGCAGAAGGGTCACCTTCCAACAAGACAGTGACGCCAGGCACACAGCCAAGACGGTGCAGGAGGCTTAGAGGCGACCCTGTGAAGGTCCTTGAACTGACCTGGCCTGACTTGAACCAAACAGACCATCTGACGAGAGCAGAAAAGGTCCGCATCAACCTGACAAACAGCATCAAGTGTGGGTAAAACAAGTGGCACAGAAGAAGCAGCACACTTAGGTTTCACACTTAGGTTTGTGGACTTGTGTCCAGAAAAACTTTCCAAACACACTTTAACTTTCCGTTTGTCATCATGGTCCTGCTTACACTGGTCACTGGTCCACCTGCCAACTGGAGCCTCCACAGCTTGGCGGTGGGCTGGGTATCTGTTAGGGCTGAGGTGGCTCCACCATTCAGGCAGGAAACCGGTGAGTACAATCATAAAGATGTTGCAAAATGGACACCAATCAAAAAGCAGAATATTTATAAAAGTGTAGACGGTAAAGGTAAAAAAGCAGAGCTGGAATAACAACGACTAAATAATTCTCCTATTCAAACGTTCCTCCTGTTCAACAAATATGCCCCCCAGTCTAGACCCTGAATGTCGATGGCTCTGCTAACACAAAAGGCCTCCAGTCTGAGGGGAACAATGGAGCGTTCACATTTGCACTCAAGGAGAAGTGTTTTCTGTCACGTCAGAGAAGCCTTACCATCTCCTCTTTGTCTCGGAAGCCGGTGAAGCACAAAGACAGATGGATCATCGTGGTGGAGTACAGAGGACGGCAGGAAAAAAGCAGTGGCTGCAGGAAATGAGCAAAAAACACCAATTAAAAGCGGGGCAACAATGTCGCTAAATTGGGCATCATGAGGAAGAGAGCAATTAACTCATTTGTTTACATCTACAAACAGACTTGCAAATATTATTGTAGTTGCATGAACACATCTCAACATCTTCAGTGGAAGGAATGAGACTCTTCTCTTGTAGTTTGGTTTGTTTGCTTTGAATCACTCACTTCGTCCTTCATAGCACACTGCAACACAACAGGAGGCCCCACGATGCGGTTGTCCCGTTTGTACAGGTACTGGTACTGGGGACAATCAAACTCTGCCAGGACGAACACTGTCTCGAAGTCCGTGTTCTCTGCATCCCCGAACTCCTCGACGTTGTCTGTGGCCATGCACGGCACGCTGATGTCCTACAGAGGATGCACAGTTAAGGAGGGTGGTGGTGGTATGCAAAGGTCACTCTCATACAGAACGTCACCATTCATGACACCACAAATATCAAACATGTTAGTGAAGATGGAAGAGTATTTTAATCATTTCTGTGGATTTTCAATTAAAATCAACACAAAACAGTTAGAACAGGCAGCAGTTTGTAGGTGAAGCTCCACATCAGGAAATAATTTGCTGTTCATGATATTACATTTATTCCACTTTCCCCTCCCAATTTTAACCCTCCTAAAAAGGTGGAATTAGGCCACTTCTAATTACTGCTTCTTCTTTTTTTACCTGTGCTGTTATATAAAGATTTAGGAACAACTGGGCAAAAGAACCAATTCAATGTTGTTTTTTTTCTCTCTTCCAGATGGAGGAGGACAAGCTAATGTTAAGGGCTAATGCTAACAGAGACGACAACAGCGCCGATCCAGTCACACGTATAACAGAAAAAGTACGAAGAGCATGTGGATAAAGTTTGGAGCTCACCACACAGATATGTGGCTTCATCTCAGCTTAAGCATGACTCCTGTGTCATAACACAACAAAAACTAAGAAGTTATCTGCTGCCAAGCTAGTTGAGGATTCCATACAAATTCTGCTTATGAGTTCCATAAATTTCCTTCCTTTAGAGGAAGGAGGGGGACACAGCACCAGGGAGACATTACCGGATTAAGACTGGGAAGTGTGAGGTTAGAAACTGGTTAAAGACACACATTCCACAATTTACTGCAAAAAAAAAAAAAAAACACCTGTGTGAGCGTATAAAGCAAATCAGACCTGAACACTTCACAAGCTGGGTGGTATGATGTAGCCATTAGTGAACTGTGGACAAAACCAGGATAGATGTCTCCTCCAGGTGATAAACCAACAGAAGGTGAAAATGGTTAGATGTGTTTTCAAACCACCCTTTCCTGAAAAGTCTCTCTAACATGAGATCACACTCAAAAAGGACTCTTATTTATCTGTCCTCCTCTTGTGAAATAATAATGTGCATTAGTAGTAATAATGAAGCTGAAGTGGAACAAAAATACCCTCTCAATGACGGAATGGTCAATTAGAATTACCGCTGGGCAAACTAGGCAGTATTAGCACTTGAGTGTGACTCTGTTAGGGAGCGTTCACCAGCAGTGAATGTCCATGCAGCACTCCCCTCCTCAGTGTCAGACAGTCACACAGACAAAGTACTGTACCATGTTGACTATAGATTTTATCATCATTTTTTCCTCGCCGCCCGCTTCGCCTTCCCTTATCTTTACCACCGGTACCTCCATTGCTTTGATGGCCTGTAAAAACCAACCACCATGAAGTCAATGTCAAACACTAACATTTGAATAGTAGCGAAGGAGCGAGAAGTTCAGGTGAGAATGAGAAACAGAAGACAAATGCAAATTCCAAAGAATTACAGTGCGAGAAGAACTGTATTTGAAAACTGAAAGTAAATGTTCGAAATCCTCAAAGAGGACAACGTAGAGGGGGAGAATTGATGCGGGGGTCATTTTCTGGGGCAACCTGTGCATTAGTGCTAGACTGGGAACAGGAAGAGCTGAGATAGTTGTCAGAAAAGGGTTCTGGCTAGAGAGGAGCTGCTCAAGTCTCTGTCCAGGGCTCCAGATCACCTTCACACGTGCCACTCGGTGCTGATCCAGAGGCGTTAGCTGCTGGACCGGACATGGCCACAGAGGCATCTTAATTCTGGGCATATCTTCCATCAGCTCTGACTGTGGAGCTCAGAGTTTCCACCAAGAGCTGCAGACATCAGTCAGATTCAGAAGTACATGTTTAACTGTGTGTGCACTCAGGAGATGGAAGAGTGGGGGCGCAGAGACAGTGGAGATGAACACACTAGTCTGAGTGGTTAAAAGGGAACGATCACACATGAGCGCTCGCCTGGATGTACTCCTCACATTACAACCACGAGGGAGAAAGACTTCAACCTGCGCCCGAGCATACAGCCTCAGGTCGGTCCGGATAACATCCACCTCTATATAAACAGTTTCTGTCCACACAACAGTTGATCATATTTGACTGTTGGTAAACGTGGAGCTTAAGGATTAGGGGAAAATACCTGTAGTGCCTTTAGCAGCGCTCCGTTTCTGCCCACTTCTCCCACCAAAACAACCCTTGTCTCCACCTTAGGCAGCATGTCTGTTAGAAAGCACAGAGGTGCTGATCAACAAGGACATCGAAGTGTACACACACACACACACACACACACACACACACACACACACACACACACACACACACACACACACACACACACACACACACACACACACACACACACACACACACGTCCTGTATGTTATACAGAAGGGAGACGGTCAAGTTCTCCTTCACAGAGATGTTTGGAGGTTACAAGCAGACAAAATATACCTGGTTTATTTTTACACTCAACACTGTCTATACAGAGTATTCACCTCTCCATGCTTTAATATACTTGCATAAATTACAAAATAAATGTGATATTGTCCAACTGACAGCTGATCAAGAAATGTTAATTATTTACATGTAAGCTAAAGCACTGTTGGGATAGGGCAGCTGTGGGCTTCAGTTATGAAAGCGTTGCAATCAGCTTTAAATTAAGAGAGATTTATTCCCCTCACCGTGAGCATCCAAACCTAACTGTTATATTATGGCTCAAAATGCTAAGTTTTGTATTTTGGTTTCTAAAGTTCATATCATTTATATCAAATAAATGTCAGCACGCTCTCAGATTAAAAAAAAAAAAAAAAATTCATTCAATGAGATCTCTACATTACACAAGAGCATTTAGAGGCACCGGGCAGGGACACAGACAGCTACCTTCCCCATCTTCACAGGCCATTCCTAAGAAGAGGTGGTCCTTGGTGGTCTCAGCTATCCTTGAATCACAGACGGAAGAGTCCACCAACAAACTGCGGGCTGTGCCCAAGGTCAGGATGCTGCTGTCAGCCATAGAGGAGGCTCACAGGGGCTGTCATCAGACACACACAAGCATGTAAATGACTGTGAAAGAGTGCAATGAACACATGACAAAATGGCCATAGGTGAAAGCATGCGCCTCAGCATGGTTTCATGTTTAGCTGTATAAATATGACTGCTGCCAAAGTGGGAGCAACCACACAACAGCTATTGGTGTTGGTTCTGCTGGCTATATAGAGTCAATGGGCCACTTTTTCCAATTAAAACAACAGGCAGGATGAAGGAATGAAGCTGAGCTGATCCACATCCACGGACGGTAACGCGTTTATGTCACAGAATAGAACCAACTGCTGTGGACGCTGCACATTTCAAGGCGTTGCTATAAAAAACCAGTCAGGCCACATCGAGCTTACTGTTCTCTGATACATTCATATTCAAATCTTAAAATCTTACCAGCTGCTTCAAAAAAAAAACAAAATTGGAGAAAAACTGGCAGAATGTGAGCTTCCCGAGGGAAAGCAAATCAAATAGGTTTAGCCGAGTTAGCAAGCTACCGAGCAAGTTAGTCAACAAAGACGAATCCTCGATTTCCGGAGTAATCTTCAGAGAACACCAAACATTTCTCTGGCTGGCATCAGTCATCAATGCATGCTGTTGTTTAAGAACCAAATCAGTCCGAAAGAAACTTGGCCGCTTCAACTTTCTTGACAGATTAATAAATTCATCGTAACCGAGAGACCGTGTCAGAAACTACTGGTACAGCCAATTCAAAAAGTTAGGAAAAAATCAGAGCGACACGCTGATTGGTCGGCGGTAGGAGAAGAGGGCGGGGATTTCTGCTCAGCGACGGTTGTGATTGGTCCGTGAGTTCAAACATGAAGCGCTGCGATTGACTGTCAGAGCTGAGGCGTTCATGTGCTGTCGGAAAGATATGTATGTAATATTAACGAACAAATCAATCTAGGTGAATAGTAAATTGAAGATATTTAAATTTAAATTCACAATTCTGCAGAGTGGATAGAAGATGGACGGATGAATAATAACGTTATAATCATAATGCTAAAATGTGTCAACTTCATAAAATGAGTGGACTTCTTAATATTGAGCCTTGTATCACAAAGATGCATCATATTTAGTCTACTTTTTTAAAGATTGTGGTTTTAGTCTGCTTTCCTTTTTGAAATAAAAACATTGTAAATAAAAGTTTCAAGCATTTATGTAGACCATGATTGGTAGCTAACAGCATTAACTTCACTTTTAATTTAGACACAAAGGTACAAAACTTGCATCCATAAATATGTTTTATTACAATGATTTAATATGTAAATCACAATTACAGTTTTGACAATATACAGAATCCATCAATTCTGTAAAAATGCAGGATGATGCAGTCAAACATACTGAACACTTCTGTTGACAAGGTTCCACTTTATTGTCATTGAACCCAGAAGAAAGCACAAAAACAGCATGTTCCATAGGAGTGATGTCCGTCCGTCCGTCCGTCCATCCATCCATCCACCTTCCATTATCCACCCATCATCCATCCATTCATCCATCCTCTATCCATCCATCCATCCATTGTTGCTGACTTGACACCAGTCCTTTAGGAGCATTTAGACAGTAAAAACATATTGGACATACTGGTTCGTCCATCAACTAAGTCACCTGTGCAGCCTGTCCAACAGCTGGATGAGCACCTCATAAGTGGATCATGAGACTATGAGACTCTAAGAACTCAGGGGCCGATCAATATCAAATAGATGTCTCTTTCTTCTTCTTTTTTATTTGGTGGGGGGGGTAAGTATTATATAATCCAGGTTTGAACCACAATTTCCAGATAGACTACATTATCTGCACTTTTCTCCTCCTGGGAGATTTTTCTCACCCTCAGAACAGCGAGGAAAGGCCATGTTGGACCATCAATAGCAAATAGATAAAATGGGACTCTAATTTAATTCCCATGCAGTTCAGAGAGCAGCTAGAATCCAGAAAAGCATTAAAAAACCAAATGACAGGTTAGAAAGTATTTGGAATGGTATCTGTTGTGAATGTCACAACGCAACACATATCCTACGGTCCTGATAAAACTGTGAGACTCTCTCTTTGTGTTTGAGGTATGCACCGGGAGCCTAACACTGACATCATATTTACATACATGTACTCTCCATCCCTCATTATACAGTTCAGGATCAGGAAGATTGAGGCTCCTAACAATCAAACATTCCTCTGCAAAAATCACAGACAGCAAAAAGTTCCCTGATATTTCATACTGTGGCTTAAAAACAGCGTTGATATAACTGTCCAAACAAAGGCTCCATTCCTTCAGCCAGGTTCTTGTGAGGCTCTGGTTGGGATATTAAATGCTTGAGTTGTCCAAACACTCACACAGACATAAATATCTGGATTCTACAACTAATTTTACAATCAATCTGGTCTCTGCCCAACTTTGTGAATACTGTTAGCATTAGCAACTGTGAGGAAATGCTGCTCTGACAGCGAGTGCCCTCACAACACTCAGCCTACGCACTGTAACTCTTGATTCATGCAAAGATGAATCGAATAAACAAGACAAGCCACGGAGATGAAGCTATTATCAGTCCTCCAAAGGAGATGTGGCGCAGCAAATTTGAATTTCCATCAGATGTTTGATTTTTCACTGTTCACATAGTGTGATCAGGCTGAAAAGTGTGTGTTTTACGATGAGAGGTGGATGAAAAAATGTCTGAAATTATAGCTCTTTGACATGGTTGTTCCACTTCAATAAAGAGTGGATTTCTCACCCTGCTAGCTAGCTGCAGACCTCAGAGTTGAAACAATATGTGAAGACTGTGTACATTGTTACAGTCCTGAGTTTCTTCATTTCCTACAACTTTTCTGTCAACCAAATAACCCCAAAAGATCTGAAAATATGGCCCGATTTGCTCTCTGCTTAACATGTAAAGGAGTGGAGCTAATATTCCTGCATGTTCCATGGTCCTCACCCTCAGGAGCTCTCTGCTCCAAATGCTGCAACCTGACTGGTGGTCGTGTGAAGTTTGCATGGGCAAAACAAGAAAAACCCTCTTTGGTCACAAAGTGCTGTCAAACGGATGAGTGTCTGCAACAGAAAGGGCCCTTCATGCCAACGCTTGGATAAGCTGTTCTTCATGGTATACCTGTGAATGCCACGAGGAACGGAGTGCATTTGTTGGATCAGCAGCACAGAGAAGCTGTGAACAATGCAGTTGTACATTTGGTCAGAAGTCAGGTGACTCCACAGCAGCCATCACTACTGGACCCACTCACAAATGCTGGTGCTACCACTGGAACAGCTGCTCTGGACATCCTCTCCATGTCACACTCCACTATTTCACTGTTGTTAGGGCTTGCTAACAGGTTGGCGTAGCGAAACAGAGATTTAGCACTCCGTCAAGGGAGTGACAGACCCCCGAGGCTCCTGGAGAGGAAGGCAACCTCTACTGCACAGCAGGGTATCCTGGAGGTGGGAAATTGAACTGTTGTGAGGTGGAAAATCAAAAAAGGACAGAAGTTTTTACAGAAGTTTACTCAAGACTGGTGCTCTCTTTGGCCTGATAGGGCTTCATGCAACATGGGATATTTAGTTCACATCCGTGACAAAGGCTGCGTTGTTGAATGAAAGCCTCGGGCATGTTGAGATTCCAGCTTGTCCCAAAGGCTCCATCATGAAGTTTGAACCACGGTTCTAAAACAACAGGCCATGTTTGAGCTGAGAAGTTAAAAAAGTAACAGCTATGGGTGTTCTGAACTCCAGCTGAGGATACCATCATGGACAAGTTCCTCATCCAACAACTGTGAGTCAGTAGGCCTTAGTTTATCAAGACTCCCAAGACACATCTGGCCATGAACGTCCTTAGTTCCATCACGTCAATGGAGATATCTGCAAAAAAGCAGAGAGTTAGGCTCAGATTTAGTATCACATTAAATGTAGCGGGACAGCTTAGTGGAAAGCATCAAAGACACTGTGGAACCTTATAGACAACCTGACATTCACATCGGGGTGCTGAGGCGCAGTTTGAACTTCAGTGCAAAAAGACGTAACACCAAAAGCAGCTTTAATAGTAGGAGACAAGGAGGAGGAAAACCAGTGAAGGACTCTCCAAAGTGTCAGCCAGGAGAGTGCTTCAAAGACCGCTGGGAGGCAGACGTGGCCAATCAACAGGGACGGGAGAGGAGGGGGCGTGTAAATGGACTGCACTTAACTACAAGAGTGAAGGTCACCTGAGCGAGACAGCAGAGGTTTCTCCTCCCCAAATATATATTCATAAAAAAGAGAAAGAGATAAAAGCCAGATGTTTTTGAAGATGGGCAGGAACTCAGGAACAAATCCAGACCATGAAAAACACTTGAAAAAGGGCAGCCTCTAAGATGCCATGAAGGGAGAAGGAGGGTGGAGAGGAAGGACAAAGAGAGGAGACAGAGCCAGTGTTGTGGAAAAATGAGCCCAGGCTACAAACGTTGAAAACACACAATCTGTGTCTGCGTTCAGCTGCCCCGACAACTCAAAAGTTCCGCTGACTTTATTTTGGCCAAAGTTCCAGTTGCTTGAAAAACTCCAAGGTTTCTTTGTTATATGGAAAAAGTGTGAGAATCAAGAGAGAGGTGCAACATCACTGGGATTATCATCAGTCCAACCCAAACGGTCCCTGATTGAGGCCCCCACAAGGACCACAGACAGGGACAGGGTGAGTGGGTGGGAGGCTAAGTGAATCAGACCGGGGTAGGAACGGGACTCACCCCTGCTCCTTCTACGCCTCCTCCACTAACTGCAGCACGTCTCTGGTTTCTGTGGAGAGCTCCCGTCCTTCTCGAGACTCGTAGGTCAGCTGAACCTGAAAACAGCCCTGTGGAGAGAAGTGAACCAGGTAAACGTGGACCACACCAGAACCATCTCCTGAACTGGGTGTGGCAGGTTCAAAACCGTAGGATTAGTCAGTGCTGTTCATTAGACCACATCAGCTTCTGTAGTGTGGAGCACTGGGAGGACTCGCTCTCTGTTTAATATGCCACCAGGATTTCTATACAACCTGATGCAGTGTGAGAAAGGCACCAGTTGGTTCCATGAGAATAACCCATATAAATGTAACCTGTATAAATGTAACCTTCTATATAAGTGTAACCTATATAAATGTAACCTATATAAATGTAACCTATATAAATGTAACCTATATAAATGTAACCACCTGTAAAAATGTAACCTATATAAATGTAACCTGTATAAATGTAACCTTCTATATAAATGTAACCTATATAAATGTAACCTTCTGGATAAATGTAACCTGTAAAAATTTAACATTCTATATAAATGTAACCTTCTGTATAAATGTAACCTTCTATATAAATGTAACCTTCTGGATAAAGGTAACCTGTAAAAATTTAACATTCTATATAAATGTAACCTATATAAATGTAACCTTCTGTATAAATGTAACCTTCTTTAAAAATGTAACCCATATAAATTGCCACTCATTTCCAATGCTGATCAGAAGCCTCATCTTCTCTCACAGCTCAGCTTGGAGCAGCCTTTCAGGACCACGTGCCGTAGCTACACTTAACTTCAGCAGTTTTCCCAATTCTTGGCCTGTAATTTCAGAGGAACTGACATCTGCTGCCACCGCTAAACCATGTCGTGAGTTAGGAACAGGAGTAGGTAGGTGAACGCTGAAGACTGATTGGTGACTAATATAAGGACACTGCTAGGGGAGGAGACGTCCTCAGACCATGAAGGAACGTCAAGACCCAATGCTGAAGCTGCTGTACAGACATGTGACTACTATATTCTTCTTCAGGTGTTCAGCTTGTGCTTCTATGTGTTGTTGATAAGGTGCAGCTGAACTAGAGCGCAGAGGGACGTCTTTAGCTGGAAGGAGGTCACACGTGCAGGATGAGATCACACTGAATGAGGGCTGAGGGATCAGGGAGTGTTCGTGGAATGTGATGAATTGTAGCAAAAGGCTGACACCACCCAGCAGGACTGGAACCAACCGGTCAGGCCTGGTCAGGGTTTAGAGAGAGTTGAACTGGAGAAAAGAGGGAAGACTTTTGAAACGTCACCTACATTTTTATGATGGCCTTCTTCTTCTGAAGAGTTGGAGGACTCCTCTCCACTGGAGGGGATGGTCTCAAAGTCATCATTGTCTACAGACAGCAGATGTTTCTGGGTCCAGCCTGAGTGGAGACAGCAAATGATTAACCCACAGAACATCACAGCTATTTCCATTTAGCTGGGTAGCATCAGTCGACAGATGAACCGTCAGGTTTCATCCAACTGCAGAAGTATGTGATGATGAACTGTTTGGGGAACAGTGATAAAAGCAGAAAAGAATACACACAAGAATGACTAATAATGCAAGTTCCTGCAGACAACTGCAGGAATGTAATAAAGGCTCCACACGATGAGAGGATGACGGCATGCCAGAATTAGCTGCTCACCAAAAGCTCTGTTGATTATCGCAAGTGGGTCATGAATTCATTTCAAATTTTACAGCTGAAGAACTGAGTTGGACAAAGTGTGTATGTACTGGTGTGTGTATAACAGCATCTGGGTGAGCATACGCATCATTTTCAGTTATGAAAACACCACTTTGGGAGTGTTTGAGGAGAACAAAAACACACATAAATGTAATAAAATAAACTGAATAAATTCAGTCCGTCACAGATGAACACATACACGAAGCCTTAAACAGATGCAGCAGACAAGATAAATCCATCCCAGCAGTTACCTGGTTGGGAAGTGGAGCGAGGAACTGCGGAGGTGCCTCCAGCAGCACTGAGACTGTTAGAGGTTATACTCTGACGTTTCCTGACTGCAGCCATAGCACCACGCAAAGTATCTGAATGGAATCCAAATGCATTACTATACTGGACCCGGTTTATAACACACACAGTTGCCACAAACTCAACACACACTGCCAACAAGCAGTATAACACATACTTGCCACACAGCTAACACACAGCTAACAAGCAGCTAACACGCAGCCAACACACACCTGCCACACAGCTAACATACAGCTAACACACAGCTAACATACACCTGCTAAAAAGCTAACATGCAGCTGCCACACAACTAACATGCACTTAACCAACAGCTGCCACACAGCAAATACACTGCTCATGCACTGCTAACATGTACTTAATCCACAGCTGTCACACGCTTAAGACACAACTAACTCACAGCTAACACACAGCTAAAATGCAGCTAACAAAGAACTACAGCAAGTCATGCAGAAATAAACTGGCTTAGACAGACAGACAGACAGACAGACAGACAGACAGACAGACTGACTGACTGACTGACTGACTGACTGACTGACTGACTGACTGACTGACTGGCTGACTGACTGACTGACTGATTGACTGACTGACTGACTGACTGACTGGCTGAAACACATGCAAACAAACACCATCAGCACAGGTGTCTAAAGGAAGGGAGGAGTGTGACTGGAGCATGCAGGCATCACATACTGTACCTTCATAACCCAACGGTGTGGGGTCACTCTTTATCTCCTGTCTCTTGCTCTTTTTGTTAGTAGTGGGAGGACCTGGCCAGAGGATACAACATGCCAGCATACTTAATGCTAAACTAGCTTTATAAATATAACAGCTATCATTAAACCAGGCTGGCCCCTCATATTAGACACCCAATTAACCGACTGTTTGTGTGGCTGAATTCACGAGTATGAAGACTGAATGAAATCATCATTCTTAAATCATTTTGTTTTGATTTGAATCATTATATTTTGGTTAATAAAGTCAGAGCTTATTAAATGGAATGACAGCAGAATATGAGCTAAAATATATAATATGAATATGAGCTTTGTATGTTTTTATTCTTCTTTGAAGCACTGAAAAGTAAAAACTAAGGATTAAAACAGCATCTCTGATGACATCATGATGAGAATAACAATAACTTTCTCACAGATGAAAACGTAAAAAAGGCGACATGAAACAAGGCAGTTTAAAAGTTCTTCTAGTTTTGAATTTTAACAGTACATTTAGGTAATATGCATATTCATCCCATCCACTAATTTTCCACCCTAATTACTTTTGATTTATTTCATTTTGGTGACTTTTCAGTGTTTTGAAGGAGCTTTATATAAGAAATATAAAGTAATACTTATATCACTTATATCATAGCAGGAGTCCAGTCAGAAGATCTAAATTGTGTCAGCCCCTGAATAATATTTACTCTTTTGGTGTGTAGTTCTTCCTTCTATAGCTCCGCCCCCACTGATCCAGGTTGCCAGTTAGCACCGAGTTGCTGCTACCAACGTTTCAAATCACACATGTGTGAGGTTACTGAACCTAAAAGAGCTCTGAAACGAAAGCTAAAAGATCTTGTTGCTGGAGACTCTCTAATAACTTAATTAATGTAGAAACAGATGCTTCTAATCATCTCTGCAGTCCAATAATGCTAGCCATGATCGTCCGTAGCACATTAGCACGTGTGCAGGTGGCTCATCAGATTAACTAGGTGATAAAATGTTTGAGAAATAAAAACAGCGACTATATATGTGTGTGTGTGTGTGTGTTTGTATGATCTGAGCAGATCAGCCTAATCTCATTAGGTAGCATTCCTTGTGTGGTCTCAGGGTGGACAGAATCAGGAATCCTGGAATATGAGGTTAGAGTCCATGTGAAAATGTCATATTTGAAATAATTTCGCTCAGCTCAGAACATGTTGGGAATTGAAATGCTAGAAAATGATGCCGAACACAGCAGGAGCCTTTAGAAGCAGAGGGACCTGTAGCCCCGTCAGCATCAGAAAAAAACTCTCATGAAAAGCGATTTTAGAGGAAATATTTCAAGGCCAGACTTCAATAGCTCTCCCCTGCTCTTTTTATTCCTCCTTTGCCAGGCTAAAGGAATTTCCCATCAGTATTCTGCAGTAAATCACATTTCTGCTTCCACTCTGAATGTCACCCTAAAATGTCAGCTAATCAAAATTCCTATTCCTCATCCTCATACTAACGAGCATTGACTTATATTTAAAAGAACATGAAACGTGCTCATTGGCAGCTTTTCTCATGCGGCTAACACAGAAGGTTTGACTTCCTCTGCTTGATGCCAAGAGAATATCAGTGTCTCTCTCAACCCCCCAGGAGCAGAATTAGATGGACCCACTTAGCAATGTAAACCTGGAGAATCCCAGGTGAACGCTGGGCAGTTTATTACTCATGCTGCAGGTATCGTTGTCACGGTGACCACAACAAGATCATCTGAAAGTCTTTTCTTTGATGTAAAGAACAGCCACATGAACACGAATAGGACCAAACAGTAAGTGATCATGTGATCAACAATGCTCCACACACAGTGTCAAATCAAAAACCTTCACAACCTTTCAGTCTGAAACTGCTGACTGAGGTCAGAAATGAACAGAAACAAAGTGAACGCAATGAGAGCAACACAACGGAGGAATATTGGACAGCTGGTCAGGTACCTTTGGTGTTCCTGGCAGTAAAGGAGGAGGACGGTGCCAGAGAAGAGGTCAGGGAGAAGCGCCGGCTGACCTGCGTCTCCTTGGGTGCTGGCTCTGAAGCCGGAGAGGAGTCAAGAAACAGAATCAGAGTGAGGACACAAGAAGATCATGCCAACAAGAAAGGGATGAAGAAGTGAAGAATGACTGGGTGACAGATGAGGACCCAGAGGAATGTTGATCAAAGAAAAAGACATTATGGAAAGAATAGAATAATCCAGGGTCTGTCTCACAAACACAAGCTCATTAACACAAGCCTGACTCATCGTACAATAAACACAGAGAGCTAAGGAGGATGTCCAGGAGCTTCAGATAATTAACATAGTGACAGGTGAGGTGATGAAGCACCAATCAGCTGCAGCACCAGGGAATCAGAGCAGTTGCAGCTGGATCACCATCATCTGCACACTGCAGCACACAACCTTGCATAGATGTTGCAGGGAGCCTGAGGAGCAGCACCTGGATGGATTGATGGATGGATGGATGGATGGATGGATGGATGGATGGATGGATGGATGGATGGATGATGGATGGATGGATGGATGGATGGATGGATGGATGGACGGACGGACTACAGCATCGCTGGACTACAGCATCACTGGACTACAGCATTACTGGACTACAGCAGTCCTGGACTACAGCATTACTGGACTACAGCAGTCCTGGACTACAGCAGCGCTGGACTACAGCCGTCCCGCAGTGCTGCAGAGAGGATCCATTCATCTCCAGCCTGTCCTGCAGATGGAGCATTAGCATTAAAGCTGAAGCCACTGAGTGAGGAGCCTGGTGAAGATCTGGGTTTGCTGCATGAGTAGCTGAAGCAACGAGCAGCCTGCAGGTTTTTGTGGCTTGCATCAGATCAAGATCAAGAGCAGGAGACACGTTTGTTAAACATGTTGGATGTGTGGAGCTAAAAGGTTCCTGCTCTGGTTACCTGCCTGATATCTCTGCTTGAGGAGCTCAGACTGTTGGGACGTTTACAGAAAAAGATGAGAATCAAACTCATGATGGAGAGAATGTTGGAGTTTTCCAGCGTTTTCCATCTGCAGTGTTCCAGCGTGTAGCTACCAGAGCCTCAACTGGACTGATTTTAATCTGAAATGATCTTTCTGGAAAGTTGATCTCATTAAGCTCCCAAACATCAATTGAAAACTTAGGTTTTCAGAGTTGATTGGATTTGTAAACAATGCAGAGTTTTGCTGTAACTTTATTGAACATAAGGGTATTTGTGCTGCTGTGCAGGCTTGCAGCTGCTCCAGCTGTTCTCTTTTACTTCCTCCATAATATTAGGACTCAGCCTTTCTCCCTGAGGTACAACAGGGATGCAACCTCCATCTACGAAGCCATAGCGACTGTGATTGTGCCATTGTGCAACCGCTTGTCTTGTTTTGAAATTAGGTTATCTAGTCCTGAAACTGACAGTGATGATGCAGGTGTACAGCTCCAGACGGTATTTGTCAGCGCAACAGACAGGAGGACAATAAGACATGATGGCAACAGATGACGAGGGGGACGAGGGGAAACATGGGCGGTACTGCTGTTACCTGCCGGCAGAGATCTTCTATTTGAAAGTCCTTGCAAAGTGAAGCGTTTCCTAGCATTAGCAGCAGAGTAGCCTGGCGGGGCTGCTGAAGCATCAGCTGGAATATGAAACAAGAGTAAGCAGGAGGAGGAGGAAAAGATGATCATCAGATCTTCTAATTGTGGTTCAAATCTCAAAACAGCCTGAAAGTATTGACAAAAGTTGTGAAACGAATAACTATGTGTGCAGTAAAGGAGCTCGGTGATGGCCGGTGTGGACCTGTCCACTGCTGCTGTGAGGAAGGAAAATGTGAGAGCTTTGACACAAAAGCTAACCATCTGCCCTACGTCCAGCCTGTGCTGGCCATAAATAGCCACTTTTTTATTGCAATGGTAGAAGGGAGAGGACAAAATGTCTAGCTAAAGCAGAATGGATCTGGGGTCAACACCAGTTTTTCTGGGATTGTTGGACAGTTGAGCAACGGCGGAGGCAGAGAGCAATGGAGAAGGCTGCTTCCTTCTGGCTCTTTGTTATTCAGGCATAAAAACGGTGCACTGATGCAGTCAAATGTAGCACAATAAATAAAAACAGACACAAGTACCACAAACAACTCTTGCATTTCACCATCCACAAATAAATAAAAAGATGTAACATGTAAATCAGTTGCAGATGGTGAGAATGTGATCTTTAATTGCGTCAGCAGGTGATGTCATGGTGGTTATTGTGACTGATGACAGAAACACCAACTATCATCGTAGTTAGGAGAGAAGCTCTAACCTCGGCTGCTTGGTGATGAGGAAACCTGCCTGCCTGCCTGCCTGCCTGCCTGCCTGCCTGCCTGCCTGCCTGCCTGCCTGCCTGCCTGCCTGCCTGCCTGCCTGCCTGCCTGCCTGCCTGCCTGCCTGCCTGCCTGCCCTGCCTGCTGCCTGCCTGCCTGCCCTGCCTGCCTGCCTGCCTGCCTGCCTGCCTGCCTGCCTGCTGCCGCCTGCCTGCCTGCCTGCCTGCCTGCCTGCCTGCCTGCCTGCCTGCCTGCCTGCCCTGCCTGCGCTGCCCTGCCTGCCTGCCTGCCATGCCTGCCTGCCTGCCTGCCTGCCTGCCTGCCTGCCTGCCTGCCTGCCTGCCTGCCTGCCTGCCTGCCGCCTGCCTGCCTGCCTGCTGCCTGCCTGCCTGCTGCCTGCCTGCCTGCCTGCCTGCCTGCATGCCTGCCCTGCCTGCCTGCCTGCGCTGCCTGCCTGCCTGCCTGAAGCAGAACCTCCCTCACTGGGAGCATGTGAGATAAAAAACAAGTTCTGAGCAGAAGGAAGTTCTGAGCAGGAAGGAAGTCAGGTAACACATTAGGGTGTCTCCATGTCAGGGTGTCTCCATCAATTCAGAGCATCTCTCCATCGTCGAATGAGGCCAAGATGTGACTCATATAATATACGTATATGTAGCACAGGAAATGTGGGAAGGCTGAAAATGTTCGATTTGGAACCTCAGAGATGAAAGAGCCCAGGTCTTAGAGTGATAATGGGAGAGTCCCCATTTTAACATCCCAGCAGAAGAATAATAAGTGACATCTCACCCCTCTTCAGTCTCATGTTGGGGCTGGGATTGGTCCTCCTGAAGCCTGACTCTGGACTGGAGGAATCCGACTGTCTGAGTGAGATCTTGCGCATGTTCCTGTGGGATTAGAGGTGAGAGCTGCTGGAGCTTAACTCTGAAATATGACCTGGATGTTGAGAGGCTGTCTGGTTGAAGTGTGTGATGTCACGCCACGCTGGCGTCTCACCTCATCGGGGCGGAAGTCACGTTGAGCTGGCTGGCTTCTGTGAATACAAGAGTGAAACATTGTTCTAAAACATCTAAAACAGGGCCTTCAACAACCAGAGGGAATATCAGAGGGTTGGCTCTAGTGCTGAAAGTTCTAGAAGAGATTGAACCACTGCTGGGTGTTGTGACTGCTGGTACAGGTGACAGGTCAGCATCGCAATCAATGAGCCAAAGGGGACAGCAAGAGCCTACAGACAGACACCAAAACCTGCAAAATCCTCTTTGTAAGCAGGAAAAACCTCAATGACTTTTTAAGAGCCAGTCAGGAGGCCTGAGGCCTGTACAGAGGAACCCAAAAAGGCAGCAGCGTCAGCTACTGCAGGAGTAATCAGGTTTCTGCAGAAGAATCTGGAGGAACCCGTGTAGACATGACACCAGTGTTAGAGAAACAACCATGCTGAAAGATCTGGCTTGTCAACTCGTGTTCCAAGCAAACAATGAACCTGTGGCAGAAGTGCAGCTTCAGCACAGAGCTGAACAATCCATTCAGCAGAAGGGTGGATTCTTTCATCTTGGATATGGGAATGTTTTATTCATATGGGCTGGTCACTGGTGAGAGGAGAGGAGAGGAGAGGAGAGGAGAGGAGAGGAGAGGAGAGGAGAGGAGAGGAGAGGAGAGGAGAGGAGAGGAGAGGAGAGGAGAGGAGAGGAGAGGAGAGGAGAGGAGAGGAGAGGACAGAATTTCAATCCTCAATTTTCCCATTGATACTCAACACATCTATGCCATACTAAACTGTCTCTTCCTGTCCACAGTCCTCTTAGTCCATTGTCCATCCAGCTCCTTCCTTCTCACTCTCTGTTTTCCCTCTCTTCATGTCCTCTGCCTCCACCTCTGGTCTCCAGCCTCTCTATATCAGCCCATCATTTTCAATCTCCTCCCTTTCTTCCTCTGTACCAGTGCTCACATTAACTCCGAGGTATAAATCAAACTGGGCAAAAGTCACAGTTTGACAGTTGCCCAGTAACTAAACAGTCTGACAGTCTCATTTCTCCACTGTCAAAGATCAGCTCATTTCATAATCATCTGTGACAGGAAAATGCCTGGAAATGACGACAACACTATTAATCAGCACTCCTGCAGATGTATGTGTGTGCGTGCGTGCAAGTGTGTGTGCGTGCGCGCGCATGCGTGTGTGTGCGTGCGTGTGCATGTTTACCTCTGCATGCCTCCAGCTGGCCTGTAAGAACTTTGCGGATCTCTGACACCCAGATATGCTTCACTTCCAGAGAAGGCGCCTGAAAGATGGTGGTGACACATAAAGATGGAATCAAATATTGATGATACGATTCTAATGTGATTTAATATATAAAACTGATTACGGACGGACAGACGGCCGGCCGGCTGGCCAGACAGACAGACAGACAGACAGACAGACAGACAGACAGACAGACAGACAGACAGACAGACAGACAGATAGATAGATAGATAGATAGATAGATAGATAGATAGATAGATAGATAGATAGATAGATAGATAGATAGATAGATAGATAGATAGATAGATAGATAGAGCAACACTGCCCTCAGCAGGATATATGCGACAAGACACATCTGAGATGGCAGCAAACAGCTGAAATATCTGGAAGAATCCGTCATCACTAAAGATTTGATATGCAAGTCAGAACTTTGGTAAAGGAACCTTTCCACTTCATTTTCTACAGTGCCTCAGACTACCATGGACCAGCAGGAACCAAAGATCATCTGCAGGAACCAAAGTCCACCTGAAGGAGCCAATGACCATCTGAAGGAACCAAAATCCACCTGCAGGAACCAAAGACCACCTGTCGGAGCCAGAGATCATCTGCAGGAATCCAAGACCACCTGTAGGAGCCAAAGACCATCTGCAGGAACCAAAGACCACCTGTAGGAGCTAAAAACCACCTGTAGGAGCCTGAGATCATCTACAGGAACCAAAGATCATCTGAAAGAGCAAGACAAGCTGCAGCAACCAAAGATTACCTGCAGGAACCAAACACTTATGTTCACTCCACTCAGGGGACCTTCTGATTTGTTCTGCGCATTGTCACCTTGGAGAATGGTCCCAGACTGAGGAGATATGGGGTTACCTGTGGTTGCAGAAGCTCATATTGATTCCTCTGCATTGAGATTGTCTCCAACAATGACAAGCCAGGTTGGTTTTCCCACGCTCACACTGCCTTCACCAACATATGGTGTGCTATTATTACAGTGATCAGCACCGTATTGTCTGCATCTGCGCCACCATGATGCAGCCGCAGGCAGAGTCTGGACTCTGGACTCATGGCTGAGCTCTAGTTGGGGAGCTGATTGGCAGCACCTGAGGTACCACTGGCTCAGAGCAAGAGTCAACAGCATCAGCAGAATTAGCTGTTTGGCAGTGGCAGATTTTTAATGGGAGCAACCCACATATTGAGCTCTGCTGTTCATCCCACAACTTTCTCAGCAACAGTGAAAACAGGCAGCGACACAGCCAGTCCAAAGCCCCGCTGCTGAAGGATGAAATCTGGGGGGCCGACAGGGGCAAATGCACGGCAAAGCAGCTGCAAACGGCCAAACGCTGCAAAGGCAGGAAGGATGCAAAAAGGGAAACACACAACAACTGCCAGAGAGAGAGATGGCCTCCAGCGCAGATGTGCACCAGACCACTGTAAGGTTGATTAATACACAACAATCAGCAGGCCTGGGTTCCTCCCAGCAGCCGTCTAGAACCCTGAAGATGAAAATGATAGATGTCCACTGAAGGAGAAGACTGTAAGAAGACAGACCTGCACAAATAGGAGCTCCATGGAAGAGTCACCAGAAGAAAAACCTCTCCTGCATCCTCACCACCACATCCAGCATCAGAAGTTTGCTAAAGAAGATCCAGACAAACCTGAAGCATTTAGAAATCAAGTCCTGTGGACTGATGAGGCTCTAATAGAACTCTTGGGCTCCAGGGAGCATAGGTCTGTTTGGAGAACCAAGGAGAAACGATGTGGTGAAAGAACATCTGTCTAACTATGAACCATGAGGCTGGATTCATCATGCTTTGGGCTTGTGTTGGTGGCACGGGGAACGTTTCACAGCTAGAGGGAAGAAGGGATTCAATGAAGGTCCAACATATTCTGGAAAAAAGCTGAAGTTGGAAAGAGGACTTCTTCAGATGGACAATGATCCTAAACAGGCTTTAACATCCACCATGGAGCAGCTGAAGAGACTCCAGCTGAAGATTTTTCCATGCTCCTCACAGTCTCCTGACCTAAACCTCATAGACTTAGAGCCAGTGGGGATCAGGACCAAGGACAGGATCAGAATGGAGTAGGCAGGACTCCCCATCAGTTGTTTTTTTGCTGTTTGGAATTTCGGGATAGAGTTTGCTTCCATTCCCTTGATCCATACCTGAATGATGTAAACTTCTTCTCTGCCGTTATACCACACTTCAAACTTCTTGCTGTCCCCTCTTATGTTTTCTGTGATCCCAACAGCGCTCATCTGGACAAAGACAAACCAAACTGAAGTTATTCCAGTGTCCTCATAGGTTTACATCTGTCTCCGGGAAATGTGTGTTTCTGTGTTGCTTGTCTTGTCTTGTGCTTCTTCCTTCTCCTCCTGTCTCTTCTTGCCCTGTCCTCCCACCCTCTGTCCCACTTTCTCCTTGTCCTGTTCTTTGTGTTGATCTACAAACTGTCAGAAGAGCTCAGAGGATCCTGCATGATCCTCATCATGTTGTGTATCCTGTTTTTGAGTCCCTCCCATCAGAATGCAGGCTGAGCTGTCCCAGAAGGAGGGCCAGCCCACAGCTGTCTGGCTTTTGAACGTTGACCCCTCCCTGGCCCCTAACCCAGTCCTGACAGTTTAAAGAACCAGATGCTTTATAAGCAATAATTTACATGCTCATCACGGTTGAATTGCTCTTCTGTGCATATTATGATGCTGAAACATTTGTTGCTTGTTTGTTTTTATGCTTTCCTGTGTCCTTGGATGTGTGCTTCTCTGCACCTTTGTGCCCTTTGGCGATTAATAAATTGGTTGAACTGGATTGAAATGATTGTGTCTGCTGGGCTGTGATGGATGGATGGATGGATGGATGGATGGATGGATGGATGGATGGATGGATGGATGGATGGATGGATGAATGGATGGATGGATGGATGGATGGATGAATGGATGGATGGATGGATGGAACCCTTTGACCACATTGTGATTTACATCAGTAACTGGCCAGTCAGCACTGTGATACTGGTAGATTAAAGGGGATCTACTACTGGGTTGTGTAGATCTTTAATAAGCAGTCCATGATTAATTACTGGAAATATCTACATTTGGCAGGCAACACCAATGCTGCCTATAAGTCCAGACCCTCGTTTCCATTGGTTCTGTGTGGGTCATGTGTGTCGAACCTTGAGCGAGTGCTTGAAGCTGTAGGAGGGATTCTTCTCGTGTCCGTCAGTGGTTTCATCCCTCTTCTTGCAGAACAGGAGCATCTTGTCATACAGGAACAGATGCCTCTGCATGGGCTTGAACCTGGCCAGGTCCTTCACCTGAAACCAGAGTAATCGTGATGCAACCGAGCAACTAATCACCTGTTACAGGTTGGCTAACAAACAGCCCATCATAAACAATATTGCTATAATTAGCAGGTGGAACCTGTTGTCTGTCTTCAGTGCAAATGTTTGAGACAAGCGGGGTCTTTTACCTTGTTGTGTCCTTTCTTGTGGTCCGTCCACACATTAAAAGAGCCCTGCATCAGCAGCTTCCCGAGGTCGCTCAGGTTTCCCTGAAAACATCAGATTTGGAGGCAAGAAGGTCAGACCAGATTGCAGAGATAACACTGAAAACCGTCCCATTTCTACATCTAGACAGCTGTTTGCTGTGGCCTGCGTGGTTACCACATCCCTGCCCAACAACATAGAAGCCAATTTAAAGCTGCTGGTGAGACGTAAACATAAATTTGGTAAAGTTATTATTCAAGTCAGAGCAAACGACACCCGGCTTCGTCAGTCGGAGGTCACCAAAATTAACATGGAGTTGGTGTGCAGCTACGCAAAAACGATGTCGGACTCTGTAGCATTCTCTGTTCCCCTCCCCACTCTGGCCAGCGATGAAATGTTTAGCCGCATGTCATCGCTTCGTCGCTGGTTGTTACGGTGGTGCCCCGAAAACCAGGTGGCCTTTGTAGACAATTGGAGCACTTTTTGGGGAAAACCTGGTCTGATTAGGAGAGACGGTGTCCACCCCACACGGGATGGTGCCTCTCTCATTTCTAGTAATTTGGCTAATTTTATTAGACCCAAAGTGACCTGACAATCCAGGGTCCAGACCAGGATGCAGAGTTGTAGTCTTACAAACCTCTCTGCTGCTCCCATAGAACCCTCATCCGCCAGCAATAACAGATTTAACACTATAGAGCTAGTCTCTGTTCCACGGTTAAAAGTTCACCAAGCACAGAGCAGGTGAGCGGTCAATCACCATAATCTTATTAAAATTAATACCAAAGCACGACTTGGAGAAATTTAGATCACAATTAAATGTGGACTATTAAATATTAGATCTCTTTTGTGTAAATCCCTGTTGGTGCACGACCTGATAGCGGATCATCACATTGATTTATTTTGACTTACTGAGACCTGGCTTCAGGAGGAGGAGTATGTTAGCTTAAATGAATCTACTCCTACGCATCTTAATTATCACATTCCTCGTGTTACTGGTCGAGGAGGGGGAGTGGCAGTAATCTATCACTCCAAGTTATTAATTAATCCTAGACCAAAATATGGTTCCAGTTCATTTGAAAGCCTGACTCTTGGCATCACCCATCTGAACTGGAAGGCAGAAAAGACACTTTTGTTTGTAGTTGTATATCGGCCCTCTGCTGGGCCACATTCAGAGTTCCTGTCTGAGTTCTCTGATTTCTTATCTGTCTTGGTCCTTAGAACGGACAAAGTCATTATCATTGGAGACTTTAATATCCATGAAGACGTTGTAAATGACAGCTTTAGAAATGGCTTCATTTCATTACTTGAGTCAGTTGGTTTCGTCCAGCAGATAAACCAACCAACTCATAGTTTCAACCATACCCTAGATCTAGTTCTGACTTATGGTGTTGAGGTAGAACATGTGTCAGTGTTCCCTCAGAACCCACTCCTGTCAGATCATTCTTTGATCACTTTTACATTTATGATTAAGGATTCTTCTATCCTCAGAGCACAGTCTTACTATCGCAGATGTCTTTCAGATAATGCTGTAGCTAGGTTTAAGGAAGTGATCCCTGTGCTAATCCCAGGACCACCATGTGTTTCCCCAGGGATCAGTCATTATAATCTTAGCCCTGCTGAAGTTGACTCTATTGCTGAAGGTGCAGCAACCTCACTGAGAATCACGCTTGATTCTGTTGCCCCCCTGAAAAAGAAAATAGTAAATCAGAGGAGGTGTTCCCCCTGGTATAATTCACATATCAGGACCCTCAAGCAGAAAGCGTGCAGACTAGAAAAGAAGTGGCATTCTTGTAAAATAGATAGCTATCATGCAGCCTGGAAAGAATGTCTGTTAGTTTACAAAAAGGCCCTCTGTGAAGCTAGAACAGCTTATTTTTCTTCTTTAATTGAGGAAAATAAGAGCAACCCCCCCCCCCCTGGGCTGCCACCTTATCGTGGTGGAGGGGTTTGCGTGTCCCAATGATCCCAGGAGCTCGGTTGTCTGGGGCTATATGCCCCTGGTAGGGCCACCCATGGCAAACAGGTCCTAGGTGAGGGACCAGACAAAGCGTAGCCCAGGACCCCCTAATGATGCTAAACAACTTTGGTGCCAAGTTTCCCTTGCCCGGATGCGGGTCACCGGGGCCCCCTCCTGGAGCCAGGCCTGGGGGTGGGGCATGTTGGCGAGCGCCTGGTGGCCGGACCTCTGCCCATGGAGTCCGGCCGGGCGCAGCCCGAAGAGGCAACATGGAACCCCCTTCCCGTGGGCTCACCACCTGCAGGAGGGGCCAAGGGGGTCGGGTGCATTGTGTTTTGGGTAGCAGCCGGAGGCAGGGACCTTGGCGGTCTGATTCCCGGCTGCACAAACTGGCTCTAGGGACATGGAATGTCACCTCTCTGGTGGGAAAGGAGCCTGAGTTGGTGCGCGAGGTTGAGAAGTTCCGACTAGATATAGTTGGCCTCACCTCGACGCACGGCAAGGGCTCCGGAACCAGTCTTCTTGAGAGGGGTTGGACTCTCTACCACTCTGGAGTTGCCGATGGCGAGAGGCGACGGGCAGGGGTGGCAATTCTGGTTGCTCCCCAGCTCAGTGCCTGTGTATTGGAGTTTACCCCGGTGGATGAGAGGGTAGCCTCCCTTCGCCTTCGGGTGGGGGGACGGATCCTGACTGTTGTTTGTGCCTATGGTCCAAACAGCAGTTCAGCGTATCCACCCTTTTTGGAGTCCTTAGAGGGAGTGCTGGAGAGTGCCCCTTCTGGGGGCTCCCTCGTCCTCCTGGGTGACTTCAATGCTCACGTTGGCAATGACAGTGTGACCTGGAGAGGTGTGATTGGGAAGAACGGCCCCCCCTGATCTGAACCCGAGTGGTGTTTTGTTATTGGACTTCTGTGCTCGTCTCAGATTGTCCATAACGAACACCTTGTTCAGACATAAAGGCGTCCACATGTGCACTTGGCACCAGGACGCCTTAGGCCGCAGATCGATGATCGACTTTGTGGTTGTGTCATCGGATTTGCGGCCGCATGTACTGGACACTCGGGTGAAGAGAGGGGCGGAGCTGTCAACTGATCACCACCTGGTGGTGAGTTGGCTCCGATGGTGGGGAAGGATGCCGGACAGACCTGGCAGGCCCAAACGTGTTGTGAGGGTCTGCTGGGAACGCCTGGCAGAGTCCCCTGTCAGAAGAAGCTTCAACTCACGCCTCCGGGAGAGCTTTGACCATGTCCCGGGGGAGGCGGGGGACATTGAGTCCGAGTGGACCGTGTTCCGTGCCTCCATTGTTGAGGCAGCTGACCGGTGCTGTGGCCGCAAGGTGGTTGGTGCCTGTCGTGGCGGCAATGCCCGAGGGATGCCGTCAAGCTGAAGAAGGAGTCGTATCGGGCCTTACTGGCCTGTGGGACTCCTGAGGCAGCAGATGGGTACCGGCGTGCCAAGCGGAGTGCAGCTACGGTGGTTGCCGAGGCAAAAACTCGGGCATGGGAAGAGTTCGGTGAGGCCATGGAGAACGACTTTCGGACGGCCTCGAAAAGGTTCTGGACCACCATCCGGCGTCTGAGGAGGGGAAAGCAGTGCACTGTCAACACTGTGTATAGTGGTGATGGTGTGCTGCTGACCTCAACTCGGGATGTTGTGGATCGGTGGAAGGAATACTTCGAGGACCTCCTCAATCCCATCAACACGCCTTCCAGTGAGGAAGTAGGGCCTGGGGACCTGGAGATGGGCTCTCGTATCTCCGGGGCTGAAGTTGCCGAGGTAGTTAAAAAACTCCTCGGTGGCAAGGCCCCGGGGGTGGATGAGATCCGCCCAGAGTCCCTTAAGGCTCTGGATGTTGTAGGGCTGTCGTGGTTGACTCGACTCTGCAACATCGCGTGGACATCGGGGGCAGTGCCGCTGGATTGGCAGACCGGGGTGGTAGTCCCTCTTTTTAAGAAGGGGGACCGGAGGGTGTGTTCCAACTATAGGGGGATCACACTCCTCAGCCTCCCTGGTAAGGTCTATTCAGGGGGTACTGGAGAGGAGGGTCCGCCGGATAGTCGAACCTCGGATTCAGGAGGAGCAATGTGGTTTTCGTCCTGGGCGTGGAACAGTGGACCAGCTCTACACCCTCAGCAGGGTCTTCGAGGGTGCATGGGAGTTTGCCCAACCAGTCCATGTGTTTTGTGGACTTGGAGAAGGCATTCGACCGTGTCCCTCGGGGGGTCCTGTGGGGGGTCCTCCGAGAGTATGGGGTGTCGGGCCCGCTGATACGGGCTGTCCGCTCCCTGTACGATCGGTGCCAGAGTTTGGTCCGAATTGCTGGCAGTAAGTCGAACTCGTTTCCGGTGAGGGTTGGCCTCCGCCAGGGCTGCCCTTTGTCACCGATTCTGTTCATAATTTTTATGGACAGAATTTCTAGGTGCAGTCATGGTGTTGAGGGGATCTGGTTTGGTGACCTCAGGATCGCGTCTCTGCTTTTTGCGGATGATGTGGTCCTGTTGGCTTCATCGGCCCGTGACCTCCAACTATCACTGGATCGGTTCGCCGCCGCCTGTGAAGCGGCTGGGATGAGAATCAGCACCTCCAAATCCGAGGCCATGGTTCTCGACCGGAAAAAGGTGGAGTGCCTTCTCCGGGTAAAGGAGGAGATCCTGCCCCAAGTGGAGGAGTTTAAGTACCTCGGGGTCTTGTTCACGAGTGGGGGAAGAATGGAGCGGGAGATCGACAGGCGGATCGGTGTGGCGTCCACAGTAATGCGGACTCTGCACCGGTCCGTTGTGGTGAAGAGAGAGCTGAGCCGAAAGGCGAAGCTCTCGATTTACTGGTCGATCTTCGTTCCTACCCTCACCTATGGTCATGAGCTTTGGGTCATGACCGAAAGAACAAGATCACGGGTACAAGCGGCTGAAATGAGCTTCCTCCGTAGGGTGGCTGGGCTCTCCCTTAGAGATAGGGTGAGAAGCTCTGCCATCCGGGAGGAGCTCGGAGTAGAGTCGCTGCTCCTCCGCGTTGAGAGGAGCCAGATGGGGTGGCTTGGGCATCTAGTCAGGATGCCCCCTGGACGCCTCCCTGGTGAGGTGTTCAGGGCATGTCCCTCCGGTAGGAGACCCCCGGGGAGACCCAGGACACGTTGGAGAGACTATGTCTCTCGACTGGCCTGGGAACGCCTGGGGATCCCTCCGGATGAGCTGGAGGAGGTAGCTGGGGAGAGGGAAGTCTGGGCTTCTCTCCTTAGGCTGCTACCCCCGCGACCCGACCCGGATAAGCGGTAGAGAATGGATGGATGGATGGAAGAGCAACCCCAGGTTTCTTTTCAGCACTGTGGCCAAATTTACCAAATGTCACAGTGTTTTAGATCCATGTATCCCTTCTTCCCTTAGTGGTGAAGACTTCATGAGCTTCTTCACTGATAAAGTCCTAGCTATCAGAGAAAAAGCTAACCAGGCCATCCCAACAACTGGACCATCACCAGATGTGCTGACTGTGGGAACATACAGGTTCTCTTAAACTCCTTCAGCCCTATATATTTTTCTGAGGCGTCATCGCTAATTCAGAAATCCAAGACCACCACATGTCTTTTAGATCCCATCCCAATACACCTGCTGAAGGATGTTTTACCATTGATAGGCAGTTCTGTCCTGGACAGATCAATTGTTCTTTAGTGACAGGTTATGTACCCCGGTCCTACAAGGTGGCAGTGATTAAGCCATTGCTTAAAAAACCATCACTGGATCCTGATGTCTTAGCAAATTATAGGCCGATATCCAACCTTCCTTTTGTCTCTAAAATTCTAGAGAAGGTTGTAGTGACTCAGTCACTGGAGCACCTGCAGAGAAACAGCCTGTTTGAGATGTTTCAGTCAGGCTTTAGAGCTCATCACGGCACAGAAACAGCACTTCTTAAAGTTACTAATGATCTTCTTATAGCTTTAGATCATGAACTGGTCTCTATGGTGGTTCTGCTGGACCTCAGTGCTGCTTTTGATACAGTTGATCACAGCATCCTGTTACAGAGACTGTAACATGTGATTGGCATTAAAGGGACAGCACTAGACTGGTTTAGATCATATTTATCTGATAGATACCAGTTTGCTCATGTACATGGCGTTCCCTCTTCATACAGTAGGGTTAGCCATGGAGTTCCTCAAGGTTCTGTACTTGGACTAATCCTTTTCACCTTGTACATGCTTCCCTTAGGGAACATTATTCGGCAGCATGGGATAAATTTTCATTGTTGATGACACTCAGCTTTATCTATCCAAGAAACCAGAGGAGACAGAGAAGTTAGTGAAGCTTCAGACCTGTCTTAAAGACATAAAGTCCTGGATGTCTTCAAATTTCCTCCTCCTTAACTCAGGAAAAACTGAGGTCATGGTGTTTGGTCCTGAACCTCTCAGGGATAGATTAGATCACATGATCACTCTAGATGGTATCTCATTAACATCTAGTCTCTCTGTGAGGAATCTAGGAGTAACTTTTGATCAAAATCTCTCCTTCAACTCACACATTAAATTAGTCTCTAGAAGTGCCTTTTTTCACCTGAGGAACATCATAAGGATTAGAAAACTACTACCACCACGATGCTGAAAAGTTAGTCCATGCATTTGTTACTTCCAGGCTGGACTATTGTAATTCTTTATAATCAGGGTGTCCAAACTCATCTTTAAGAAGCCTCCAGCTGATCCAAAATGCTGCAGCCAGAGTTCTGACAGGTACAAAAGAGATCACATTACTCCTGTACTTGTTACGCTCGAGAGGACTGGCGGTCAAGTGTGGCGGAACCCCAAAGAAGGCAGACAGACACGGGAATTAAAAGTAACTCAGACGGTTTTAATGAAACAAAAAAAAGACAGGAGGGAAGAAACTAAATGAGGAGAGAGGCCGAGACAAACTATAGGGGGCGTGATGCGGCAGACGAACCAAGTCCGAGATCCAGGGGCGAGAGTCCGTGGGGGAGTCCAAGTGTCCAGAGGCCAGGGGAAATCCGTCCGAGGAAGGGGAAGAGGAAGAAGTCAGAGGAAGAGGGGCTAGGAAGGTTGCAGAGGAGCAGGGGGAGACGCTGGAGAAGGCTGGGAGTCGCAGGGAGTTGCTGGAAGACGCAGGGAGACACAGAGAGACGCTGGGGGTCGCTGGGAAGCCTGGAGAGATGCTGGGTCGACGGGACGTGTTGCCAAAACATCAGTTAGATCAAGCACTGGCCTGAGTGCAGAGGGGCCTTTTATGGGTGCAGAGTCGTTTGGGCGGATTGGGTGCAGCTGGAGGAGAGGGCCCAGGTGGTGGTGGTTGAGCTGATTGCACAGGAGGAGGTGGGGCCAGAGTAGGAGTCACAACAGTACCCCCCCCCTTACGGGAGGCACCGGACGACCGCCCAGGAGCATCCGGGTGGTCTCGGTAGAAGTCTTCGAGGAGGGAGGGGTCAGCGAGATAGGATGGGGGCACCCAGCTCCGGTCTTCGGGGCCGTAACCCACCCAATCCACCAGGTACTGGAAGCCCCTTCCCCGTCGGCGGACCGCCAGCAGCTTGTTAACTCTCCACACCGGCTCTCCGTCCGACAGGACCTGTGGGGGAGGTGGAGTCGGAGCAGGAGGGGACAGGGGGCTGGTGGAGAAGGGTTTAATGAGCGAGACGTGGAAGACCGAGTGAACCTTGAGGGCGGCAGGGAGATCCAAACGGACTGCAGAGGGGTTGATGATGCTGCAGATGGTGTAGGGACCGATGTAGCGGGGGTTCAGCTTTCTGGAGGAAGTCTGCGAGGTCTGGAGGGGCAGGTCCCGGGCCACCAGCCAGACCTTCTGGCCAGGCCGGTAAGCAGGGGCCGGCCTCCTTCGCCGGTTGGCCGAATGCCGGGACTGCTCAGTGGCCCGCAAGATGGCTTTGCGGGCAGCCTTCCAGATGCGCCGACACCGGCGGAGATGGGCCCTGGTAGACGGCACTGCGATCTCCAGCTCCTGCTGGGGGAACAGAGGGGGTTGGTAGCCCAGGAAACATTGAAAGGGGGACATACCAGTAGCAGAGCTCTCCATGGCGTTGAGGGAGTATTCCACCCACGGCAGGAACTTGGACCAGGAGGCAGGATTGCTGGTGGTCACGCAGCGCAGGGCCGCCTCCAAAGCCTGGTTGGCCCGTTCGGCTTGTCCGTTGGACTGGGGGTGGTACCCAGAGGACAGGCTGACCGTGGCCCCAATCCCCTTGCAGAAGGCCTGCCACACCCTAGAAGTGAATTGGGGGCCACGGTCAGAGACCACGTCAAGGGGGATCCCGTGGAGACGTACGACGTGGGAGACCAGGAGTTCAGCAGTTTCTGCAGCAGAAGGGAGTTTGGGGAGAGCGACAAAGTGGACCCCCTTGGAGAAGCGGTCCACAATGGTCAGGATGGTGTCGTTCCCCTGCGAGACGGGGAGGCCCGTCACAAAATCCAGGGCTATGTGAGACCAGGGTCGACTGGGGACGGGAAGGGGGTGCAGAAGGCCTGCTGGCGAGCGATGGGAGGCCTTGCTGCGGGCACAGACCGTGCAGGCGCCCACAAACTCCCGAACATCTTCTTGGAGGTTGGGCCACCAGAAGCGCCGCTGCACAAACTCCGCCGTCCGACGCACGCCAGGATGGCAGGCGAAACAACTGGAGTGGCCCCACTCTAGCACCTGCGGCCGGACGGAGGAAGGCACGAACATTCGGTCCTGAGGCCCGTTCCCAGGATCAGGCTCGTCTCTCTGGGCTTGCTCGACGGCCGTCTCGATCAGCCAGGAGATGACCCCTATGACCCGGGCCAGGGGAACGATGGTGTCAGGGTCCCTGGGGGCGCCGGGGAATTCCTCCGGAAACTGGCGGGAGAGGGCATCAGCCCGGATATTCTTGGAACCTGGACGGAAAGTGAGGGTGAAGTCAAACCGACTGAAGAAGAGAGCCCAGCGGCCCTGTCTGGGATTGAGTCTCTTGGCCGTTCTCACATAGGTCAAGTTCTTATGGTCCGACCACACAAGGAACGGGTGCCTTGCTCCCTCCAGCCAGTGTCTCCACTCCACCAAGGCTGCATAGACCGCCAGAAGTTCCCTGTTGCCCACATCGTAGTTTCGTTCAGCCGGATCAAAACGGCGGGAAAAGTAGGCACATGGGTGAATCTTCTGGTCTGCCTCGGACCGCTGGGAGAGGACTGCCCCGATGCCCGCGTCCGAAGCATCGACCTCGACGATGAACTGCCGAGCGGGGTCTGGATGGGCGAGCACCGGAGCCGTCGTGAACCTGTCCTTGAGGGCCGAGAAGGCGGTCTCAGCCTCCGGTGTCCAGGTGAAAGGGCGCGAGGTGGAGGTGAGAGCGGAGAGAGGGGCAGCCACTTGGCTGAATCCTTTGATGAACCGCCGGATGAACCCGGCGAACCCAAGGAGGAGTGAGCTGGGGATAGCAAGGGGATGTGAGGAGGCGGGGCGGCAGTGCTGGTAGGGGAGAAGTCAGGGGCAGAGGGAGTGCGGTGGGAGAGTTGGCGGTTCTAACCGCCAACACGTTGGGCGCGCTCCTGGCGGCGCTCCCGTAGTCGTTCATCCATCTGGAGCGAGAGGGTGATCAGCTCGTTGAGTGACGAGGGGCGGTCCCTCACAATCAGGTCCTTGATTGCCTCACTCAGGCCCCGTCTGCAGCCAGGATGCGGAACTCAAGGGTGTACTCCGCAACTGACCGTGACCCCTGCTGGAGGGCGAGCAGACGACTCGCGGCGTCTTCACCGTAGGTGGGGTGCTCGAACACTGCCTTGAACTCCCGTCGAAAGGCGCTGTACTCTGAGGAGAGGCGGGGGTCCAGGTCGACGGCAGCTATGGCCCAGCTCAATGCCTTGTCGGCCAGGAGGGAGGTTATAAATCCAACCTTGGCCTCGTCGGAAACAAATCTGGAGGGCTGATGGCGGAAGAGCAGCTCACATTGGTGGAGGAACCCCTTGCCCTGGTCGAAATCCCCGCCGAAAACACGGGGGCTGGCAAGGTTGGGCTTGGCTCGGGGAGAAGGCGGGAGAGATGGTTCTGGTGGAGAAGCCCCGCCGGGGTCGCTGCCTAGCTTCTGCTGAATGGAAGCCAAAACAGTTGCCATGGCAGCCATCTGGTTGGAGAGGGCGGACAGGGTACTGGAGGTGGTCTGGGAGGAGCTCTGGAGCTCGGAAATCTCCCCTTGGATTGTGGGGAAGGCCTTGGTTAGCTCAGACTGAAGGGAGGAGAGCTGGGCAGCGTGGGCCTCCACTTTTCTTTCGAGGGGGGAGGGTAACGTGGGGGCTCTAGCGCCGCCCGTCTGCCCTGGGGTTCCACCTTGACTCATCTTGGCTTGATCTATCTGTTACGCTCGAGAGGACTGGCGGTCAAGTGTGGCGGAACCCCAAAGAAGGCAGACAGACACGGGAATTAAAAGTAACTCAGACGGTTTTAATGAAACAAAAAAAAGACAGGAGGGAAGAAACTAAATGAGGAGAGAGGCCGAGACAAACTATAGGGGGCGTGATGCGGCAGACGAACCAAGTCCGAGATCCAGGGGCGAGAGTCCGTGGGGGAGTCCAAGTGTCCAGAGGCCAGGGGAAGAGGAAGAGGAAGAAGTCAGAGGAAGAGGGGCTAGGAAGGTTGCAGAGGAGCAGGGGGAGACGCTGGAGAAGGCTGGGAGTCGCAGGGAGTCACTGGAAGACGCAGGGAGACACAGAGAGACGCTGGGGGTCGCTGGGGAGCCTGGAGAGATGCTGGGTCGACGGGACGTGTTGCCAAAACATCAGTTAGATCAAGCACTGGCCTGAGTGCAGAGGGGCCTTTTATGGGTGCAGAGTCATTTGGGCGGATTGGGTGCAGCTGGAGGAGAGGGCCCAGGTGGTGGTGGTTGAGCTGATTGCACAGGAGGAGGTGGGGCCAGAGTAGGAGTCACAACAGTACTGGCGTCTCTTCATTGGCTGCCCGTTAAATTTAGATTAATTTTTATAACCCTTCTTTTGACCTACAAGGTCCTCAGAGGCCTAGCTCCATCCTACCTGGAGAAGCTAGTGACACCTTACCAGCCCAATAGACCGCTCCGCTCTCAGAATGCTGGTCTACTTGTGGTCCCCAGAGTTTCTAGGGGTAGAATGGGGGGCCGAGCATTTAGCTATCAGGCCCCCCTGCTATGGAACCAGCTCCCTGTCCAGGTACGGGAGGCTGACTCCATCGCTACTTTTAAGATTAGGCTTAAAACCTACCTCTTTGAAAAAGTGTATTGTTACTAATTCTGTAGTTCCAGTTATTATCATAGACAGACAAATTATCATACTTAGGGGGTCGTCTAATCGTTAGGTTAACATCTTAGCTATGCTGCTATAGGCCAAGGCTGCCAGGGTCCAGAAACATGATCACCTGACAGGCCTCTGTCACCCCACTGGGTCATGGTTTCTTCTCCTCTCCTCTCCTCTCCTCTCCTCTCCTCTCCTCTCCTCTCCTCTCCTCTCCTCTCCTCTCCTCTCCTCTCCTCTCCTCTCCTCTCCTCTCCTCTCCTACCTATTCTATCCTCTACCTGTCCTCCCCTTTCTCCTCTCTCTACCCAGCCGGCCATCAGCAGGAGCCAGATGATCTACTTCTGTCTTGGTACATCTGAACAAGCAGGTATTTTTCAGAGTTTTTCAAGGACACTGTCGTTCAGTATGAAGAGCCTCCATCGAGAGCTTAGCTGGATAAAACTCAGAGGCATCAGATATTTTCCCTGGTTGTTGAGTGATTAGCAGAATGCGATCAGATTTTAATGTAGACTTGTTTAAGATCTGAGGCACTGCTGAGTCCCCCAGAAGAGTGAATGTTCCCTTCAGAACCAAAGGAAATGTTGGAGTTGAATGTGAGCGTCATCTAGAAAATTCTCTCAAAACATCCTCATGACTATACCTCATGTCTGAGCTTCCCAACACAATGAGGAGGGACAGAGGCCAGACTGGCGAAGGCAAGAGAGTCAAGATGAAGGTCCAGACAGGACATCCCTAGAGGACCGTGGTTGCTAGAGGTTAGGACACACACTCACATACACGCACATGTACTCTCTATAGCTGTTATCATGTAATTGTATGAATGGAGCTGGGGATAATTGGGAAGAGCCTCCCATAACAGAAGACCTATTTTGAAGCCCAGATACATATTTCTTCTGTTCAGCAGAGAAAGTTAGGTGCAAGGACCGTTGCACCCATGTTTCAGCCTGCAGAGAACTGCCGTCCCTGCTGTCCTCACTCAGTCCTGGTTGGTCTCGGTATTTTACAGAAATTGAGATGAAGAAGTAAGAGAAGAATCTGCTGCTTGTGTGACTTCAGCACATTCATTTGATGACCTGTCTGATCGGATTACTGACCTCAAAGCCAGTGATGGCGATCTGGTGCATGGAGTCATTGACCGACTTTATGATGTCCAACACGGTGGCTAGCGCCTCCTCCAGCTCCGCTGTCCTCTCACCCTTGTTACATTTCAACATCTCCTGCAAGACAATGTTGTTGTGAATGTCTGGGCCTTTTTAAGAGATGAGTTCAGGTGTCTCTGTGTGCCAGAAGGATTGCTGATGTCGGCCAGCGGGTGGCAGTCATCGCAACTGGCTCTGGGTAGAGAATTACACCCCCCCAATTTTTTCTCCTTTTCTCTCTTTTCCATCTCTTTTGTGTCCATTGGCCACGCTAACAGGAACCCTCCCACTGGATTTAAATCCAGCTCATCTGTGTCAGATAGTGAACAGATGTTTGAGGAGGTTTCTGGCAAAAACTCGATGTGCTTGGTGCATTTTTAATCATACGCTTGGGACCACCCACCCTTTTGGGGTAGGTGGGCAGGAACGGTAGCCTAGAGTCTGGGAACACGTTTCTGCCACTAAAACGGGAGATCAGAGCTCAGCCAGGAATATCAGTGAGGGTGAAGAAAGAGGACAGGTAATAATGAGTCATGGTTCACCTGCTGCATGGATCACATTACACAGGTAACCAGTTACTGAGGAAAAGTTTTGTGTGTCTCAATGAAGTCCATACACATTGTGATGTCTTATATTTATGTTATCACATATATGTTGAAGGTTTTCAGGTAAGAGCAGAAAGAGAAAGATGGACCTGAAAAGGCCAGTGGTACCTTCAGCATGAGCTGGTATTTGGTGATTCTCTGGACCGGCTTCAGCAGGTATGCATCCAGAGAGAGTTTATGATCCAGTTTCTTCTGGCACTCCTGTGATCACAATCACATCAGCTCCATTAAGTAAATCTCTATTAATCTCGAAGATGAATACTATTCTGATTTATGTTGACCTGAATTAAAGATCAAAGCCTAATTTAAACCGTGTGTGTGTGTGTTTGTGTGTGTGTATGTCTGTGTGTGTGTGTCACCTGAAAGAAGAGGCTGTCTGCACACTGTCTCCAGAGGACTTCAGAACGAGGTTTGTTCTGACAGTACTTCTCGTAGATCTGCAGCTCTTCTTTCTGACAATGAAAGGGTTAATATTTCCTTTTGATCGTAACAGTTCCACAAGTTCTAATAGAAGAACCCAACCTCTATCCATAGAGCAAACCTTCAGAGTCTCTTTGATTCAGTGTCTTCTGCTGTGATCCATTAAATATACATACATCTATAAACCCTCAGTCTTGGAGGGGAACCTTTAACCTTTCACAGGAGGCCCAGGTTTCTCTCCTCTCACCACAAGTGTGGCCTGACTGAGGGGTCAACAGAGAGCAACAGAGATCACCACAGCCCCCCCCCCCTCTTCACCATCTCACTGGTTCCTCCAATCCAATCAATCTAATCCACCATAAGTGCTGCCAGAGAAGGAAGAACCTTCTCTGTTTGTCTGCTGATTTATGTAACGGTGTCATTGTGAGCCTGAACACAACAACCCATTCTTTGAGTCACCTTCCAGAACATGACCTCAACCTCCTCAAAGACTGTCTCTCAGCCTCCAGAGTGCTGAGAGTGGTGGTGCCACTGGGCATCCTTGGCTTGTACTGGTTTGGATATGTTTACATATGTTATTACTGAAGTGGAGGGTGAGTGCTGCAGCAGTCAGATCCAATTTCATAGATTACAGCTGGAGGAGTTTTGATGTGGTATTATATGGTATTAGTGTTGATGCAGAAAAAATGTTGTTTCTTGAAGACTGTTGGGGAATGTTGAGAACTGTTGAGGACTGTGATCCACACTGTTCACACGTCACCAGTGAGAATGATGTGGGGCGTCACTGGAAGATTCTCTGCTAACCTCCAGAACATCTGTGGTCAACCCACTGTCACGCATACTCACCCTTTTTAAAAAGCATGTTCCCACCATCTCAGGTTTCTCCACACAGTCCTCCAGCTCCCCCAGAAAGGTTCTGAGCAGGAGAAGAAGGAATGCCTGAGCTACAGGATGAAAGCCAAGCAACAGTAACAGTCACCTCTTCTGATTGTTGGGGTTTGCTCTAAACTGCCCATGTTTCACACATGGAGGCTTCTCCAGGATCAAGTTCACCCCAAACAGCAGTTTAAATAAGGCTGTTGTAGAAATGCTGCGTGGATTGTAGAAATTGCTGAAATTCTCTGTTTCTCTTGCATCTTTGTATGCGCAGGTCATTTCTTGTGCACGTACGTGACTCCATGGTGTCATTCCATCCTCAGCACAGGCGTCACATCATGTATCAGCTGATGGTCACTGGGGGACAGCGGGACAGCTCGAAGCAACAGCAGGTCCCCCAGCCATCCGCTTGCTGTCCGAGGTCGTCTAGCTCCCTGGTCTCTGTTCACAGCCATGTGCACACACTATCTAATTCCTACAGCCTCCATGATGCAGTATCCACAATCCCAGTCCATGAGGTGGGTTTCTGGTCTGCAGTGATCCGTGATGTTTCCTCCTGCTTCTTCCTGCTTCATTTCTTCTTCATGTTCCGCTTGACGTCCTTTTCCTCTGTGTGTCTAGTGAATGTTTCTATCATGTCAATTGTCCTACAAGACAGACGGCAACTTGGATATAATGTTGCATCACAACTAGAAAGTGTTCCCATGTGGCCATGAACAGGGACACCTGGAGTGATGTCCTGGAGCTGGTCAACCACCAGCTGGTACACCTCACACCTGGTGATCCCGCAGAGGAAGATGGAAGTGCACCATCGAAGCACATCAGGTTTGTTTGAGACAAATTAATTTTGTGTCTTTGAGAAAATAAATGAAACACTGCTTAAATTCTCATACACACATTTCCTAGAGCAACAGTAATAGTTTCAGAAGCAGGGAGAGAGAAACATGGATTAGCATAAGAAGCTAATCCAGAAGGGTTCAGAAGCACACTACCTGTTGTGGAAGTCATATATCTCAGGCAGGTTGCCGAAGAGCACGTCTCGTTTGTTCAGCAGGACCAGAGGCACCAGATGGCTCAGCTCAGAGTTGTCCAGCTCAGCAAAATAGCCCTGCCAGAAAGAAAGTCCACCACGAAACATCATCCTCTGTCATTATAAATGTGTCTTAATCAATAATAAAGCAAATGTTTGGGTGATTAAGTTTAGCCAATTCACACAAGTTGAAGTAGCAGGAAGTGCAGAGATTAGCAGAGATAATTCTGTCTTTGTGATCAATTCATACACAGACAACAAGCTCGGAGGTTCAGGTCTAATTGCACGTGTAGCAGAAATCAGTGTTGTGGGTTCGATGGTGATTTATGGCACATTAGTTGTGATGACCACACTGTACCTCGATGATGCTTTGGAGTTCCTCCACATATAACCTCTCTGTTTCTATCAGCTCAGTCAGGATGTGCCTGCAGAGACAAAAGAACTTCCACAGTCACCATCATGTTGTGGGAGCAGGTGTCAAGTGTGACGTGATCTTTATTCACACGAGACCAGCCATCCACACTGTCCCCTGCTGCTGAACCACTGAAGTAAAGACTTGAAGACAGCAGCGAGGACACTTCGAGTCAGTGTTGGGATGACACTAATGACAAGGGGATTTCAACTCACCCAAGAAGAACTGTGGCTGCAACCCTCTGACTAACACCTAGCTGGAGAGGGGCAGCACCTCTGCTGAGGGAAACGTTGGCCTCTGCAGAAGTGAAGCTCCCCACGTGCTCACGAACGCATGTTTGATCTCTTTGTTAGGCAGGAAAGGATCATTCTCATGTTTGACCTCAGTAAATTATCTCATCAGGTTCCAGTAAAGGAACCTTTGCAGCCAAGTCTATGGATCATAAAGCATCACAAACCACAGCTTGTTGATGCGTCCTGACCCAACAGACGCTAGTGAGCACAGTCAGAACATGTTTGGCTGGACATTGGGACAGAATGGACTTGTAAAATATTCACTCACTCACTTTCTACCGCTTGTTCCTCCACTGAGGGTCGCGGGGGGACTGGAGTCTATCCCAGCACAATGGGCGGAGGCAGGGTACACCCTGAACTGGACGCCAGTCAATCGCAGGGCTAACACATATAGACAAACAACCATTCTCTCTCACACTCACACCTACGGGCAATTTAGAGTTTCCAATTAGCCTAATCCCCAATCATGCATGTCTTTGGACTGTGGGAGGAAGCCGGAGTACCCGGAGAGAACCCACACAGGCACAGGGAGAACATGCAAACTCCACACAGAAAGTCCGCAGCCTCAGTCCCAACCAGGGATCGAACCCGGGGCCTTCTTGATGTGAGCCAACAGTGCTAACCACCACAACACCGTGCCGCCCTCGTAAAATAATTAACTTTAGAATTCCAAAAAAAGCCCATGTACAAACACACTACTTGCTCATACTTAAGCATCAAATCACAAAGGTTCTGAAAGGCTGTTTAATCCAGTGATATACAAACTAGCCTGAACCTCATCTTATTAGCACAAAACACTCCTGGAAAGGAAGAGAAGCATTCCCGGGTTGTCACTAAACCCCCGTCAGACATGAAGATGAATGCCTAGACGCCTCCCTGGTGAGGTGTTCAGGCCATATCCCTCCGGTAGGAGACCCCCGGGAAGACCCAGGACACGTTGGAGAGACTATGTCTCTCGACTGGCCTGGGAACGCCTGGGGATCCCTCCGGATGAGCTGGAAGAGGTAGCTGGGGAGAGGGAAGTCTGGGCTTCTCTTCTTAGGCTGCTGCCCCCGCGACCCAACCCCGGATAAGCGGTAGAGGATGGATGGATGGATGGATGGATGGATGGATGGATGGATGGATGGATGGATGGATGGATGGATGGATGGATGGATGGATGGATGGATGGATGGATGGATGGATGGATGGATGGATGGATGGATGGAACTTTCAAGATGGTGGTCATTCAGCCTCTTGGAGACTGAGCTGAGAAGCAGAGGGTTGCTGGTTTAAGCCCCGGTGAGGACAAAATTTGGGAGGTGTTCTAATAGCAGTAGTAGCTAGGCTAGAGTCCAGCTTCCTCCCATTGGCTCTGAAAGAGTGACGGTGAGAACTTTTAAGGATCTGGCACTTTCCAAAAAATGTTTCTAAAAACTAATAATAGATTATGTCCAATATTCTTTAAGGATTATTAATTCTTCTACTTCTTGCTTCTAAGTAATAGTAATCTGATCCAAAGATGACAAAGAAAAAAATCTCTTTCCTTCTGGCTGGACAGCAACCATCTGTAAAAGAGAGACAGGAATGAGGGACGAGTCTTTCTGGGACGGGTGGCTCCTCCCACTGTGAGATAGCCCATCCCACTATATGTGTGTCTCACGCAGCAGGACCTTCAGCCAGGACAGAATGCTTCTGAAACCAACCCTGTCAAATGGACTTCTACATCTGTAGCGTCACCTACAAGTGGATGGGACGACTACATGAGCCAGTAAGTGGACCGCGCTGTCTTTACTCCTCTAAAGTGAGCTGGTCCTGTTTTTAGGTGGCTGAAAGCAGCAGCACTCCGAGCAGCTCTCTCACATGAGTCAGGATGAAGTGAAATGAGTAAATAGTTCCAGATGGCAGGCTGGCTTCACCAGAGACAGAGTTGTGTTACTTGTGAAAATGAATTAGGTTCAGACAGAACAGCCAGACTGAAGAACAGAGCCCTAAAACGGTCTGTCACCGTCTTCTGTCACAAGCCTGCCATCACAGCCCAGATGATTAAATATCAGATAAAGACGGTTGTGTCGCCCAACAAGCTAAAGTGTCTGGAGTTCATTTTACATGTGTCATGTGAGAACAATCGCCTCTTTCTTAAACCGTGGAAACAAAAAAAAATCAGATTTTGCTTAAAATTTGAATAGAAAAGAAGCTGATTGAAGTAACACGTGGCCAAAAGTCTGCTGCGGCCATCGTGACTGCCCACAGCTCATCTTAGCCTTCCCATCAACACTAACGCAAATGTTGGTGGGTGCTAACAGGGCTGGAGGAGAGCAGAAGAAAGAATGCATGTGATACTGATAGAAAAACAGCATCAAACCACAAGTGCAGCAAAACCACTGAAGTAATTAGTGCTGCTCTGACCTTAATGTTGCCTTTAACGGACAAGAAACAGCCAAAACAGAGAGCAAACATTTACGGTTGATGAGAAAAGACAGGAGATGGTGAAGAAGTTCATCATGGAGTTATTCAGCTCTTCCAAACTTCTCGCTCCTGGTTGTTTCTTCAGAATGAAGATCATCACACAGAAAAATAAAAGAGGAAGAAATAAATTATTCATAATAGTCCTGTGGGTTACTGACACATTAGGACTGGATTTACTTTAATGAATGGATGGATGGATGGATGGATGGATGGATGGATGGATGGATGGATGGATGGATGGATGGATGGATGGTGGACAGACGGATGGACGGACGGATGGATAGATGGATGGACAGATGGATGGATGGATGGATGGATGGATGGATGGATGGATGGATGGATGGATGGATGGATGGTGGACAGACGGATGGATGGACGGACGGACGGACGGACGGACGGACGGACGGACGGATGGATGGATGGATGGATTTCCAATACACAATTAGTGAACAGCACAAGCTATCCAAGTGTCTGAAAACCATGTTTTTAGCATAGTTACTGTTGCTAGGGGGCCTTCTCCTGTTAGTCGGACAAACATCAAATTGATGTTAGACATTAATTGCAGTATTGAAAATATATATTTGGGGATAGTGATGGACAGGAACCCCAGAGTGTTGTCTATAGTGAAGGTCTTGCATATAAGAGCATGAAACCATCAAAAGTGCAGTGTCATTTGGAAATTACATAGAAAGACAAGCGGGCGGAGTTTGTCCAGTTGTCACCATCCTCCTCAGCTTTAGTTCAGGTTCATTTGTGTGCTCTGCCACACGCTTTGCTCAATACAGTGAGTCTTATGTTAAAGACTAAATTTGCTTGGGCTGAACCCTCTAAAGGTGGATCAGAACTTCAGGACCATGGTAAATGTGGGTCCCACAGTCAGACCAGTTGAGAACCGCTGGACTAGACGACAGTAAACTGTTTTTGTGGTAACAACTGTGTTTACCAGACAATGGTTCTGTCCAATAGGACAGGGGAAAACGTGCACACTGGGAGGGAGACATGCACACGGGGAGGTTCTCTGCTCTGAGAACAGTGAAAAGTGGTCTCTTTTGATTAGATTTAAAAATCCTCACTTGTAAGGGGAGGGGGATGTGTCAACACTGACATGCTTGTCCTTAAACTGAATCTGTCCCTCATCCAGCTTGTGGTATGGACACACCAGAGCTGATCTGGTCATGGTGACAGCTCAGTGTCAGAGTCAACTCTCTGGAAGTGTTACAGTCAGACTGGGTGTTGACACGTGCACTTTCTGCCTCATTGCTTTTGTTTGGTGGCCAGTGAGACCATGCTGGCCTCTACTGGTCTCAAGGGTTAGAGGTTCGCTCCTCTGCAGTGGAGACACACTGGGGCAATGACGGTGTGATGACAGAGACAAGACCTTCCTGACCTCTTTACTAACCACGACTAACTACCGTCTGTTGTTACAGGAAGAAGTTACATTTGGGGTTTCTCCTTTTTTAGGGCCTTACATCCACAGCCAGACTGTGGATCTTTTCATGTCATGTTTAGTCACAAGACCTCTGAATGAGGAGTTTTGTCCATGTGTTGTCAGAGATGTCCATTGTTGTGTGACCACCAGTGTGCAACCAGTATGCTGCAGTGGAAATATGTGTTTAAGCTATTGTAAAGCAGCGTTATACAGAGGTCAGCTTGATCCCTGCTCTGTTAGGCTAAAGCCTCTCTATTATTGCTGCTTCTGCTGGGTGGACACTTGCATTCACAGTGTCCTCAGTTAAAGACAGACATGGCCAGGCTATCATTGGCCCTCTTTATTTTATTGGTAAAGATTATTTAATATCTCCTCTCCTGAAGTTGCCATTTTAGCCATGCAGAAACATATTTTCCAAAGTGAAAACCACAAATGTTGCCTATATTGTCGATTAACATGATGTAGCAAATATGTAGATCATAAAAGTGATCATTTATTCATGGGTTGTAAATATTTACATTTTTCTGCAGCTGCTAGTGATCAAATGACATGGGATTATCCTCCAACAGCATTCCTGGAACCTTGACTGAGCAACCGTCTATTGTAGCGCCCCCGGTGTGGTCGGCTTAGTGGATCCAGGAACAACCAGTGGTGTGCAGCGTTGGGTCCACCTCAGCACCTGGGCTGAAGCCAAGTGAGTACGACAATAGTCACTGTCAAACCGGACTTTCCAGAAACATGGTGAGAGGTAGCAAAGCTCTATCTAATATGGATACATGACTCAGCTTTGGACACAGTGCAGTTATGAGCTGCTTAGCATCTGATGGCTGGACCACTAAGCTAACTCCATCTCTGAGGCTGATCATGAGGCTAAACCATGGATGGAGGAATGGATCATGAGAAGTCAACTTTTTCTGAGTGAGAAATCCCGACAAGTTTAGGTCCAGTGATGCAACCAGCAAGCCGGACACGTCTGCCCCCCCACAGGAATCCTGATGGTCCACAGCCTGCAGGGTCCTTGAACTTCAAAGGAAAAGGTCAAGAGGCTTTGATCACAAAGCCCCGGCCACACCATATAACTGCTGCAACAATCCTGTAGCTACTCTTTACACCCTCTCTGTATGCTACGCTGCACGTTGGATACTGACCTTGAGATTATTAGCTCTGTACCTTGTAGCACTTTCAGCTTCCTGCCCAACCTCAGAGTTGTGAGTAAAATATATAAAACTTATCTTATTCATTGATCAGTTCCGATCAATCAGTTCATTTCAGATCTTATTGACCAGACCAATTCAGATGTCTCACGAAGCACCTCGATTTTCTAACCAGACTCATCGTCCACAATCTGCCTCCTCAACTATCGACCCTTCCTGTTGCCCCCAATTCGCCATGGCCAGCATGTTACATGACTGTCCAGCCTAATGTATCAGCAGCAGCTACACTTATAAATGCATTTCCCCCCATTTTGACAGTTGGTATCTGTGATCTTCTGTGGGAAGGGCCACACATAGTGGTGAACTGTCTCCATCTTGAAGTATCGCAGCCCATTGTTCATTGTGAAAAACTTGACTAGCCAAGTGTTTCGCATTGCAAACGACCAAACACATTAAGAGAAACAGGCTAAATCCATTAGCATCTTGGCACAGACCAAACATAACCGTCTGAGATTGAATTTGGTTTCCTTTGGAGTGATTGTTTTTGTGATTCAGGACTTTCATGGGAAACTACCAAATGTGACCAAATCTATTTTGTTGTTTCTTCAGCTTCTGCACGTTACTGCAGAAGAGGCAATAGACCCCGGAGCTGTGTTCAGTCTCATCACTATGTGGGAGAGGAGAATCTGCCGCTCAGCAAGGAGGAAGGTTAGTTACGCAGCATCAGGACTGCTGAAGAACTTGCCAAAGTCTTACTGGACTTGATAATTGATTTATTTATTTTTAAGTAAATTTTTAAAGGAGCAGGAGTGCAGTTAATGGAAGCTAGAATCACACACCTAAGAGAACTGGAGGCAGACCCAGAGGATCCATTCTGCATTAGCTTCAGAGATTAGCAGATGTTAGCATTCATCACAATGTTCGTGAACTTTCGTCGTATTCGAAAGTGCCAGTGTGTGCAGCTGGTGACCACAGGTCTGCTGCTTTGTGTACTAATGGTCTCGTGGGAGGAGATTGACCACCACGTGGTCAGCCACATCAGGTCCTACACATATCGCTACCTGGTCAACAGCTATGACTTCGGCTCGGCCCTCACTGTTGCCTCCAGCAAGCACCGAGGGAGGGATGGTTCTGTGATGATGAGCTATCCATACCTTATAAACCATCCAGACAAATGTGGTGACAGAAGCGGTGAAAGTCCCCTCAAAATACTCCTGCTGCTGTTCGTTAAGTCATCCCCGGAGAATATTGAGCAACGCCAGGCCATTAGGGACACGTGGGGGAATGAAAGTTTTGCCCGGTCAGAGTTGGGAGCCAATATAAGGATGCTGTTTGCTCTCGGCGTACACCCAGATGTTAGACGTGGAGCTGCCATCCAGAGAGCGCTGCTTCAGGAGGACCAAGTATATGGAGACCTGATCCAGCAGGACTTTATGGACACCTTTCACAACCTCACAACCAAATTGATTCTGCAGTTCCACTGGGGCCAACAGTACTGCCCCCAGGCACAGTTCTTCATGTCTGCAGATGATGACATCTTCATCCACCTGCCCAATTTGGTCAACTACCTGCACACACAATCAGGGGCCAGAGATGTGTGGGTAGGCCATGTGCACAAAGGAGCCCCCCCAGTTCGCCATAAGAAGAGCAAGTACCACGTTCCTGCGGTGCTGTACCCGTGGCCCTCCTACCCAGACTACACTGCTGGATCTGGGTACGTGGTGTCGGCCGATGTGGCCGCTAAGATATATCAGGCGACTTTGGCACTGAATTCGTCCATGTACATTGATGACGTGTTCATGGGGATTTGTGCACATTTTGTGGGCGTGTCCCCACAGGACCATGTGTTCTTTGCCGGAGAAGGCAAGGCTCCATATCACCCCTGCATTTATGGACGCATGATCACATCACACGGACATACCACAGATGTGCGTTTCCTGTGGCAAGTGGCAATAGACCCCACAGTAAACTACAGTTCCAGGGGATTTGTGGACAGTCTGTACTGTACAGCAGTGAGAGTAATGCTACTGTGTTGGCCACACTACCAAAACACATATCCATGTATGGCTGCTTTTAGCTGATTGTTCAAAGCTTTACTGGATCACGAAATAAGACCAAAACAAACATGGGTTTCTTCTACAAAGTAAACACTAATGTGGTGATTGTGAGTCAGGTGGAGTAAATAAAGGGCAAAAGCTGTCAGAGATGCATTCAGCTGTGTCATCATTTTATATGTACAGTGCTGTCACTCAGGGAACAGATCTCAAATGGAGATCCATCACAATAAGGAAGCTTTTGTCTTCACTGTGGATCATGTTGGTCACGATGCTTTATGGGGGTTAAATGACATTATTATGCATCAAAATCTGTTTCTGAACTCGGTGCAACACGAAGCTCCTTCACAGGATTCAACCAGCTCCGTTTCTCTCCAACACCATGCTGGATGAAGATAAGTGAAGCAAGAATAACAATAATGATGATGCATTCAGTGCCTGCCACACTTGGGAGTGCTGCAAATCAGCTTGCGCATTTATGGAAAAAAGTAAGAAATATATATATATAAGGCTGTGAACATGAATGAGTTTGTGTATGGGAGTCAGAGACAGCCTTACTGAGACACTCTGAAGGTATGAGTACAAAAATCCTTTCATAAACGCATAACTTGCACGGTTCCACTCAGTCTTGTTCAGGGTCAGGGCTTGGCAGCTACGTGGGGAGTTCCCCTCCAGACCGTGAAGTGCAGAGCTGATATTACTGCTCCTAAAAACGGGAGCTTTACAGCATTTTGCAAGAATAAACAGACAGACGCGCCAGGGGAGGCTATAGTCCAGTGGAAAAAACTCGCTATCACTCGTAGAAGATCCCAGTGGGGAGTTTGAGCAGATAGGGCAGTTGTTCATCACGGACTGAATGCTGTTTCAGGCAGTAATGTTAGCAGATCATTTCTGTGTTGTGGCTACATTAGTTCAAACAATTCTGGATTACACCAATCACTTTATCACACGTGAATATTTACAGAATTAATAAAAAAAGCACGGTAGCACAGAAGCCAGGTTAGCATCAGACTTTGTCTGGTGTCTTCAGCCCCCCGACAGTGATACATTACAGGGATCGAAGAACCAGAGCCCACAGGAGCTCCTCAGGCTTCACCTCATACACAGAAATGTCCTCTCTGTGGGCCCTTCCCATGCAGCACTGGCTAAATTTAAACACAAATTCCACAGAAGGGTCTTATGTCACAGTTTATACTCACACACAGATGTTAGCTGTTCAGGGAGCTGTAAATGCTTGCAGCACGCTCACGACAACACCCCCCTCCCCCCCGGCTCAGGCTCAAGGAACTGTCTGGTGGCCATATTGTGTGTCCTTACCTCCGTCTGTTAGACAGACTCTCCTCCGTCTCATTGTTCACAACCATATGGGTGGAGCCTCCCTGGCTCTCCTCATGCATCACTTCAATCTATGGGACACAGAAGCGCACTTGGTCATCAGGCAGCGGCTTCCTCAGACATTTATGGGTTAAATATGGTACTGTCTCTCTGCCTAGCTTCACTACTTTTAGTTGTGGATTTAACCCATCACGATATCATTAGGTTCAGCTCTTTTCATACAATAAAGTTATGGTTTTAAAAAATGTACTGGTAAGTTCCTAAAAGAAAGAGTAAACAACCTTTCACCTTTCACGGTTGGTCTGTTTAATGTAAACACCACATTTCATCCTAAAGAGAACAGACTATTTCTAGCACGTACCTTCTACTGGACATGAATTAGAGGACAGACCAGAGGTCACTGGCAGAGGGTGACCCTCAGCCCAATGACCTCTGGTCTGTCCTCTAATTCATGTCCGGTAGAAGGTCCGTGCTAGAGGACAGACCAGAGGTCATTGGGAGAGGGTGAACCTCAGCCCCCTGCTGTGGTTGATAGTTATTAGTTGATTGTGGATGGACTAAAATGTGCTACATTGCTCGGCCTTCAGGGAATTTGGTGCCCAGTAGTCGACTTGTGACTGTTGTGATGGTACGTAGTGTGATTTCTTCCTTAATATTTGAATCCCTTCATACTAACTGTGTGTAACGGATGAGAGTCAGAGTCCTAACTGAATGATATGCAATGTCAAGTTCAGCTCTTCTAGTCTAGCGCAAACAAAACTAAAGGAACGCTTCCTTAAGCTGCACGGAGATGGGGAACAAGAACACGATGCTTGCTGAATTCAAGGCGAAGAGAGCCAGATTCGATGAAAAAGCCACTCTGCCTGGTCTCAACAAACGGATCCTCACAGCATCGTACAAAGTTGCTCAACCAATTGCATGTTTTTGTGGGAAAATCATGTTTTGCTAGTTTTGTTCTTTGAAGACAGTGTTATAGCACTGTTCATTTTGTGCACCAGTAAAACATACCCATGTCTAAATTTAGAAAAAAAATTTATTTTTCAATACATAAGGGTTTGGTGAATGCGCATATGAAACCAGTGGGGTTCAGTACCAGCAGCAAGGTTAAGAACCACTGCTCTATTGCTACTAATGTCAAGAACTTTACACAACTGTGAGACTGTGAAGTCAAAACCAGGGCACACATGCACCACATTTACAGAGAAATACAGAGATATTACCACACAGGGTTGATGTGGAGATTACAGCATTTCAAAGTGAAAGAAAGAAAGTTTACTGGACCAACACATACGTCACAGTCAATAAATGGTGAGTGTCAACCACCAGGTGGCGCTATTATCCGTCATTCTGGGTGGTCAATTGCTCAAAGTAAAATATTTATGCATCATTTGGTTGAACTAGTTGAAATTGGAACAAGTCCTTTTTCTTGTTGCTGAGCCCAAACTGTATGAGAGCAGCCTGAGCTGGTGGTGGTTAGTCCTCCCACTCTACTCTACAAATGACAGGCAGTGGTCTTAACAGGACTACAGGAAACACTTTAGTACCTGTGAAACCTGATCTGAACGCCACTGAACGGAAATACCATTAGTACCTTGATGCCTGCTTTGGCTTTGCGTGTACTCTTCTTTTTGTTAGGATCCACTTCAGCGGGTTGCTTGCCGCCATTTGAGTTATCAGACGCTCTACGAGCCAAAGCTGGAAGGAAGCCGACAGACAGCGTGAAACAGAAGAAGCCTGTCCACTACACACTGCTGCTACACATAAATGCTGATGGTGACACAGCAAAGTGGCGCAGCAATCAGTTGGACCGTGTCACACTCACGCTGTTGTCGCAGGGGGGTCTTCGCTGAGGGCTGCCTGGGGGACGATTCGGGTCGTGGGGCCACATGCTGGACGGGCCTTGTCTGTTTTGCAGACAGCCTCTTGAGACTGATGTGGCGCTTCTCAAACATCTCCTGGACATCCTCCAGGCGCTTCAGGGCCTTTAGTACGCTGGCCTGCAGACACACAGATCACTGCTGACCCTCCTCCTCATCACAGTTGCTTTCCCAATCACCTCCTCACAAGATACCTTGATGTCCTCAGACAGAACAACTTCATACTGGTTATGGAGGTTCCTCAGGTCATTCAGCTGGTTCTTTTCTGCCGACTCTAGGAAGCACTCGATGTCAGTTAATGCTGACTCCGCCCCTTCCTGTGATTGACACTTATCCACAGCCTGAGAAGCTAGCAGATAAATACCAGACTCACACCACTGGTTCACCTGTATACAGGGGAAAATGGGATACTTCAATAGAAGATAAAAAGTTAAAAGAAGAAAATGATTTTCAAGAGTGTCTCATTTCGCACTACTGCTAAGTTACCACACAGGTTTAGTTGTCTTTTTCACACTCAACTGTAAGCTGTGATCTTATCAACTCTGTGACATTAAAACTGGGCATAATCATACAAATACAACTAATTCACCTCAAACTGAAATAGTAAAAGTGTGAAAACTAGCACAGATGTGGCATAGCATATATTAGGATGGGTTGGGCTGAGTCATGATAACACCAGCATCTGGTGGTGTCAGACCCTGTGATTGGTCCCTAATAAGAATGTTCTGCACTGTGTTCAAATACTGTTTGTGTCTTTGGGTCAGATATTGTTGGAAGATGACTCCTCACTCATCTTCCCTGACCATGTCCCATCTGTGTTGTGCTGCCACACTTGTTAACAATTAACATGTTGACCCGACGTTAGAGGTGAAGCAAAGTGTGATTTAAACAATCTGCCTGACAGGAAAGAACAGGACAAGTACACCCATCTTCACCACACCTTAGTGATTCCCGTGTGGATTTGCAACGATTTGCCCAGAATGTCTTTTTTTTTCTTGGCTTCATTGCTGAAGTTGTCACAGACTCTGCGAAGCTCAATACACTTGGGTCTGATAGAATCTACAGCATAGTGGTTGCTCTGGATCAGCTGGTCCCCGTGCAGAGCTTGGAGTTGGGCCTTTTCTACTGTGGGCTAGAGGAAACAAATGGTCATTAAAATAATTTTGTTGTTTCCAAAGTCTTGGTGTCCTAGACTTTCAGTTATCATCAAATATGTGAAATGTGGACCAACCTGAGCCTTCTCCTCCAATGATTTGAGCTCCTTCAGCAGGTATTCCACTCTGGCCACACAATCTCCAATGTCTGACAGGCTGACCAGGCTGTCCATCAGACTGTCCAGAGGCATTTTAACCTTGGCAAAGAGGGGAAAGTCAAAGACATCATTCATGCTTCAGTTGCATTCTCTTAAGGCAAATATGGTTTTTACCTCCATCCTGTTACTGTAAGTGACAACATGAGTTTTGACAGTAAAGGCTGATTCCAGATGTTTCCATTTAGTAGCAGGCTGAGCAAATCAGACAGATGTGTGGATTGAACTTACATCTCTGAAGTCCTGTTCAAAGTGGCGGAGCTGCAGGCACTGCTCCAGTTTCAGCTGGTGCTTGGACCAGAACTGTTCAAACGCATTCTCTGTCTCGTCCAACTGAGCCAGGAGCCTGAATCCCACAGCAGGGGTGTGTCAGAAGCCGCAGGACCTGCAGCGCGGCAAGCTCTTCATGGTCAGACTGAGGAACTAACCTCTCCACGGTGGTTTGGTTCTCCATTTCGTCAGGACTTAGCTTGTGGTTTTGAGACTTGGCGGCCTGCTCCCTGATGCAGCTCAACAGGGTGGTGCCCTGTTTCAGCCCAAGCTTCAGCTCCTCCTGGTGCACATAGAAACAAACAAAAACGTGCACGTCACCCATCAGGCAGTTTCAAACAGACCGCAGGTGAGTGATTTTCTAAGCCACACATAAAGAACACGGACTAGTTTGCTGGGTCTTTCATTCTTTAGTTTTGGAGAATCTAAGAATTTGGATTTGGTTGATCGTGAGGGGCACTGTTTCATCAGAAGGCTGCTGGCAGTCGGAGGAGCACTACATAAAGGTTATTTTTTAACTAAACTTGATTAACTTGGCTGTGCTTAGTGTTGAATCCCATCTTTATTCTAACTTGACAGGAAAATTTACACAGCTGATCTTAGCAAGCTTACTTCATGCCAGGGGGAGACCAATTTCTTCCACACATTCATAGCATTCACACGTGCTTACTGGATGTGATGTTAACAAGGATGAATCACCTTAAGGTTGTTGTGCTTGACTGTGTGGGTCACCAGAAGATCTTTGGTGCACTGGATATCATTAGGCAGCTCAGTCTCTGCCAGGTCTGTTCCAAACTTCTGTAACAGCTGGGCTGTGGTTTTTACTGTCACAGCAAAGTTCTCTATGGCCTGAGGGAGAACACCATTGTGAGTCCACCAGCACTGAATCTCAAGTGGAAGTAGGCAGCACTCAAACTCACTGTACGGTGGTGTATCCACTGACTGTGGCAGTACTCCAGGCTTCCTCCAAACTCTCCAGTCAGCTGGCCTTTGTCCACATACCCATGAAGGTCTGACAGAGAGTTCAGCATCACAATCTGTAAAACAGTTGACAGCAGTCACCCTCCTCATTTCCCACATGGCTGATCAGAGACATTATCCTTCTGGGCATCAGCCAGTCAGTCAGAAATGCTACCACTGTATGTTTACAGAGGATGAAATTTGCAGAGTCTCATAGAAGAACTGTTGATGTCTCCTTCCAGAAATTAACAGGATTGTGACCTGTCATTATAGGTTTAAGATCAGGGTTAGTGACCATCCTGTCAAGCTCAGAGTTAGTGACATTCTGTCTTGTTAGGGTTAAGTTTAGGGTTGGGTACCTTCCATCAGGTCATGGTTAGGGACCTCCGTCATGTTAGTGTAACCCAGGTTACTAAACCTTAAATAATAGCTCAATTGTTAGAATAAATAAATTCATATTTTATTGCAAAAAATAAATAAATAGGAGCTCAATTAAAATGATCCTACGGAGAAGGGATAGGCAATATTTTTTATTTAAAAAATCTTAAATATGGTAATAAGTAGGTAAAATCAATCCACACAGGTTTGTTTATTAAAGTCTGTTAAAAAGGGCATTTTGTTTTCATTTAAGTGTGGTGAATGTGCCTTTGTGGAAGTAGAATAAAAGATGTGCAAGATCCAGGTGACACGAGGAGTTCACGTGATATAATTGACCAATTAGGGTCAGGGTGTACGTGTCGTGGCTTGTGCGGGTTTTTTTCTCTCTCGCGCGCGCTACCGGACCGACATCAAGATGGCCGCCTGCTAACTTTTTGCTGCAGATACGATTGTTTTTTGTCTAAGAGGGCAAGATAATTCACTAATTTTCATTACTGTGGTTTTTGGTGTGGAGAGCGAAACTTTCTTTTTGCCGTGGTTTCATTAGTGGACCGTGTATTCTGCCAAAGAAGCAAGAGAACCTGGACGGGTGAGAGCCGTGTTATCTGCAGTTGTGCCAGTGTGTATGTGTATTTAATGCGTGAGCCGCTGGTGAGTAAACTTCGCTGATATTATATATTACATTTTAAATCTGTTAAAATGTGCATATGGTAAGTTGATAGAGTAAAGAGGCGTTCATTTCATGTATATTGTGTTTAAAAGAAAATTGTTTATATGAAACTATTTTATTTACATTACCCTTACTCTGTTTTTATTTGTGAGAGTGAGTGGCGTTAAAAGAAAGGAAATTGTAACAGAAGAGTTAAGATTCAGTCAATTTGTTTAATATTGATGTTGAGAAATGTGTTCAGATAATTTGATGTACGGTAAGGATAGTTGTAAGGAAAATTGGAAGCCAAGGTTGTGATGTATGTGGATATATATGTGTGTTTCTGTTCTTCTGAATGAGTCCTGAGTTCAAGGCCTGCAAGAAGATTTCGTCTACTGGGATTTCTCCTGTTCTGTAGAGGTAGAGGGGAGATTCAGTGTTCGTGGCGAGCCACCCAAGAGAGACTGTGATTTGGGAACCATCTGAGGATTTCTTTCTTTCTTTATTCACTCTATCGCTGTTTAATGTTTACATGTGTATTGGCATTTCAGTCTTTTCCCATTTAAGCAATACAATATAAGCAAACTTAACCTTGGTTGTGTGAATCCTTTACTCTCCACTCAATGCACATTGCTGATACCCCTTTCTCCTGTAGCAAATCTAGACTTTTGACCCACTGGCCCACAAAATAATTTATATACTGAAGAACATATCTGTATCTCCCAGTTATTACCATTGTGGTGAGGGCTGAGGCTGGTTACCGTACATTAGGGACAGGGTTAAGTTCAGGCTTAGGGTCAGAGTTAAGCACCTTCTGTTATATTTGACCTATAATTGGAGACCTACCGTCTTCTGAAGCTAAAGCTCATTGATGAGGGGCAGATCTTGTATTACCCCTTACCCTAAACCCCTTGTTATTGTTTCTTTGTACTTTCTTCCACTGGGCACAATTGTTATCAGTACAGAATCAGTTTCCATGCCTGAACACTGATGGAGCCATACCAGAGAACATGCAACATTCTCCATTTCGTCCAGCATTTTAAATTGTATTTTGGAATGGAGTTCAATGTCTTCTAGGCCATTTATCATCTTGTCACATTTCATGTCTTTTTACTGTCTTTCATTTTAAACCTTTATCTGTTGTGTTATTTTCATATACCGGTATATGTGTTTACTTTACTGTCGTTATTGTGTTGCTTTTATATGTGAAGAACTTTGGTGCCCAATGTGGATTTTGTAACACAGTAAAAATAAGCAATGACTGACTCAGTTGTTGCTCTTTTTATCATTGTACTGAAGCATGCTTACCGGTACCTTCATTTTAAAATCATCCCTGTGCAGCTTGATTCCGATGTCTGCGATAGCTTTTTGAAAGAACCTGGATGGTCTCAGCACCAACACCAGCTGCAGGTTCCCTGGAAATGTCCCCTACACAAAAGTAGCATAAACTAAATACACTAAGTCACATACTTAAGTATTTTATCTTTGTTGAACTTTCTCCACCACACATGAAACCAAATTATATGAAATAGTTTTTGGATATTCAAATTAATTATGAATTCAGGGTTGGGGTTGCATTTACAGTTTTACACAACTCACAGCAATCTTGGACAGGGAGGCTTTCACTGAGCTCCATTTGTCCTTTCGCCGGTCAATGATGATGATGAACCCGATGCTTGCAGCATCCAGACTGCAGACACAAGACATCCACACTGACTAAGTGGGACCAACTGGGATCAATATGCCTTTATCTTTTCTCTGCTAAAGGAATGCGAGGGTACCTGGGTATGCTGGTCAGATAGGTAATCACATTGAGGAAGTCTTCCTCCGGCACTTCACTGAAGCCTGAGTTCTCTGGAAAGGTGATGATAGGGGCACCATCTTTACCGCGCCCTCCTTCAGAACAAACAAGAGATCCAGAAGGGGTGAGCTGCAAATTACTGACATCTGGAAGAATGTCCTAAAAACACACTCCTGAATGGAAAGGCAGCACATGGAGGCACCGACGCAGGATGTGATGTCACTGAGGTTTGCAGAAGATGCTTTAAGACACCGATTTCTGACACTGAATATAAGTCACTCACGGTCCTAATGTAAAAAATAATGTTAAAAAATGTGTTTTAACATTTTAAATGTGATGTATTGCATATTTTTCCATAGCATTCTCAGATTTTTGCCCCATCGAACCTTCTTTACAGATGCAGATTAATGCTAGAGTAAAATACAGAGACTGAAGCATATTTATGAGGAGCATTAAGGCAAACAGCACTGCATGTCTTAGGATAACATGGCCTTAATCTGGCTATGGGAAGCCCGGGTTACTGTTTAGACAGACCAAGAGTCAGAATCTAATTAACCTAAAACTTATAGGACTGGACTTGGAGTTTGGTCTCATAAACACATCATTTATTGCACTAAACAAAAATGACCATGCATGCTTTTAGTTTAATTGATCCTGAAAGGAAAATCCTAGGTTTGTATGGACAGTTTCTAACAATGTTCTTTTTTTGCTATGAAAAGTATCGCTGAGGTCTTCACTATCGATGTTCTACAAACAAACTCTTTCTGACTTCAAGGAACTTTTCAGCATCATTAATGGATTTTAAGGATTGAAGTCTTATTTCTCTCGGTCCTCTTTTAAAGCCTAATTCATCTTTCAGTTGGTTTAAAAACTGGCTCATTGCTCAGATGAGTTTTGACAAATCAAAAGTGTCACTTTTCTCTCCAGCATGAAGGAAATGACCTGTTAAATGTCTCAAAACTGAACTCCATACAGACAACCCCAAACCCGCATTCTTCTGTGGAGCTAAAGGCTCCATTTACACAACAATGTTTTAAGAATCTGTAGCAAATGTTCTCCTCATGCAGCTGACAATGGATCAAAAATGATCCATGTATACGGACCACCAATACACTGTTAACTTTAAAAGGTTTTCAGTGGAAAAGCATTGTCCTGTAAACAGGTCCAAAGACATGCAGAGATAGACAGGTGCTACACCGGTGGAAGGTAACACTGATTGGGAGCTCTGGAAGCACTTTTCTATAATGTGGAGGAGGAGGGAAAGTGAAAGGAGGGATGAGAGGAGGACTGAGAGAAAGAGTGACACAATAGTGAGAGGAAAAGTTAGAGGAAGCATGAGAGGAAGATAAAACACAGTTGGAAAGGAGTGGGAGGAAGAGTGAGGTGAGGATTGAACGGACGATAGAGAGGAAGGATAAATGGAGTAGTAAGTTAGAGGAAGGTTAAGAGGAGAGAGAAAAGGAGTGAAAGGAGGTGTAAAAGGGTTGAGAGGAGTGAAAGGAGGAGTGAACGGAAGGTTTAGAGAAGGGGTCAGCAACCCAAAATGTTGGAAGAGCCATATTGGACCAAATAAAACAATAAACAAATCTGTCTGGAGCATCAAAAAATTAAAAGCCTTTTATAAGGCTTACAATGAAGGCAACACATGCTGTAAGTGTCTATATTAGCTATATTAGCCTACTTTCCAAATGATAAACAGGCTACATGAATGAGCATTCATGATTAAATGTTTATTTTCCCTGCAGCACATCCTGGACAGAATGACGCAACATGTGGCCACTCTGCTGTATGATGGTGCTTTAAGTTTAACTTCCATTATAATGAGATGTTAAAATTTCCTACTACAGAAATTATATTAAAACAATTACCATTTTCATATTTTTGAAAAAGCTCCAGGGAGCCACTAGGGCGGCGCTAAAGAGTGCCGCATGCAGGTTGCCGACCCCTGGTTTAGAGGAAGAGTAGGAAGAAAAAATGATAGGACCAATGATAGGACCAATGAGAGGAACCGTAAGAGGACAGACAGACAGACAGACAGACAGACAGACAGACAGACAGGCAGGCAGGCAGGCAGGCAGGCAGGCAGGCAGGCAGGCAGGCAGGCAGGCAGGTCTAAGGGCAGCAGAGGAGTCTTCACATACCTGAGAGGAAGGCAAACTGCCGATGGAGCTGTTCAATGATGTCCACAGCCAGCAGAGGCCTGATTTCTTGCTGCATAATCTCATCTGAGGAGATGGAGCCACTATTAGTGAAGAACTGGTTAGAGAACTGGTGCCACACTAAAATACATGACACAGGTCTGAGAAAATAAAAGCCAGGATGTGAGCCAAGATTCCTCACTTAACCTCATACACTGCCTCATGGTACTGGAATGACTGTTTAAAATATTTGCCAACCAAGCAGCCAGCCAGCCACCCTACCAACCAAACAGCCAGCCAGCCAGCCAGCCAGCCGCCCTACCAACCAAACAGCCACCCAGCCACCCTACCAAACAGCAAGCCAGCTGACAAACCAGCCATTTCTACATTGATAAATCTGGATAAATCAGATTTATGGAAATCTTTCCAAAGTTTAGTTACTCTTGAAGCTCTACTAGATGAAATGCATGAGTCTGACCCTCCTCACACTTTAGAGCAATGATAAATAAATGTGTGTGTGTTTACATAAGTGCCTGGCCGTCAAAGTTACCAGTGACATGTTTGACAGTCTTCATCTCAACAACGTGATGGTTAACCTCCTCCTCTTCTACTGAAGCTGGACACTGATCCGATCCCAAGCAAAGATAACTTATTTCCTGATATCCCAGAACAACAACAAGATCTCCAGCAGCAACTTTGCTGGGTCACCAGCATCTTCTTCATCACCATTACAATCCTCCGCAGCAGTACAGGCTGCGCCTGACAAACAAACGCACAATCTGAACCTCAGCCAGAACACAGCTCAGATGTGTGCTCACTTTTTCCAATTCCAGCTGTCTGAAAGAGCTCTGCTGAGAGGGGGAGTGGTAGGATCATGTGTTGCACAGGTTGTTACCAAAGCCACAGTTCCTGCATGCTCCTCACAGCCAGGGCCCACAAAGAAACACATTGTTGGTCGAGGTTGGGCCTGCAGGGGGTCATTCACAAGAACTTCATGGGAGGAAGCAGGAAATGGTAATGGGGGTTCAGTAGTAGCAGTGGTTGAGCCAGGATATCTGCTGGGCCAGGGCTAGTTAGGGTAGGGGCACCACAGGGGCTGCTTCAGTGAGGAACCACCACCCCAACACCACCAGCCTGATTAGCACCAAGTGGATGGCTGGCTGGCTGGCTGGCTGGCTGGTTGGATGGATGGATGGATGGATGGATGGATGGATGGATGGATGGATGGATGGATGGATGGAGCATTAGTAGTAGTAGTAGTAGTAGTAGTAGTATTTATTGTTGATAATATTCATAAAATATGAGGGCACCTTGCTCAAGGGTACCTCAGCAGTGCTACTCCTGAGGTTTGGGCATGAACGAGGTGTACCTTGTGGTGTACCTCCAGCCTGAGCTCCCACTGCCTTCATTATTACCAGTGACCACTATAACTTCAGCAGTGATGATATTGTTAGGGAGGGGGCTGGAGGGGCTGTTGAGCAACACCCTGCTCTGTCCTGGCTCTGTTCTTTCCACTTGGTGTCTTTATTGAATTGAAATGAACTCACACTTTTAGAGAACACAACGCACTCTCACATTGTTCAGGGTACAATGCCTGTCGAGCTGTACTTCCTCCATGAACATAAACACTGCTGTTTTCCCACACTTTATGTGTGTTCACTTAGAACAGCATTACGGTGTTAAAAACAAGAACACAAGGATGTCCCATCTAACCTCCACGTGTCACAGCCAGATCTATCAGAGCTTCTTCCTTCCATTGTCTTGTTCATGTCCTGCAGATTCTGCCTCTTTCATGTGTAGCTAGCCTCATTTCTGCACGTTGTCCCGAGTTAACGGCACACATGACCATTGTGGTCTGAAGGACCTGAGTGACTGCACTTCCACTCACTACTGTGACCGGTACAAGCACAAGGCAGCCTCAGTAACTATGGAAGTAATGAAGAAATCATCCAAGATGTTTTGTTACTAACTGATATTTTGACAACCATCACTGAAAACTGAGTGTTTCCACCACGAATCATGTCATTGAGGCCTTATAAATAAGAATGAATGGAAGTGAGTTGTGTTATTCTAAGCCTACACCCTAAAGGACATTAGAGTGATTCTCAAACTGTTGTCTTTCCTCAAATGACTTTTTAGTACCTGAACTTAAACACACCTTGATTCTGAGCACCTATGTGTTATTTTGTGCATCAAAGGGATGCGGATCTAACCATTTGATAAATGCGTCGATAAACTGCTTATTTAAGCGATATTACCAAACAGCCGGATGACTGGGGCAGCAGGGACTCATAGGGTGCATCATCCTTGTGAGGTGAACCACTGTGGGAACCAGCACTTCATATTTACACCCTTATTTTCATTCAACAATGTAAATATGATCTGAAAGATACCATGCCTGAGGTGATTGGTCTTAAATATTAAGCTGAAAGTCCTTTGTGCTGTAGATCATTGCACTGAATAAAAGACTGTATGGGATAACAAATATATCTGGTTCAGTAAGGCAACAATAAAATAACTAGTGAGACAGCAGATTCATCATTCAGTTATGTCGTAAACTGTTTCGTACAACCCTCCAGTTTGTTGCAAAGAGTAAACACCATGAAAGCATCATTTCTTTCAGCAGCCCCTCAGGGTTTAGCTGTAGGTGTTAGCTGTAGCTGTTAGATCTTAGCTGTAGAACTTAGCTGTTAGCTGTAGGTGTAGCTGTGAGCTGTTAGCTGTAGCTGTTAGATGTTAGATGTTAGCTGTCGCTGTTAGCTGTTGCTGTAGCTTCTTTTTGTCGAGTCAATGTGTGCATATTTAGAAATCACAATCATGCATCTTTTTTTGTCTCTTCCATATGTTCTGATTTCCACCATCTGTCCGAGCCAACACAAGGTTAACTTTCAGAAACAGCAATTATGTCTGACCCGCTAAGATGTGAGGAGCAGAATATTCATGCACATTTTCACATTATTCATATAAGGTGACAAGATCAGTCCCTTTAGCCAGTCAGGATAAATAAGTTCTGTACTTTCACTGAGGAGGTAAAACCTCTGAAACGACTTCTAGGGGTTACTTTTTAAAGTTAAAGTATATGTGCATCCTGGGCTAGTTTGTATTATTGGAGAATCCTTCCAGGGGTCATCCTCCCTCCCGTCAATAACAACAGGTAGGAGGGCCAGTGGAGGCAAAGCCCCATGCTTCACCAGAATGTGCTACTTTCTGGGGAGCATAAGAGGATTTGTACACCCTGATTATGACAAACACTAGTTCTGGGAAAATGTGCCTGAGTTTGTGCCCATACCTCAAGGAATCAAGGAAAGCAGGAATTAAGGGTACAAAGGAGCCTTTGTTGAGATGATCTAATGCCTCACTTTTACTGCTGTGCAGCTCTAATCCCCTGCATGACTGGACCATGACTTGGGTGTCAGACATGTCCACTGATGCTGAAAACATCTTGTCTTTGCTCATGTCATGCAGAGATCACAATCATCCATGTAGAAGGATTTTTACATCTGCATTTCAGCTGAAAATGAGATGAGCTTATAAATATTTCCCGAGGGAAACTGAGATGAGTCGGCACCATAAAGTGGTCAAGAGGCCTTCATCTGCTGTCGAGAATGAAAAATGGGACTTTTTCAAAAGAACTTATCATGCCTGAAAGAATACAGTGACTGTTCACACACCAGGGGATTGTGCGCTGTTCAGCTGGCTGCTGTCAGAGGTCAGGGGAAGGGGAGTTCCCTATTGCTCCTCAGGAAAAAATATGTCAGCATGTGAAGACAATCAGAGGATGTGTAATGACAGGATCTGCTGATAATAGTCTCTCCACACGCATATTATTCCAGTGGAGATCTTTATGACCTGACGAAACGCCTGACAGGCAGATACATGTTCAGTGCTGACCTGTCCCCACATGCAGCAGCTGACATCGTCCCTCTATGGACAGAAGAATGTCCAAGTCTTTGCTTTTGGCACTTAAATTCAAAGTGCACTTCATCTCATTCAGGTTGGACTCCCAAGGGGGAAGTGAGTGTACTTTGTGACACATTCCTAAAATGAGTCGCATGCCGTGACTTAAGACTTTAATGAACCCTGTACGTGGCAGGACACAAGTACAAACATTTAAGTGATGTATACGTACTTTTGAGTGCTGCTGTTTCCTGACACACCCCCAGTAAGTGGTAGTAACACTCCATCTCAGCAACAGAGATCCGTGTGGTGGAACAGGCCTGTCGATAACTGGACAGTGAGATGGAGGAGAGCGGTCCATCTTTGTCCACTACTCCACTCATTCTCCCTATTCAGAACTGCACGACAGGGGACAGCTTTCAGCTCCCTGCATCTGTGTCGGTCATAATCTCGGTTAAACCCATTACGTGACAGTTGCATGTCTGCACACCCCTACCTGACCTGACCACTTTCTCTAACCTGCGTTTAACCAACTGCTATTATGTTTTTTTTCACACACATGAACACGTGAACACCTGCACACACACGTCGAAATATTAATCCCGATAAAGCTCAGCATGTGGCAATAATCCTTTTTTGTAGTAACTCTCAAAAACAGTAACAGAAACAGTGCTGTGTTGTAGCACGATGGAAAAAACAAGAGCAACATCCAAATGTTTTTGTCTTTATGAATAATGCCAAATGCAAAGATGGGTGTTCACACTAACCCATTTGTTTTTCTAACCATTGTGTCTTCTGTTCTTAAGTAGGTTGAACTTGCCTCAAGACGTCTTCCAAATGGAAGAAGCCAACTTTTAGTAGCCGCCATCCTCTACTACAATATTTACTATAAGGCTGACAGGTCTGTGCAGCTTATTAGCTGTCAGCTAATATCCTCACACACTTTGACATAATCTCGTGAACATTTACTCCACATGCAAATCCTCCCTACCCATAGTTAGTCAAGTAGCCATTAAATACAGAACCCACCTGCAGTCAAACACTTATTGCAGCCACTTAGAAATGACCATTATTGTTGTGTACATGGTCATATTAGCAGTGCTCATTAAATATTATGATTGTTGTGGGCCTGTGCTCACTGCCCGGCACCGTAGAGCTCGATTGGCATTTGCCATAGAGCACCAGAATTGGCAACTACACTCAGTGATGCCCTGGTCCAGATCAGGGAGGAGATTCCCCAGGACACCATTCGTCGTCTCATTAGGAGCATGCTTCGATGTTGCCAGGCATGCGTACAAGCATGTGGGGGCCACACAAACTACTGAGAATCATTTTGAGTTGCTACAATGACATTTTGTCAGTCTGGATCTGGAAGTCCCACAGGATCTTGACCTGCTTGTTCTCCAGCACTTTCGGGGCGTCTCCCACCTGGACCCTGGGACCTCCAGGCCATAATCAAAGCAGATGTTCCTGTACACTATGCCAGCCACCTGGTAATACCGCTCCATGTATGCCTTACCTGTTAACATCTTGCACCCTGCTGTGATGTGCTGGGCTGTCTCAGGGGCATCTCTACACAGTCTGCACCTGGAGTCTTGTCTGGTATGGTAGACCCTGGCCTATTGCTCTGGTGCTCAGGGCCTGTTCTTGTGCAGCCATGAGTAGTGCCTCTGTGCTGTCTTTCAGTCCAGCCTTTGCCAGCCACTGGTATGTTTTCTTGATATCAGCTTCCTCAATTTGTCGGTGGTACATTCCATGCAGGGGCTTGTCCTTCCATGATAGCCCCTCAGGTTCCTCCTCCTTGGTGGGCTTTTGTTGCCTGAGGCATTCACTCAGCATTGTCCAGTAACATATTGCGTCACTTCCTGTCTTCTCAATCGTTCATTGTTTGCTCTGTGCACGGTGTGTTGTTTTCACTTTACTTAAAATTCAATTTAATTAAAATTGAACACTTGGGACATTCTAGTCACCCAATAACATTGCGAAATAACCCATATTAAACAAATACAGGGCTCTGCCGATTATCAGCGTTAGCATGGCCTCACCATCTGTTTCACCCGGTGTCTTTGTCTGTTCAGCGTGTGAAATGTTTAGTTACTCCTCTGCCTCCTTTAGTGAAGGAAATAGGTGCAGAAAGTATAGTTTATTTACGGCTATGGAGGCTAGACTGAGTGAGCTTGAGACGCGGTTCCGCAGCTTCGAGTTAGCTGGAGTTGTGTCAGGTAGCCAGGAGAAGCTAGCTGCTGCGGAGCCGCCTAGCGTAGCTACAGCTAGCGGTCCTCCGGCAGCAGCCGAGCAGCCGGCTAGCCACGGCGGCTGGGTGACGGTTCACAGGAAGCGTAGCCCAAACCAAAGGCCCACGGTGCACCACCACCCGCTTCCCGTGGCTAATCGTTTTTCCCCACTCGGCAGCACACCCGCTGAGAAACCGACCCTGGTAATTGGCGACTCTGTTTTGCGCTATGTGAAGCCGACTCCAGTGACCATAGTTAAGTGCATTCCGGGGGCCAGAGCGGGCGACATAGAAGCCAATCTAAAGCTGCTGGTGAGAAGTAAACGTAAATTTGGTAAAGTTATTATTCACGTCGGAGCAAACGACACCCGGCTTCGTCAGTCGGAGGTCACCAAAATTAACATGGAGTCGGTGTGCAACTACGCACAAACAATGTCGGACTCCGTAGCATTCTCTGGTCCCCTCCCCAATCTGGCCATCGATGAAATGTTTAGTTGCATGTTGTCGCTGGCTGTCACGGTGGTGCCCCGAAAACCAGGTGGCCTTTATAGACAATTGGAGCATTTTTTGGGGAAAGCACTTTTTTCTGGTCTGATTAGGAGAGACGGTGTCCATCCCACACGGGATGGTGCGTCTCTCATTTTTAGTAACTTGGCTAATTGTATTAGACCCAAAGTGACCTGACAATCCAGGGTCCAGACCAGGATGCAGAGTTGTAGTCTTACACACCTCTCTGCAGCTTCCATAGCACCCTCATCCACCAACAATAATATATTTAACACTATAGAGGTAGTCTTTGTTCCACGGTTAAAAGTTCACCAGGCACAGAGCAGGGGAGCGGTCAATCACCATAATAACGATAATGACAGATAATGCTGTAGCTAAGTTTAAGGAAGCAATCCCTGTGCTAATGCCAGGACCACCGTGTGTTTCCCCAATCATTATAATCTTAGCCCTGCTGAAGGTGCAGCAACCTCACTGAGAATCAGGCTTGATTATGTTGCCCCCCTGAAAAAGAAAATAGTAAATCAGAGGAGATGTGCCCCCTGGTACAATTCACATATCAGGACCCTCATGCAGAAAAAGCGCAGACTAGAAAGGAAGTGGCATTCTTGTAAAATAGATAGCTATCATGTAGCCTGGAAAGACTGTCTATTAATTTATAAAAAGGCCCTCCGTAAGGCTAGAACAGCTTATTTTTCTTCTTTAATTGATGAAAATAAGAACAACCCCAGGTTTCTTTTCAGCACTGTGGCCAAATTAACCAAGAGTCACAGTGTTTTAGATCCACGTATCCCTTCTTCCCTTAGTGGTGAAGACTTCATGAGCTTCTTCACTGATAAAGTTCTAGTGATCAGAGAAAAAGCTAACCAGGCCATCCCATCAACTGGACCATCACCAGATGTGCTGACTGTGGGAACATACAGGTTCTCCAACAAGCCCTTAAACTCCTTCAGCCCTATATATTTTTCTGAGGCGTCATCGCTAATTCAGAAATCCAAGTCCACCACGTGTCTTTTAGATCCCATCCCAACACACCTGTTGAAGGATGTTTTACCATTGACAGGCAGCTCTATCCTGGACCAGATCAATTGTTTAGTGACAGGTTATGTACCCCGGTCCTACAAGGTGGCAGTGATTAAGCCGTTGCTTAAAAAACCATCACTGGATCCTGATGTCTTAGCAAATTATAGGCCGATATCCAACCTTCCTTTTATCTCTAAAATTCTTGAGAAGGTGGTGGTGACTCAGTTACTGGAGCACCTGCAGAGAAACAGCCTGTTTGAGATGTTTCATTCAGGCTTTAGAGCTCATCACAGTACAGAAACAGCACTTCTAACCCTAACCCTAACCCTAAAAAAAAAAAAATTCAAACACAAGAATTGGAAGCGTTCTCCGATCACCTCAACAAAACAGACGATCATGTAAAATTCACCCGGGAAGATGTAAAAGGAAACAGTCTGGCCTTTCTGGACTGCGCAGTCAAGATCACTGAGGACAGAAGTCTCACCATCGAAGTCTACAGAAAACCTACACATACCGACCAGTACCTCCAGTTTGACTCTCACCACCCACTGGGACACAAGTTGGGAGTGATCAGAACTCTCCAACACCGGGCCAGAGAAATACCCACCACATCCCAAGGCAGAAAGAAGGAACAGGACCACATTAAGACAGCTCTCAAAACATGTGGCTACCCAGACTGGGCCTTCACCAAAACCTCAAGAAAGCGAGACCTCAGCAAAGGAGAGGAGGAGAGAAACAAACGCCGCAGCGTTTCCATCCCCTACCTGTCTGGAGTCTCGGAGAAGTTTAGGAGGATCCTCCAGAAACACGACATACCGGTTCATTTCAAACCCAGCAACACTCTCAGACAGAGGTTAGTACACCCAAAGGACAAGACACCAAGACCCAAACAAAGTAATGTTGTTTATGCTGTACAGTGCCAGGAGAAATGCAAGGAACTGTACATTGGGGAAACCAAACAACCTCTCCACAGAAGAATGGCCCAACACAGACGTGCCACCTCTTCGGGTCAAGATTCAGCAGTCCACTTACACCTAAAGGAGAGTGGGCACTCCTTCGAGGACAGCCAAGTAAGGATACTGGCCAGAGAAGACCGCTGGTTTGAAAGGGGGGTCAAGGAAGCTATCCATGTTAAATTGGAAAAACCATCCTTAAACAGAGGTGGTGGCCTGAGGCACTTCCTGTCACCCACATACAATGCAGTCCTCCACTCCTTCCAACAACAAAACAAACATTCACACCATTCCAGGAGACCCAGTGACTCATCACCATGTGATCCAGCAGACAAAGCGGAGACACCTCAACAGAAACTAGGTGAACGACCCGACCAACGACCCTGCTAACGACTCTCAGGTGACCACCCAGATCATTAGCATGCTAATGGTCCACAGGGGCTATATATTTTCAAGCTCTCTCCCCAGCGATTTCAGAACTGAAGAAGCCTTCTGGATAGAAGGCGAAACGTCTTCAAGAGAAGAAACCCAGTCCAGTTGACAGAGAAAACCACCTTGGATACAATGACCTGGATGACTGAGAATTTACACAGACACTTCTTAAAGTTACTAATGATCTTCTTATAGCTTCAGATCATGGACTGGTTTCTATGCTTGTTCTGCTGGACCTCAGTGCTGCTTTTGATACAGTTGATCACAGCATCCTGTTACAGGAACATGTGATTGGGATTAAAGGGACAGCACTAGACTGGTTTAGATCGTATCTATCTGATATATACTAGTTTGCTCATGTCCCTGGTGTTCCCTCCTCATACAGTAGGGTTAGCCATGGAGTTCCTCAAGGTTCTGTACTTGGACCAATCCTCTTCACCTTGTACATGCTTCCCTTAGGGAACATTATTCGGCAGCATGGGATACATTTTCATTGTTATGCTGATGACACTCAGCTTTATTTATCCATGAAACCAGAGGAGACAGAGAAGTTAGTGAAGCTTCAGACCTGTCTGAAAGACACAAAGTCCTGGATGTCTTCAAATTTCCTCCTCCTTAACTCAGGAAAAACTGAGGTCATGGTGTTTGGTCCTGAACCTCTCAGGGATAGATTAGATCACATGATCACTCTAGATGGTATCTCATTAACATCTAGTCTCTCTGTGAGGAATCTAGGAGTAACTTTTGACCAAAACCTCTCCTTCAACTCACACATTAAAACAGTCTCTAGAAGTTCCTTTTTCACTTGAGAAACATCACAAAGATCAGGAAGCTACTAACGAGGCATGATGCTGAAAAGTTAGTCCATGCATTTGTTACTTCTAGGCTGGACTATTGTAATTCTTTATTATCAGGGTGTTCAAACAACTCTTTCAGAAGCCTCCAGCTGATCCAAAATGCTGCAGCCAGAGTTCTGACAGGTATTGACAAAAGAGATCACATTACACCTGTACTGGCATCTCTTCATTGGCTGCCCGTTAAATTTAGAATAATTTTTAAAACCCTTCTTTTGACCTACAAGGTCCTCAGAGGCCTAGCTCCATCCTACCTGGAGGAGCTAGTGACACCTTACCAGCCCAAGAGACCACTCCGCTCTCAGAATGCTTATCTACTTGTGGTTCCCAGAGTCTCTAGGAGTAGAATGAAGGGCCGAGCATTTAGCTACCAGGCCCCCCTGCTATGGAACCAGCTCCCTGTCCAGGAATGGAAGGCTGAATCCATCTCTACTTTTAAGGTCAGACTTAAAACCTACCTTTTTGCTTATTGTTACTAATGCTGTAGTTCCAGTTACTATTATAGACAGACAAATTATCATACTTAGTGGGTCGTCTAATCATTAGATTAAGATCCTAGTGAGGTGAATCAGAGAGTCAATGTCACGCTCGTTCTTGGCATACAGCTTGATGTCATCCATGTAGAGGAGGTGGCTGATGGTTGTTCCAGGACAGGGTCTACCATACCAGACAAGACCCCAGGTGCAGACTGTGTGGAGATGCCCCTGAGACAGTCCAGCACATCACAGCAGGGTGCAAGATGCTAGCAGGCAAGGCATACATGGAGCGGCATAACCAGGTGGCTGGCATAGTGTACAGGAACATCTCTCTTCACTGAGTATGGACTGGAGGTCCCAGGGTCCAGGTGGGAGACACCCCCGAAAGTGGTGGAGAACAAGCAGGCCAAGATCCTGTGGGACTTCCAGATCCAGACTAACAAGATGGTGGTGGCCAACAAGCCTGACAAAGTGTTGGTGGATAAACACCGAAAGACAGTGGTGGTGATAGATGTAGCAATCCCGAGTGATAGCAGCAGGAGAAGGAGAAGAAGGAACACGAGAAGCTGGAGAAGTACCAAGGGTTGAAGGAGGAGATGGAGAGAATGTGGGGCATGAAGGCAACAGTGGTCCCAGTGGTGATTGGGACACTAGGGGCAGTAACACCCAACCATAGTAGATGGCTCCAACAGATACCAGGAACCACATCAGAGATCTCTGTCCAGAAGAGCGCAGTCCTAGGAACAGCTAAGGTCCTGCACAGAACCCTCAGACTCCCAGGCCTCTGGTAGAGGACCCAAGTCTGAAGGAAGGAGACACCGCCCAGGACGGCGAGGAAGAGATTATATATATATATATATATATATATATATAGGTTAGGGTTAGGGTTAGGGTCAATATCCAGGATGAAAAAGATATTAGTGATTTCCTTCATTCAAATCCATGAATGAAGGTGCTAGGTGAATACCTCAGGCAGCAGATGGAGACGAACAGCTGGAACCATAATGGGAAGACAACCCTCTGGCCAAAGTGTGGAGGTGGGTGATATCAAGAAATTGTGATAGAAGCTGGGACCTACCACCCCAGGCAACATCCAGGGTTCAACATCTACCACCCCAGGCCACATCTCCTCTCCTCTCCGAGTAGATCATTGATGATGTTGTTTCCATATAGTTTCTCTGTTTTTCTCCCCCACCCCCTCTGTATCCATCAACAGGTCTTACCGCCTTTATAGCTGTATGCTGGCCTGCCGACCTCCGACCCTGCTGAACCACTCTACTCTCATACCAGCAGCTTGTACTACTAATGTATCTCTATGATCTCTGCAACTTCTCTCTTCTACCTGTCCTCCCCCTTCTCCTCTCTCTACCAAACCAGCCATCAGCAGGAGGGTCCCCCTACACGAGCCTGGTCCTGCTCAAGGTTTCTTCCTGTTAAAGGGGAGTTTTTCCCTGCCACTGCTGCTTGTCAGGGCCTGGGATTCTGTAAAGCACCTAGAAACAATTTTGATTGTAACAGACAATATATAAAGATTGATTGATTAATTGATTGATTGATTGACCACACCAGGCAACATCCAGGGTGCAACACCTATCACAACATCCAGGGTGCAACATCTGCCACCCCAGGCAACACCCAGGGTGCAACATCTACCACACCAGGCAACATCCAGGGTGCAACATCTACCACACCAGGCAACATCCAGGGTGCAACATCTACCACCCAAGGCAACATCCAGGGTGCAACATCTACCACCCCAGGCCACATCCAGGGTGCAACATCTACCACACCAGGCCACATCCAGGGTGCAACACCTATCACACCAGGCAACATCCAGGGTGCAACATATACCACCCCAGGCAACATCCAGGGTGCAACATCTGCCACCCCAGGCAACATCCAGGGTGCAACATCTACCACCCAAGGCAACATCCAGGGTGCAACATCTACCACCCCAGGCCACATCCAGGGTGCAACATCTGCCACACCAGGCCACATCCAGGGTGCAACATCTACCACTCTTTACCACTACCACAGATCAACTGTGCAGGCTGTGCAAAGAACCCCCTGAGAGAATTCAGCACATAACAGCAGGGTATACGATGCTAGAAGGTCAAGCATATATGGAACATCACATCCAAGTAGCTGCTATAGTGAACAAGAACATCCATCCATCCATCCATCCATCCATCCATCCATCCATCTACCCATCCATCCATCCATCCATCCATCCATCCATCCATCCATCCATCCATCCATCCATCCATCCATCCATCGTGTGTCTTCAAAAAGAGTTAGATTTTAGATGATAAGATGATCCAGATAAAATTTCTGCATTGTTAACACGAATTTAAATGAGGAGACATCAGGATTTTTCCAAAATATTTTCTGTGAGAAAAACACAGATTTTTATATTTTAAATGAGCTGCAAATCAGATAAGAATTCAAACAGCACACAACACTCTTGGCTGTGTTGAATGTGATATTCAAAACACTTTCAAAACTGAAGGAAAACTAGAAGGAAAGAGGTCCTCTCTTACATATCACTGATCCCATTCTGCTGCTGCTCACACTCTGAGGCAATCTGTGAAGGTTCCAAGTCACCAACAACACAACACACACGCTTACACACTCACGCTCACTCCTGTGGTAGACTGACTGCGCTCACTGCCTATCCTCACTCTGACGAGTCTGCTTCTCACTGCTGCAGAGCCAACCCACCAATTCTGTGTGTGTGTGTGTGTGTGTGTGTGTGTGTGAGAGAGAGAGAGAGAGAGAGCGAGAGCGAGAGCAATGCACAGTAACTGAGCTGCTGGACCACACTTCTCAATGTTTCATTTCCTCTGTTCTAAAACATCTGCTTTGATGTGCCTTTGGTCCATCACCCAGTGCTTTCATCCCAAAGCTCTTCCTTCTCTTAGCTAACCGCAGCAGTCTCAGTTTTTACAGGTTGTGACTTTTCACTCATCCATTGTTTTCTCAGAGCGGTTGAGGTTTACCCCCACCATTGGTACCGTCATAGTCTGAACTGAACATAGTTAAGTTGTTTTGCAGGCGAGAGTTCCTGACCCCTCCCTCTTTCCCCTCTTCCTTGCTCCTGAAGCAAATGTGCGTCAGAGGGTTGTGTGTTTAAAATAGAACATTTAACCACAGCCTGAACGGCTTTGTTGTTCATGTGTGTACCAAAGGAAATGATGCTTTTCAGAAATAAAGGCCCCCACGCAGAAAGACAAGTCAGCTGATGTCTGAGCTGTTTCAACAGCTGACTGCTCGCTTCAACACAACTGTAGGTCAGCCACAAAGACGGGCGGAGAACACACACAAACTTCAGTTTGTCCTGAAGAAAAGTGGTCTCGTCGTTCTAAACAAGTGTGGACTGTAATAAGCATCAGGGTGGGGGTGTCATTACATCATGAGTTACATCAATGCAGGTCTCGGCTACCTCACTGGGAGTGACCTTCTCCTGTTTTAATGCCAAATACTGGAACCAGACCGAAGGCTCCAGCACACATCCACACAGCTACTCGCCCTTCTATACCCTTCTGCACCCTTCTATATATAGAAGGGTATACCCTTCTATACCAGTTACTTTCAGATCGTTCAAAACTGGACATTAACGGCAGTAGGTGGGCTGCTCATGTGAGTCTGTCCTCTTGCATGCAGACTATTTGGGATCTTAGCTTAGCTTAGCTGTGATATTCTGAGAAACCGCTGTGGTCATGATGTTGGGAACTCACAGCCATGTTCTCCTGGGGAAGCCACATGTTTTGGTGCTAGTTTGGGGACTTTGAGGAGGTTCGGCCTGCTGGGAGTGTAATCTGTTTGTTGTAGAGGCCCACAGTGTGAAGCAGATCACATTATGTTGTTCACCTGATCACCTCAACAAGAACTGCAGAAATCAGTGATCAAGAACAGACCCAGTGTTCCTTCTGACTGTAGTAGATGACTCCACAAACTGTCCTGTACTCTCAAAGAATCTCATCCCTCCTTCAGTCAAACCTCCCTGAAGTGGATTACATGAAGGTCACTGGTGTGTGACACAGTGAGGGGTGGGGGTGGGGCTGAACATGAATCTGATTGTTCGTGTGAGCGATGCTCCTCCCGCCACCTCAGTGGTGGAGGAGGAGCCATTTTCTGGGCCTGACGTGCTGAGAGTCCCTAATAAATCATGCATGAGGGAAGCAGCAGGCTGAGCGGCATCAATCTGTGTTGCTGTGATGTCAGCAGCCCCAGTAGTATATCACAGAATGAATCATTTTCTCAACTGGCAATGAGATGGGCTCTTCCAGGAAAATCCTCTCACAGATATGCATACATTTTTTCTGTTGAGCATGTGGACATGCAGACATGCAGAGAAAGGCTCAGGAAAAAGCACAAGATGTCTTCATACTTTCATCAGCAGCCACTGAAGTAAGTCATCATTTCATCTGAACACTGAACCACCAATTAATCAGTGCTTAAAAGTCTCCTCTGACATGTGAAGCTATATTAGATACTGTGGAAACTGAACAGCTGCCAGGTGGGAGGAAGGAGACCCCCCTGGACAGCTCCAGCACATCTTTCAGTAACACCTGGAGAAGAGCTGTGTATGGCATGAAGCCTTCAGCTCACCGCCTTCACTATTAACACTGAATCGAACTCCCATATCTGCTGAAGAGCTGCTGTTTCCATAGTAATGTGCCAACCACCCCTTCTGATCACTGAAGGCAGTGCTGCGCTATCCAGCATGGCACGTTAACCTAGTTCTCCACCACGCGCAGACGTAATGGGATGCACAGTGGCAGTAAAGAAGAAAAATATGACAAAGAAACAGAAAGTGGCCAAAGATGAGGAGGATGAAAGACGAGTGGGAGACATCTGCAAGAAAAAGAAATGAGGGAGGAAGAGAAGGAAGCAGAAGGCATTGTGGGAACAGCATAGAAATATGGGCTCCATGTGTAAATGTCTGTTCCATGTTCCACGATTGCAAAAGCTGCATGTCCCTAAGTGAAATAAGCAGGAAAATTAGCATGTTGCTATGCTATGCTATGCTATGCTATGCTATGCTATGCTATGCTATGCTATGCTATGCTATGCTATGCTATGCTGTGAAACCAGAACCAAGCACATCGGGGTCTGAGCACCCTCAAAATAGAAATTTCATGGACATTTGTTGCCACATGAGGCTGTTTATGTGATGCTGCTCACGTGGAGACGTCACTGATGACCTGAACGCAGCTTCTGTGTGGTCCTGATGAGGGACACACACACATCCTCTGTGCCTACTGCCACGTTTGGGTCAGCATGACCACCTTGAGAACATTGTTCTAAAGCATTTCGACGAAGGGTGGGGGTGTGAAAGTGACTCACCGACATGAGCGATGACACACTGCACCCTCTGTAGCAGCTCCTGGACCGACATCTCATCGTCTCTGAGCCAGCACAGCATCTCAGGGCGAGGTCGGAGCTGCTCTCCTCCAGTCTTCCTCTCTCTCTACCTCTACCCCTCCTCCTCCTCCTCTCCCCGATGTCTTTTCACTCTCCCTTTACACACAAATGTCCCCTTTTCTTAAGAAAGCAATATTCATCTAGTCAGACTCATAACGGTTATAATTACCACATAATAATAGTAATAATAAAAAGAAATAAGAAAGAAAACTGAACAAATGAAACAAATTAGCTCTGCAATTCACCAGATAGGTACCTAGACAGTTAACTTCACCATCACTTCACTGCTGCGTCAGTAAAGTAATTGGACAAAATACTGTAAACATAAATAAACAAAAATTGTTTACAGGTAAAAACATTGTCATCGGATGGAAAAAAGGCTTTCTAATCCACAAAGAGATGAGTGGGTTAAGATGATGCTCCACACAAAGCTGAGTCACACGGACAGGAGGAGTCCCAGGGTCGCTACCTGCCTCCCTGCGGACACTCATGAGGCGGGGCGGGGGTGCGGACAGATGAGTGGGCGTCCGGAGAAATCCCGGATTATGGATCTGTGCTGCAGATGGACTGGATCCTCCTGGCCTCCCACTTATCCGAAGGCAGAAATGTTCAATAATAATATTATTAACAATAACATCATTGTTAATAATAATAATAAAATTAATGCATTTGATTTTCCTTAGTACAGTCAGGAAAGTTAAGAAACCCCCAGCTCATCCGTAGTTCAGTCCCAGCTCCTCTGCTGATCACACTCCGCATTTTCACAAAGTCCCCCAAACAGGTTATATTTGCATAAATCCAGATCTCCTGGGACTGGGAGACATCTGCAAGCACCCAGCCAATTACAGATGCCTCTAATGGCTTTTAAAGCACGCCCAGGAGCTCAGAGACAGCAGAGCGTCAGCCATGGAAGATACTCTAGATCATAGGTGTCAAACTCTAGCCCATGGGCCAAATTTGGCCCGCAATGTAATGTTCCATGTTCAGTTGTTGAGCAAAACTAGTTTGGGTCCATATCAAAAGGTTTCCTGCTGGAGGAAGATTTTTTTTTCAGTAAATATCAATGTTGGCCTGTAACTTTGTCCCAGTTTTGAATTTTGGCCCACTGGGTATTTGAGTTTGACACCTCTGCTCTAAATAGTGATCAGGGGCATCTGCTGTAACTGTATTAAATAAGAAATCTTGATCTTTATTTCTACAGTTTGAGCCTTGCCTGCACTCATTGTGTGGCCTAATTAGCTAAAATAGTTCAATTTAGTTCCAGATACACATAAGTGGCTTCTCAGTGAGGAAATATGTTGGCTGTCCGACAAGCAGCTGGGACTGCAGCGGGAAGCTCTGATAGCCTGGCCGCCTGTGAGTGCTTTGAGACGTGGAGGAGCTCACTGCAACACCCGCTCCTGGCTGAGGACAGTAACCGCACAACTTTCACCTTCGGAGTGTTTAAAACGCCATAAATGTCCCTCAAAATGTCGCCAGATTTGTTGTTACACGCCTCTGCGAAAATCCATGCCACAACGACTTGGAAAGTCGCCACAATGAGCGGGAATAGGGTCTAGTTGACGACGCGACACTCATTGGATGCTTCCGCCGTAGTGACGTCATTTGTTTTTAATCGGAAAACGTTCACGCGTCTAGGGATAAAATTTCTTATTTCCATATTCACAAATGCAAATTCTGCAAAAGAAAAATGCTTGTTCAAGTTTTCCAAAAGCAAATTAGGTTTCATCTCCAAATTATTTCATTTCTTCCCTTGTAAAGGCAAAACAAGGAAGACCTCGATTTTTTTGTGCCCAACTTATTATTTTAAACTACTGTATCTTTGGTGTTTCCGCCTCTTTTGCCCTACTGGCCTATATTCAATACACAATACACAATTTGTGTACTTTCAGATTGATGACTTATATGTATGTTTTTTAATTGTTACGTTTTTAATAAAACTCTTTGTAAAAAACAAAACAAAAAACGTAAAAATGACGAATTTCTTAGGTGAGACAGGGACCTTGAGCCCTAAAGCCCTTGAGCTGACTAGTCTGTATGACCACAGATAGAAACATAAAGACAGAAAGCAGCAGATCTGGATCCGTCCTGCTGGTTCTGACCTGGTGCCTAAAAAATGGAGCTCATGAGAAAAGCGACTCGTTATAAACTCCTTATAGACTGGTTACTATCACCAATACAATACAATACAGCAATCAGGATTAAAGCTCAAATCTAGAGCAGAGGTGCCAAAATTCAAAACTGGGACAAAGTCATTGATATTTACTGAAAAAAAATCTTCCTCCAGCTATAACAGGGAACCTTTTGATATGGACCCAAACTAGTTTTGCTCAACAACTGAATATGGAACAAGCAAAGCTTAACACAATACAATATATAATTTATTATTGCACACATGCAAAATCGAAATTCAAATAAAAAAAAAACATATCACTGGCATACATTTCTTCTCTTTTAAATTTCAACAGCAATTTTTTGCCATTGTAAGTTAATGTAATGTAAATGTAATGCCTTTTCATTTCTTCTACTTTCTGGCGCCTTTGAGTCATTTCCAGGTGCTTGTGCTTGTATTGGTGTTGCGTTTTATAGTGTCTTCTATTGTTGTTCTCCTTGTAATGCACATTGGCTCCACATACAAGACAGACAGGTCCGTCATTTACATATTCTGCCTCCTACTCCTACTTCAGAAAGGTCCTATTTTCTGGGCCAGCTTTAATAGTCAATTGGCATGGCTTCGCGGGCCAAATATAATTACATTGAGGGCCAAATTTGATCCTGCCGGGTTTTCTATCCCACTGAATGCATTTTCAGCCTGGTAGGACAGAAAACCCAGCAGGATCATGGTCCTCAAGGACTGAGTTTGACACGTGATCTAGAGCATCTTCCATGGCTGACGCTCTGCTGTCTCTGAGCTCCTGGGCGCGCTTTAAAAGCCATTAGAGGCGTCTGTAATTGGCTGTGTGCTTGCAGATGTCTCCCAGTCCCAGGAGATCTGGATTTATGCAAATATAACCTGTTTGGGGGACTTTGTGAAAATGCGGAGTGTGATCAGCAGAGGAGCTGGGACTGAACTCCAGATGAGCTGGGGGTTTCTTAACTTTCTTGACTGTACAAAGGAAAATCAAATGCATTCTTTTTATTATTATTATTATTATTATTATTATTATTATTATTATTATTAACAATGATGTTATTGTTAATAATATTATTTTTGAACATTTCTGCCTTCGGATAAGTGGGAGGCCAGGAGGATCCAGTCCATCTGCAGCACAGATCCATAATCCGGGATTTCTCCGGACGCCCACTCATCTGTCCGCGGGGAGGCAGGTAGCGACCCTGGGACTCCTTCTGTCCGTGTGACTCATATCTAAACAGATATTCTGCCTCCTACTTGTTCAGAAAGGTCCTATTTTCTGCCTTTCCTTTAATCATTTTTCAGAGCGGTAGTGCCAGATTTAGCATTAGCATATAAGGTCACTATGACTACTTCCTCTTTCTTGGTGGTTGGTAAACCACAAATTGGTGCATTACCACCACCAGCTGATGTAGAGTGTGGATTTTCACACCAAAACACCAGCAGAGCATTCTGGTATTTGTAGTATTAGCACATGCACTTTAAGCGATAATACCGGCGGGCAAGCTTTAATAGTCAATTGGCATGGCTTCGCGGGCCAAATATAATTACATTGTGGGCCAAATTTGGTCCACGGGCCAGAGTTTGACATCTATGATTTAGAGAAATTGTTGTGTCAAAGGGGCCAAAATAGTGATTATTGTGACACAACTGTAGTGCTCTATCACTGTTCAGCACATAAGTATTTACTATCTGATCCTTCTATTCCTCCCAGTTTACTTCAGTGGGAGAACTTTTATATTTATTCTTTTGACAAGACACTTTGACTATAAGTACAACTAATTGAGTGTGCTTATTTTTTATTGTTATCGAACATGAATGATTTTTTTTTGTCTTTGTACAACCTCGATTACATGACCTCAACAGTAAGCTGCCTGGAGGCAACCATGGTATGGAACAATGAAAGCAGATTTACCATGAAGACTCAGGGGTGACAACAAGGAGTCTTCACATCAGTGATCTGGCACTGTCTCACCCTGAGGGCCATAGCTGGTTGGTCCCTTAGGAGAAGCCTGTTTATGATGTTGTGAGGAGCCAAACTGTTAAATCCCACACTGACACAAATAATAAAGCTTTTGGAAGATACAAACACAGAGGGGAGATCGTAGTCGTCCATTAAGGTCCAGTGGAGAGTCAGGTGGACTGTTGGAAGATGTTCTTCTGAAAGGCTTCTTCACTTGAGGCCCAGACAATTCTGGTAAAATCCTCTTGTGAATCGGAATAAAATGTGCTTAGTCTGTCACATGTTTGTGTGACAGAGTCAAAAGTGGAAGTGTTGAGCTGGGCCTCCCCCACTGCGTCACACCACAAACCCTCATGCAAATGCTGAGAGGGAAAATAAGTGTGTGTTGACACTGATGGAGATGCAGGAAGGCTTGGGTGTGTGTGTGTGTGTGTGTGTGTGTGTGTGTGGGGGGGGGGGGTCAGCATCTTGAAGAGAAGCTCTCCCAGCTGCTGCCCCATCATGTCCCTCAGTGCTGTGTGCCAAGGCAAAGAACACCGACCCAATGATGACGGAGCGCTCCCAAATCTCACACCCCTTGATTGGCTAACAGAAGCATACCTGTGGCAGGCTCACACACTTGAGTTATGAGGTGGTGTTGCTGTTCCCTTCATCTCAACTCTTCTGCTCACTGCTGTTCATGAGGACCTGTCCCATCCTCAGTGTTTGGAGTGACCCCTCCTCGGGATCATGCCTGATCATGCTGAGATTTGATACACATCCTTTAAACACCACAGCCATCAGGATTTATCAAGAACTTTTAAACAGCTAAATCAGTGTGCTGAGGGGAAAAAAAGACTGCTAAAATCAGTTTAAACAGCTCTTGTCACCGCATACTTTATCATGAGGGCTTGAAATGTTCTGAACACCAGGTCCAAAATACTTCTCCTTACTCACAGCGTCCCCTGCTGGTGACAGGATGCAGGCGTCCACTCTGTCTGATCCTGATCCAACAACAGAAGTTGATGCTCTCAAATTTAGAGCATCAACTTGTTGAGCATGATTTAGAATCTATATCAAGATGTCGAAGCTACATCATAAAGGCTTTGAAGTCAGCTGCAATTACAGGTGTGCAATAAATTGTGTTCCTTCATGCCTTTAATGTACTCATAGCTCCAAAAATGTGATGCACGAGGAGAGTGACAAGTGCTTCCATCTGACGGGGTCATTTTTATGGGCAGTACACTATAGCCCCCCCACTTCTCTTTTTCCCACACATGTTATTCAGATTCCTCCTTCAGAATAGATTGTTTTCCAGACCTCGGTCATGAAAAACACATCCTGTATACAAATGGATGTGGCCGCTGTGGCCAAACGATCTGATTCTGTTCAAACCTCCCTGTAGGAATAAGATTAGAATCTGTGAGTTTATAGAATGTGTCTGAGTGCATATAAACTGCATTCAAATCTGGTTAAATTGGGTACCTGTCTTTGTATTGACTCAATAAGTTAAATTTCTCAATAGAATTTGCTTAGGCGACATGATGCGACTGTGGCTGTCTCAACAGTGTGTCATCGAGCCTGTTTTTAGTGCAGCTCTGGCATTGTATGTGTGTAAAGTATATGCAAACTAACCTGGTTTGAAGCGCGATCGCAGACTAAAAGAGTCCTAAAGAGCCTCCTGCAAGGATTAACAGAAAAGAGCAAAATAGTGTTTTGTAGTATATCAACTAAATATGATTATGACTAAATAATTACTAACTAAATAATTAAATAAACTAAATACCTGTGAAATTCAATTGTATATGATTAAACTATATGCAGCCAGTTCTGGTGGTACAGCAACACCTGGGAGCACAGGAACAAGAACAAAAGGGCCAGAGCCACCAAAGATGCTCCTTGCAGCTTTTAATCTTACTATAATTGTGATTTTTTTATTCTGGCTCCCATAGTGATGAAGAGGAAATGACGCACTGGAAAGAGAGAAAATCAGATCTTCCAGCACAGTGGGCAAGGTTGAAGCTCCCTCATTACCGACATGCACTCGTCTTTTTACCCCGTCCTCAACGGCTAAACCTAACATCCCAAAATGTAGGAGACAGAGATTGTGTGGGCTGCATTGGGACACTTCAGTGATCCACAGTGAATAAAGTAAATATTTAGTGTAATATGACCTGCGGGGGTCCTTTAGTGGTAGGGCTGATTTTAATGAACTGCAATAAATCACTGGTTCAACAAAAACAAGTCAAACGATCAGCTTTCCATCAATAACTTTTTCTACTATCAATAAATGGAGGAGAGGAAATAACGGAACTATGCGTCAGACCCAGAATCCCTTGCGTGTTTTTGGGCGGATGTGTCATCACCGGAAGTTGTGTTTCTCTGCGAGGGCGGGAAGGAGAACTCTCCGCCAGCTTGAAAACAAGTGTCTTTTTACGGACGTAGCGTGTATTTTCTGACTCATTTGCGAGAGGATTATTGTTTTATTAAAACTTGTTATATCTTCTGGTGGTGAATATTTAGGTCTCGTTTTGTTGTTGAGGGTGACAAAAAGTAAGTGTGAAGCGTATATCTGCAAAAACAGTTCTAATTCTATTATGGCATGTTAGTGTATCCAGCTTTATCAATTTATCCGTACTCTTTACATTTTGACACTTTACAAACTAAATTAAAATACGTTCATCCTTCACGGTAGTATCATTACTTATGGCCACATAATTTGATTTGGAAATACTGAGGAACTTGTTACTAACTTGTCTGTACATCCTCCAATCTTTCACACCTTCCTTGGTGCATGTAGGGTGGACTGGCTGGAGATTTCTGCTATCTGCAAAACGAAAAAGAGAAGTCATGCAGGCATTCTTGAAAGGAGCGACTGTCCAGGCGCCCAAAGCACAGAAGGAAAAGGCCTTAGCTGGGTCCAGCACAGAGAAGACGGTCAAGGCTGTTCCTTGGGTAGAGAAATAGTGAGTGACAGCAAAATATGCATATATAGCTCTTTGTTAAAAAAGAGTGTTTGGGTATCATTTTATTTTAAAGGAAATAAATATCAAACCGCTGCCTTTAATTCTGAAATTATGTGAGAAATAGAGAGTCAGCCACTAAAATAGCTGATATTTTGTTAAAAAATAGACCAGTGTTTAACTTCTAAGTTACATTTACGTGGTAGGGGAATACATTTTAATCCATGTTAACGGCAAGAATTTCTGGTTTTGCAGCAGGCCAAAGTGTGTGGATGAGGTGGCCTTTCAGGAGGAGGTGGTGGCTGTTCTGAAAAAATCTCTGGAGGGTGCAGATGTAAGTATGCTCACCTGGAATTATAGCAGCTCTCCATCAGATGAAACATTTTATATAGCTTTAGTGATAGTTCTGATTTGGTCAGCATCCCTTTATCTGAAATGAAGATGATCTAGAAGATCATATTGAAATGCACAGTAGGTGTAATTTGACAGTCCAGATGTCATTAAATGTACCACCATTACCACCCTTATTGATTTATGGGACCAGTTGTGTACCCACATCTGCCTGCCAGTGTTTGAAGCTATTCCTGTTCGTACAGCATGGCTTTTTTGTTCTAAAGTGAAGACAAGATGCTGCTTGCTTTGTCTTAAATATATATTTTAATTTTAGCTCCCCAACTTGCTCTTCTATGGCCCTCCTGGAACAGGAAAGACCTCCACCATTTTAGCTGCTGCCAGAGAGCTGTATGGGTAAGACACCTGCTGTTCGTTTACATTGATCAACATAGCAGAATTCTTTTAAATGTTAGGGGATTGATGATAAGTTACATTTACATTGATTAGCCTTTTTCCCTAATACCCTACCTTTTCTAGTCAACTGAATCTTTAATTCATATCCAGTTTAAAGAATAACACAATCCCACACCTCTGACTGGAGCATATTTTAGGATTCAAGACAGACATTGTATTGTATCGTGGTGGTATCGTTAAAAAAGACGACTGAGTAGAAGGCACCTGTTAAAATGATTGCAAGCAGCACGAGGGCGTGTTTGATGACCAAGTCCCTGGAACATATTTACTGGTCAGTCAATCATGTTGGATCACCTGATTTTATTGTTTTGTTGATGCACTTTTGTTCTTCCACTGTGTCTCAGTCCAGTGCTGTACAGACAGAGAGTGCTGGAGCTCAATGCATCTGATGAACGAGGAATTCAGGTCATCAGAGAGAAGGTGAAAACGTTTGCCCAGCTCACGGTGGCTGGGACTCGGCCTGAGTAAGTCAACATTCCTGTGTTATCAAAAATAAGGGTCGCTGGTGTCCCGCTCACATTCCGCTCACATTCTGTTGCCTCCGAGCCCAAGTCGGTTGATTTTGAGTACCTGCCGATACAAGTGCCGATTCAATACCTTTGCAATGTAGTGAAAGAACACATGCAAGTTGTCTCTTAAGGTTTTATTATTCAAACACAGAAAGCTCTAATCATCACTTCTGAATGGCATTTATAGCACCCCCGACTGGTGACAGGAAATGACCAGCTTATAGGTACGAGTACGCTTTGTACGCAGGTTGGAAATGGTGTAAAATTCAACACTAATGAGCGTGTGAGGTGGCGCTCAGTGCTGCTGCAGCTTTAACTGAAACGGCCCCTGAGAGTGCAGAGCTCCGCCAAGCAGGCTCCTGGAGAGAGATCAGAGTTGACTTCCTTTCATGGAGGTTGTGCAACTTACAAACAAGCTACTCCTTTCTGCACATCTTACACAGGTGACACAACAAAGACCGACAAATGCCTGCTGTCACACAACCACCTAGACGGGGGTAGTTATTACTGAAACCACAGTATCGGATTATGATCCACGGTGGTACACCGGTATGCTGTGTACCACAAAATAAACAAGTACTAGATACCCATAGAAATGATTTCCTTTTAAATAGACATCTTTTCTTCAATAAACGACCAAGCAACTGTCTATAAAATCAAACATCAGACAGAAATATGTTGGTTGGTTGAATATCTTTGTTACCCGAGTGGATGCGGTGGGTGCTTGTTTCTCATTTAGCCACCCAGGTTTGTCGTGTTGAAGGTGCCACTTTAAGATATTCTAGTTTCCATCCCATTCTGGTTTTATCCCTGGACAGCCTGACAACAGACTGATCTCCGAAGGGCAGAGAGTTCCCACCCCGTTCCAACAAATCATGTGCAGCTATGCAGTATTTAACAGAAGCTCATATGTGAAGTTGGCCTGCGTCAGGTAGCCTCATGAACTTTCATGTAGCCTCAGGTAGCCTCATGTACTCTCATGTAGCCTCAGGTAGTCTCTTGTACTCTCATGTAGCCTCAGGTAGTCTCATGTAGCCTCATGTACTGTTTCTCAGCGTTACGGTATGTAGCGTTATGCACTTTTACAAGGCTGCTCGAGTCCCTTCTGTTTTCAGCACTGCAGCTGGAGAAGCAGACCATGATGCTGCTGTTGCACATAATGCTCAAGTGTGCTGGGCTATCAAAGTTCTATGGCGTGTGACGTTCTCACCTTCTATTTTTCTGACAAATTTTAATGTCCCTGTACGCATCACCACAGCTGCCACCACCTCTGATAAAGCTTCCTAATGTCACCTAATTGAGATGAGCCTGAAGATAAAGTGGAGGGATGTTGGAGGAAAGGATGTAAGGGGAGTTGGGACAGAGTTACCCGTCTGAACCAAACTTGTGCCCAAAAAGTCTTTGCCTGCAGCGTTGTGGAAATACCTCACATTGCAGCCATATAATGAGAAACAGTCTGAGGTGCAAAGTTTGTTTTTCCCTCGTTGCACCTTTGAAAAGTAGCGACGTTTCCTGGTGTACCGGTGCTCTGCAGCCTGTGTCAGGCAACCAGGAAGTAATTCCACGCTGCACGTATTAATTTATTTTGTCAACCATGCGTGTATCGAGGCTGGTGTTGCTTCATGCAGTAACGCCATCGGTGACGTTCGAAGCCTCGCTGCCTGTCTGTACCACTGACTTTACTGTCCTGCCGCAATGGCTACACAGGTAGACCCTGTCTGCTCTAACTCCTGTTGCATGACTCACAATCCTGAGTTTGGCCAAATCATCTGATTGGCCACAAAAGAAAGACACATCTCATGTCTCATATCTCAGTGTTTCCTTTGTTGTTCCGCTCAGGAGTAAGAGCGACATCAACATTCCTCTTCTTTGAGTGATGAAAACCAGGGGATTGATTTTATAGCATATCAACAAATGGTTTCTCACCTAATCAACACAGGTATTTCCTTCAAAAATGATCCCGTCAGTTCACTGAAATCAGTCTCACCACATCCTGACGTTTATGGTCAGATGTTTTGCAGTTATTTGCTCCCACTACTAACCAGCCTGTTGTCTGCTAACATCTGCTCAATGGTCTCAGGACATCTCACTCTTTCATACTCTACCTTAATGGCCTTTCAGATGTTTCTTTTATTAAGGTTCATCAAGGGAACAGCAATGGCGAATCACATTATTTTGCCAGTATTTGCTGCTGTGTATCTGATCTAGCATCTACTCCAGTTTTGGCCTCTCTACCTCCCCTCTGGTCATGCACAGAAGTGGCATTTGTATTCCTGGCTCTATCTCATATTGAATTATTCTAAAAGCCAGTGTTCATATTTCTGCAGTGGGAAACTGTGTCCTCCCTTCAAGATCATCATCCTGGACGAGGCTGACTCTATGACACCACCTGCTCAGGCTGCTCTCAGGCGGACTATGGAGAAAGAGTCCCGCACCACTCGCTTCTGCCTCATCTGTAACTATATTAGCAGGTGAACTTCATCATCAGAACAAGACCTTCACTCTCTTGCAGTGTGTTTAACATCAGTTATTCTATCTGTTCAGAATTATTGAGCCTCTGACCTCCAGATGTTCCAAGTTCCGCTTCAAACCCCTCGACAATCACATCCAAGAGACGCGTCTGCTGGATATCTGTGAGAAGGAAAACCTCAAGTACAGCAAAGAAGTGAGGAAAGCAGATATGAGCTGACTGGTGAACATGGCGCCTTAGTTGGACCACAACCTTGTCTTGAACTAAGACCAGACAGTTTAAGACTTGTGAAGCACTTCTGTTGTGATTGCGGTGGATTGTCCTCCGCAGGTTTATAGCCTAGTTTTGGTGGTTCTTTGTGTTCGTAGGGTATATCTGCACTGGTGAGGGTGTCTGAGGGAGACCTTCGGAAAGCCATCACCTTTCTCCAGAGCGCTGCTCGACTTAGCATTGCTAAGGAGATCACAGAACACACCATCACTGAAATTGCCGGGGTAATTCAGGGGTCATGTGTGACGAGAGACAACGGCTTGGCTTCACTATGGACCTCTCACTCTCTGGTGTCTGACAGGTGGTTCCCAACAAGATGATTGACAACCTGCTCCACATCTGCTTCAGAGGAACATTTGAGAAGCTTGAGGTTGCAGTGAGGGTGTGTGTTGGTTTGTGCTTCTGCCACGTGTTTTGGCCCCCTGTGATTGTGTCATGTGATGGACCCTGACAGAACCTGGTGGATGAAGGATATGCAGCTACTCAGATCCTGAGCCAGCTCCATGAGTCCATTATAGAGAAAGACTTTGGTGACAAGCAGAAGTCGGCCATCGCAGAGAAGATGGCGGTAAGTAACGGTGGTGGGTGTGTTTAGGAAATAACTGCAACATAAAGTTAACAAGGGTCAGCAGATACATCTGGAGTCGGTTTGTGTCTGTGTGTCTTGTTCAGGTTGTGAGTAAGTGTATGTTAGATGGAGCTGATGAGTTCCTCCAGATGTTGAGTCTGTGCTCAGTCATCATGCAGCAGAGCTCACAGGACTGAAGCCGATGTCCCAGGAGGGGTCGCGTCAGCGTCAGCACGGCGCGCCGCAGGCGTCTGAAGGATCACCACTGGCTACCAGATCCCGGTGGCGACGAGATGATGGGCTCTGATCACACCTGTGCTTCACTTCATCACAATGACTTTTGCTTTCTTCTCTTCTTCCCCCTTTCAGTCAACTCTCTTCTGACAGATGTGCTGAAAAATAAACTTTTTGTGAACTGTTTTTCCCTGAGATCTTTGGGATTCATGAAAACTGCTTTTCAAAGGCAAGAATTGTGACATTGTAAAGAGTGGTGTGAATGATGATTCCATGATGGCTACTAAAGCTGTTTCACCACAGTTGAGTCCAGACGCCTGCTTATCCTGTCCCACCGCTCAGAGAGGGGAGGTCCAGGCCCACAGGTCCCAGCAGTCTCCCACAGCAGGCTCAAACACTTGGAAGTGCGCTACTGCTATCATCACACAAACGCCCACATAGGCCAATTTGTTAGGGCGGCCAAGAGGCATCAGATTCAGTGGCCCTGGGGTTGTTCCTGCTTCCTGGAGGTAAAGCCACCTTCATCTCACTGCACGTTTGAAGCTTCTTCCCTGGGGGGGGCAGCCCTCCACCTTGTCCTGGCTCTGCCTTTGGATCTTTAAATGCGACACCGAACCGCTCTGCGTAGAGAAAAGGAGGGGATTACAGGTAGACCCTACAGCGCACCGCTGGCTGGGGTTACCATGGCGACGCGGGGGTGGGGAGTTGCCGTTGCATCCACCGGAAACCTTCTCTGCAGTGCCAGCAGAAAATGAAAGGGGAAAAACCCTAATGCGTCCTGCTGTCCTGCTGCGTCCACGTCCTAAACAGCCTCCCCAGCCTGCCTGACTGGAATGCGGACGGACTCCCGGGAACAGGACTGGACTCTGGCCGTCCTTAGATGAAGTAGTGAGCCGAGGGTTCTGGCAGGAAGCAGCCTGGGTGGGAGAAGACGGAGCCTTCCTGCCGCCTTCCGCGACTGAGTGCTGCCAGCGATACGCTTCGCTGGTCTTTTACCAGTATGGCCAGTTACCATGTGTGTCCCTGAGCTGTTTCACTGTCGAGATGATGTCCTGCAGTAGCGGTTTCACTATGCCCAGCCAGTGGTCCTCCATGTGGACACCAGCTGCCTGATATCCCCGCTGCGGGCCTGCTTTTTCCATCTGGAAGTTTCTGGGCAGGGGAAAGCAGGCCGGCTAGCGCCGCTAGCTCCAGCCTCGCCGCGCCGCATCTCCGGGCTTCTGAGGGCGCGGGTTCCCCCCATGACCACGACACTGACACTGTTGTGCACCAATTGCAGGACTTTTTAAACATTCAAAGGGCGTTTTATGGGATTCCTCTCAGCGGAAGCGAAGCGGGCCTAAGCCAAAATGGTCAACTGGAGGCGACTGCCGCGAATGTCTAACCGATCATTTCTGGCCTTCATGTTCTTCTTCTCCATGTCCACCACATGCCTCTACTTCATTTACGTGGCGCCCGGAATAGGTCAGTTAAAGACTTCTACCCTTTTCCACTTAGGAGGGAGCAGTTAATGCGATTTAGCTCCACTGGTCTTCTGTTGCCCAGCTCATGGGAGGGACTGGCTCTAATGCTAATGATAGAGGATGCTAACTAACGGATCACATAAAGCTCCTCACAGCTGATTAAACACAAGCATGTTCACTTTCTGCACTATTTGCGCTTTACTTGGCTGAATGCATGAATGAAAGCACGAACCAAGACCATGGTCAAGTTTAACTGACCCCACAGCACAATTCCTCCCAAATTGTGCCAGCTTTTTCTTTATGTGGCCATTTCTAAATGTTATGTATTGACTGTCTGGACTCCCAACAGTTCTGGTTCAACACATCGAGCAATTTGACGTGATGGAAAACACAAATACCTCGTTAAAATATGACTTTGACTTTGCATGTGCGGTTGTTGTTTTAAGTTGCGATGCTTAGTGCTTACTTTACGGTTTCTAACAGGATACATCTTAATTGAATGTGCCTGATCAGGCCGACTGTCACACTGATCTAGCCGGAACATTGAATCACCGTTGGTGAAGATGTGAGACTTCCGGTCAAGTTCAGTATAGATTGATGCTTCTCCACTGACGAGATTGCTGTCTTGCACATACATTGAGCTCATCCTATATGACCATGTTAAAGCTCTGTTGATGGTGAAGCTGCTCCAGACTCTGGAGGAGTCTCAGCACCTCTCTATTTACAGGTATCACCGCCTTCGGAGCTGCATGATGACCTCCGGCCCCGCTGACCCGTTGTATAGTGTATTTTTGTGTGTGTTTCTGTGCTCTGTGCCTCTCCTCTCCTTCTCCTTCTCCTTCTCCTTCTCCTTCTCCTTCTCCTTCTCCTCTCCTTCTCCTTCTCCTTCTCCTTCTCCTTCTCCTTCTCCTTCTCCTTCTCCTTCTCCCTCTCCCTCTCCCTCTCCCTCTCCTCTCTCTTTACCCAGCCGGCCATCAGCAGGAGGGTCCCCCTACATGAGCCTGGTCCTGCTCAAGGTTTCTTCCTGTTAAAGGGGAGTTTTTCCCTTGCCACTGTTGCTTGTCTGGGGTTAGGCCCTGGGATTCTGGAAAGCACCTTGAAACAATTTTGATTGTATAAGACGCTATATAAATAAAGATTGATTTGATTTAATTTGATTTGACCTCTCTGCCTCCCAGCTGCCTTCAGGTGTCTCCCTAACCCTAACCCTGTCTGCACAGCGGGGTGCCAGGCTCTCAGCGATGCAGCAGGAGAGGATGCTCACATACTGTATAGACCAAAAATCCAGATAACATTAACTCATCTTCACATTCATCTTAAAGGACAGTTTTCTGTTGCTGCCCTGATGATTACTTTTCACAGTTTGTTGCTGGAGAAAACACTGGTTGTTGTGGAGAAGGCTGGGAAATAACCAGTAAGAGTAGCCAAGGTTTAATCGGTGTCAGAACTCAAGCAGATCAAGTTCTTCAAGGTGGTGTTGAATCCGATTGAGCTGCTAGTGTCAGAGGGTGCAGTTAATGAGAAGGTCCAGCTCTGAAGATGCAGAGTGTGATCACAAGAATCAATGAAACTTTGGTTTAAGCAACGTCAACATAGAGCAGAAGGTTAAAAGGCGCCTTTAGGGAGAGGAACAGAAGGAGCCTGGATGAGGTCTGCAATGATTCCACAGTGGGTGGATGTGATGCTTCCGTGAGCTTGGAGGTGTCCCTCAACATAGGGTTCAAGATCTTTCCATGAGAAAATCCTAGGTCCCTTTTGATCTGTTACCCAGTGTTATTGCTGCTGCTGCTAGAATACTACTGTTACGACTACTGTTGTTACTACTACTGCTGCTACCACTGTTACTACTACTACTGTTAATACTGTTTTTACTACTACGTTTACTACTACTGCTGCTACTACTCTTACTACTACTACTGTTAATACTACTGTTACTACTACTGCTGCTACTACTCTTACTACTACTACTGTTAATACTACTGTTACTACTACTGCTGCTGCTACTGCTGTTGTTACTGCTGCTTCTACTACTGTTCTTAGTACTAGTGTTACTACTACTGCTGCTACTACCGTTGTTACTGCTACTGCTGCTACTACTGTTGTTACTACTATTGTTACTACTGCTGCTACTACTGCTACTATTACTACTGTTACCACTACTGTTACTACTGCTACTTTTTCCACTGTTACTACTACTGTTACTACTGCTACTACTGTCCCTGTTCTCTAACCATCTCTCTTTGTTGTCCCCACCAGCCAACACCTACTTCTTCATGGTGCAGGCACAGGGCATCATGTTGAGGGACAATGTGAGGACCATCGGTCAGATGATCCGATTGTACACCAACAAGAACAGCACACTTAATGGGACAGGTTGGTGAAACACAACTTTCTGTTTGTCTGATGCATAATTGATGCATAACTGCACCTGCTCCTCTCAGACAGGTCCCATCCATCTGTGGACGTTCTTCTCACCCTCCAGAATGGAAACATTTGAGAAATCCAGTTAAATATGCTGTAGTGCCAAACACAACACAGGCACACATGCTGCTGTAAAACATACACAGTCCAATACTGGCTGATAAAGCACAACATCTCTGCACTGACCCACCTCAGCAGCAGGCAGACAGACAGGTAGACAGTGAGACAGGCAGACAGACAAAAAGGCAGATAGACAGCCATACATGCAGGCAGACAGACAAGCACTAACACCCTCTCTGCTTCCCGTTAGCATTTATGGGGTTTTTTCAAGTGTTTTTTGGCATCGTGTCATCATGCTTTCAGACAGATGTGGTGATGGTGCTTCACTAATTAGAACAACAACACACCTTTAGGTGTACAGGTGAGGCACAAAGAACTTGTTCTTGAGTTCTGCTGGAGGCAACTGGAGCCGCTGGAGAAATGTGACACAGACTCAGAGGCTGTAATAACCCAACACAAAGCTTTTGTAAACTCAGCCACACGTGTGTGTATCTGCTGCAGATTATCCTGATGGAAGTAACTCCAGTGAGTATCTGGTGCAGCCGACCACGTATCTGCCAGAGAACTTCACCTACGCCCAGAACCTGCCCTGCCCGCAGCGCTTACCTTCTATGAGTACGTATGTTGCTGAGCTCAGGGAACAGAGTGTGTGATGTTCTGCTTACACAGTGTGCGTTGAAGGCAGCCTCCTGGTTTGGTGCTACCTGTCCTTCGCTGATTATAAACACTTTATAGTGGGACTGTCTGTGAATGAGCCTTGTCATTACAACTCTGCTGATGTGTCCTAACTCCGCTCTTGCCGGCACCAACATGTGTGCAAACAAGTCCAGAAGTGGCGTGAACAGCTTTAATGTGCGCACAACTAACACGCTGCTCGTCATGCTGCTAGCATTGTTAGCCAACAAGCTAACATGAGCTGTTGCCATTTGGACATTGCAATAACATTTCTTCATGTATTGGATGGATTTTACTGGTTTATTTGTTCAGTGACCTTGGGTGTTCAGAAAGGTGCCTTTAAATAAAATGTTTTATAATAATAACAATAATAATTGTCATCAGAATGGGGAAAGCACTCATTGTTAAGTAATGGTTTACTTTTGTGGTTTGGAAACAAATGTTATTATTTTAAAGATGGAGTTTTCAGTTTTAAAACTGCTAGCAAGCCACACCTCCACGGATAAGCATATTTATGGAATGGAACAAGTCCAGCTCCTGGCTGATTTGTGTAGCAGGAACATTTGCAGTGTGATTGGGATGAATAAGCTTCTGATGATCTGGTCACTCCTGATACTTCATTAAACAGAGTTCTTTCACTTGGGCTGAGAATTTTCTGGATCCCTTTGATGCTGAAGGTTCAGGCAAACGGCCGAAACTGTAGAAACTTTATTTTAGCTTTTTGTTCAACATCAAAACCAGAGGAGTAAGGAACTGCGTCACCAAGCACGTGTGTTTGTCCACCTCCACAGAGGGCCTTATAGATGTGAACATGACAGAGATTCCCATGGAGGAGACGGAACTCAAGTTTACCAAATTCTTTGACATTGAGTTTGGAGGCCATTGGAAACCCAAGGACTGCGTACCTCACTGGAAGGTGAGCCCTCAGGAATGGTTGATGAACAGCTGAGGATGCTATAGTGATCCTTTCTTCCACTCCCATGTGCTGCAGGTGGCCATCCTGATCCCGTTCAGGAACCGTCATGAACACCTCCCCATCCTCTTCCAACACCTCCTTCCCATGCTGCAGCGGCAGAGATTGCAGTTTGCCTTTTACGTCATTGAGCAGGTAGAGTTAGCTAAAAGCGAAGCTGCTTGTCATCCCGGTTATTCTCGATTTTGGATTATGGCTAAATGTGTCATTCAGAGCGGGAGCCAGCCCTTCAATAGAGCCATGCTCTTCAACGTTGGCTTCCTGGAGGCCATGAAGGACTTGGACTGGGACTGCGTGATCTTCCATGACGTGGACCACATCCCGGAAAACGACCGAAACTACTACGGCTGCGGGCAGATGCCGCGCCATTTTGCTGCCAAACTGGACAAATATATGTATATGTAAGTAGAGGAACTGGACCAGGTGGTATAACCCTGCTTGGAACCTACCGTATGGATGTGCTGGTTCTGTGAGCACGACCACCTGTCTGCTTTAGAGAACGACCCAGCCACTGCTGTCAGAGTTTAGTGCTTCTCTACATCATCTCCTTTCTTCCTTCTGTGCTTCCAGTCTTCCATACAATGAGTTCTTTGGAGGTGTCAGTGGACTCACGGTGGAGCAGTTTCGCAAGATTAACGGCTTTCCCAACGCATTCTGGGGCTGGGGCGGGGAGGATGATGACTTATGGAACAGGTAAGTTCTGTAAGTACCTGTTAATGCTGCTTCCCAGGGTCACTCAATGTTTGAGAACCCAGAGTTTCTCTCAGGTGTTGGTGAAAGATGAAACACATGTGGCGGTAATGCGCCCTGTTTCTGCTGTCCATGTCCATGTAGGACAGGCCTGTCCTGCTCATGGACCAGCCCTTTAGTGCAGCTGGCGCCAAACACGGGCTGGAAGTTCATATTTCCTTTGCTTTTAAAGCAACGCTGATTCTAGCTCTTCTTATCTTCCCTAGGGTTCACTATGCTGGTCTGAATGTCACACGACCAGAAGGAGAGATTGGCAAGTACAAGTCCATCCCTCACCACCACAGAGGGGAGGTGCAGTTCCTTGGGAGGTAGGATTCTCCTCAGCACGTTTCAGTTGAAAGGCTGCTGAGCAGGTTGGCTCCTGCAGCTTACCTTAAAGCATTATAGAATCCATTCAGCCAGATTTAAAGCACGCAAGGGTTCTCAATGTGAAGAAATAGCTAGGGAGTTTCTTATAAAATAAAGGTATGTTGAACTGCTTCATAAGCATGGAGGTTAAAAAGATGTCCGTCTGTCCGTTTTCCTGCAGTCCTGTTAATGTGAGAACTGTGTCACCTGTTCAGGTATAAACTGCTGAGGTACTCCAAAGAGCGGCAACACTTGGATGGCCTCAACAATCTTCGTTACAGCCCCACCATTTCCCTCAGCAGCCTCTACAAAAACATCAGTGTGGACCTGCACCCTGAACTGGCCCCCATTGAAGACTACTAAAGTGCTCCCCCTGCCCGCCTGCTTCTGATCCCTGGTAGACATGCTGCCCCTGCTTCACCCAGATTCCCCCTCCTGCCTGGCCACTTAGCGCTCCATCAATCAGCCAATCAGAGGCAGCAAATCTCTGCAGGAGGAGAGGAGGGGGTCCAGGCTGGGGGGCACCATGAGGCGCACCACGTAATGCCGCAAACAAGTCTTAAAAAAAACCAAGAATAAGGAAACATTAAGAGGCACCCTTTCAAAGTAAACTTTCTGTGTGTGTGTGCGTGTGTCTAAGTGAGTTGCTGCATGTCATCTCTTTATTTTGCTGGCTTTAATACAAGTTGACATGAGTGTTGAGGTTCTGGTCGGGCCAGGGGCGGCATCTCAACTCAACTAAAGCCTTAATGTGGCACAACCACAGCTCCCCTGGCCCGGCCCAGGCCGGCCCGGCCCGGCACAACCTTCCGGTGGGTCGACTCTGCACTGCTTTACTTCAGATGTATCACCGTCACCTTACAAGCCAACAAGATGCCACCACTGTCTGAGTTTGTACTGTCGTTTGGTTAAAACATATCATTTTAAAAGGACACCTTGCTCCTTTAAAAGGAGGCTTTTGAGTGACATTCATGTCTGAGATGTACATTTTTTAGTTGAGCTAATTTATTTTCTGATTTTTAAGCACTCCTGTTGCTGTCCAGTGTTTTGCTCTCTGTCTGCTACTTTGCTGCTGAAGCTGCATGAACAAGTGTGTAAATATGGCCTCTTAAACCCAGATGTAAATATTGGGTCTTTAAACACTGGTGTCTTTCCTTGATATTCCAGTGGGTTTGAGTTTTATTTAGGCAGCTACCTTTGCTCTGAGGATTTCATAAGTTAGGGGTTTCTTCCTGACTGGAAGTTCTACTATGTTTGAATATGTTTGACTGTAAAACACAAAAAATTATTCAAATCTCAAGATTTGTGTCTTTTGCATGCCTTAACTTATTTTTTATTCTTTTCAAGCCTAAATTATTTCATCAAGATGTGTATATTTTTACTTTTTTGTGCTTTCATTTTGTTTTCTTTGAGGTGCACTGTGTGAGCGTGGAGCTGCTTCCTCTGCTCAGAGGAAACATGATCGGCTGTGAACTGGAGTCACTCCGGTGTTTGAAGCAGGTTCAGGCGCTCTTGACTTCCTTCTGATTTGGTCTCGGATGTTTTTCCTCATTTCTGTTTAGATGACATTGCTGGACCATAGTATAAAGCTCCTGTACTGTACAATGCTGAAGTGTGTATGCGCGTGCGTGTGTGTGTGTGTGGGGGGGGGGCTGTCTGCATGTGAGATGAAGTTGGATCGTCTGAAGGGCCTAAATGAGAGAACCTCAGCATTGCCGCTGTAGCCGCTGATGTTCTTGAATGGCTCCTGCTGTGAAGTTCGGACAGAAAGAGCAAGTTTAGTCACTCGTTCATTTCCTTCAGTATTGCTTGAGGTATTGGACTACAACTCATTTGGATTAGTTATTTTTCAACTCGTTTAGGGTGTGTTCAGACATGTTGAGTTTGACCTCTAGTATTTTTTATTTTTTTAAACGACACCTGAGCCTTCTGCCTCTTCTGCCCAAGCTTGTCATTTGCTCTTTAATTTGATGGCTCTTTTGAGGCTCTGCAGTTGTCGCTGATTGCATGTCCTGCACAGGCTCCTCTCACTGGGCCTTCGAAAGTTTTGATGGACCATAGCTGAGCTGTTGTCAGCAGCGCCTCATTGAACTCGCATCCCATTGATACTCTGTTATTTTACAGCTTCTCCTTAAATTCTACTCACAGGCATTTGCTCTGAATGTGTGAGCTGCTCTGAGAGCACCATTACTGTTGGGGAGACACCAAAAAGAGATGTTTGCTTTAAGATGGGGCAGACAATTTCACTGAACCCAGCAGAAGATGTGATGGTGATAACCACAAATGAGGTGAAACATGTCCAATGTCCCAGCCCTTTCCTTTACAAGAAGCTTCTGATTAGGGTGGATGCAAATGGACAGACAGACAAAGGAAGTTGAGGTCATTTGTCGCTGGCCTCCTGGTGGTGTTGGCGGGGGTGCCTGATTACTTTCAGATGATGCGTTTTATATTTAGTGAGTTTGGCTGAAGGGAAGTACTCATATTTGTTAGAGTGTAGGTGCCAGAGATGTGGTGATTGAGGTGTTCTGATCCTGTAACAGTAAAATGTTCAACTCTTGTATTTGTGACTCTCTCATCCACTGGTTAGGGAGGCTGTGTGGTCTCCTCCCCCCTCCCCACTTCATAGTAGCCCTGTTTCTGCAGTGTTTAATGGAGCAGCAATGCCTTAATGTGTAATAATTGAAGTATCAGATGAGCTCTATTCTGCCTCCAGAAGAAGAAAATGAGGGATGATTCATTCCAGCTGAAATGATGCTTCGTTTTCAGTCTTGTGGGGAAAGATCCCGATGTACACTGACGTCACCATCCATATCTAGGCAACCTGGCCTCCATAGGTTGAAACGTAGTGCTATTCAACACCTTTTGTTAGCAGCTCGACAGGCTCATTTGCAGCTCCATAAGGTGGTTGAAGGTGTTGGATATGAAGGCTGGGCAGCATGTAGTGCTTTAACTCAGGCTGTGTCCCGTTAACAACAGAACCCAGCTCCAGGTACCAAGTGCTAACATCACAAAAGTCCTCTGATCTGATGTTAGAGGGGCTGTTGGTGACACTGTTCAGTGTTTATCTGAAATCCAGATGTGTTGTTTGACATGTTCACCATTTCATCACCATTTGCAGTATAGTATTTAATTGTGCCTTGAGTTCTTGATTTATTTATTTTTTTGCTAGTAGTAGCTTTTAATGAATCTGGTTCAAATCACTTTTTTGCAAATTGTTTGTCATTTTCATATAATATATCAAATGTTTAAGAATCCAAAAGTGTTGCTCGATTTGTACTTATCCAGTGTGGATTCTGTTCAATCGCAGCTCAGCCAACTGTTGTCTCTTTTGGTCCATATTCTAATCAAAGCTCACGTGCATGAACACAGTATTGTTCTGCCTTAAGTGAGACCCACCAAGAGCCACTTCTTCCCTCATTTAGAAGATCTCATCTTTAAGGCTGGCTCACGAGAACAGATATGGAAAACTGATTCCCTCTAGGCCTGCAATGGGAGCCAGAATAGCCACACGTAAGAGCTGGAAAGACCAACTGTGAAACCGTTGTTTATGTTGGTTCACCATAACTATACTGGTAATAACGCCAGCAGTGATGACCATTATAACACAGCCTGGCCAGCCATACTGGTAATGGTATTTAGTTATTTTACCCCTGTCAAGAATTACATGAATGGATAACCAAAGAAAAGAAGAATCAACAGTTGGTTTGGACAGTGATAAATTTAGGTTAAAAGTGTCCAATGTTACTGTTTACAGTTAAACATCTTTTGCAACATTATTTGATTGACAGCCGTTTTGCCCAGGCTAAATTCACAATAATACATCAAACACAGTCACTGGAGAACACACAATATTCCCTCAATAACTGAAAATTTCCATCTTCTATTTAAACCTGTTATTTATTTAGTTCAGGATAAGATGTATCTGTACACCTGTACTTTGCTTTTGCCTTTTTGTTCTCATGTGGGGTTATTGTGAAACTGAGCTAAACAAAAAAAGCAATAAAAAATTTGCAGAACATTAAATACGTGCATTTTAAGCATATTTGTGTGATAATGAAGCCTTTTTTGTTGCAGTTGGAGTGTATGTAGACAACTCAGTAACATCAACTTTAAGGCAAGGTGGTTCTTCAAGGCTACAAGAACTCTTGCTCATGCTAAAACCGTGTTATTTTGGGTGTTGAAACCTGTTGGGATTGTGTAATCTCAATACATTAGCTCTTAGTAGTAGTGTGTGATGTGTTGGGACTCCTGAATATGCCAGACAGTTATGAGGTTCCCCGCTGTGCTGCCTTAACAGCCTATGACCACCAGGGGGCAGTCAGGTAGCACCAATACTGTGTGCGTTTTATGAGCTCTGTCAAGAACAAGTCCTTGAAGCAGGTTTGTCAGCTCATTTCAGATCGAGTCGGTTTTGATGCTTGGGATGTTGGTGACTTCAGGCTGGGTTGGATCTGTAAAACTCCAAAATTAATAAAACTGAATAAATTCAGTCATGTGATCGTCACATTTCCACACTAGAGTCGAACCTTCATGTAGCGTCCCCCCGACCCCCCCCGCTCACGCTTCCATCGCCACCTCAGGAGCATCACACCTGTCTGCAGCCTCCTCAGAGCCACACATGCAGCATGGGCACAGTCAGATGTCTCTGTCACCACTCAACACACTGATGCAGCTCTGAACTTTGTCAGTCCTCAAAACCAGCCTGTGCAGAGAGCCCTAGGTGCACCATGAGCAGGCCGTCACATAGACATTAACAGGGTTTATTGTATTTAGGATGTTTTCTCATGTGTAGAAAACTGCCACATTTAATCAGTTCAAAAGAGTCATTTGTGTCCACAAATTGTACAGAATTGAATATTTACAGGGTCTGTTACTGTAGATGGATCAGAGTAGTTATTAAACAAGAGAAGAAACCAAAGTGTGGGAGACTTGGTCTTCTGCTCAGGACTACTGAGCGAAGGGAACAGGTCAGCCACAGTCACTGATGAAGGGGATCATATTAGCGACAAAAGATCTGATTTTTGTCGATGTTGTAACATGTTAGTAAGATGTTAGTTCCTGCATCCCCAGAGTGAGAAGCTGTAACTGAAAGCTGGCTGTTGCATTTGTAGCTACACTGTGACTGAGGGTCAGTCATTCGGCTGAAGGTGTGTGAGCGGTCCAGAAGACATGGAACCTCTAACGATTTCTTTGAATAATATCTGTTCTGTTGTCCAACTACTGAAATATTTGATATGACATACAGATTCAGCCTGATAATCAACTGTTGTTTTTTAAAGTTATTTTTGTTTTGATCAATGAAGGTAAAATAAAAGCATCATTGCCATATTCTGGAGGTCAAACCTGATGTGTGCCTCTTTGTTCTTGAGCTGAACTGATGCTCAGCAGAGTCTGCATCGAATACAGGAGGTGATGAGAACCGATGCATCTGTTGGTCCTGATCATTTCTGTACATAAAAATGTGGATTATATGTTGCTGAAGAGTGGATATCCACAGGTGAGGTCAGTGTTGAACGTCTGTGACCAGAGCTGTGGTGGTGAACGAGTATGGACTCAGCAGCATGGCCAACGTGTAGTGACGATGGCCTTCAGAGTGAGCTTCAAAGACAACCTGAACACAAAGAGGATGGATCAGCACACATCTGGGCAACAGGGAGAACTTCCTTTACAGTATAAAGGAAAAAACAAAATGGAGTTATTTGGACTTCAAAATGTCAATGACTTCTAAAACAATATGCATCTTTAAAAGTTTTGAAAAGATTCAGTTTAGAACATTGTGGAGTTTAAATATTTTAGAAAAAGAATGATTTTAAAACATCAATATGAAGTTTTAGAACATCAATATGGAGATTTTCTAACAATGTGGAGGTTTACAAAATCAATATGGAGTTTTAGAACATTATTATGAGGTTTTAGGACATCATTATGGATGCTTTGAACATTAATGTGAATTTTAAAACATCAATATGATGTTTTAGAACATCAATATGAAGTTCTAGAACATTAATGTGGAGAGAGAAGATGGTTACATAGAGCCAACTGATTCACTTTGGTGATCCCTTAAGGGAAAAGCCCAAAGAAGAACATTAATATGGAGTTTTAGAACACCAATATGAAGTTTGACATCAATATGGAGTTTTAGAAAATAAATATGGAGTTTCAGAACATCAAAGTGGAGTTCTGTAACTTCTGTGGACTTTTAAAACATCAATATTGTTTTAGAACATCAATATGGAGGTTTAAAACATCCATTTGAAGCTTTAGGACATCAATGTGAAGTTGTGGAACATTAATGTGGAGTGTGAAAATGTCAATATGTTATTGTTATTTCAACACTCCACCTCAATGTTACAGACTTCCATTTTGATGTTTTAAAATGTCACAAAAAAATCAATATGGAGTTTGGAACGTTGATGTGGAGTTTTAAAACATCAAAATGGAAGTCTGTAACAATAATGTGGAGTGTTGAAACATCAATAACATTGATATGAAGTTTTAGAACATTATTTTGGAGTTTTGGAAATTTATTTAGAGCTTTGGGAAATTAATGTGGTGATTTAATACGTCAATGTGGAATTTTAGAACATCAATATGGAGATTTGGATCACTTAAGTAGAGTTTTGTTACATTAATGTGACATTTCAAAACATCAATTGAGCGCTTTAGACCATCAATATGTAGTTCTAAAACATTAATATTTAGATTTGGAACATTAATATGGGGTTATAAAATATTAATATGCAGTTTGATTCTGTTCATAACTTTTATGGACACGAGTGAGGGAAGAATGGAGCAGGAGATCGGTGCGGCGTCCGCAGTAATGTGGACTCTGCACCGATCCGTTGTGGTGAAGAGAGAGCTGAGCCAAAAGGCGGAGCTCTCGATTTACCGGTCGATCTTTATTCCTACCCTCACCAATGGTCATGAGCTTTGGGTAATGACCGAAACAACAAGATAACAGGTACAAGCGGCCGAAATGAGCTTCCTCCGTAGGGGGGCTGGGCTCTCCCTTAGAGATATGGTGAGAAGCTCTGCCATCCGGGAGGAGCTCGGAGTAGAGCCGCTGCTCCTCCGCGTTGAGAGGAGCCAGATGAGGTGGCTTGGGCATCTGGTTAGGATGCCCCCTGGACGCATCCCTGGTGAGGTGTTCGGGGCATGTCCCTCCGGTAGGAGGCCCCCGGGGAGACCCAGGACACGTTGGAGAGACTATGTCTCTCAACTGGTCTGGGAACGCCTGGGAATCCCCCCGGATGAGCTGGAAGAAGTAGCTGGGGAGAGGGAAGTCTGGGCTTCTCTTCTTAGGCTGCTGCCCCCGCGACCCGACCCCGGATAAGCGGTAGAGGATGGATGGATGGAATATTAATGTGGAGTTTTAAAACATCAATTTAGAGCTTTTAACATCAATATGACATTTTTAAATATCAATCTGGATTTTAAGCACATCAATATGGACATTTAAAACATGAATGTGAACTTTTAAAACAATATTGTTCAATAATATAGAGTTCTGGATAATTAATTTGAAGTGTTAAAACATCATTTGGAAGTTTAACAACATCAACATGTAGTTTTTGAACATTAATGTGGGTTTCAAACATCAATAAGGAGTTCTAGAACATAAAGATGAAGTTTTAGAACATCACTATGGAGTTCTGAATTATCAATGTGGAGTTATACAACATCACGTAGACTAGTGTTATTTCTTGTGTCGTTTTTCTGCCCCCCTTTCTGTATTCATCGACAAGTATTGCCGCCTTCAGAGCTGCATACTGACCTCCGACCCCGCTGACCCACTCAACCTGACCCTACCGGCAACCTACTTTACTAAATATAATGTATTTCTGTATGTACTCTGTGGACTATGTGTGCCTATTCTCTCCTCTACCTCTGCTCTCGTCTCCCCTCGTCTCCCCTCGTCTCCCCTCGTCTCGTCTCGTCTCGTCTCCTCTCCTCTCCTCTCCTCTCCTCTCCTCTCCTCTCCTCTCCTCTCCTCTCCTCTCCTCTCCTCTCCTCTCTACCCAGCCGGCCATCAGCAGGAGGGTCCCCCTACATGAGCCTGGTCCTGCTCAAGGTTTCTTCCTGTTAAAGGGGAGTTTTTCCTTGCCACTGTTGCTTGTTTGGGGTTAGGCCCTGGGATTCTGGAAAGCGCCTAGAAACAATTTTGTAAAAGACGCGATATAAATAAAAATTGATTGATTGATTGATTCTGAATTATCAATGTGGAGTTATACAACATTTATATGTATGAAGATTTTAAACATCAATATGAAGTTTTAGAACATTAATATGGAGTTTTAAAACATCAATGTTGAGTTCTGGAACATTAATGATCAGCCCAATAGACCGCTCCGCTCTCAGAATGCTGATCTATTTGTGGTTCCCAGAGTTTCTAGGAGTAGAATGGGGGGCCGAGCATTAGCTATGCTGTTATAGGCCAAGGCTGCCGGAAACATGATCACCTGACAGGCCTCTGTCACCCCACTGGGTCATGGTTTCCTCTCCTCTCCTTTCCTCCTCCTCATTAAGCAAACTAGTTATGCTGATTCCTGTGTAGTTCCCCCCCCCCCCCACCGCCTTCGGAGCTGCATGATGACCTCCGGCCCCGCTGACCCGTTGTATAAATAGTGTATTTTTGTGTGTGTTTCTGTGCTCTGTGCCTCTCCTCTCCTCTCCTCTCCTCTCCTCTCCTCTCCTCTCCTCTCCTCTCCTCTCCTCTCCTCTCCTCTCCTCTCCCCCCTCCCTCTCCTCTCCCTCTCCTCTCCCTCTCCTCTTCCTTCTCCTCTCCTCTCCTCTCCTCTCCTCTCCTCTCCTCTCCTCTCCTCTCCTCTCCTCTCTCTTTACCCAGCCGGCCATCAGCAGGAGGTTCCCCCTACATGAGCCTGGTCCTGCTCAAGGTTTCTTCCCGTTAAAGGGGAGTTTTTCCTTGCCACTGTTGCTTGTCTGGGGTTAGGCCCTGGGATTCTGGAAAGCGCCTTGAAACAATTTTGATTGTATAAGACGCTATATAAATAAAGATTGATTTGATTTGATTTGATTTGATTTGATTTAATGTGATGTTAAAACATCAAAATTTTAGAACTTCAAAATAAAGTTTTACAACATCAATGTGGAGTTTTTGTTGGGGTTCTGGGTTGTGTCTATCTTTGTCGTGCAGGGGGTGGAATGGAGCACAACTGGGTGCAGCTGGCACTGCAGGCAATTTACATCTTGATGCCTATTTAAGCAGGTTGTGCCTGCCTGTTAGTGCCAGGGTGTCTGTTCGTCTTGCAGGGTGTCTGTTCGTGTAGTGCCGTGTCTGTTTGTCTCCCTCTTTGTGTGTTGGTGCCGCTCCTGCTCCCTGTGCCCTGGAGGGCTGCTCCTGCTCCCTGCACCCTGGAGGGCCGCGTCTGTTCCCTGGGTGCTATGCAGTCCTGGAGGGCTGCTCTCGTGTTTCTTGTGTGCCCCCTCCTCCTGTAAATAAAACCTGTTGCCCATTTTACCACTGTGTCCTGGCCTGCGTTCGGGTCCTGTTCAACCCTCGTTTTAAAACATAACAATGGTGTTTTGGAACATCGATGTCGAGTATTAAAACATCCATATGGAGTTATGAAACATGAAGTTTTAGAAAATCAATATGAAGGAGATTTGGAACATTACTGTGGAGTTTTAAAACATCACTTTGGAGCTATAAAACATCAATATCACATTTTCAAATATCAATCTGCAGTTTTATAACATCAATATGGATTAGAACATGAATATAAACTTTTAAAAAAATATTGTTATACTTCAATACTCAAGAGTTCTGGAAAATTAATTTGGAGTGTTAAAACTTTAAAAGTTTAACAAAATCGACATGTGGTTTTCAAACATGAATAAGAAGTTCTACAACATCAATATGAAGTTCTAGAACATCACTGTGGAGTTTTAAAACATCAATGTGAAGTTTTATAAAATCGATATGGAGATTTGGAACACTATTGTGGAATTTGAAAACATCAATTTGGAGTTTCAAAACATCAACTTGGAATTTCAAAACATCCTGAAGAAGTTTTAGAACAACAATATGAAGTTCTGGAACATCACTATGGAGTTTTGAAGCATCAATGTGGAGTTTTGGAACATGAATATGGAGTCATAAAATATCAATGTCGACTTTTAAATGTGGAGTTATACAACATCAATATGTATGATGTTTTTAAACATCAATATGAAGTTTGACATCAATATATGAAGTTTTAGAACATTAATATGAAGTTTTGAAACATCAATTCTGAGTTCTGGAACATCACATTAATGTTCATCAAAATACATTTTTAATGAACATCAAAATAAAGTTTTGGAACTTAAATATAAAGTTTTACAACATAAATGTGGAGTATTAAAACTTCCATATGGAGTTATAAAACCGCAACATGAAGTTTTAGGAAATCAATATAAAGGTTTAAATCGTCAATATGGAGTTTTTGAACATTAATGTGGGGTTTTAGAACATCAATATTGAACTTTGGATCATTAAAGGAGAGTTTAGAAACAATAATGTGTTCTGGAACATTTATTTGATGTTTTAAAACATTAATTTTGAGTTTTATACCATCAATATAGGGTTCTAAAACATCAATGTGAAGTTTGGAACATCAATATGAAGGTCTAGAATATCACTTTGGAGTTTTACGACATCAATGTTAAGATTTGGAACATTATTTTGGAGTTATAAAATAATAATGTGGAGTTTTAGAACATCAATATGGATGTTTAGAACATTAACATGGAGTTTCAAAACATCAACATCATGTTTTAGAATATGAATATGGAGATTTGGAACATTAATGTGGAGTTTTAAAACAATATTGTTATATTTCATTACTATAGAGTTCTGGAAAATTAATTTGGAGTGTTAAAACATCACTAGGAAGTCTAACAACATCAACATGTAGTTTTTGAACATTTATGTGGTTTTCAAACATCAAAAAATTGCTTAGAATCAATATGATGTTTTAGAAATCTAATAGAACAATAATTTGGAGTTTTAGAACATTCATGTGGACTATTAAAACATCAATATGAAGTTTAGGAACATTAGTGTGGAATTTTGGACCATTAGTGTGGCGTAGTATTTGTTACTATATCATCTGATTTCAATGTGATGTTGACAAGTTAAACACTGGATTATAGTTTAGTCTCTGCTGCGTGTGACCTTTTACATTATGCTGTGACCTTAGGGTTAAAAAGACATAAGTAAAGTGAAAACAGGAGAGTAGAATCCAATCCATCAGGTCAACATTCATACTTTAGAGGATGATTCAAACATCAATGAGACTCATGCCTGCACATTAGCAGCCGCTAAATTATAAAAGTTTTTTGTTTATGAAAATTGTATTTAAAATTGTGCTCAACCTGAGACATGAATACTTACATTAGTCACTTCATGAAACGGTACACTTCCCTCATTCTTCCAGTAAGACTTGGTGTCAAAGTCCACCCGGTACACCCCTGGGAGGAACTTTTGCTCTGTGATCAGGTTGTGGATCTCCCCGCTTGCATCAGTCATTCTGTTGGAAAGAGCAGCAGAATCTCTACAACATTTCTAGACTTTGAACAGATGTTGAGAGCGAAGGCTAATTAACGAGCTGATACCCATTTGCGACCTGTGTCCATCCCCCATCAGCTGTCCTTTGATACAAGTTGAGTACCATTGGCCCGGCCGGAGTCCCCTTTACAGCATCCAGGATTTTCACTGTCACGGGGCACTTGGTGTCTGAACCCCCATGAGCCTGTCCCAGGAAAAACCAAGAAGACAGAACACTTCATGTCTAAGAGCTAATACACTAAGTGATCATTTGGCTCTTGTTAAACAGGAAGACTTTTGTTTATGTTGATTTTTGATATGAAATCAGTGCCACCATCCAGATAGAGACCTGTAAAAAGTTGGTCCCATCTGATCTATTATAGCAAATTGCGTCTGTAGTTGACAGTGATAGAGAGAGGATGTTGTTCTCTTGTTATTCATTTGAGGTCAATGTGTCCAAAGCTGACAAAGTAGGATCAGAGCAACAGGATCCAGTGGAATCCTCCTATGAATAAAACACCTTCCATGAGTCCATCTCAACAATGCTCTGGGTGTGTGGGTTTATTCCTGGGACTGAGATGTCAACAGCAGGTCACTGAACTGATCTGTGTGTACAGATTAATAAGTGCACATGAGGTCTGATACAACTGGATTTCAACATCTGATCTGTTATCAAGCAAATTACACCAGCACAAATGATGTGAAATAGAATTCAACCTTTTAAATTTGACCTGATATCACACATGTAAATGAATAAACACCAAAGCATTAATAATGAAGTTATTGGTGTAAACTTTCATTTTAAAAGCTCACATATAGCTTCCTCAGAGTGGAGACGTCTGTTTAGTTTGTACAAGAGAGTACACAGTTGTGGACCTCTGACCAGCAGGAACTTTGTTCCAAAGGCCAGAAAATCTCTCTCACAAGCCAGGATCCAGTTCTAATGAGAGGCAAATAATCTCACTTGCAATATTAATTCTACCACAAAACATGTGTCCAGCGCTTTTCAGGGGATTTTCAGGTTCTTCGAGTTAACATTAAAAAAACGTGTTATTTTTGAGTCATGGATGCTTTCACCTTTGATGTTACGCTGCAATACAGACAGAACAATTATTATTCCCCAATTTGTCGTCACCATGTGATTTTGTTCACTTGTGTTGAGGAGACGCAGAACATGGTGAGGTTAGACTGAACAGCAGGTAGAGCAGACACTGACCGTGAGGATGGGGGCAGCATGGCAGAGCAGCGCCACAGAGGCTAGCAGCAGCAGTTGAAGCATGATCAGCACGGACTGATGGACGCCACAAGTTCATTTGTGAGTGTGACAGTCCAATGCCTCTTATAACAGCAGCACTCTTCGGTCACAGCACACGTCAGGATCTGGATAATGAATAACCCAGGAACATATCATAGATTCATTATGTACAAAACGGCCTCAGAGTTCAGCAGATATATCCACATTGTTCAGTGTTTTTGTGGAGAAAGTACAATTAATGAATCAGTTTAGAACACACAGGAATCATACATTCAGGTCTGATACACTATTTATGGGCTATAAATCTAAAAACTCAAAAAAATGAACTCTTCTACATTGTCCCTTTGCTGGAAACAGAAACTGCAGCGTAATACTAGATTAAACACCAATACATTTAGACTAAACCATGAGATAGATAGATAGATAGATAGATAGATAGATAGATAGATAGATAGATAGATAGATAGATAGATAGATAGCCATATATGGACCATATATAATCTGTTATATAACTGGATTTAGCATTATAATGGTAGCAGAAGGTTTGAAAATTATATTTACATTCCTAAGTCAGGTTTCCAAAGACAAACCATCAACTTTATTCATTTTAGTTGACTATTGTATGACTAAACCAGAACAATCCAAATGTAAGTACTAGTGTTTGAAATTGCACATGGACGCACACAAAAATATACTATTTATACAGCGGGGCCGGAGGTCGTCATGCAGCTCCGAAGGCGGCGATACCTGTAAATGAATAAAGAAGGGGGGAGCAGAAAAACTACACAGAAATCAGCATAACTAGTCTGCTTGATGAGAGGAAAGGAGAGGAGAGGAGAGGAAACCATGACCCAGTGGGGGGGTGACAGAGGCCTCTCAGGTGATCATGTTTCCGAACCCCGGCAGCCTTGGCCTATAACAGCACAGCTAAGATGTAAACCTAATGATTAGACGACCCCCTAAGTATGATAATTTGTCTATCTATGATAGTAACTGGAACTACACAATTAGTAACAATAAGCTTTTTCAAAGAGGTAGGTTTTAAGTCTCATCTTAAAAGTAGCGATAGAGTCAGCCTCCCGTACCTGGACAGGGAGCTGGTTCCATAGCAGGGGGGCCTGGTAGCTAAATGCTCGGCCCCCCATTATACTCCAAGAGACTCTGGGAACCACAAGTAGACCAGCATTCTGAGAGCGGAGCGGTTTATTGGGCTGGTAAGGTGTCACTAGCTCCTCCAGGTAGGATGGAACTCGGCCTCTGAGGACCTTGTAGGTCAAAAGAAGGGTTTTAAAAATTATTCTAAATTTAACGGGCAGCCAATGAAGAGACGCCAGTACAGGAGTAATGTGATCTCTTTTGTCAATACCTGTCAGAACTCTGGCTGCAGCATTTTGGATCAGCTGGAGGCTTCTTAAAGAGTTGTTTGGACACCCTGTTAATAAAGAATTACAATAGTCCAGCCTAGAAGTAACAAATGCATGGACTAACTTTTCAGCATCATGCCTCGTTAGTAGCTTCCTGATCTTTGTGATGTTTCTCAGATGAAAAAGGCACTTCTAGAGGCTATTTTAATGTGTGAGTTAAAGGAGAGATTTTGATCAAAAATTACTCCTAGATTCCTCACAGAGAGACTAGATGTTAATAAGATACCATCTAGAGTGATCATGTGATCTAATCTATCCCTGAGAGGTTCAGGACCAAACACCATGACCTCAGTTTTTCCTGAGTTAGGGGGAGGAAATTTGAAGACATCCAGGACTTTAAGACAGGTCTGAAGCTTCACTAACTTCTCTGTCTCCTCTGGTTTCATGGATAAATAAAGCTGAGTGTCATCAGCATAACAATGAAAATGTATCCCATGCTGCCAAATAATGTTCCCTAAGGGAAGCATGTACAAGGTGAAAAGGATTGGTCCAGGTACAGAACCTTGAGGAACTCCATGGCTAACCCTACTGTATGAGGAGGAAACACCAGGGACACGAGCAAACTGGTATCTATCAGATAGATACGATCTAAACCAGTCTAGTGCTGTCCCTTTAATCCCAATCACATGTTCCAGTCTCTGTAACAGGATGCTGTGATTAACTGTATCAAAAGCAGCACTGAGGGCCAACAGAACCAGCATAGAAACCATTCCATGATCTAAAGCTGTAAGAAGATCATTAGTAACTTTAAGAAGTGCTGTTTCTGTGCTGTGATGAGCTCTAAAGCCTGACTGAAACATCTCAAACAGGTTGTTTCTCTGCAGTTGCTCCAGTAACTGAATCACCACAACCTTCTCAAGAACTTTAGAGATAAACGGAATGTTGGATATCGGCCTGTAATTTGCTAAGACATCAGGATCCAGTGATGTTTTTTTAAGCAACTGCTTAATCACTGCCACCTTGTAGGACCGGGGTACATAACCTGTCACTAAAGAACAATTGATCTGGTCCAGGATAGAGCTGCCTATCAATGGTAAAACATCCTTCAACAGGTGTGTTGGGATGGGATCTAAAAGACACGTGGTGGACTTGGATTTCTGAATTAGCGATGACGCCTCAGAAAATTATATAGGGCTGAAGGAGTTTAAGGGCTCGTTGGAGACCCTGTATGTTCCCACAGTCAGCACATCTGGTGATGGTCCAGTTGATGGCCTGGTTAGCTTTTTCTCTGATAGCTAGAACTTTATCAGTGAAGAAGCTCATGAAGTCTTCACCACTAAGGGAAGAGGGGATACGTGGATCTAAAACACTGTGATTCTTGGTTAATTTGGCCATAGTGCTAAAAAGAAACCTGGGGTTGTTCTTATTTTCCTCAATTACAAAAGAAAAATAAGCTGTTCTAGCCTTACGGAGGGCCTTTTTGTAAACTGCCAGACAGTCCAGGCTACATGATAGCTATCTATTTCACAAGAATGCCACTTCCTTTCTAGTCTGCATGCTTGAGGGTCCTGGTATGTGAATTATACCAGGGGGCACACCTCTGATTTACTATTTTCTTTTTCAGGGGGGCAACAGAATCAAGCGTGATTCTCAGTGATGTTGCTGCACCTTCAGCAATAGAGTCAACCTCAGCAGGGCTAAGATTATAATGACTGATCCCTGGGGAAACACACAGTGGTCCTGGGATCAACGCAGGGATTGCTTCCTTAAACTTAGCTACAGCATTATCTGAAAGACATCTGCTATAGTAAGACTGTGTTCTGAGGATAGAAGAATCCTTAATAATAAATGTAAAAGTGATCAATGAATGATCTGACAGAAGGAGGTTCTGAGGGAACACTGACACATTTTCAACCTCAACACCATAAGTCAGAACTAGATCTAAGGTGTGGTTGAAGCTATGAGTTGGTTGGTTTATCTGCTGGAGGAAACCAACTGACTCAAGCAATGAAATTAAGCCATTTCTGAAGCTGTCATTTACAACGTCTACATGGATATTAAAGTCTCCAATGATAATGACTTTGTCCGTTCTAAGGACCAAGTCAGATAAGAAGTCAGAGAGCTCAGATAGGAACGCTGAATGTGGCCCAGCAGGGGGCAGATATACAACTACAAACAAAAGTGGCTTTTCTGCCTTCCAGTTCAGATGGGTGATGCCAAGAGTCAGGCTTTCAAATGAACTGGAATCATATTTTGGTCTAGGATTAATTAATAACTTGGAGTAATAGATTACTGCCACTCCCCCTCCTCGACCAGTAACACGAGGAATATGATAATTAAGATGGGTAGGAGGAGTAGATTCATTTAAGCTAACATACTCCTCCTCCTGAAGCCAGGTCTCAGTAAGACAAAATAAATCAGTGTGAGGTCTATCACAGGTTGCATTGGAATTGGTGCACATTTTGGCTAGTCTTTGTTTGAAACTGGGCTGTCACTGCCTGCTCTTCTGCTCTCAGGCTGAGGTGGAAAATTCTGCTCACTCTGCCACGCCCCTCCTCCACAACCATCTGATCAGTCTTCATCATTTTCACCTGTTGATCCCTATTCAAGCCATGGCTGTACAGTCAAGCTTTGACAGATTGTTATTGCTCGATGCCTGACTTTCCAGCACATACTTCCATTGGACTTAGTGATTTTGACCCTACCTGCCTTGGACTTTTCGTGTGCATCTCTGCCCTGGTAAATCTGACAACCTTCTGTTCCCGACTAAGAGTTTTGCCATGTGTTTATGCGGACTGTTGCCCGCCTGTGACTGTGGGGTGTTTTTTGCAGGCCACGGAGGCCCGTGATTACTTGTGTGCTCTTACCTTCAAGTTTCACTGGTCACATCAGAGGGAGACGGTGTTAACACACGCGCTTATGCTGATGATCAATGTTCTTGTAATAAAACAGAAATTAATGTCGGTTTGAACACTGGTCCATACACATCAAGTTGGATTTCCTGCGATATGAATTAGGACGGACTTTTGGATGAAAGTCGTCTTTTTATTGGACTTTGTCATTGATTGTTTGGACTGAACCGGACGGTTTGCTAACCGGACGGATTGCTAACCGGACGGATTGCTAACATCGCGTCCGACAGGAGGAACATCAGAGATCATCAGACCGTGAGTTACGATTTTACACGGAACACAGACACTTTGAAGAGCAGACATCGGTGCGGAGGATCTTAAACATTTTTAAGTTTTATCGATCTCGCGGAGTCACCTGCCCGCTGCTAGCGCCGGCTTGTTTTTAGCCACGGTGCTAACCTGGGCTCACCTCCGTGTGCTGGCACGGTGCCTAGTGCGGCTGTCCCCCAGCTCAGGAAGGAGGTGGAATGAGCCGCTCCTTTGGGCATGGCTCCCTGGCGGTGCCGGCGGGACCCCGCCGGTGCTGTAGCTGGAATTTCAGCGTTGATGGACCCGGTCCATGGCAAGGTGGTGTCATTCGTGGCCGTCGTGCTCCGGTCACCAGTGCCGGATGCCTTCAGGAGGGCGATTTGTTTCGCCTGAGACATAGCAACAGGGACGAAGCAGGAGCCCTAGTGAGCTCAACACCGCTCAAACCAAGGGAACCCTGGTGATGGCGGTGTGTGAGTCCTGCCTCGCCACGTTCTCCAAACTGAGGGAGAGCATCTCCGGGCTCCAGTCCGAACTCAAGGAGAGGGACAAATTCATACTTGAGTCATCTGCTGTCGCCTCGACCCAGGAGAAACACATCGCCCGTTTGAGGTCCGAGGGACAGGGTCTGCGGGTCGACCTGCTGGACCTCTCCACTGTTGCTATGTCTCAGGCGAAACAAATCGCCCTCCTGAAGGCATCCGGCACTGGTGACCGGAGCACGACGGCCACGAATGACACCACCTTGCCATGGACCGGGTCCATCAACGCTGAAATTCCAGCTACAGCACCGGCGGGGTCCCGCCGGCACCGCCAGGGAGCCATGCCCAAAGGAGCGGCTCATTCCACCTCCTTCCTCCGCCCCACGGAGTCGCAGGGTTTCATCGCCAGGGACGAAGCAGGAGCCCTAGTGAGCTCAACACCGCTCAAACCAAGGGAACCCTGGTCGGTGGTGGCCAGGGGCGCTAGGGCCCGTCCGTCTCCCCCTCCTCCGCCCCCGTATCTGCCACTGGATAACAGGTACGATATCCTAAGCCTGCAGGACTTCCCTCCCGTGGGCGCTTGTTCCAGCTTGCCTCCTGGTCCTGTCCGTCCAGCTGGCTCTCACCAGATGAGGAACCAGGGTCAGCCCGCTCGACCTGGCTCTCCGCTACCATCCTGGTCAGGAGCAACCACGACCCGGCGCCACCATCCCCAGGCTCCTCGCCGCCACCGCCGCACCTCCAGACGATCAGAGGCGGCCACTCAGGTGCAGCGCACCCCCGCGCTGCTGGTGGTCGGGACCTCAATGGTCAGGCACGTGGCGGTGCACGACGGCCGGACCTTCTGTCATCCCGGTGCCCGTGTTGCGGAGGTTACATCCTCGGCCCTGCAGCTGAGTGCACAGCACCCCTCGGCCTCCACGCTGGTTCTGGAAGCCGGCATCAACGATCTCAAATTTCAGCAGTCGGAGGTTCTGAAGCAGGACTTCATCTCCCTGGTGGACCGTCTGCTGGACACGGGGAAGCGGCTAATTATCTCCGGCCCACTTCCCCCACCTCGCTACGGTGACGTCGTCACCAGCCGCCTCCGCCAGCTGCACCTGTGGCTGAAGGGGTACTGCTTGGGCAACAGTATCCCCTTCGTTGACAATTTTGCTGCCTTTCTAAATAGACCCCATCTTTTTAAACGGGACGGCCTTCACCTAAACCACGCGGGGTCCCGGCTTCTATCTTTGAACATTGACTTGACTGTCCGTTCCTGCGCAACATCCACCTCCTGACTATTGGTTAGAACACATGCACACCAACACTCTGCCCCCCACTCACACTCACATATAGGCTCACCCCCCGCACGCCCCACCATACATGCCCCTCCACCACTACTCCCATGTCTGCCATCAACATCACAGATCACTCACTCCATTGACACCATCACTTCATACAGACAGAAACCCAGGACTGTTCCCAGACGTGACAGTGCTTTTATTATTCCTATAAAAAGACATGATGAGTGCACGTCCGGCGCGGACATAAAGATGGCCGTGCTGAACGTGCGCTCTCTTTTAAACAAATCTTTTATAATAAACGATTTAATTTTAGACAAAAACCTTGATGGTATTCTCCTTACTGAGACATGGCTTGGCACTGATGCACCTGCTGTTCTCACAGAGGCTTGCCCCCCACATTTTAACTTTTTATTTTCTACAAGGGGGGGTAGGAAAGGAGGTGGAACCGCCTCAATAACAAGGACCGAAATGTCTTCACGCGAGGTCTCTTTTAATACGTTTCCATCATTTGAGCATCATGCGTTTGTTTTTAGCAGCCCTCCGATTTTAAGCATAACAGTTTACAGACCACCCCAATACTCCACCTCTTTTATCAGCCAATTCTCAGAATTTTTATCAATCATTTATGCTAAATACAATAGGATTTTAATAACTGGTGATTTTAATCTACACCTCAACAACGCCTCGGACCCAGTGTCCAGAGAATTTTTAAACCTCCTTCACAGTCTGGATTTTAAACAACATGTCACACAGCCGACCCAAAACAGAGGGCGCACCCTGGACCTGGTCATAACCTATGGCCTGTCCGTGGGTGGGTCCTCTGTTGTGGATCTGGCCGTGTCTGACCACTTTTGCGTGTTTTTTAACATCACCAGTTTTAACCAGCGGGGGGCCCCTGTGAGAGCGATGAGGAGATGCTACCTGACTCCTGAAGTGGCTGCAAATTTTATCCAGATTTTACAGAGCACTCCTGCAGAAATTTTACCAGCACCGTAGGATTTTATTGTTGACACTTTTAACAATAAATTAAAGTCAACGCTGGACTCTGTGGCTCCACTTGTCACAAAAACTGTACGAACAAAACGTGCACCACCGTGGAGAAATGAAGAAACTAGAATACTGAAAAGAACCTGCAGGAGTGCTGAGAGGAGGTGGAGGAAATCCAAACTGACCATCCATAAAGAAATATTTTATCAACACCTCAAAACCTACAATAACACAATCAAGCAGGCAAGAACCTCTCATTTCAAAAAACTAATCTCCAGCAATAAAAACAACCCCAAATTTCTATTCCACACCATTGAGCTTTTAACCAACGGTAATTTTAACAGGTGTCCCACAACAACGACTGACACCCTCTGCGAGGCCTTTGCAGACCACTTCGGGAGTAAAAATCGATAATATTAGATCCAGTCTTTTATCACAGCAAATTTTAATCAACAACACTCCTGGATCATTGCTTCCACCTGAGGAGACACTGGAGAGTTTTGTCCTGGTTGATGCGAGGACACTTGGTCGAGTTTTCTCCCAAGTTAGGCCCACAACCTGCCTTTTAGACCCAATTCCCACACCGTTTTTCAAAACATTTTATGGATTCTTTGAGGAACATCTCTTATATATGGTGAATTGCTAGCAATCTAGACCCCAGCGTTTTAAATAACTATCGGCCAGTATCCAACCTACCATTTTTAAGTAAAATTTTAGAAAAACTTGTTTTTAACCAAGTAAATGATTTTTTAAACTCAAATGATATTTTAGAGAGGCATCAGTCTGGTTTTAGGATGAACCACAGTACAGAGACAGCCCTTTTAAAGATTTTAAATGACATCAGGTGTAACCTAGACAACAAAAAGCTCACGTGTTGGTTCTACTGGATCTGACCGCCGCTTTTGATACAGTAGACCACCATATTTTATTGAATAGACTGAAGAACCTGGTCGGCCTCTCTGGTACTGTTCTTAACTGGTTCACCTCCTACCTTAGTGATCGAAGCTTCTTTGTAAGTATGGATACATGTTCCTCGAGAATCCATGAGACAAAGTGTGGGGTTCCCCAAGGGTCAATTTTAGGTCCAACCCTTTTTAATCTTTACATGCTTCCTCTTGGGGATGTCATCAGGAGCCACGGCATCAGCTTCCACAGCTATGCTGACGATACGCAACTGTACATCGCCGTGGCTCCTGGTGACACAGGGCCAGTTGATGCCCTTTTTAACTGTATTCTAGATATCCAGTCATGGATGGCAGAAAACTTCCTACAGCTCAACCAGGACAAAACAGAAGCCTTAGTTATTGGTCCTGAAGGTCAGAGAGAGAAACTTTTTCCAAAATTGAAGGATTTTAAGCCATCTCAATCTGTAAAAAATCTGGGTGTGATCCTTGACTCTGAGCTTAGTTTTATTCCACACATCAAAAACATAACCAAGGTAGGTTTTTACCACCTGAAAAATATAGCCAGAGTCCGCCCGTTTCTCTCTCAGGCCAGCACGGAGGTGCTGATGCACGCTTTTATCTCTTGTCGTTTGGATTATTGTAATGCCCTGCTCTCTGGTCTTCCAAAAAAGAGCATCACAAACCTACAATTATTACAAAACTCAGCTGCACGAGTGCTGACGAGGACCAGAGGGCGGGAGCACATCACACCGGTTTTAGAATCGCTGCATTGGCTACCCGTGCGTTTCAGGATCGATTTTAAGGTTCTTTTACTAGTTTTTAAATGTCTTAATGGTCTTGGCCCGACTTATTTATCTGACCTGCTTTTATTCTATCATCCCTCGCGGACTCTGAGGTCCTCCGACACCGGCCTTTTAACCATTCCACATGTAAGCACTAAAACGCACGGGGAAGCGGCCTTCAGTTATTATGGTCCCCGACTGTGGAACAGCCTGCCGGAGAACCTCAGGGCCGCAGAGACTGTTGAGATTTTTAAAAAGAGGCTCAAGACACACCTTTTTAATCAAGCCTTTAATTGATTTTCTGATTATTTTAAATTTATTTTATGTCTTATCCTTATTTTACTTGACACTTTTACTGTTTTACTCCCTCAGTTCTTAGTCTCTCAGTTTTTAGTCTTTACACCTTTCATCTCATTTACTGTTTTAGTCTGTTTTAGTCTTAGTACTGTTTTACTCCCTCAGTTCTTATTCCCAGTTTTTAGTCTTTACACCTTTTATCCCATTTACTGTTTTAGTCTGTTGTAGTCTTAGTACTGTTTTACTACTCCAATTCTTAGTTCCTCAGCTTTTAGCTTTTATACCTTTTATCCCATTTACTGTTTCAGTCCTTCAGTTTTTAGCTCCAGTGTCTCCTCATGGTGTTTCCTCATGGGGGCCTGCCAGGCTGGGAGATGTTTCCGGTCTACCGCTGGAGGTGCTGTCCCATTGTCGACCATGGACTGGGTGGTTAGGGGGCTCTGTGCTTTGGTGTGGAGCCTCCGGACTGTCCGGGTCGGGGTGGTCTTTGTGGCGGTACCATCTGTGGTCACGGACCGTGACCTCCCTCGGCCTGGTGGGCCTCCAAAGGTGGCGTCTCCTTCGCCTCAGGTCTCGGTGCCCAGCCATGTCTCAGCTTGCCTCAGCTTGTTTATGTGTGTGGGTGTGTGTGTAAGTGTGTTGTATGCATGTGTGTGTCTCTGTCCTTTTCTTAATTCTGTTGTTCTCTTTGCTGTTTTTATCCTTTGTGAGGCACTTTGTGCTACCTAGCGTATGAAAAGTGCCATATAAATAAAGATTGATTTGATTTGATTTGATTTATTCAATAAAGCCGTTTATTAAAATTGTCTCGAACTGCTGTGTTGTGAGTGGATCCCACCACAGCCATGGGCTCAGTATACAAATTTAATCAAATCAATCTTTATTTATATAGCGTCTGTTACAATTAATATTGTTTCTAGGCGCTTGACAGAATGCCAAAGCCTGACCCCCAACAAGCAACAGTGGCAAGGAAAAACTCCCCTTTAACAGGAAGAAGCCTTTAGCAGGACCAGGCTCATATCGGGTGACCCTCCTGCTGATGGTTGGCTAGGTAGAGACAGAGAACGGAGACTAGACAGAGATCATAGAAATATATTAATTATAATAAACTGCCGGTAGAGTTGAGTGGGTCATCGTAGGTCAACATACAGCTATGAAGGCAGCGATACCTATAGATGAATACAGAGGGGTGGGGAGAAAAACAGAAAAGCTACACAAGACATAACATCACTGATCTACTTGGTGAGGAGAGGAAGGGGGAGGAGGGGAGAGGAGTGGAAGCCATGACGCAGCAGGGTGACAGAGGTCTTTCAAGTGTTGTGAAATATCGCGAATTCCATTTTATGTTATTGCTATTTTAATAAAAGTAGGGTAGTTTCGTAGGTAATGCGAGAAGGATTAAATGTGGCTATGTGTGAGCATGTTTAGTAAGAAGGACAAAAGAAGAATGTGTAATATCTGCTTAGGTTAGGCTAGTCACGCCTCGGCGCCTCTGAGTATGCTGAGAACCGCTTCAAGGTAGTCAAAAAAGCCTTGGCACCCACATGGCCGTGGACATGTGTGATATGGTACCGTGGTAAAAATGTGTAGTCAACACATGAGCAACGTGACTCAGCAAGCATAAACTCGCCCCGCCTGTGTGAGAAAATGTAACTAATGCAGACTATGTAACTAAGATACGCTTCCTGCTATGTAACCTTGCCTGTATTGTAATAAAAGGAGACAATGCTGGGGGAGAGAGTGAGTCTCTGAGACAGCACGACAGCAGACGTGACTGTAATGGAGCGGGACTCCCCTTGGCCAAGGTAGAAAAGGAACTTTGACATCTGGTCTCAAGTTGTGGTGAACTTCGGTCGTGAGCCTGTCTGAGTACACTTCTGAGGATTTCAACGTCACAAGTGATCATGTTTCTGGACCCCCAGCAGCCTCGGCCTATACCAGCATAAGATGTTAACCTAATAATTAGATGACCCCCCAAAGCATGATAATGTCTGTCTAGGATAGTAACTGCAACTACATAATTAGTGACAATAAGCTTTTTCAAAGGGGAAGGTTTAAGTCTAATCTTAAAATTAGAGAGGGAGCCAGCCTCCCATACCTGGAATGGGAGCTGGTTCCACAGCAGGGGGACCTGGTGGCTAAATGCATGGCCCCCCTGTTCTACCTAAGACTGTGTGGACCACAAGTAAACTAGCATTCTGAGAATGGAGCAGCCTATTGGGATGATAAGGTATCACTAGATCCTCCAGGTAGGATGGAGCTAGGCCTCTGAAGACCTTATAGGTCAGAAGAAGAATTTTAAAAATTATTCTAAATTTAATGGGCAGCCAATGAAGAGATGCCTGTACAGGAGTTATGTGATCTTTTTTGACAATAACTGTCAGAACTCTAACTGCAGCATTTTGGATCATCTAGAGGCTTCTCAAAAATTTGTTTGGACGCCTTGATAATAAAGAATTACAATAGTCCAGCCTGGAAATAACAAATGCATGGACTAACTTTTCAGCATCATGTCACGTATCTTCCTGATCTTTGCGATGTTTCTCAGGTGAAAAAAGGCACTTCTAGAGACTACTTTAATGTGTGAGTTAAAGGAGAGATTTCGTTCAAAAGTTACTCCTAGATTCCTCACAGAGAGACTAGATGTTAATGAGATACCATCTAGAGTGATCATGTGATCTAATCTATCCCTAAGTGGTTCAGGACCAAACACCATGACCTCAGTTTTTCTTGAGTTAAGGAGAAGGAAATTTGAAGACATCCAAGACTTCTGAAGGTCTGAAGCTTCACTAACTGCTGTGTCTGTAGATTCTCAATCATCCGGGTCATAGTTATCTTGTAGTACTAACTGCGCTGTCTCCTCTGGTTTCATGGATAGATATAGCTGAGTGTCATCGGCATAACAATGAAGATTTATTCCATGCTGCTGAATAATGTTTCCTAAGGGAAGCATGAAAGGTGAAAAGAATTGGCCCAAGTCCAGAACCTTGTGGAACTCCATGGCTAATACTACTGTATAAAGAGGGAACGCCGTGGACATGAGCAAACTGGTATCTATCTGATTGTAACCCAGCTAACATTTCTGTTCTTAACAATGTTTATCTTGATTTAAAACTGTTAAAAACACAAAGATGTGCAATTTCATAAGAGTTAGGATGTTTAAAAGACACTCAGGTATTGTTATATATTTTATTTTATTTTGAACAGGATCACGGTTATTGAGGAAGTGTGGAACTGATGCGTGATTGATTGAGGTAGATGAGGAGATTTTGTGGGAAAGAGGAAGAAAAAAAGGAGAGAGGGGTTGGGAAGATGCATGGTTCAGGTGAGAGATCAATTAGCATAAGAGGCACTGTCTGTAGCATCAATATATATTTCTGTCACCAAAAAGATTGTCTCCTCGGCATTCTATAAGTGATCATTAAGGCTACATCTATGTTTTGATTTTTTTTTTGCCGCCACAGACGTTTCGGGTTGAAGCGTCCGTAATAGCACATATTAGTTTTGTGCTAGCTGTAACTAGCATTCCCTAGCACAAGGGCTAAACTTTTAGCCACGAGTATCTAAAACAGCTCTCACTTTTGGTTGTGCCTTGCCGTTCCAACACGGGACCGTGAGGATTTGCCTGTACCACTGCCATGGTGTGATTCCTAAACGTCTGGAGGTAGTCTTTGATTGCCTGAGAGACTCCATCGTCCATCTGCCTCTGAACATCGAACGGGGTACCACCTTTCATCAGCGACTTGGACCGGTAAATTGCCGCTCTTTGCAACTGAACTACATCCGAGGTAACAGTTTCCTACATTTTGAGGATTATTTGGAGTAACCTGGATTTTCTGCAATCAGGCCTGCAACGGGGTTAGTTATTTTGTTTTTGCCGGCTGTGTATGTGTGTGTTGGGTGTGGATCCACTGGGGTGAGAGAATGTACAAGAAGAATATTTAGTTGTTAAAATTTGAGAACATGCATGGCTAAAAGTTATCTGATTTATTCTGGGAGTGTATTTTCTTTGAAGCTGAACTTGGATTTTCTTGTGATCAAGTTGATTGTTTGAGTGATAATTTTTTTTTCCCAATGAAAATATTGTTTGTTGCACTATAATTGAATAAATAAATTTATTTATTTAAATAAATAAATGGTTCATTGTGGTTCAGGACAGTACATTAGACAAGCTATATTACCCACATTTAATTTGTCAACTCAAAGCCCTTCTGACATAGTTGTGATAGTAGTGGGCTACATGATAAATATGATCAAAACTAGTCTAGGGCTGTCCCTTTAATCCCAATCATATGTTCCAATCTCTGTAACAGGATGCTGTGATCAACTGTATCAAAAGCAGCACTGAGGTCCAGCAGAACCAGCATAGAAGTCCATGATATGAAGTTAAAAGATCATTAGTAACTTTAATAAGTGCTGTTTCTGTGCTGTGGTGAGCTCTAAAGCCTGACTGAAACATCTCAAACAGGCTGTTTCTCTGCAGGCACTCCAGTAACTGAGTGACCACCACCTTCTCAAGAATTTTAGAGACAAAAGGAAGGTTGGATATCGGCCTATAATTTGCTAACACTGTCACAGCTGCGGGCAATCTCGCCCGTGATTCAGTTCGCCCCGCGCACCTGTTGCTAATCAGGACACTGATGAGCCCCCTTCTTAGTTCCCGGAGTTACGCCAGCTCCCTGCCAGATCGTCGTTCGTGGTTCAGATGACTTTCGAGCGTTTTCCTGTTTTCCTGCCTGCCCGGTTCTGACCTTGCCTGTACCCGACTACTCTATCCTGCTCGCTCCCCGGTGAATCCTGTCTATTGTCTGTTTCTGACAATAAAGCTGTTGTTCAGTCAAACTCTGGTGTCGCATTTGGGTTCTCGTCTGGTCCGTGACAGTCTGTCACAGCTGCGGGCAATCTCGCCCGTGAGTCAGTTCGCCCCCCGCACCTGTTGCTAATCAAGACACTAATGAGCCCCCTTCTTAGTTCCCGGTTCCTGTCAGGGACAGCCAAGGTCGGAACCGGGCAGGCAGGCAAACAGGAAAAACTCTGGAAAGTCATCTGAACCTCGAACGACGATCTGGCAGGGAGCCGGCGTAACTCCGGGAACTAAGAAGGGGGCTCATTAGTGTCCTGATTAGCAACAGGTGCGCGGGGCGAACTGACTCATGGGCGAGATTGCCCGCAGCTGTGACATAACACATCAGGATCCAGTGATGTTTTTTCAAGGAAGGGCTTAATCACTGCCACCTTGTAGAACCGGGGTACATAACCAGTCACTAAAGAACAATTGATCTGGTCCAGGATAGAACTGCCTATCATTGATAAAACATCCATCAACAGGTGTGCTGGGATGGGATCTAAAAGACACGTTGTGGTCTTGGATTTCTGAATTAGCGATGACGCCTCAGAAAAATATATAGGGCTGAAGGAATTTAAGGGCTTGTTGGAGACCCTGTATGTTCCCACAGTCAGCACATCTGGTGATGGTCCTGAGATGGCCTGGTTAGCTTTTTCTCTGATAGCTAGAACTTTATCAGTGAAGAAGCTCAGTACCTGTCAGAACTCTAGCTGTGGCATTTTTGATCACCTGGAGGCTTCTTAAAGAGTTGTTTGGATACCCTGATAATAAAGAATTACAATAGTACAGCCTGGAAGTAACAAATGCATGGATTAACTTTTCAGCATCATGCCGTGTCAGTTTGTTCGTTCGTTTTCTCTCGCTTATCCGGATCCGGGTCACGGGGGCAGCAGCTTCAGGTGGGATGCCCAGACAGCCCTCTCCCCGGCCACTTTCATCAGTTCCTCCGGGGGGACCCCCAGCTGCTCCCAAGCCAGGCGAGAGATGTAATCCCTCCACCTAGTCCTGGGCCGGCCACGAGGCCTCCTCCCGGTGGGACATGTCCAGAACACCTCTAAAGGGAGGCGCCCGGAAGGCATCATGGCCAGGTGCCCGAGCCACCCAAGCTGACTCCTTTCAATGTGGAGAAGCAGCTGTTCTACTCCGAGCTTCTCCCGGATGTCCGAGCTTCTCACCCTATCTCTAAGGTTGAGCTCGGCTAACCTTAGGAAACTCATTTTGGCCGCTTGTATCCGCGATCTCGTTCTTTCAGTCACCACCCAACGTTGATGGCCATAGGTGAGGATTGAGAGGTAGATCGACCGGTAAATCGATCTAGCTTCACCTTCTGGCTCAGCTCCTTCTTCACCATCCCATGGACGTTGGCTTGGCCACCAGGCGCTCGCGATTGAGCCCCAGCCCCAGGCCTCAACCTCAACACCTTTTACATCCACTTTAAGACCTCAAGCTACAACACAGAGAGGCAACGCACACGGGACACTTCCTCCCTCCCCCCCACCAACCTTATCATCAGACCAAGTACACAGGGCCCTGAGGAAGATCAACCCCCACAAGGCAAATGGACAAGACAATGTCCCTGGGCAGGCTCTCAGAGCTTGTGGCAACAAGCTGGCTGATGCTCTCAACTCCATCTTCAACCTTTCCTTTAGCCTGAGCATTGTTCCACTCTGCTTCAAGAGCACACCCATCGTCCTCCTCTCCAAGAAGAATCCACCTACCTGCATGAATAACTACAGGCCAGCAGCACTCACTCCAATCATTATAAAGTGTTTTGAGAGAGTGGTGCTGACCCACATTCAGAGCAGTATACCGGACACCACGGACCCCCTGCAGTGTGCCTACCGGCCCAACAGGTCCACCTCAGATGCCGTCGCTGCTGCCCTCAATTATTCCCTTCTCCACCTGGAAAATAAAGACTCCTACATCAGGATACTGAAGAGTTGTGTTTATCTTGTTATCATGTGTTCTACTATATGTTCCTGTCTTATCTTAAAAGTACTTTAGAAGTTAGGCATGGTAGACTCATTAGCAAATGTATTAAAGATCAGAGACATTTCTTTGACAGGACTGTGTTTAGATCTCAGGAGGAAGTCAGGCTGGAGGTGTTAAACACCTATCGTAAAATGGGACAGCATTGTGGTGTAGCTTAATAAGCTTATTTGCATGAAGAATGTGAACTTTGATCTGGCCATCTGGGAAGACAATGGAGAACAAGGACTGCATCAACATCAAATGGGACTGGAAGAAGAGGACGAGGTCATCTAAGAAGAAGGACTGGATTGGACTGTATGAGCATTGATAATTTGCATTTGTGTTTCTATAAAAGACTGGGCCAAGGGATAGTTAGGTTGTCAGACTTCATGCCCTGGCAATGGACTCTGTTATTGTAGGGTTATGAACTGGCCCGGAGCTCTGTAATATTTGTATCTTGAATTGGTTCTATTGCAATACATTTTGAAATTGGCATTTTTCTTCTTGAAGTCTTCATTCAAAGAACACGTGGATTAGCAGTGACACACGAGAGGTATTGCGATCCAACAATACTCGACTACAGCTCTGCCTTTGACACGGTCACAAATTCACCCACAAACTGTCCACACTTGTCACACTACTATCCACAAAAAACATGACATTGCACCCCACCCTCTGTGACTGCCTCCTGGACTTTCTGACCGGCATACCCCAGTCTGTCAGGATCAGAAATAGGACTTCAGCCAGCATCACCACAAACATTGGCACCCCTCGGGGATGTGTCCTCAGCTCCATCCTCTACCCTGTTCACCCACAACTGTGTCACTTCCCACAAGGACAACATTATCCTAAAGTTCGCGGACAACACCGGGCTCAACAACAGCTGTATTTCATGAGAAGGCTGAGGAAGTTTGGTATGTCACAGGAAATCCTCAGCAACTTCTACAGCGGCATTGTTGAGAGCATCCTGACCAGCTACATCACTGTGTGATACAGCAGCATTACTGCGATGGACCTCAAACACTTGCAAAGAGTGATGAAGACTAGCCAAGAAGATCACCAGGACTCCGCTGCTCTCCCTGCAGGGCATCTACCACCGCAGAGTCCGTAGTAGAGCTGCCTCCATCTTGAAGGACCCCACCCACCCCCTGTTCACCATTCTGCCCTCAGATGGGAGGTACAAAAGTGTAAAATGCAGGACTTCCAGGCTGAAGAACTCCCTCTATCCAAGTGCCATCAGACTCCTGAACAGTTGACAGGACATACAACCACGGACTACCACACACAATAGATTTGCATACATTCCTCTGTTGCGCATTTGCACATATCTGCACTGCATTTGCACATTATTATTATTTGTATATTTGTATATACTATCTGTTTATTCCTGCACAGTTTGTACTTCGTTTTATTGTATTGCAATTGCTATAACCAATGTACTGCTACACTATTTCTTCTTGCACTATTTTTGTACTATTTTTAAACTACTTTTTTTAAAATGCTTGTTCTGGCATTCCTCATGGGTAGCAATGTAAGAATTTTGTTGTACAATGAACTTGTTTCTTCTGTACATATGACAATAAACACTTTAAGGTTGAAGTTGACCATGAATGCATTTAGACAAAAATGGAGGAGGATGGAAATTATTTTCTTGATACCTTAAATTTAAGGAAGATGAGTAGAAGTTCTAAACTAAATTGTGTTTACCTTCATTTGCCTTTATATAATTAACTAGACAGAGTTTAAAGGAGGTGGCATATTTTTCTGCAATCTGGTCTGTGTAAACACCTGAAGCAGGAAAGAGAGACACTCACAATCTCACGTCAACATGAGCAATGAGGTTTCACAAGGGTCCTCTTTTAATAGAACTATACTGTACATCGTCTGTGTAAATTCTCAGTCATCCAGGTCATTGTATCCAAGGTAGTTTTCTCTGTCAACTGGACTGGGTTTCTTCTCTTGAAGACGTTTCGCCTTCTATCCAGAAGGCTTCTTCAGTTCTGAAATCGCTGGGGAGAGAGCTTGAGAATATATAGCCCCTGGACCATTTGCATGCTAATGATCTGGGTGGTCACCTGAGAGTCGTTAGCAGGGTCGTTGGTCGGGTCGTTGACCTAGTTTCTGTTGAGATGTCTCCCCTTTGTCTGCTGGGTCACATGGTGATGAGTCACTGGGTCTCTTGGAATGGTGTGAATGTTTGTTTTGCTGTTGGAAGGAGTGGAGGACTGCATTGTATGTGGGTGATAGGAAGTGCCTCAGGCCACCACCCCTGTTTAAGGATGGTTTCTCCAATTTAACATGGATAGCTTCCTTGACCCCCCTTTCGAACCAGCGGTCTTCTCTGGCCAGTATCCGTACTTGGCTGTCCTCGAAGGAGTGCCCACTCTCCTTTAAGTGTAAGTGGACTGCTGAATCCTGACCCGAAGAGGTGGCACGTCTGTGTTGTGCCATTCTTCTGTGTAGAGGTTGTTTGGTTTCCCCAATGTACAGTTCCTTGCATTCCTCCTGGCACTGTACAGCATAAACAACATTACTTTGTTTGGGTCTTGGTGTCTTGTCCTTTGGGTGTACTAACCTCTGTCTGAGGGTGTTGCTGGGTTTGAAATGAACCGGTATGTCGTGTTTCTGGAGGATCCTCCTAAACTTCTCCGAGACTCCAGACAGGTAGGGGATGGAAACGCTGCGGCGTTTGTTTCTCTCCTCCTCTCCTTTGCTGAGGTCTTGCTTTCTTGAGGTTTTGGTGAAGGCCCAGTCTGGGTAGCCACATGTTTTGAGAGCTGTCTTAATGTGGTTCTGTTCCTTCTTTCTGCCTTGGGATGTGGTGGGTATTTCCCTGGCCCGGTGTTGGAGAGTTCTGATCACTCCCAACTTGTGTTCCAGTGGGTGGTGAGAGTCAAACTGGAGGTACTGGTCAGTGTGTGTAGGTTTTCTGTAGACTTCGATGGTGAGATTTCTGTCCTCAGTGATCTTGACTGCGCAGTCCAGAAAGGCCAGACTGTTTCCTTTTACCTCTTCCCGGGTGAATTTTACATGCTCGTCTGTTTTGTTGAGGTGATCGGAGAACGCTTCCAATTCTTGTATTTGAATTTTGACCCAGGTGTCATCCACATACCTGAACCAGTGGCTTGGCGCAGTTCCTGTGAAGGATGTCAGGGCCTGGGATTCCACCTTCTCCATGTATAGATTGGCAACTATAGGGGATACTGGTGAGCCCATGGCACAGCCATGTTTCTGCCTGTAGAAGCCTTCTCTGTACTGGAAATAGGTGGTGTTCAAACACAGGTCCAGCATGGTGCAGATTTGGGCCGGTGTTAAGGTTGTTCTTTCTGTAAGATTCTTGTCCAATAGAAGGTGCTTGTGGATGGTGTCTATGGCGCTGGCGGTGGGGATGCACGTGAAGAGTGACGTGACATCATAAGATACCATAGTCTCTTCTGGAAGTAGTGTGAGTCCAATGACTTTTTGAGCAAAGTCTTGGGAGTTTTTGATGTGGTGTGGGGTGTTACCAACCATGGGCGACAAGATGGAGGCCAAGTATTTGGAAATGTTGTAGGTTACCGAATTGATGCTGCTTACTATGGGTCTGAGAGGGGTCCCTGGTTTGTGGATCTTGGGCAATCCATAAATGCAAGGGATGGTTTCTCCTGGATATAGACGGTAGTATTGTGGTCTGTCAATGGCTTTATCCTTTTCCAGTTTCTGTAGTAAGTCTACCACCTTCTTCTTGTATGAGCTGGTGGGGTCCCGTTTGAGTTTCTCATACGTGGCGGTATCTGTCAGAAGACTGAGTATTTTGGTGTCATAGTCAGTGGTATTGAGTACGACCGTGCACCTACCTTTGTCAGCTGGTAAGATGGTGATGTTCTTGTCCTTGGCTAAGGATGCAATGGCTCTTTTTTCCTCATTCGTGATATTGGAGGTGGGAGGTTTTGCACTAGCAAGAGCGGCTGTTACCTTGAGTCTAATCTGTTCTGCTTCTGCTTCCGGGAGTTTGTTGTTTCTAATGGCAGTCTCAGTGGCTGTGATGAGTTCGACAGTCGGTACCTCTTCAGGGGTGACTGAAAAATTCAAACCTTTGGACAGCACTTCCTCCTCGGCTTGTGTGAGCTCCCTGTCTGATAGGTTTTTTTACCCATTTCTCCCGTTGTGAGTCAGACAGGGATGTGACATGGTCTACGCATCAGATCAACAGTAAACCTGAAGAGGTACCGACTGTCGAACTCATCACAGCCACTGAGACTGCCATTAGAAACAACAAACTCCCGGAAGCAGAAGCAGAACAGATTAGACTCAAGGTAACAGCCGCTCTTGCTAGTGCAAAACCTCCCACCTCCAATATCACGAATGAGGAAAAAAGAGCCATTGCATCCTTAGCCAAGGACAAGAACATCACCATCTTACCAGCTGACAAAGGTAGGTGCACGGTCGTACTCAATACCACTGACTATGACACCAAAATACTCAGTCTTCTGACAGATACCGCCACGTATGAGAAACTCAAACGGGACCCCACCAGCTCATACAAGAAGAAGGTGGTAGACTTACTACAGAAACTGGAAAAGGATAAAGCCATTGACAGACCACAATACTACCGTCTATATCCAGGAGAAACCATCCCTTGCATTTATGGATTGCCCAAGATCCACAAACCAGGGACCCCTCTCAGACCCATAGTAAGCAGCATCAATTCGGTAACCTACAACATTTCCAAATACTTGGCCTCCATCTTGTCGCCCATGGTTGGTAACACCCCACACCACATCAAAAACTCCCAAGACTTTGCTCAAAAAGTCATTGGACTCACACTACTTCCAGAAGAGACTATGGTATCTTATGATGTCACGTCACTCTTCACGTGCATCCCCACCGCCAGCGCCATAGACACCATCCACAAGCACCTTCTATTGGACAAGAATCTTACAGAAAGAACAACCTTAACACCGGCCCAAATCTGCACCATGCTGGACCTGTGTTTGAACACCACCTATTTCCAGTACAGAGAAGGCTTCTACAGGCAGAAACATGGCTGTGCCATGGGCTCACCAGTATCCCCTATAGTTGCCAATCTATACATGGAGAAGGTGGAATCCCAGGCCCTGACATCCTTCACAGGAACTGCGCCAAGCCACTGGTTCAGGTATGTGGATGACACCTGGGTCAAAATTCAAATACAAGAATTGGAAGCGTTCTCCGATCACCTCAACAAAACAGACGAGCATGTAAAATTCACCCGGGAAGAGGTAAAAGGAAACAGTCTGGCCTTTCTGGACTGCGCAGTCAAGATCACTGAGGACAGAAATCTCACCATCGAAGTCTACAGAAAACCTACACACACTGACCAGTACCTCCAGTTTGACTCTCACCACCCACTGGAACACAAGTTGGGAGTGATCAGAACTCTCCAACACCGGGCCAGGGAAATACCCACCACATCCCAAGGCAGAAAGAAGGAACAGAACCACATTAAGACAGCTCTCAAAACATGTGGCTACCCAGACTGGGCCTTCACCAAAACCTCAAGAAAGCAAGACCTCAGCAAAGGAGAGGAGGAGAGAAACAAACGCCGCAGCGTTTCCATCCCCTACCTGTCTGGAGTCTCGGAGAAGTTTAGGAGGATCCTCCAGAAACACGACATACCGGTTCATTTCAAACCCAGCAACACCCTCAGACAGAGGTTAGTACACCCAAAGGACAAGACACCAAGACCCAAACAAAGTAATGTTGTTTATGCTGTACAGTGCCAGGAGGAATGCAAGGAACTGTACATTGGGGAAACCAAACAACCTCTACACAGAAGAATGGCACAACACAGACGTGCCACCTCTTCGGGTCAGGATTCAGCAGTCCACTTACACTTAAAGGAGAGTGGGCACTCCTTCGAGGACAGCCAAGTACGGATACTGGCCAGAGAAGACCGCTGGTTCGAAAGGGGGGTCAAGGAAGCTATCCATGTTAAATTGGAGAAACCATCCTTAAACAGGGGTGGTGGCCTGAGGCACTTCCTATCACCCACATACAATGCAGTCCTCCACTCCTTCCAACAGCAAAACAAACATTCACACCATTCCAAGAGACCCAGTGACTCATCACCATGTGACCCAGCAGACAAAGGGGAGACATCTCAACAGAAACTAGGTCAACGACCCGACCAACGACCCTGCTAACGACTCTCAGGTGACCACCCAGATCATTAGCATGCAAATGGTCCAGGGGCTATATATTCTCAAGCTCTCTCCCCAGCGATTTCAGAACTGAAGAAGCCTTCTGGATAGAAGGCGAAACGTCTTCAAGAGAAGAAACCCAGTCCAGTTGACAGAGAAAACTACCTTGGATATACTGTACATCAACCCTCCAAATCCCAGTTTTACAGTGCCTTTCATACGCGGATAAACAATCTACACCCACAAAAAACTGGTGCTCAACTAACAAACATCACAACATCACAACTAAAGCACACATGTGTTTAAAGGTCTGGCCTAGCTTCTGTAATCACTCCATTATCATTAAATCTCCATTAACTGTTAGTTTTTCCATCAACAATACCTCCTCCAAACTGCCACTGTGGTCGAGGGTTCCACTTTATATCATGAGCTTCTTCTTACTTGCAGATAATAATATGTTAAGTGTTACATATCCTGTTTTAACTATGTAGCAAGAGGTGCTGTGCACTGTGTTTTACATTTATTTACATTCTTCCTCTGTTACTTGTTTCACTTGTTGAGTCTTCACAGCTGCTTCTATAGGTTCTTTTGATACTCAACTCCACTTTGATGCAGATCTCCTTGCTGTCTTTGTTCTGGTCTTTACTGTGATGTAGTGGAAGTTCTGGTGTGAGATTTGTGTAATTATTTGTATTTTCTCGTTGCATAAGCGACCTCAGCAACGAAACCCTGGATGACCATATCTTCTTTATATCAGCTCCCCCATTAACATATTCTAATAGTGACCTCTTCAGTGAATCAGATTTACATGTGTGTGTGAAACACTGTCAATCTATTTGTTGGTACTCTGATTTTCATTGCCCAGCCTGTGTGGCCGACTGGACATATGCTTGTATATTCCCTTCTGGTTTTAGATATAGTTTTCTCTGACAAAAGAAAAGCAACTCTACTCAGGCTGCTGGTCTTTACTCTCCTGAGGAGGGGCAGCTTTCTTTACTGGGATAGCACATATGTGCAAGGTACCCCAGGATGGTACTGGATCCTTCTGTGCTACACCTGAACTTTTATTGGCAACTAATGAGCCAACAAAATTAGGTTTACCATCTGGATTTGGCACCACAATCTTCCAGCCTTTGACAGAGCCTGAGCTCTGAGCCATACCTGGGCTCACTGGAAGCACCAGGGTAGGGCTTGTTGGAATCGCGCGGCTCTCAAGGTTTTTGCTGTGCTCAGATCCTTTGATAACAATCCCACATGCTGAACCTTTTACTGGTCCAGGGGGATTCTTGGAGTCATGCACCACAGAAACACCTGGAAAATTAGCCCTGGGGGCTTCATCTGCAAGTAGCACCATATTCTGAATTGGTGGTTGGACCACATACTGCACAGGGTGCAGGACAGTACTAGTAGTGTAGTAAAATGGCTGCTGCTGTAGTAACACTGTCTGTGACTGAGGAAGCAAAGCAGCCATTTGACTGTCGTTACAGGAATGTTTGATGGTGGCGGTTTTAGTGTGAGGAAGTTTCATTGAGGTTGGGGAGGTGCTTAGATTATTGACAGATGATTTGGAGATGAGAGACATTGAAATTAACGTCTCTTTTCTCCCATCAATTTGCATCGTCTCAACAACAGACTCAAGTTGTGGCTGAACAGTTTGGTCACGGCGTGTCAGGGTTTCTACAGATAGAGTAGTTGTGAATGGTAATGGTTTTTCTGGTGGAGAACAGATTTCTGCCAGAGTTTTGAACTTCATCCCAATGTCGTCAAGGAACTGCAAGTCATCCTGAGAGTCCAGGAGGCTGCAGCTGCTGACCGAGCCTGCCGAGGAGCCCTGGCCATCAAAGTGAAATTCCAACAGTCCATCTACTGGCATAGCCCACTGAGCTCTCTGGGACAAAGGGCAAATACTGGCGTCAGTATCTCTGAGGCAGCCTCAAACCGTTGTGCATGTAAGGTTATTACTGTACCTGCGTGTAGTAATCCTTCAGGAAAGCATCAGACAAAGCTATATCTTCAAAAAGAGTTGTGGTTGTGCCAAGCACCTGTGTTCTGCTGAGAATGTTGCCCTGCAGGAGTGACTGATCTGAAAACCCAAGGACACTGTTGAAGATCTCCTGGGTTTCCTGAAATTTGGATTCCATAGACTCTTTGTGGAATGTTGAGGTCTCATAAGTTTCAATTATCTTAGAAGGAACTGTCTTGAAATTTGCTGCTGATCCCATCTCAGTTGTCATGACAGGAATGCTCTTAAGTGGTACTTCCTTCAGAAACAAGAGAACATTGTTAGATCTGAAGAGAGCATGGTAGTAGCAGCAGGATGGGGATAATCAGCAGTACCACTATCTATCTATCTATCTATCTATCTATCTATCTATCTATCTATCTATCTATCTATCTATCTATCTATCTATCTATCTATCTATCTATCTATCTATCTATCTATCTATCTATCTATCTATCTATCTATCTGGGAAAACAAAATTAATAATTAATTAAAAAATAATTAAAAAAAATAGTAATATGTAAAATTAATAATGTATAACATTGGCAATGCTTTTTTAAATAAGACTTATTTTTCACAACTCAGGATCAGAAATGTAAGTCTTTCCACACTGTATTAATTCAAAGCATAGCTCTTTTGTACAGTAATATTCATCTTTGGACACAAGCAGGTTCTGGTCATGAAACATTTGGAAATCCACTCTAACCTAATTGGACAGTTATAAAACCCCACCTCATCTTTGCCGTTGCCCTCTGTGTGGTATGATATGAGGTGTTGTTTGGCCTCAAATGGCAAATCAGTGAATTGGTCTGGAAAGATGGTGTTTGCTCCTCCACACTGGCAGAACAGCAGCAGCAGAGGGAGGACTGTAGGAAAAGAGATCAAATCAACATCCTAGTTGAGGAACATGTCCTCCTTCTGGAAGTTTTTTTGTCAAATATAGACAAAAAGCTTTTATATCGGGCTAATTTTGGGTAGTTGACAGTCACACTGGACAAGTCACCAGCTGTCGATGAAACAAGCATTTACACCTAAAGTCAGCTTAGGCTCACCAGTGTAATAATATTACACAGTCACAAATGAACAACTCACGCAACAGTAGACCCAAAGCCAGGAGCAGCAGGCCGATAGCTGCAGCTGACAGCTCAGACGATGAAGTCACCCTTCTGTCTGGCCTGAAGCGACACATGTCGGAGTCCACACATGTACAAACATGGAGGGTGAATACCTCGTCGACTGGGCAGGAGAGACCTTGAGCATCTGAAACCATCACCTGCAGCTTGTAAATACCAGGCCACAGATTCTCACGAGAATGGAGAGCAGCCGTCGTACCTAAATAAGGTCAAAAGACCTGTCAGCAAACCCAGTCCCATTGTAACGGACTAATGTCACCTATGTAAAGTACAGTTCTTGCCCTATCAAAACATCATATCTCTCTTGCCAAAGTATTGAGGTACATTATCTTTGTGACTTGCATAATCTCAAACAGATGCCACAAATACATTTAGAAACCACATGCCCAGGTCTAAATGTCAACATTGGATATCAACCTTGAATATTTGCATAGATACACAAACTCAGGAGAAAGCTCCAGCACAGTTAATGTGCTGTTTTACCATTGATGACTTCAATGTCCCAGCTGCCTTGAGAGCCCTCTGGGTCAATTGTGAACGTGAACGGAGCAGCATTGGGGTTAGCATCTTCATCCAAAGCAGTGACGTACACAGTCTTCTTATCAGCACACAGACTGCTGTGGGTGCTGGTCAGGGTCGGACAGTGGTCATTGGAGTCTGTGACCTTGATGCCAATGGTTCCTGTAGCTGTTACTGATTGATCCTCTGAGGATGACAACAGCCGATAGGGTCACGCTCTAAGCATTCCCCAATGTGTTTAATGTGTGAGGAATCAATGCTTTGCTATATTTAACTTCTGAAATGTTTTAGGAACGCCATGCTGTTAGTAGCTACGTGATGCAATCAGGCATGAATGGTCTCGCAAAGCTCAAGCAAAGTCAGCATATGATTGCATTAGAGAGATAACATAAGAACAATTTGAGACTCTCTTATGTAGTGACAATGTTGACCACCTCTTAACAGTTACCACCCATACAAACTGGTTTGAGCTGTTCAGTCAAAGATGACAGGTGAGAGTTCATAAATTACCTGTACAACTATGCAATTATGACTGCCATCCAACTCAGGTACAGGTAATAAATCAGACATTTACGACTTTTTCATAACTAAGGTTGCTTGTATATAATGCTGGCAGGAGGGAAAAAAATAAAGTGACAAAAAGCTTTTAGACGCAAGTGTTGTCATCTGTCTTACCTTTAGATACAGCCACAATTTTGGCGATATAAGTTCCGTTCACCACGAATGGTGACTCTCTGTCTGGTTTCTTGTTGAGTTTAATTTCAGCGGTGTCTTCATCAATAGTAAACCAGTTATCTGGTCTATCAGAGGCTTTGGCATACCTAAGGTCCAATAATTACAGTGAGTAAAAACAGGAATGTAGAAGCTGAAATGAAGCACACTGAACCAGAAGTTTATGTTAAAGTTGTTGCTTTGAAAAGAGGTTGTTTAGTTGCTCCCAGTTTTTGAAGCATTTCAAGCATTGCCAGATTATGTTTCCTGCTAATCAACTAAATTAGGATCACTAGAACTCCAACAATATTGGAGTTTAGATGAATGAAAGTAATCTACTTTTGACAAGAACATTTTCGTTAAATAGTGAACAATACAGCTGCCATTTCATCACACCAATGTTGACAACACAACTATCACTACGGTCGGTCTGATGACTAACCGGACATTTTCAGCAGGTTTTCCAGTGTCAGGATCTACAGCAGCTAAGACTGTGATGATCCCGTCCTCAGGTTGATCATATGGATCTTCTGTAACAGGAACTTCATTGAACTGGGGTACGAAGGCAGGATCTTCTGGCACATTATTTACTGCTATCATAATGGAATAACGTTTTCCCTTTGGTTCTGATTCAGGTTCAACTCCACCAGCATTTATGTCAAGATCTATATTTGCCTCTGGGTGAAGTCCTGCACTCAGATCCACTCCTGGGCCTTGCACACCAGCATGACCTTCTATATGTAATCCTACCTCTGCTGATGCACCCCCATCAGGGCCAGCTTCAGGTGCCAGAGGTTCCCCCTCTCCAACTTTAACCCCCACATCCATCACCACTGCATCACCCTTTATAAAAGGAGCCACATTCCTAATGAGCAGGGAGAGCTCAAGATTCTGGACTTCCTCAAAATCTACAGGCTGTGGAAAATACAGCAATACAAGACACTGAAATCAAACAGTGCACAAAACCATTATGCTGTCATTGTATCTGAAAAGATATGACTGGTGATACCTTTATCAGCTTCAGGATGCCCTCATTAGAGTTTTCATCTGTTTCAATACTAAAGAGATTGTCTTCGTTCCCTTTAAGGATTACAAAAACAGCACGCCAGTTGTCGGTGTGTTCAAGGTCCAGATCCAGAGCTTGTATTCTCAACACAACTACATCATGAATATTTTCATCCACTGAGCCAGTGTACTGTAGAAAACAAGCCCCATTATGAACAGTAGTTCACTCCAAATGTAAAGTCATGATATGGATGGATGAGACTGGTGTGTGTTCGGGTGTGTGCTCATACTGTAGGTGTGTGTTTCGTATAACTCAAACCTCAGACTGCTCCAAAGTGGGGATGTTGTCATTGATGTCAAGAACTCTGATCTCTATGGTTCCTGACCCCTTCAGCCCTCCTGCGGCTCCTCCCAGATCCACTCCTTGGATGACTAGTCTATAAAAGTCAATAGTCTGTTGAGGAGAAACCAGCAGAGGATCCTATGTTGAATCTCACGAGGTATCAGTCAAGGTATCAAACTTGCTGTCCAATAGTCCTATTTAGTGATGAAATAGTTTACGAGAAAAATGGGTGATGACATGGCTTTGTGTTTTTAAAACTATCTTATAAAGACAATGTCTTGTGAATATGGACGCAACTTTGAAATGGACAAATATCCATGGCAACCACACAGCACGACTACAGACCAGTCAGAGTGAAGCATATGTGAAGAAACACACGTGCTTCACCTCTCTGTCCAGTGTTGACTCCTTCACATAGAGTTTTCCCGTCTTTTCATCAATTTGGAACATTTCACCAATGCCTTCCGGCTCCTGGCTCATAATTCTATAGGAGAGCTGTGAGTTAATAGTTCCAGGCTGGTCATTATCTCTGCCCTCGATCTGCATAACGAAGGTACCTAAAGTGGAGGAAGAGAAGTCAAAACATCTTAGAAAAACATTTTTTGTTGAGATTAATGAAGATCTGTCTGTCCGTCTTTTTATTCCAGGGCTTAAATTTGAATTTATATACAGTAGCATCTGTTACAATCAAAATTGTTTCTAGGTGCTTTACAGAATCCCAGGGCCTGACCCCCAACAAGCAACAGTAGCAAGGAAAAACTCCCCTTTTAAGAGGAAGAAACCTTGGGCAGGTCCAGAATCATGTAGTGGGACCATCCTGCTGATGGCTGGCTGAATAGAGTGGGAGGAAAGGGGGAGAAGGGGGAGGACCGGTAGAGGAGAGATTAGTGAGAGATCAGGGAAATACAGTGGGTCAGCAGGGTCAGAGATCTTTAGGTCAGCATACAGCTATGAAGGCAGCGATACGTGTAGAATGTTACAGAGAGGAGAGGAGAGGAGAGGAGAGGAGAGGAGAGGAGAGGAGAGGAGAGGAGAGGAGAGGAGAGGAGAGGAGAGGAGAGGAGAGGAGAGGCAGCCATGACCCAGCAGGGTTCCAGCAGCCTTGTGATCAGGTGATCATGTTTGTGGACCACGGCAACCTCGGCCTCTAGCAGCATAACTAAGACATTAACCTAATAATTAGACGACCCTCTAAATATGATCATTACGTCTAGGATAATAACTGAGAATTCTTCACTTCTCAGCCCAGTCCTCTACAGACAGAGGTACCACCCCCAACTGGGATGTAAACGATAGTATATATGGTTTTCAATGGGTCCTTGATCTCCGTGTCACTTTTTTCCAGCATCCCTGGACCTCAACCGGTAGGACTTAGGTACAGCCTGAATGTCTGTCTAGATGGTTTTATCATACCACCTGATTTTGTCAGATTCTTGCACTTGTTTGATCATCATCACAAGTTAAATTCAGTTTTGTTCAATGAATGGTTAGCAGGATTGTTTTGTGATCACCACCGGCTGACTTGGTGTTAACAGTGCTGCTGTACCTTCTTTGCTGGCTTCTGAGACGTTACCAGAATGTAGCTCAAAGTGGGGAGCGTTGTCATTCATGTCCAATATTGTGACAGTCAGTGGGATTTCAGCCTCTGCTAAAGTCCCATCAGTGTGCTTAGCTACTCCTGTTAACTACATGGAATACACAAACACATGAGAAAGAGCTGCAGGGTTATTATATTCTACAAGGAACCACTGAGGAATCAAGGTATTCATTAACAATAAAAAACAATTCTAGTTAAATGTTTGTTCTCAAATGTTAATTGTTCTTAAAAGGGCAATAAGCAGAATTGATCATTTTTAGACAGAAGGAATGAAAAAAATCAGAATGTGAAGATTTCAAGCTGTAATTTGCGTATATTTATGTGTTGGTCTCCAGCTCTTTGGTTCCAGATGCACCTTTGTTTTGGTCTACAGGCACAACAGCAAGCCGAGCACCTAAAAAAGAATTCTTAGTGCCCCTTTAAACTCAATCTCAATCTCAATCTTTATTTATATAGCGTCTTTTACAATCAAAAATTGTTTCAAGGCGCTTTCCAGAATCCCAGGGCCTAACCCAAGACAATCAACAGTGGCAAGGAAAAACTCCCCTTTAACAGGAAGAAACCTTGAGCAGGACCAGGCTCATGTAGGGGAACCCTCCTGCTGATGAGGAGAGGAGAGGAGAGGCGAGGAGAGGAGAGGAGAGGAGAGGAGAGGAGAGGAGAGGAGAGGAGAGGAGAGGAGAGGAGAGGAGAGGAGAGGAGAGGAGAGGAGAGGAGAGGAGAGGAGAGGAGAGGAGAGGAGAGGAGACCATGACCCAGTGGGCTGACAGAGGCCTTTCAGCCATGTTGAATGAGTAGTTAGGGTTTGTTTACCAGAAGGGGAAGAGTGAACTGCAGGTGGTATGGTTTTAGACATGGTACCTGGTTGGAGCCCTTTGTTCCTACATCAACCCAGATACTATTAAACCATAACTGTTATTTACATACTTGTGTATTTATGAAAACATTGATTTAGATCATTATAATTGATAGATATTGTAATAATTGTGTGATGGATGGATGGATGGATGGATGGATGGATGGATGGATGGATGGATGGATGGATGGATGGAGGCTTAACTCAAGAAAAAAGCTCAAACACTGCGCATGTCAGCGGAGGCAGTGAGGACTGACTGAATCCTTGTCCAAACCTCTCATTAATCTTTGTGTAAATCGATCAGAACTTGTTCTCCGGGTTTCATTTGAAAAAGTTCTAGTCATTTGGAAAAGATGCACATGAATTCACTCACATTGAAAAATGGGTATCTTTCACGGTCCACGATATCAGTGGTGCGCACAAATCCAGTGACGTGGTCCACCACAAAGAGGTTTACGGGGGGCTTGTTGGCTCCAGGTCCAGTGAGATAATACTCCACCTTTTCCTTTCTGTCCTTATCTGAACGGATCTGACAGCACATCAACAACAGGTTGGTCACTGGGAAGATATGGATCATTTCCCACAGGGACACCAGATTAGAAGGATTCCTGAACTGTAACCTGCCGGAAGCTGAAATGGTGACTGGTTTCTGAACCGGCTACACTGTTTGTGAAATTCCTGTTTCCGGCTTTTCAAAAAACGGTTGGGATTATTAGATTTATAGAAAATAGTAAGTACAGATGTATTTGATAACAGATGTATTTGGGTATGAAGTCGTGTTGATTGATTCTGGTTAATGCGTCTTGACACTTCAAAGTACAGTATTTCAAGGTTGCATGTTTTGTATTCATGTAAGAATAGCGCCCTTTATAGGCAGAAACTCGGCTATTACATTCATCAATTTGCTATTGGCTGAGATTGAGGCTGATGGCATTTTGGCCAACATATCTGAGCTACCAGTGCTGTTAGAGTCGCTCTTGGTGTCTGTAATAGATTAGCAACGGTGAAACGGTGTCTGTAATAGATTAGCAGAGCAGCAGCAGCAACAGCAGAAAAGGCAGCAACAGAGCAGCAGCAGAGAAGCAACAGCAGCAGTCTCTGCCTGTGTTTAAAGGTGAAAGTGATGGTGAATACTCACCACAGCCAGCACCAACAGAAGAAGCAGACTCGCTGCTGCAGAGGAGGGAGCCATGAGCCACCAGATCCTGCAGTATTCACAGGTGTGAGGATGATCAGGTGTCCCAGCAGGGGAACGTCAGAAGCCTTAAATAACGCAGGACACACCTATGTCAACTCAGCCCACCCCCAATAAATGTACTGATGTTTCTCAAACGTGTGTCTGCTCACTGTATGTTTTCAGATACGCCTGAGGAGCCTCCAGGAACATGTGACCCGACTCACAGACAGGCAGAACACAACGCAACTTTTAATTATACCTGCACTTCTAAAGTGTTCAACTCTGGTCAACTTTGGTGAATTTGTCATTTCCTTTGATTTTTCTTACTTGACTATTTAACCTGTTAAATCAGAGCAAACATGGAGCTCTTTTAAGTATTTTTATTCACGGAAATATTACAGATCGAAGCATTGTGGCCCAACGGGACACTTTCTTGAATTGGTTTTTCCTTCCCATAACTGGCAACATCACACTGCTATAAAACTATTTCTGAGCAGCGACAAATTTAAGTTTTTCTTGGGTGTCATCGGTAGTGAAAATGCCCTTGATCATCGGGTTTATGAGCGGAAGTGCTGAAACCACGATCACTGCAGACACGAGAGAAGAGCAGGAGCCTCTCCTGGTTGTGCTGCAACTGATCACAGCACTCAAATAAAAATGATCATTCATCAGTTAGTATTGTATGATTTTATAATATACTATGATGAAATAACAATATTCTGCTCTTTTCTGAAGGTGTATGTTTTCTACAAAGTCTCTCCAATTAACTGTTTACCTTCTTCAGAAATGAAGAAACCTTCTGGATAGAAGGCAAAATGTCTTCAAAAGAGAAGAAAAACTGTCCAGTTGACACAGAAAACTACCTTGGATGTTTGTCTGTATATTTAGATCACACTTTTATGTAGTTTCATTTATCCAAGTTTTGGTTTAAATTCTATAGTTTATTTGCTTGTATTTGTTGGTATTTGGTGTCTCCAAAAGTGTCTTTAAGTCAGAATGTGACCGCTGATTGCATCAGTCATGTTGAAGGTCGCCCTCGTGTGGTCAAGACTGAGAAGACGCCCTTTTTGAACCCTGAACACGCACTGTGCGTTGAAATCTGAAATCTGAGTCCACCCAATAATGTGACCAGCAGGAAGTGACCCAGTTGTGTCTCTACATGCTGGGCAGCACTTGGTGGTCTGGAGGCTCCACAGTTGCTCTCTCTTAAAAATGAACACAAATGTAACATAAGAAGAAAGTCATATACATTTTTAATCCATAAACCAGAGCCTTGCAGCATTTCTGGCACTTTACAGTTCACCTCAAAGGTCATGTTGGACCTCCCAGATCACCTAGGCCAAAAACACACTATATATATGGAAAATGATGCTAAGAGCTATACAGCCATGATTTCATCATTCAATAAATATATTCTTTGAAGATAAAAGCAGGCATGCAAATGAAGATAATTAACTGTCATTCAGCAGCAGTTACACTAACACAGAGGTCCTACTAATGTCCCGCTCATGTACATCCAGTTCTTTACAATCTTTGGTGTAACATGTGCATCTCTCCTTAGGTCACATAGAAGTGAATATTGCAGTTGTCAGGAGGGGTTTGAACGCAGGTACATTGACTATGGATCCACAGCAAGCAGGCGAAATTTAAGGCAGGTGTGAACATTGATCACAATGAGAGAAGACGGCAAACAACAGTCTGAGGCGCCTGAGTGTGTGTATTTGTGTGTGTGTGTGTGTGTGTGTGTGTGTGTGTGTGTGTGTGTGTGTGTGTGTGTGCATGTGCGTGCAGGATCTGCCACAGTGAGCTCTTGCGAAAACAGAGAAGCGGAAATAAAAGAAAATGCCATTCAGAAGAGCATTGACGTTCACTTGAAGTTTAAGGAATTTTGATGGCCAGTAGTCAGTTAGTATCCTTCAACACATAAACCAACCAACTCATAGCTTCAACCACACCCTTGATCTAGTTCCTACTTACGGTGTTGAGGTAGAACATGTGTCAGTGTTCCCTCAGAACCCACTCCTGTCAGATCATGTTTTGATTACTTTTACATTTATGATTAACGATTCTTCTATGCTCAGAGCACAGTCTTACTATATGTCTTTCAGATAATGCTGTACCTAAGTATAAGGAAGCAATTCCTGTGCTAATCCCAGGACCACTGTATGCTTCTACAGGGATCAGTCATAATAATCTTAGCCCTGCCGAGATCGACTCTTTTGCTGAAGGTGCAGCAGCCTCACTGAGAATTACGCTTGATTCTGTTGCCCACCTGAAAAAGAAAAGAGTAAATCAGAGGATGTGTGCCCCGTGGTATAATTCACACATTAGGCCCCTCAAGCAGGAGGTGCAAAGAGTAGAATGGAAGTGGTATTCTTGTAAAGTAGATTGCTACCATTTAGCCTGGAAAGACTGTCTGGCAGTTTATAGAAAGGCCCTTAGTAATGCTAGAACAGCTTATTTTTCTTCTCTAATTGAAGAAAACCAGAATAACCCCAGATTTCTTTTTAGCGCTGTGGCCAAATTAACCAAGAGTCACAGTGTTTTAGATCCACGTATCCCTTCTTCCCTTAGTGATGAAGACTTCATGAGCTTCTTCACTGATAAAGCTTCTTCACTAGCTATCAAAGAAAAAGCTAACCAGGCCATCCGAACAACTGGACCATCACCAGATGTGCTGACTGTGGGAACATACAGGGTCTCCAACGAGCCCTTAAAGTCCTTCAGCCCTATATATTTTTCTGAGACATCTTCGCTAATTTAGAAATCTAAGTCCAACACTTGTCTTTTAGATCCCAACACACCTGTTGAATGATGTTTTACCATTGATAGGCAGTTCTGTCCTGGACCAGATCAATTGTTCTTTAGTGACAGGTTATGTACCCCGGTCCTACAAGGTGGCAGTGATTAAGCCGTTGCTTAAAAAACCATCACTGGATCCTGATGTCTTAGCAAATTATAGGCCGATATCCAACCTTCCTTTTATCTCTAAAATTCTTGAGAAGGTTATGGTGACTCAGTTACTGGAGCGCCTGCAGAGAAACAGCCTGTTTGAGATGTTTCAGTCAGGCTTTAGAGCTCACCACAGCACAGAAACAGCACTTATTAAAGTTACTAAGGAGCTTCTGATAGCTTCAGATCATGGACTGGTTTCTATGCTGGTTCTGCTGGACCTCAGTGCTGCTTTTGATACAGTTGATCACAGCATCCTGTTACAGAGACCGGAACATGTGATTGGGATTAAAGAGACAGCACTAGACTGGTTTAGATCGTATCTATCTGATAGATACCAGTTTGCTCATGTCCATTGTGTTCCCTCCTCATACAGAAGGTTAGCCATGGAGTTCCTCAAGGTTCTGTACTTGGACCAATCCTTTTCACCCGGTACATGCTTGCCTTTGGGAACATTATTCGGCAGCATGGGATACATTTTCATTGTTATGCTGATGACACTAAGCTATATCTATCCATGAAACCAGAGGAGAAAGAGAAGTTAGTGAAGCTTCAGGTTCTGAGGTCATCTTTGAAAAAGCTTATTGTTACTAATTCTGTAGTTCCAGTTATTATCATAGACAGACAAATTATCATACTTAGGGGGTCGTCTAATCATTAGGTTAACGTCTTAGCTATGCTGCTATAGGCCAAGGCTGTCGGAAACATGATCACCTGACAGGCCACTGTCACCCCACTGGGTCATGGTTTCCTCTCCTCTCCTCTCCTCTCCTCTCCTCTCCTCTCCTCTCCTCTCCTCTCCTCTCCTACCTATTCTATCCTCTACCTGTCCTCCCCCTTCTCCTCTCTCTCTACCCCTGCCATCAGCAGGAGGGTCCCCCTACATGAGCCTGGTCCTGCTCAAGGTTTCTTCCTGTTAAAGGGGAGTTTTTCCTTGCCACTGTTGCTTGTCTGGGGTTAGGCCCTGGGTCTCGTCTCCTCTCCTCTCCTCTCCTCTCCTCTCCTCTCCTCTCCTCTCCTCTCCTCTCCTCTCCTCTCCTCTCCTCTCCTCTCCTCTCCGAGTAGATCATCAATGCTCATTGATGATGTCATTTCTTGTAAAGATTCTCTGCCCCCCCATATCCGTCAACAGGTCTTGCCGCCTTTATAGCGGTATGCTGGCCTGCCGACCTCTGACCTCCGACCCTGCTAACCCACCCTACTCTTATACCAGCAGCTTGTACTATTAATTTATCATCAGAATCAGAATCAGTGTACTTTATTGATCCCTTTAGGGGGTGTCCATTAGGGAAATTAGCATATCCCCAAAGAAACGTACAGCACTGTTTAAAATATTAAAAATAATAAAAATAAAAATAGAATAAAATAAGAAATAAAATAGAATAAATTAAAAATAGAATATAATATAAAACTATAGAAATGTAAATAAATGAACTGAATGAATGAATGAACTGAATGAATGGATATCCCAGTATTATGTTATTGCAGTGTTGTTCCAGTCCTTCTGTTGGCCCTCCTCCCCCCCAGTGAGGAGTTGAACAGTCTGATGGCTCGGGGGATGAATGAGTTCCCCAGTCTGTTTGTCCTGTACTTGGGGAGGCGCAGCCTCTGGCTGATCAGGCTTCTCTGGCTGTGGATGACAGTGTGCAGAGGGTGGCGGACATTGTCCATGATGCTCCGCAGCTTGTCTATAGTTCTCCTCTCTGCCACTGTCACCAGAGGTTTCAGCTTCATCCCAACCACCGAGCTGGCCCGCCTGATCAGCTTCTCCAGCCTGGAGAGGTCTGCTTTTGTCACACTCCCCCCCCAGCACACCACAGCGTAGGACAGGACGCTGGCGACCACAGACTGATAGAACATCCAGAGGAGTTTCCTGCAGATGTTGAAGGATCTGAGTCTCCTCAGGAAGTACATCCTGCTCTGGGTCTTCTTGTACAGCTGCCTCGAGTTGCTTGTCCAGTCCAGCCTGTTGTCCAGCCACAGCCCAAGATATTTGTAGGTCTGCACGCCCTCCACCTCCTCCGTTCCTATCTGAACTGGTCTAGGTCTCGGTCGGTCCCTCCCAAAGTCAATGACCAGTTCTTTGGTTTTGGAGGTGTTGAGCTGCAGACCGTTGTTGTGGCACCAGGCAACAAAGTCCCTCACCAGGCACCGGTACTCCTCCTCTTGGTCGTCTCTGATACATCCAACGATGGCTGTGTCATCAGCGAACTTCTGAATGTGACACATTCAACCACACCCTTGAGTTGTAACAGAAGTCCGAGGTGTACAGAGTGAAGAGGATGGGGGACAGCACAGTCCCCTGTGGAGCACCTCTCTCTATGATCTCTGCCTATTCTCTCCTCTACCTGTCCTCCCCCTTCTCCTCTCTCTCTACCCAGCCGGCCATCAGCAGGAGGGTCCCCCCACATGAGCCTGGTCCTGCTCAAGGTTTCTTCCTGTTAAAGGGGAGTTTTTCCTTGCCACTGTTGCTTGTTGGGGCGCTGGGATTCTGTAAAGCGCCTAGAAACATTTTTGATTGTAACAGATGCCATATAAATAACCAAGGACACAAGCAAGCAAAGATCTGTATTTATTTCATCATATATAATAAATAAATTTAAATGTCCATTTTCAAGTAGTTTGGAAACTTTTTTAAAAAGCCAAGGTGAAATATTTTGGCGTTTTTTTCCCTTCATAATTAGATGCTTCTTATATAATATAATATTATTTTTTTCATAAACACTCTCTGTGTTGCATTTGGTGGGCGTAAAGAGGGAAACGGCCAAAACTGATGCAAATGTTCCGTTTGCATCTTTGACGCTGATAAAAGAGAAGCAAACACAGTCAGTCACATGATTGTGACACCAATGTCAAGCCCAGTGCGGACAAAACATTTTCTGGCAGTAGGTCCCAGAGCACCTCCAGAGCAATGCTGAGGTCGCCTTGAGCAAGATACTTAACCCACAAATTCTCATATAGGGCCCTGGGATGAGCTGGAGATTCATCCACGGGGGACCTGCCTTCACCCATATGCAGGTGGGATATGCAACACCCTCCCTGTGACCCTGAAGGGGATGTCCACAGGTATTCATAGAAAGTAGTAGTTCAAACATAGGTTTGTAGTGTATAGGCTCGTAGGTTTATTTAAAGTCTATTTCAATACAGTCCACTTGACGTTTCAGCACTGTTACCGTAAGGCTGCGAGTATTCGCGCATTCCAAAACAAAGAGATGCGGATTTGACCAGAAAAATGTGAAAGGCACGTTTGATTCAGCTTCGGGGTGTAGCTGCTGCAGCAGCAGCGGGTTCCATGTCTGTCCCCCAGTCGAGCCATGGTTATTTGAATTTGAACTAATCTGCAACCTAGTATGTGCAGCTGTCTTTTCTGGTGATGGTTTATGGTTCGAACATCAGTATAACATTTAGAACTTGAGTATATGTACTACTGTTTGAAAGGCCAGTGTCCACCCACCACATGCAGGGTGGACCCCACCCTCCTCACCAGGATCACCAGGCATCTATGGCATCTATATTAGGACATCAATGTTGGTGACGTGTAGATTTGTGATAATATTACCATTAAAGATTTTGGAACGGCAATCATTATTTTTATCAGCAAATATAAAACAACAATAGTAAAACCGAACACTGCTAGTTTTAATGAAACATCATACTGTGGACTCTTTTTTAAAATCTAGTGCAAGGGGCACTACGAAATATAAAATTAATAATATAATAATGATAATAATAATAATAATTGCTAACACAAGTACCTTGTCCTCTAGACGACAACTCTGTTCATAGTCAGTTTTAGTTTGAAATGGAAAATGCAAGTTTACAGGATCAAAAGACGCGTATGTCCAAGAGCAGCCGTAAAGGAGCCCTGTTTTATTTTGAAAGTCACAACCGGAAGTCACCGTTAAGCGCTTGAGATGCTCAGATCTGATTTAATATGGCCTGTTCCGGTGTTTATAATCCTCAGATGTTTTTAAATATGGACAGTTCCCATGTTTTTCTTGTAGACTCTCTCTACTACTGAGTCGGTCTGCAGGCTGGAGGACATCCTCCGTCCAGTCTCCGGGCTGCAGGACATCCTCCGTTCAGTATCCAGGCTGTAGAACAGCCTCCGTCCTTCAGACACTGCGACGCCCCTCCTCCCCTCCCAGGTTTTAACTAATCCTCCTCAGTTAGTCTCATCCTTCTGTGTCCGACAACAGCCAGTCCAGTCAGAGAAGAACGAGCAATTTGCAGTGACATGCTCGGCAGTATAGCGGCCCAAGGAGAGGCGCTGAGGAGCGGAGCCGGGACGTCCAGGAGCATCGACCCTCTGAGGAGCCTCGGTCAGTCCGCTAATCTCATGTGGTCGAGCTTTACTTTATCAGAGGATTTTAATTCATTTCAGTCAAGTTTAATATCCAAAGCTCTGATCGGAATAACCCGCTGAGAGCTTCTCACTAAAGCCTTAATTTAAAGAATGGAAATGGTGGAGTCCGAGCAGCAGACCAGGCATGACCAGTGTGATCCACTGATGCTCTAACTGGAGCTCCTGGATCAATATGAGGGTTAACTGAGTTTGCAGGCCTGTGCGGAGACATTATTGTCTGCCTTCAGCTAGCATCTGTTTGTAAAAGCTAACTGGATTTATTTCATAGATGATGGTATTCTCTTCTCTTTTGTGGATTATGAAAAAAGAAATTAAAATAATCTACACCAGTAGGGACAGAACTGCAGCATGATGTTAGTTCTAAGAATATAATAAACACTATTCTGGCTCTGGCCCTCAGTGGGCAGATGAGCAGCTGAAAATATTACCAGAATAAGAAATTTATTTACAAAAGCAGATACAGACTTTCTGGGCCTGCTGACAGGAAGTTCCACGGATGGGATAAGAGTCTTGGGCTGGTGTCTGTGTGTGTGCGTGTGTGTGTGTGTGTGTGTGTGTGTGTGTGTGTGTGTGTGTGTGTGTGTGTGTGTGTGTTATTATTCATGCTCTGTACTGAGCGCCACAGTTGTCATTCTACTAGCAAAGTGAGGACACTTTGGCTGGTCCTCACAACTTTAAAGGACTGTTTGAAGGTTATGGTGTGGTTAAGGTTGAGGGTAGAACTGGGCTTAGATTAGGGTCAGGTTCAGGGACAGAGGAGCCCGCCTGGCCCATTGGCCGAGTCTGTATAATCATAGTTTAAACAAGTAGAAAGAATAAATAAATTTCGATTAACTATGTCCCTAGAGCCAGTTTCTGCAGCCGGGGATCAGACCGCCAAGGTCCCTGCCTTCGACCACTACCCAACACAAAATGCACCCGACCCCCTTGGCCCCTCCTGCAGGTGGTGAGCCCACGGGAATGGTTCTCAACCGGAAAAAGGTGGAGTGCCTTTTCCGGGTCAAGGAGGAAATCCTGCCCCAAGTGGAGGAGTTCAAGTACCTCAGGGTCTTGTTCACGAGTGAGGGAAGAATGGAGCAGGAGATCGACAGGCAGATCGGTGTCGCGTCAGCAGTAATGCGGACTCTGCACCGGTCCGTTGTGGTGAAGAGATTTACCAGTCGATCTTCTTTCCTACCCTCACCTATGGTCATGAGCTTTGGGTAATGACCGAAAGAACAAGATCACGGGTACGAGCTTCCTCCGTAGGGTGGCTGGGCTCTCCCTTAGAGATAGGGTGAGAAGCTCTGCCATCTGGGTGGAGCTCAGAGTAGAGCCGCTGCTTCTCCGCGTTGAGAGGAGCCCCCTGGTTGCCTCCCTGGTGAGGTGTTCAGGGTATGTCCCTCTGGTAGGAGGCCCCCGGGAAGACCCAGGACACGTTGGAGAGACTATGTCTCTTGACTGGTCTGGGAACGCCTGGGGATCCCCCCAGATGAGCTGGAAGAAGTAGCTGGGGAGAGGGAGGCCCAGACCTGACCCCGGATAAGCGGTAGAGGATGGATGGATGGATGGATGAATGGCTAGATTAACTATTAAACTTTTAAAGGTAATTAAGAAGAGTTAATTATAAAGATTGATTGCACTTGTTAGCAGTAAGGGAAAGAGGTCTGGAGGTTGGCAGGGCAGCAGTGATAGCAGTAATAACAATAATTATTGTTGGGATCAGGGTTGGGGTCGTGGTTGGGATCAGGGTTGGGGCTCGTGGTTGGGGTCAGGGTTGGGGTTGTGGTTAAAATTAAAAGTCAGTTCATATTATTTTCAATCTCAGAAACATTCCTGTAATTATGTCACTTAATTCAGTTTATGCAGTGTACTGTGCATATCCTATACATTATTTATTGATAGAATGTATGCTCCACAGCTGCAGTGTGGTGCCAAACCTGAGCTTTACCAGTTGAGCAAAATCGTCATGTCACAATATTCTAACCTGCCAGCGGCAGCAGGAGTTGAGTCCAGAGGTTGGAAACATCCATCACATGCACAGACTTACAACACTGTACCTGTAACATGAGGAAACATGAGGAAAAACATGAGGACTAATTACCGTTTTTGTAACTTAGTAAATATCTGCACAGTGTAAACAAATGTTGCATCACTGCCTGCTCTCTAAAGGAGAAACTTCAGAAACAACTGCAAATGTTAAATTTGTTTGTTTTTCATTCAGTATGTTTTCTCAAATCTTGTCTCTGCTTTTGGTTTCTTTGATTGCAGGAGTGCAAGACGACGAGGATGTGAAGCAGATGTTGCAGGGCTCCAGCATGCTGAAGGTAACTGCTCCCAGCTGTCAGTGGTCACATGGTCTCGCAAAGCTAGGCTGAAGTCTTATGTTGTGCTCGAAGGTGCGCTCAGCTCACTGGCAGAAGCGTCGGACACTGAAGCTTTTGGAGGACGGGGTCACTATCTGGTGTCAGTCCCACAAAACCTCTAGTAGAGCCAAAGAACAACAGTCCTGTAAGTACGACTTCAAGTGAGTCAACAGCAGTCTCTGCCAACCAGTTCTTTCTTTAATCTCTGTTCTGCTTCTCAAGTCTCACTCACAAACTTCTCTTTAGATTCTCTTTCAACACTTATGGATGAGTTCTGCTGACTCATTTACTCGTGAAGTTTACCTGAAATGTAATATTGTAACAGGAATTATCAGCAGCAAACTAAGCGATTACAAGTGTAATTATTCTTCAGTTCAATTCAACTTTTTTTAAATAGCCAAAAGTACAGGCCAGATTGAGCTTTACAGAATCCCAGGGTCTGACCCCTAACAAGCTAGAGTGGCTGTAAAAACTGCCTGTAACAGGAAGAAAGATTGAACAGGACCAGGTTTGAGCTACTGATGGCAGGAAGGAGAAGATGAGAGTATTCATTTACAGGTATCGCCGCCTTCATAGTTGTATGCTGACCTACTGAGCTCCGACCCCGCTAAACCACTCAACTCGACTCTACCGGCAGTTTATTTTAATTAATATAATGTATTTCTATGTTCTCTACCTATTCTCTCCTCTACCTGTCCTACTCTCCCTTCTCCTCTCTCACTACCCAGCCGGCCATCAGCAGGAGGGTCCCCCAATATGAGCCTGGTCCTGCTCAAGGTTTCTTACTGTTAAAGGGGAGTTTTTCTGTTGCTTGTTGAGAGTCAGACCTTGGGATTCTGTCAAGCGCCTAGAAACAATTTGGATTGTAACAGACTCTATATAAATAAAGAATGAATGATTGATTGATTGATTGCTTGATTGATTGCTTGATTGATTGATTGATTGATTGATTGATTGATTGATTGATTGATTGATTGATTGATTGATTGATTGATTGATTGATTGATTGGTTGATTGGTTAAAGAGGGACAGAATGAAGGGAGGAACAGACATGCAAATCACAATGCAAATTGCTATGGTTTGTTGACCTGAAGCTATAGATTTAAAACTGAAGATGTCACTGAAGTTAGAGGTTAGTGCACAGTTAAGAATAGATAGATGCACCCAGAAAAAGAAAGAATGAGGGTGGAGGTCACTACCTGGTGCTATCCTTCAGATATGATGGAGTTTGGCCTTCAGCTCGGAGATCAGAAGAATAATTTTATAGTGGACGTTTACATAAATGTCTAAATAGCATTCTTAGGACAGCATCCCTGACCTGTCTGCCTGTACAGTACCGAAATTATTCTACCTCTTCTATGTAAAAATGGTTTGGCCCCCAGCATAGTTGGTGCCCAGCAGCGCCTCCTGTTGGTGCCCAGCAGCGCCCCTGTCGGGGCCCAGCAGCGTGTCCCTGTGCCCAGCAGCGTGTCCCTGTGGCCAGTATCACAGCTTGTAAAGTTCTCTGTAGCAGCCAAGAATCTTTCAGGTCTTGTTGGAGGGATTTTGCTCCATTCTACCTCACTAAAGTCTGTTCAGTTCTGTCAGGTTCCTGAGCCGTCTGCTCCTCTCAGGTCTGTACTCAGATGTCCAATGAGGTTTAGGTCAGGTGATAGGACTTGATTCCTAAATGCTTCAGGCTTGTCTGGATCTTCTTTAGCAAACTTCTGATGCTGGATGTGGTGGTGAGGATGCAGGAGAGGTTTTCTGGTGACTCCTCAAGGAAGCTCCTATTTGTGTAGGTGTGTCATCTTACAGTCTTCTCCTGTGGTGGACGTCCATCATTTTCATTTTCAGGGTTCTAGACAGCTGCTGAGAGGATTGTTGGGTATTAATCAAGCTTTGAAATTAGCATTAGCTGACCTTTGGCCCATGACCTTAACAGGCTGATGAAGGTCTGATGCTGCTGTTATCTGAAGGCTCAGATCTCCCGGGGTTCTCCTTCTTTTGTTTTGTACGATTTTAAATTGAAAAGTGAAGGCAGAACCCTGCAAACCCTGGTTGTTTCATTTTTAGCTCGGTGTTTTTCGAATCATTTAATCTTCCACTTGCTGAACTTTCACATGTATTGACAGGTATTGACAAAAGAGATCACATAACTCCTGTACTGGCGTCTCTTCATTGGCTGCCCGTTTTAGAATAATTTTTAAAACCCTTCTTTTGACCTACAAGGTCCTCAGAGGCCTAGCTCCATCCTACCTGGAGGAGCTAGTGGCACCTTACCAGCCCAATAGACCGCTCCGCTCTCAGAATGCTGGTCTACTTGTGGTCCCCAGAGTTTCTAGGGGTAGAATGGGGGGCCTAGCATTTAGCTACCAGGCCCCCCTGCTATGGAACCAGCTCCCTGTCCAGGTACGGGAGGCTGACTCCATCGCTACTTTTAAGATTAGGCTTAAAACCTACCTCTTTGAAAAAGCTTATTGTTACTAATGCTGTAGTTCCAGTTATTATCATAGACAGACAAATTATCATACTTAGGGGGTCGTCTAATCATTAGGTTAACATCTTAGTTATGCTGCTATAGGCCAAGGCTGCCGGGGTCCGGAAACATGATCACCTGACAGGCCTCTGTCACCCCACTGGGTCATGGTTTCCTCTCCTCTCCTCTCCTCTCCTCTCCTCTCCTCTCCTCTCCTCTCCTCTCCTCTCCTCTCCTCTCCTCTCCTCTCCTCTCCTCTCCTCTCCTCTCCTCTCCTACCTATTCTATCCTCTACCTGTCCTCCCCCGTCTCTTCTCTCTCTACCCAGCTGGCCATCAGCAGGAGGGTCCCCCTACATGAGCCTGGTCCTGATCAAGGTTTCTTCCTGTTAAAGAGGAGTTTTTCCTTGCCACTGTTGCTTGTCTGGGGTTAGGCCCTGGGATTCTGGAAAGTGCCTTGAAACAATTCTGATTGTAAAAGACGCTATATAAAAAAAGATTGATTGATTGATGAGATTGATGAGATTCTTTTGAAATAGAAACTCGGTTGGCTGTGAGGGATCAAACACAGATCTATTTTTGCTTTAAATGTTAGACACATCTACTCTGTCTCTGATCCCTTAATTACAGACCTCCTCTATTTTGAGACTTCAGAATGGAGCCTAACCTAATGATTATATAGAAATTACAGGACAGGAGACCTGTGAGTCAGGAGTGGTTTGGATACGGAGCATTTAGATGTGCTTATATATATATACTTCACTATATATTTGTAGGAGCCACCCACTGGAAAGTATCCAATTGGCCACACGCTTCAGCTGTGCTGTATGTGTGTATGTGTGTGTGTGTGTGTGTGTGCGTGTGTGCGTAACAATGTGCCTTTACCAGCCACTTTAGCACTACATGCTACATCATACTGTGATGGTCAAACAGTGTGAACGTGAGAATTATTAGTAAATCTGCTTTCTTTTTTTTAGCTATTTATTTATTGGTAAAATGACACAGTGCTTCTCTGTTGCTTTGGATGCTTCAGTAGAATGTTTAAGACTGAATTTGTGATTTGATGCTGTACAGTGGAATTACTGTTATTACTGCAGTGTTATAATATTTTAGCAGATGTTTACCTATCAAATGTCAAAATTAAGTCACCAAATTTGTTAGACGTCAGCAAAAATTACATTAAAAGTTGCTAGAGTGAATTTGTGAAGTTGTCCAGGTCAACAGCAGCAATTTGTGGATGTCTTCCCCACCCACCACTGGTCTACAGGCATCAGAGTGAATGAGTTGTTCGCACGTTGTGCGTATGTTTGCTTTAAATCTGTACACATTCATTCTGTCCTTTTCTCAGTTTCAGTCATGGAAGTGGAATGTGTTCTTGAGGGCTGTCAGTCAGAGACTTTTCGACAGATGGTTGGCTCCGTGCCAGAGGGCCACTCTTTGACAGTGGTCTTCAAAGGACCCCGGAAGAGTTTGGATCTCCTCTGCCAGAATCAGGAAGAGGCCCGGTGCTGGGCCCGTGGCATACGAACCCTGCAGGAGCATGTAGAGAACATGACTCAGAAGGAAAAACTCAACCAATATCCCTTTTTGTTTATCCTGAACTGGATAATGACAGAAAATTCTCTACTGTTTCACTGGTACATTCATGGGTAGTTTGATGGGCATTTATGGGCATGTAAGTTAGAAATGAAGTTTTGTGAAAGACATTTGCAAATCATTTCTCTACGCAAATAGTCTCTGAAAGCGATTATTGACTTATGTTCACTTCAGCTGATATCCTGTTGTACTTCCATCACTGAAGAGATTAAACTGCTCCATCCTTTAGGTCACATGTGTCAAACTCAGTCCTCGAGGGCCACGATCCTGCCGGGTTTTCTGTCCTACCAGGCTGAAAATGCATTCAGTGGGATAGAAAACCCGGCAGGATCGTGGCCTTCGAGGACTGAGTTTGACATGCCTGCAAGTTTAGGTGGACAAAGTGTCCACAACACAGTGTTTTCCTGGGAAGTGTTTGGGGTATGTTCTTTTGGGGGGGGTTAAGGAAGACCCAGGTCATGCTGCTGGGACTACATTTCCCATCGAACCATGCGACATCTGGATGTTTACACAGAAGAGCTGGGGAGGATGGACTCAGCTAACAAACTAAAATGGCTGCCCTGTCCAACATTGTGTTCTGAGGATGAGACCGTGCTGCATTCACGTAATTGTGCAGGGCAACATCTGGTGGTTCCTTAACGGCGTGTGTGTCACTTGGATCCATGCTTACCTAAGTCAGGCTGACAAAAACCACGATGATAAGATGAGCTACAATGAGGTGCGGACACTTCTGCAGATGATCAACATTGACCTGAGCGACCAGTATGCTTTAAGCCTCTTCCAGGTGACATTTCAACCAAAATTACTAAATGTTTGTTTATCCCAACTGGACATCACCATGTTGTAACTCGCCCTGTTCCTGCATAGAAATGTGACAAGTCTGCTGATGGTCGTCTGGATCACGAGGAGATCGAGGTGTTCTGCAGGGAGTTGCTACGAAGACCAGAGCTGGACGCCGTGTTCATCCAATACTCTGCCAACGGCTGCGTTCTTTCCACTCTGGACCTCAGAGATTTCTTATTGGACCAGGAGGAGGATGCTTCACTGATCCATGCCCAGAGCCTCATCCTCACCTATGAACTCAACGTGTGGGGTACGCAACGGTGCTTCTAAACCTTCCGTTAAGAACGGTTTCTCTAATCTAGTTGTTTTCTGTGCAGAAACTGAGCTAGAACAGTTTAACATCATTGAACACATTGCCAACAACAGAATTTTTACAATGAGTTCACCAAATCAACCAGATTTACAGTTGCGGTGGTTCACACGTCACCTCACATCCGTCACCTCACCTCCCTCTGGGCTCCCTGACCTCCTCTCACAGTCCAAAGACATGAGATGCATGTGAGGGAGATTTGGGAGATTGTTCTTAGGCTTGAATGTTAGTGGTTGGCTCTCTTTCTACATTGGCCCAATGATGAACTGCAGACTTGTCCAGGTCATCCACCTCTCTTATGAGGACAACTGTGAAAGGCTCCAAATACTGAGACGCTGCCAGTCTTTATGATAACGTGAGGCGCGACACAGTAAATTGAATATATTTGTGTAGTGCTTTTTTCTGACCTCTCAAAGCGCTTTGACACGCCAATGGTCAGATGCAGCATGGTAGCCCAGTTTGGCTGAGAAGCACTTCACATCCAACCAGACGTTCCATCCATCAGGTCCATTTAATAAAATATGATAAAGATTTGTAGCTTCAAACAAAATATGTTTGTTAAAGATACAAATTCATTATGGTAAACAGTATTTTAAGATATTGGAAATAGTTTAAATATGAGATCATTTGCATAACCTGGCATGTATTGAGGAATTTATTTAGGGTATTGCAGCCAAACGTGAATGATCTATCTGGACATGATTCACATCCTTTTTTGAAGTGCGCTTGTTCTTTCTGCCCTGTACAGCTCAGAAGAACCAGTTCATGACCCCCAATGGGTTCACCATGTACATGCTATCTAAGGAGAACTGTATCTTCAATGCAGAACATGCTAGAGTTTACCAGGACATGACTCATCCACTTGCAGACTATTTTGTCTCATCCTCTCATAATACCTACCTCACTAAGAACCAACTGACCGGGGACAGTAGCACCGAGCCATATATCCGGTAAGTCTTGCTGTGCGTCACAAATAGCCTCTTTGATGTTGGTTGGTGGTGTTCTAAGCTTTGTTGGTGCAGCAGCACAGGTTTCCCTTGTGAGACAGACCAGACTGCTGACTGGGAGGAGGGGTGGCTTTCCTCACTGCCTTGCTGTCCTCACAAAGAAAACATGCTTGAAATCTCATGCAGAAGTTGCACATGTGGCCTTTTATTAGTAGCAACAGCACTCTAAGTCTGTGAGGAGTTTCTGTCTTTGGGACAGATTTGGTTGTTTGTTTAAAGGAGAATAATGAATATTAGAACATGATTACTTGTTGCTGCATGGAAATGTTTCCCTCTGGAGGTTTTGTCATAATGCTTTTGATTTTGTCTATTTTTGAGCCCTTGGTATACATTCCTTCGTGATCTCCCAGCCTGTTGCAAGACAATTTAATGACTTTCATTAATCAACATTTAAAAAACAAAACAGAAAGGTCCTTTTGTCAAGGATGATCCACTTTTATTTTCAACACCATCCGTCCAGCTCTAGTTAATAAAGCTGGATAGAGAGAAGGACTTGCTTGTTTTGGGACACAGTGGATCTCCCCTCACTTCAACAGACAGAGGAGGGGATACCCAGTTACTGACATTTGCCCCCAGAGGAGGGAGCCACCCAACTACTGACAATTACCCCTAGAGGAGGGAGGCTACGCAACAGTTGCCCCTGAGGAGGGGGATACCCAGTTACTGACATTTGCCCCCAGAGGAGGGAGCCACCCAACTACTGACAGTTACCCCTAGAGGAGAGGTCCACCCAACTACTGACAGTTACGCCTCAAGGAGGAGGCTACCCAAGCACTGACACAGTTGCCTTCAGGCCCGTTTTCAGGCTTACTAATGATATTTTATCTCTTAGGGCGCTGAATCGTGGTTGCCGTTGTGTTGAGCTGGACTGTTGGGATGGAGATAAAGGAGAACCTGTCATCTACCACGGACACACACTCACCTCCAAAGTACCCTTTGTTGAGGTTGTTCAGACAATTGATGAATACGCTTTCAAAGTAAGTATAACTTGGCCCCCCGCTGACAGTCCTGACAGAACTAATCATGTTTTCATTACAATTAATATTACTGTGGTATTAAAGCAAAATATCCAAGTTAGGATAAATAACTGCTAACTTAAATAACTGCTCAGGAAAATACTTGGTGTAACATCTGGGGAGGGTTTATTTAGCCCTTTCTCCACTAATTTGTCAATTGTAGATAAAGTCTAATTTAATTGTCAGATTCAATCATTTTTGGATGTTTTGGCAGAATTGCAATAAACAAAATGAATTGTCTAGTTCAGTTCAGTTATTTGTAGTCTTGTGTTTTGCCTTGTATAATCATGTGAACCATCAGGGTTGGTTCTGGGTCACAACTAACCTTGGATTACTCAGACGACAGAAGTCCCAGTGATTGTGAGCTGCTCATCTCAGTCATAATAATCATTGTACCACATGAATCAAATAAACCAATTGATGAATAGACACATGTCATAAAATTGTCCACATAGATGTGATTAATTTGGAATTAATCAAAAATCGCCTCTCAGTAGTAAGGTCTAATCAGCCATGTGGAACTTTGTGTTGTTTGCATTTATGAGAGAAAAAAAAAATCATTTGATGTGCACTGCTAAGTAATATATATACAGTGATCCCTCGCTATATCGCGTTTCATCTTTCACGGCTTCGCTGCTTCACGGATTTTTTTTGCGAGTCGTTCATTGCAGTTCTCAAATATAATCGAAGGTGGCATATCCGTTTATAAAAATCTTCTTGCTCAGAAAAAGAAAGAGCGCCAACAACTACCCATAACAATGTTCTTCTCTCGGAGAAAGACTCCTGCGCCTTCAGTAGAAACAGACGCTCCAGCGGAGCAGAGTCAGGACGAAGAGGCACAGCTGGGACTGTGAAATACGCGAGTGACAATGTTTCCAACCTTGTATTACTATATTAAAATTATTGTTTTAAACAAATTTTGGGCTTTAAAACAGGTTTTGATTTTTGGTTTCATTCTATAGTTCAGTATTGCATTGTAAAATAATAAAAAAAATGAAGCTGACTACTTCACGGATTTCACTTTTCGCGTGTTATTTTTGGAACGCAACTCCCGCGATAAACGAGGGATCACTGTATATGTATATTTATTGTTTTATTGTTCTGCCTGAATTATGTCAAAAACACTCCTGCTTGGATTTGCAATGTGGATCCTGTTTCGAAGACATCTCCCTACCCTCTAATATTGTCCTTGGAGAACCACTGCTCTGTGGAGCAGCAAACAGTGATGGCTCGACACTTGAAGACCATCCTTGGAGACAAGCTGCTCACCAAACCTCTCGGAGATTTGAATCCACAAATTCTACCTTCTCCAGAGGTAAGTAGGTAATGTCCCACATCACAATAAGACACATTTTATACTGTTGAATGGATGACCACAACCCATTAATCTATGATCAGCCATTATATCAAGCCACTCATCTCCACTAAATGGACATGTAGTGAGGGGCTTGGTCTCTCTGGTGCGCGTCCCATCCCTCATTGGCAGTGGTCTAAACCTTGTGGGGCCTTAGCCCCGGACACCTTGTTCTGTGCTTTGATGACATCTGAGTGTAGGGGCCCCCAACAGTGGACACATAGTTGTCCAAGGGCGGTTCAACCCTGCCTCAAGCCTGTGCCTTCTGGGTACACTCAGGTTCATTTCACACTGGAAGATGTAAAGTGAAGATTTGACATAATCCAAACGCTACAGAAAACATGTCCACAGGTGGCACCACAGAGATCAGGTGAAACTATGATGTCTTTTCTGTGTCTGCAGGATCTTAAACATAAAATCTTGGTGAAAGGTCAAAAAGACCATTTGGTAGAGAGGTGCTCATCAGACTGGAGTTCATCAGATGAAGAGGCAGGTTGTTCTGAAGGCAAACCCTCCGTCAAGAAACAGGACAGGAAGGTGACCAATCCCCCCCTTCCAGAAAATGCAATATATGATGAAATTTGACATTTTGTGCTGGTTAAAAGTTATGCTGATTTGTGTGGTTGCAGCCAGGGGTGTCTAAGCTGAGCCCAGAGCTGTCAGAGTTGGTGGTGTACACCTGCAGCGTTCCCTTTAAAGGTTTTGAACAGGCTGCAGAAAGGCCCGCCTCTGAGATGTCCTCTTTCTCTGAAAGCAAAGCTCTGAGACTCATCAAGGACTCAGGTAGGATGTGAGGATGAATCCGTTTCCTGGCTGCATTATGTTCGACAGAAAGATGTGGAATAAAACAAGTTAACCTCTCCACAAACCTACAGCGCAGATAACCATTGGTGTTCTGGGTACTTTCTCACTGTGTTTGTGTTCTTCTTGTCCAGGGATTCATTTTGTCCGTCACAACAGTCACAAGCTGAGCAGGATCTACCCTTCAGGACAGCGCCTCCAGTCCTCAAACTACAACCCTCAGGATATGTGGAATGGAGGCTGTCAGATTGGTGAGGGATTAGTTCTCATCCTATAGTAAGTAATCATTTGTCATATGTGGCTGGTTTATGCGTTTTTTTCCAGTTGCTTTGAACTTCCAGACACCAGGTGAGCAGATGGACCTAAACCAGGGCAGATTCCTGCAAAACGGCCAGTGTGGGTACAACCTGAAGCCTGCATTCATGTGCCAGCCTGACGCCACCTTCAACCCTGAGAATGTTGGTGGAGGTTCAGGCCACAGGCCCTTCTTACTTAGCATACGGGTAAATCCACTGTAAACCACACAACACTGAAGGACACCACCAATCTGAGCACATGATTGGAAATGATGCGAAACACAGTCTTTGATCCAGAAATAATCCAGGGTTGACCTCGATATCACAGCTCAGTTGTCTCCATCTCTCTGATTTTATACCAAAGTGTTAAATAAAAGAAGCTGTGATCTTTCAGATCATCTCGGCACAGCAGCTCCCTAAACCTGAATGGGACAAGCCCAGTTCTATTGTGGATCCTCAGGTGTGGGTGGAGATTTACGGTGTCCCGATTGACAACATGAAGAAGAAAACTCATCACATTGAAAATAATGGTAAATGCCTACTCTTCTAATTGAAGGAGTTGGGATTCAAGGTTTTCAGATTAAAGTCCAACCAGTTTCTTTATTCTTTAAAATATCATCTCTATTTCCAGTGAGTTTCTCTCTACAAGTATTATAGGCAACAGCAGAAAAGTGAAACCTGTTCTCTGCTTTAAGCTTTCAAATAATGGTCCAGTTGTTATTATTATTCAGGCTTTAATCCAAGGTGGGACTGTACCTTCAACTTCACTGTCCACGTCCCGGACCTGGCTCTGGTTCGCTTTAAGGTGGAGGACCATGATTACACCTCAAACAATGACTTCCTGGGTCAATACACCCTGCCTTTCACTGCTCTCCGTACAGGTATGTCCATTGCAGTCTGGATAAAACTGGGTTGTTGTTTAAGGTTTGAACTTCTGACATTGCTTCTTTTCCTTTTTAGGTTACCGTCACGTCCGTCTGATGAAGATGGATGGCTCAAGCCTTTCCCCCTCATCACTCTTTATCTACGTTAAAGTCACCATGTGTCCCTCTAAGTCAGCAGCAAAACCATCGTTCAGCAAGCCCTGATCTGACCACACACATAAAAGGCAGCAACGGCAGTGACCCTAACTCAATTGTGATCCAGGCCTTCTCCCTTCTGAGCTGTCATTCCCACAACACACGGTTTCCAACCACACTATCTCAGCCTTTCATACATTTTGCTACTGTATCTATGTTATGCAATGTATAAAAGTCAAAATCCAGAGCCCAGCCCTCGCAGGCAAGTTTGGGTGGAGCTTTAATTAAATTGGACAGATCTAATTTGTTCTCATGAGAACATTTGGTGTTAAAGTTCTCAGGAAATATACTCACACTGTGCCAGAGAGATGTGCTGCAAACAGTGGTTAAAACCAAATATTCAGTTCAATGTGGACAATCACTGTGTATATTTGCATGAAGCTATAGATACGGCATCTGCTTGAATTGAGGTTCTTTGTAATTGTATGTCTATACAGAGGGCACCTGGTAGAAGGTCTTTGCCTCCCTCACTGTGTGGTCACTCATTCATAGTTTGGGATGTTTGTCATGTAATAGAGAAAATATCAGAGGAAATGAGCCTTTTGCATTGAAAGCTTGTGCAGCAGCAGCAGCAGCAGAGCAACAGCAGCATAGCAGCAGAACAGCAGCAGCAGAGTAACAGCAGCAGAGCAGCAACAGCAGAGCAGCAACAGCAGCAGAGTAACAGCAGCATAGCAGCAGAACAGCAGCAGAGCAGCAGCAAAGCAACAGAGCAACAGCAGCAGAGCAACAGCAGTCTCTGCCTGTGCTTAAAGGTGAAAGTGATGGTGAATACTCACCACGGCCAACCAACATGAGGAAGCAGACTCGCTGCTGCAGAGGAGGGAGCCATGAGCCACCAGATCCTGCAGTGTTCACAGGTGTGAGGATAATCAGGTGTCCCAGCAGGGGAACGTCAGGAGGCTTAAATAACGCAGGACACACCTATGTCAACTCAGCCCACCCCCAATAAATTTACCGATGTTTCTGAAACGTGTGTCTGCTCACTGTATGTTTTCAGATACGCCTGAGGAGCCTCCAGGAACATGTGACCCGACTCACAGACAGGCAGAACACAATGCAACTTTTAATTATACCTGCACTTCTAAAGTGTTCAACTCTGGTCAACTTTGGTGAATTTGTCATTTCCTTTGATTTTTCTTACTTCAGTATTTAACCTGTTAAATCAGAGCAAACGTGGAGCTCTTTTAAGTATTTTAATTCATGGCAATATTACAGATCGGAGTATTGTGGCCCAACGGGACACTTTCTTGAATTGGTTTTTCCTTCCCATAACTGGCAACATTGCACTGCTGTAAAACTATTTCTGAGCAGCTAAAAATTCCAGTTTTTCTCGGGTGTCATCAGTAGTGAAAATGCCCTTGAACATCGGGTTTATGAGCGGAAGTGCTGAAGCCACGATCACTACAGACACGAGAGAAGAGCAGGAGCCTCTGCTTGTTGTGGTGCAACTGATCACAGCACTCAAATAAAAATGATCATTCATCAGTTAGTATTGTATGATTTTATAATATACTATGATGAAATAACAATATTCTGCTCTTTTCTGAAGGTGTATGTTTTCTACAAAGTCTCTCCAATTAACTGTTTACCTTCTTCAGAAATGAAGAAACCTTCTGGATAGAAGGCAAAATGTCTATCAATAAAAATATGATTACTGCAACTATTCAACAATGCGTCTAAATCCTCTACATATCCTCCAGCAGTAAAAGTGTTAAGAATGAAGGTGTTTAGCGAACACATAAAACTGAGAGATTAAAAGTATTCTTGTGGAGATAAGGTTATCAGAACCATGTTAATGATGACGTCATAGTTGTAAGCAGCATAGCTGCCGCCCATCAGAGTGGCGTTCCTGCAGGGCGGCCAGCTTGGTACAGTTTACAGTAAGGCTTTGACTGTCAAGAATGAATTATTATATTATAGATACCAATAACTTTAATTTGATGAGAATCTTCATTACAGAAATTTATGACTTCATTCTGACTCTGATTAAGGTTACAGTTAGAAATATTTGTGATCCAGTTTTGGCTCGTTAATACTGCTAATAAAGTGCTTGTCAACAGCTGGTCCTTCTCTAGTCTCCTGTGTGCTTTTCTGTTACATGAACTCTCACGACGTCCACTAGCCACTGACCTCCCTCCTCCACAGACAGATAGAGGACTACAGGTCTCACCCAAAGCTGGCCAGACCAGAAAAAGTCCACAATGGCCCTTTGATGAGTCTATGCCAAAGTGTAGAGGCAACCAAGTTATTGGCGACCAGAACTCTTCCTCTAGGTCATAGATCACTAACTGGCGGACCCCGGTCTGAGTCCGGACCCAGAAGCAATCGTGTACGGACCCGGATCTATAATCCATTAATTATTAGATGAATTTGACGTGATACTTCTATTTAACCGGGGCAGCTTTTCTAGTGCCGTAAACAATGCCGAGGAAATTAACTGACTAATCACATACGAGTTAAGCCATCCCACGTGATGCTACTCAATGTGACAATGTGGCATTTTTGGTTGATATCACTAAACATCTGAATGAACTGAACATGAAGCTACAGGGTAAGAACAATTCCATTTGTGAACTGATAACAGCTGTGCGCTCCTTTCAGAGGAAACTTGAGGTGTTCAGCAAAGACCTGCAAGGAGACTGTGTCCACTTCCCAGCACTGCAGGACCAGGTTCAGGGAAAGAGAGATGTGTCTTCTTTTGTTGACTTTGTTGATAAGCTGATTGTTAACTTCAGCAAACGTTTTGACAAATTCTTGCTCTTGCTCTACTTGCTCTTCAAGTGGGCAAATGCTGCACCTCTTCAAATGGAACTGGTTGATCTCCAGGCAGATGTTCCCTTGAGAGAACAGTTCAGAGGAACTGACCCTGACACTTTCTGGTTCCAGATAGTTTCTGAGTCGTTTGGCTCCACGTACAGTTGCGAGACAGCTTTCTCCACAATGAACATAATTAAGACAAAATATCGTTCCAGGCTTACCAATGAGCACCTCCACATGTGCATGAGAATGGCCCTGACACCATTTGGGCACAGATTTAAAACCCTGGCAGGAAAAGCTACAGCTCAGTTCTCTCACTGAGCAACAGGAAGAAGGGGAGTGGAATATAAGAGGGAAAGACAGAGAAACTCAAGTGTTTAATTGTTGGGATTTGTTAAGATTGTTGATTTAAATGTGGTTAAGATTGTTGTTCAGTCAAGATGTGAGACAGTTAAAGAAAAATTCGAAAAAGCTGTTATTAAACTTTATTTCTCTCAAGGTAAAACTTGCACATTTATTGCAGAGCTATTTTATTTATTTTCTCTTAAAAAAAATGCAGCACTTCTTTTGAGAGATGTTGATGTTCCGGACCTTTACTATTTAAAGTAGTGATGGGGCGAGCGACACTGGTGCGTCAACACTGTGCCGAGAGCTCAAGAGTGAAACCCCGTATCGGTGCGTGTATCGCTTTAACAAAGAATCACGTGACCGATACAGGAATTGTATCGTTTGGATGTGTCGCGTCAAAGTGTGTTTATAAGGAAACAAACTGTATCGACATGTCGTGGGTTTGTTGGATGGAGTTTTGCAGTTGCGTAATTCGTTCTAAGAAGTTTACCCCAGTGTGGAATAATTTTGATCTTGTGACGCCAAACAACGTGAATCTTTTTTTCCTTTGAGCATTGTTTACTGTTATACTATTTTTACGGTGGCGCATTGCACTCACTTTATCAGTTTATCAAGTGAATGACCTGTGATACATATGATAGTTAAAGAGCCTTACAGTTGCTTTATTCATTTTATCTCATAATTTTATAACTACACAGTATCAATACAGTGCCGACACAGTTTGTGTAGTGTGTCAATACACTCCTTGAGGTATCATCGTCCCATCACTAATTTAAAGGACCTTTATATTTTCTCTGACTGGACCTCTTTGCGTTTTAGTTGAATACCCCTGCTCTAGGTGAAAGCTAGAAACACCTTCAGCAGACATTTCCACTTAAGTAACCTGGCGCACACTTTCTCCATCACTCCCTCCAGGTTTTTCCTCTCATAACCCTCTGTACCCCCCAAAAAACCACCCAACACCTTCAGCCCTTCCCACTAGTGATGGGACGATGATACCTCAAGGAGTGTATTGACACACTACACAAACTGTGTCGGCACTGTATTGATACTGTGTTGGTCACCCACTAGTGACCCCTGCAGTAGTTATAAAATGATTGCAGGTAAAGGAATTCCTTGTTTGTGTAAATGCTAAACTGAGTTGGTATGTAAAATATAGCAAATTTGAGTTACAATTTTTTACTTATGTACACATTTTTGTTAACTGTTAAATCATATGAAATAATACAAAAAAGTGATTAGTTTATGAATGTTTATTGAGGAACAAAGGTTTTTGGAGTGTCTTTGCTCCAAGGCGATTTCTCCTCTTAAACACCAGCTCCCCAGCCTTAGAAAATACTCTTTCACACGGTGCAGATGACGATGGTGGGCAGAGAGTTTTAAGTGCAAGTTGATGCAGATGTGGATATGTTTTCTGGTTCTCTCACGAGTATCTGCCAATTCTTCATTGCCATGCCGAGCTCTATAATGCCTCAGCATTGATGAAGTGCTCTTATTGATGTAAGAGAGCTCTGTGGAGCAGAGCCGACACTTCACCTACAATAACATAAAAAGTTACAAACAATTCAAACCTCTTACTAGAACAGAGTAAAAACTAAGGTGGCGCATTGCATTCACTTGTTAAAAAAATAAACACCCTATCTCATGATTTCGAGATCAGGATCTCGTAATTATGAGATAAAATGAATAAAGCAACTGTAAGGCTCTTTAACTATCATATGTATCACAGGTCATTCACTTGATAAACTGATAAAGTGAGTGCAATGCGCCACCGTAAAAATAGTATAACAGTAAACAATGCTCAAAGGAGAAAAAGATTCACGTTGTTTGGCGTCACAAGATCAAAATTATTCCACACTGGGGTAAACTTCTTAGAACGAATTATGCAACTACAAAACTCCATCCAACAAACCCACGACATGTCGATACAGTTTGTTTCCTTATAAACACACTTTGACGCGACACATCCAAACGATACAATTCCTGTATCGGTCACGTGATTCTTTGTTAAAGCGATACACGCACCGATACGGGGTTTCACTCTTGAGCTCTCGGCACAGTGTTGACGCACCAGTGTCGCTCGCCCCATCGCTACTTCCCACCCCATTCCAATCCACCAAGCAGACTGGGTAGTGTTGTGCTCCTCCACTGACCCAACAGCAGAGCCTCACTTTTAGCCCAGTTGACATGTGCAGAAAACTCTTTTTCATACAATGACAGTGTTTCCTGCAGCCACTGAACATCTTCCATGTTAGTGATGAAGATGTTAACGTCCTCTGTGGTGTCCCTCCCACCGTTGATGTTCAACATTCCTATGGTGATGTTCTGCATAGAGGTGTTAAATAGAAAAGATGAAACAGAGAGGAGGAAGAGCAGGAACAGAGATGAAGAATCTACCATGTGATGCATGATCATTAAATTTTGGACTTTGTTTCACCTGTTTTCTCCCTACTAAGGGCAGTTAGGTGCTTTTTTTTAACCTGAATTTATTTTTTCCTCATCCAGCAAATCATAATCTACAATCCCTTTTAAAATGTTAACTGATCAAATTAATTTATCAGTGCCACTAAAATAATCACTAATTTTTACAGATGTTTTTTGTAAGTTTCATCTAAAATGTTATTGATCTCCTCTAGAGTGTAGAGGTTGGCTGTGATCCTAGGACTTTCTCCCACAGAGACAGTGTCTGACTCCGAGTCAAACTCCAAGTCTTCCCCCTGACATGATCCACGTTTTCTCCAAGTCCACAAAACACGTGTGGACTGGTTGGGCAAACTCCCATACACCCTCGAAGACCCTGCTGTAGAGCTGGTCCACTGTTCCACGCCCAGGACGAAAACCACATTGCTCCTCCTGAATCCGAGGTTCGACTATCCGGCGGACCCTCCTCTCCAGTACCCCTGAATAGACCTTACCAGGGAGGCTGAGGAGTGTGATCCCCCTATAGTTGGAACACACCCTCCGATCCCCCTTCTTAAAAAGAGGGACTACCACCCCGGTCTGCCAATCCAGCGGCACTGCCCCCGATGTCCACGCGATGTTGCAGAGTCGAGTCAACCATGACAGCCCTACAACATCCAGAGCCTTAAGGAACTCCGGGCGGATCTCATCCACCCCCGGGGCCTTGCCACTGAGGAGTTTTTTGACTACCTCGGCAACTTCAGCCCCGGAGATATGAGAGCCCATCTCCAGGTTCCCAGGCCCTACTTCCTCACTGGAAGGCGTGTTGGTGGGATTGAGGAGGTCCTCAAAGTATTTCTTCCACCGATCCACAACATCCCGAGTTGAGGTCAACAGCACACCATCACCACTATACACAGTGTTGACAGTGCACTGCTTCCCCCTCCTCAGATGCCGGATGGTGGGCCAGAACCTTTTCGAGGCCGTCCGAAAGTCGTTCTCCATGGCCTCACGGAACTCTTCCCATGCTCGGGTCTTTGCCTCGGCAACAGCCGTAGCTGCACGCTTGGCACGCCGGTACCCATCTGCTGCCTCAGGAGTCCCACAGGCCAGTAAGGCCCGATACGACTCCTTCTTCAGCTTGACGGCATCCCTCACCGCTGGTGTCCACGACAGGCACCAACCACCTTGCGGCCACAGCATCGGTCAGCCGCCTCAACAATGGAGGCACGGAACATGGTCCACTCGGACTCAATGTCCCCCGCCTCCCCCGGGACATGGTCAAAGCTCTCTGGGCTGAGGCGTGAGTTGAAGCTCCTTCTGACAGGGGACTCTGCCAGGCGTTCCCAGCAGACCCTCACAACACATTTGGGCCTGCCAGGTCTGTCCGGCATCCTTCCCCACCATCGGAGCCAACTCACCACCAGGTGGTGATCAGTTGACAGCTCCGCCCCTCTCTTCACCCGAGTGTCCAGAACATGCGGCCGCAAATCCGATGACACAACCACAAAGTCGATCATCGATCTGCGGCCTAAGGCGTCCCGGTGCCAAGTGCACATGTGGACGCCTTTATGTCTGAACAAGGTGTTCGTTATGGACAATCTGAGACGAGCACAGAAGTCCAATAACAAAACACCACTCGGGTTCAGATCAGGGGGGCCGTTCTTCCCAATCACACCTCTCCAGGTCACACTGTCATTGCCAACGTGAGCATTGAAGTCACCCAGGAGGACGAGGGAGCCCCCAGAAGGAGCACTCTCCAGCACTCCCTCTAAGGACTCCAAAAAGGGTGGATACGCTGAACTGCTGTTTGGACCATAGGCACAAACAACAGTCAGGATCCGTCCCCCCACCCGAAGGCGAAGGGAGGCTACCCTCTCATCCACCGGGGTAAACTCCAATATACAGGCACTGAGCTGGGGAGCAACCAGAATTGCCACCCCTGCTCGTCGCCTCTCACCATCGGCAACTCCAGAGTGGTAGAGAGTCCAACCCCTCTCGAGAAGACTGGTTCCAGAGCCCTTGCTGTGCGTCGAGGTGAGGCCAACTATATCTAGTCGGAACTTCTCAACCTCGCACACCAACTCAGGCTCCTTTCCCACCAGAGAGGTGACATTCCATGTCCCTAGAGCCAGTTTATGCAGCCGGGGATCAGACCGCCAAGGTCCCTACCCGGCTGCTACTTAAAACACAATGCACCCGACCCCCTTGGCCCCTCCTGCAGGTGGTGAGCCCACGGGAAGGGGGTCCCATGTTGCCTCTTCAGGCTGTGCCCGGCCGGACTCCATGGACAGAGGTCGGGCCACCAGGCGCTCGCCAACGTGCCCCACCCCCAGGCCTGGCTCCAGGAGGGGGCCCCGGTGACCCACATCCGGGCAAAGGAAACTTGGTACCAATGTTGTTATTCATCATCAGGAGGTCTGGGCTACGCTTCGTCTGATCCCTCACCTAGGACCTGTTTGCCATGGGTGGCCCTACAAGGGGCATATAACGGAGCTCCTGGGATCATTGAGACACGCAAACCCCTCCACCACGATAAGGTGGTAGCCCAGGGAGGGTATTATTATTATTATTATTATTATTATTATTGTTATTATTATTATTATTAGTAGTATTATTATTATTATAAGGAGGAGAGGAGAGGAGAGGAGAGGAGAGGAGAGGAGAGGAGAGGAGAGGAGAGACGTGTCTGTAACGGAGCGGAGCCCCCCTTGTACAAAGTTGAAAAGCAACGTTGGCTTCTGGTCTAAATTTGTGGTGAACATGGTTCGTGCGCCTGTCTGAGTACACTTCTGAAGATTTCGACGTCACTAGTTACCTCATCATGGTTAAATTGGACCTGCTGTCTCTACCCTTTGAAAACAGCTGACTGTCACAACAGCTTGCAGCAACTTCCTGGATCCTTGATTGATTCCAAATATTCAAACAAGTTTCTTTGAATTTCGGGGTCACGGGAAGGGTCCCCAATGGGTGAAGGCAGGTCCACCTCCAGAAGAGTCTCGAGATCATCCCACGGACCTATATGAGCATTTGTGGGTTTGGTACATTGCTTAAGGGTACCAAGGCAGTGCTCTGAAGGAGTTATGGCACCTCCCCCTACTACCAGAACACCATCCATGTTTTGTCTACACCTCAATATGTAAAAACACCTAGCATAATGTTGGATCTTATGAGGAGTGAGTCAGCATTGTGGACGCGAGAAAAGGAAAAGCCTCAATGGTTCATGCAAACGGTGACGCTGTATCAGAAAATGGTGCAACTATTGGAGTTGACTGTCATTATCTCACTGCTCAGTACCGTGCTGTGATGTTTTGGTTGTACTGGCTTAAAATAGACTGCCATTGATTGATTTCTTGCTGTTGCACGTTCATTTGAGGGTCTTTATTAATGCGAAATGTCAGATAATGTGTGTTGGTGTGGTTGTTTGATGGTGCTGTGCAGATAGCTGCAACCTGAATAATGTTTTTCAGAAAGACCAAATCAAATTGACTGCAAAGTTTCTGGCCTACTTTGTAGAAATATGTCAAGCAGCAAGAAAAGGCGCGCAATCTTTTGACAGACTTCCAATCCTATGGAGTCAGAGAAAAATGTGCGATATTAATGTTCACATTCATCATGTCCTGGAAGGAGTCAAACTGGAGCATGAGACTTTATTAAAGCTTGGGTACATCACAGCAGGCAGTGGAAAGGCAAACTACGCACAAACGACACATCTACAGTAATTTTATAGGAAATGTTACAAAAAACTGGCTTGCTGAAGATTAAAAAGCAGCTGTTCATAAACATGTTGCAACATCCAAGCACAAGAGGTGCGGCTGAGGAAAGAAGGAAAGTGAGAAACTGGAAACTGATATGCCAGTTGTTGATGCTAAAGCTCATGTACTGGAAGCTAATGTGTCAAGGACTGGCTCTGAAGTCTCAGACAGGATATGCCTTTATTTTGAAAAGGCTAATTCTCAATCTATCAGCAATCTCAATCCTTCTCCAGCCTCTAACCTCCCTGAGAAAAGGTCAGTTGTCATCTTATCTTCACCACTAACCAGTGGTTCATCGAAAAGAAAGGACACAGGGACAGACTCCAAAGGTATCGGTTCTCATGGATACTCATACTCCTGTGTGAAAGTGCAAAAAGCTTCAGCATGTACAGTACAGCCATGAACAGAGGTTCTGTGGCACCGGTTCACTTTCAAATTCCAATGCTGAGTGATAACAAGTGACATTGTTGATATGATGCAGAGAAAAATGGCATTACTTCTTTACTGGTCCAACAAAATCCGTCATCTTCTCTCCCACCAAGAGATGTTCCACTGTTTATCAGAGCTCCTCATCAGTACAAAAGCCTACCAAGTACCAACCCTGGTACTGAGACCTGCAGGCTTGGAGAAAAACCACCTGTGATTTACAAGAGCAACCAGGAGGCCATGTCGTTAGATCTCTCCAGCTTCATTTGAAGACAAGTCTAGATTGTAAAAAATGAAAGCTCCTCATCCAGCTCCTCCATGTTCTGCAAGAAAGTGGACACTTATTGGACACATGTTTCAAGTTCAAAAGCAAAATTCACTGTGACGAGATTAACTTCTTCAAGGAGAATGATAAATGAAGGTCCTGAGAAGAAACAACCACCAAAATTAACTGGCAGTTCTGTAAATGCTCACACATTTGGCCATTTCGGGACAACAACCTATTTTCTATTGTCCCAGTCCGAGTGAAGCGTCAAAAGGGTGACGAAGTGTTGCTGGTGTAGGCAGAAAAGGCCTGGACAGCAAACTAGTCCAGTGAGAGGTCATGTTATAAATTTTTGGTGTAGGCCAACAGTTTAACCCCACCACAAGTTTATTGATGCTGAAGACATCAGAATCCATTTCTGAAGCATCAGGTACTGTTCAAGGTTGGATTGTTGTAGGATCGGATATTCAAATTGAATCACAAATATTCAAAGACGCAGTTTCCCATCCACATGTAGGCCTGGGTCCTCCCTGTAGTTTTCCTTATTTATTGCTCAGTTTGTGAAGCATATGAAAAAGAAAACATTTAACAAGTAAAGAAAAAAATTGTGAAAAAAATATTAACTTTTTAAATGATGGTTTGATTTGAATATACAGTAGTTACCATATTTTCACGACTATAAGGCGCACCTAAAACACTGAGATTTTCTCAAAAATCGACGGTGCCCCTTATAATATGGTGCGCCTTGTGTGTGGACTGAGTTCCAAAATCTGCTGTGTGCCTTTGGTAGGCTCCGCCCATCGATTAGCGGCACACCTACGTGTAAGGATCCCCTAAAATGGCGCCGGTCAAGCAACACACATATGAGGCTTACTTTAAACTACAGGTCATCGAATATGTGGCTGAAAATGGCAATCAAGCAGCTGCAAGACATTTTAATGTAAATGAGTCCATGGTCAAAAAGTGGAGAAAACAAGAAAGTGAACAAAAGTGAGGAAGACGAAGCTGAGTTTCCGCGGGAACAAAGCAAGGTGGCCCGAGCTGGAAGACCGAGTAGAACAGTTGGTTGTGGAACAGCGAACAACTGGAAGTCATTCTGGATGTCATTCAACTGGAAGTCACCATTCGACAAAAGGCCAAAGCGATTGCTGAAGAAATGGACATTGAGCACTTCCAAGGAGGTCCGTCTTGGTGTTTTCGCTTTATGAGGAGGTGGCATCTCTCCATATGCGCAAGGACAACTGTTGCGCAGCAGCTGCCAGTAAGTTACCAGGAGAGGGTGGCCATCTTCCGCACCTACTGCCGCGACAAGATAACCGCGCCCAGCCACATCTATGAGGCAATGGCGGGCAAGTTATGCCACCATATGCGGGTGGATTGTAGACGCATAGGCTATGATATCGTCTTCATGTATTGTAAGAGCTTTCACAAAAGTTGGCATCAACGCTGAAGCGGAACCGGTCTGTGAGTCTGATTCGGATGATGAAGAAGAGGAATTCGGGATGTTGGACATTAAATAGCGCAGCTGTTTAATTCAGATACAGAAGATGAAAACTTTTTTATTACAGTGCGCCTTATGGTCGTGAAAATACGGTAGATGGCCAATCCCATACTTCCATAACTGGAACTCACAGTTGCTTTCAGCAGCCCAGGGACTCTTGGCTCAACCTGTATGGATAAGATATGACTTTAGATGGCCAATATTAGGCTGGATGTCACCATAATCAGCCATCCTGAGATTGTTACATAGTCTCAAGTTCTGTAGTAGCTAAATTCCCATAACAAGTAATGGAAAGCTGACCAAAATGTTAAAGTTTTTCTCTTCCGTCCAGTAGAGGTCAGTAAATTGAGGATACTAAAGCCTAAAAGAAACGTGTTTTCTGAAATAAATCCATTTTACCAGCAGGTCTGATTATGACGTAAATGATAATATTGATCTGATCAAATATACATTAAAAATATTATTAATAACAGTAGACAGCATTAAAGGAAAGCTTAGCTGATCATACGATAGCAGTGAAAGCTGGGATGTCCTGCGCCTTCCTTGTGCCTCTGGCTCTGTACAAAAGCTGGAGTTCAAGATGGTTTTTATCGATTTCAATGCAGATTCCTACACTGTAAAAGAGCCGCCTTGTTCTTCAGAGCAAGTCCGCAGTCAGACAGATAGCACCAATAAAAGCACAACTAAAAACAACTTTATGAAACTTCTTATCAAGTCCCATCAGTTTCGTACCGACACAAATGCAAGAATAATTTCTTTAATCCATTGTTTCTTCTTTCTGTTGGTGTCCAGGGTTCCGGGTCATGCATTGTTTGCTTTTTCCTGCAGGGGGCGTGGATGAGCTTCAGGTCACAAACTAAGGATTAAGACTGTCACCCCTCCACCACCACCAACATGAAGGCTGACTGTGCCTATGATGGTATTTCACACTGGCTGTAAGGCAGGGGTGGGCAAGTCCAGCCCTTGAGGGTTGTATCCAAGCCAGACTTTCTTTCCTACAGGTAAATACTTTCACCATTTACCTTGGTGAAAGCGGGTTTCTCCCTGGTAGGATGCAAAACTGGCTGGATTCCAGCCTTCATGGATTGGACTTGCCCATCAGAGGAGGTCAAATCCATTCCTCGAGGGTTGAATCCAAGCCGGGATTTGCATCCTACCAGGCAGGAGATGCTTTGAGCAAGGTAAATGAAACCCCAGGCGAAAGTGTTTACCTGTAGGACAGAAAGTCTGGCTTGGATACGGCCCTCGATGCCCACCCCTGCTGTAAGGAGACACACAATGTGGTTCCAGAATAATTTCCCAATAGTTCCCACTAGAGAATCGAGCTGCTGTTTTGCTCCTGCAGCGAGTTGGCTTGGCCCAAAGACTCTTTCACACAACTGCAGATCATGTAAAATATGAATGCAAGCGCAGCCGCTTTGCATCTTTCAGAGCTTTCAACACATATTAATACTGGTGGGCTGCAGCAAATGAGTCCACACAGTTAATGGTATTTGAATGGAATGTGTCACCAGTTGGTTAGGGTTAGGGTTAGGAATTAGTATGACTTGTCTTGTTCCAGTAAAAGTAGATATAGTTGGCTTAACCTCAACAAAGAGTATTGGTTCTGGAACCAAAGTCCTTCAGAAGGGTTGGCTGGTCCTCCAGCTGGAGCTGCCCCTGGTGAGACTAACCCCCCCAACATTCTGCTATTATGTCGGAGTTGGGGTTATGTCGGATGAATGGGTTGCTCCCCTGCACCTTCAGGTTGAGGAAATAGTCCTGACTGTTGTTTGTGTGTGCTCCCAAGACCATTACTTGGGGAGTTAGTAGGGGTGTCCCTTCTGGAGGACTCCATCCTCCTGCTGGGGCTTATCTAACTACAAAGTATCGCTAGGACTCACTAAAGACCTGGGGACCAACAATAAAGCCTTGCTGCCTGGCAGGCTTAAGATCTGATGCCTGCAGTTTGGTTTATTACTTTGCATCATGTGACTACTACCATGTATGAGATCACCCTTACAGGAGCTACTTTTCTGTAGCTGCACAGAGAAGGTCACCAAAGTAAGGCTACCCCGGCAGGATGACCCCAGCTGGATCACAGGATGCTGTGAACCGAGCAGTCGCTCCAAACTTTATCACAGGGAGACAGTGGTAGCAAAGAGTGCATCGAGCAGGCACAATCCGCTCTCCACCATGGCAACGTCCTGGGCCCAGCATTGAAGAGGTGGCTTTTGGGTTTGGTGCAAATTTACCCTGGTGGAGTAGACCAGCCACATAATGGAGGAAGATGTTCTCCGTCAAAAGATCTCAGCAGCACAAGTCCAGCAGGGTTCCGGGTCGTGTGTTGTAGGTTTTTCCTGCAGGGGGCGTGGAGGAGCTGATGATTTGCTGCAGCTGGCACTGCAGGCGGGCGCACCTGTCGGCAATCTGCATCAGGCCACCTATTTAAGGATGGAGCGCCTGCCTACCAGCATCGGAGAGTTTTGGTGTTTTCCCTGGTCTCCACATTGGCCTGTGGGAGTGGAGCATGCGCAGGACCTGACTCCCATGTTGGCTCTGCTCTGGAGCTCTCTGTGCGCCCTGGAAGACTGGACGAGTGCTTCCCTGGAGTCCAGGAGGACTGCCAGTTTGATTTATTAATAAATAATTGTTTTTGGATTTTTTATCCTTGTGTTTTGCCTGCTTTCAGGTCCTTTAAAAACCCAAAACCATAACAAGACATTATTACATTATTATTTCCTTTGCTGTCCGTTTCTGTCTGCTCAGGTTTGTATCACAATGTCTCGATTATTCATGGTTTCTGATAGGATCTCTCGCATTTTCCATGTTTTATTTTCCCTCTTACTCATCCGCCCATTGAAAATTACCTCCACTCTGTCTGTTTCTTCCTCTCATCTGCTTCCTCCTCCTTCCATCTGTGCTACATCTTCTTTCTTGTGTGGTTCAGCATTGAGAACTTGTCTATTTGATCTGATCTTAATAGTTTTTGAGTTATTTCCCAAATTGATGAGCAACCAAAGTTGATGATCTACTTTGTACTGATCTGGACTGAATAAACCCTTTTTAAAAAAAAGTTGAACCTGTTTTTAAAAATGGAGAGCAACTATGCAACTATTAGTTTATACGTAATTATAAACTAAAGTGGTTATTAGTTTCTGGATCACCAAAGCTTGTGACCATTTTTGCCTGACATGTCATTAAAAAGTTCTATGGAGTCCAACAGTCCTGCTCCCTGATCTGCTGGTGAGGTTGGTGGGGACAAAATGAAGGCTTTTATCCTTTGAAAGCACCACAGGACTCAGGACTAAACACCTGGACACCTGGACCAGGGAACTGTTTATAAACTTGTTTATGATGTAGAGCAATAGATTAGATTAGATTAGATTAGATTCAACTTTATTGTTATTGCACATGTACAGGTACAGAGCAACAAAATGCAGTTTAGCATCTAACCAGAAGTGCAAAAGAAGCAGCAAGTGAGGATAATAACTTAATAAATACAGTATGGCGGTTATTTTACAATTGTTTACCGGGTTGTGCTATAAACATATTTTACAGATGGTGTTTACATTAAATGCCTTGGACTATAAGTGCAGGAGCTATTTAGCTATTTACATAAGATAGAGGAGATGTGCAAATTATAAATGACGTGTATACAGATACAGATGATAAAGTGCATGAGTGCGCAGGACAGGTTTAAACAGTAGCTACATTGGTTACTAAGCTAGTGAGTTGTTGTGTAAACTGCTGTAGTGTAGTGAGGTGTGGAGTGTGTAAGGGTCAGCAGGAGTTCAACAGGGACACCGCTCTGGGGAAGAAGCTGTTCCTCAGTCTACTGGTCCGAGTCCTGAGGGTTCTGTAGCGCCTCCCAGAGGGCAGGAGGGAAAATAGTCTGTGGGCAGGGTGGGAGGAGTCCTTGAGTATGCTGCGTGCTCGATGCAGGCAGCGCTTCCTCTGGACATCTCCGATGGCAGGGAGTGTAGTCCTTGTGATGCGTTGGGCAGTTTTCACCACCCTCTGCAAGGCCTTGTGCTCAGCGATAGTGCAGCTTCCATACCAGACTGACACGCAGTTGGTCAGGATGCTTTCTATCGCACAGCAATAGAAGTTCACCAGGACAGCCGAGGATAGCTGGTTCTTCCTCAGTGTCCTCAGGAAGAAGAGGCGCTGGTGAGCCTTCTTGATGATGCTGGAGGTGTTTGTGGTCCAGGACAGGTCCTCTGAGATGTGGGTCCCCAGGAACTTGAAGCTGGAGACACGCTCGACGGCCATCCCGTTGATGTGGATGGGGTCCTGTGTGCCTCCTCTTGCTTTCCTGAAGTCCACGATGAGCTCCTTGGTCTTGCTGGTGTTGAGGACCAAGTTATTGTTAGCGCACCATGTGGTCAGGCGCTCTACCTCCTCTCTGTAGGCTGTCTCGTCGTTGTTGCTGATGAGACCGATCACCGTTGTGTCGTCTGCAAACTTGATGATGGAGTTGGATCCATGTACAGGTCTGCAGTCGTGGGTGAATAGAGAGTAGAGGAACGGGCTCAGCACACAGCCTTGTGGCACACCGGTGCTGAGTGTGATGGTGGTGGAGCAGCTGTGACCTGACCTAACACGCTGTGGTCTGTCGGTCAGGAAGTCCAGAGTCCAGTTGCAGAGGGAGGGGTTGATGCCCAGGTCTCCAAGTTTGGTGATCAGCTTGGAGGGGACGACGGTGTTGAAAGCTGAGCTGAAGTCAGCAAACAGCAATCGTGCATAAGTGTTCGTGTTGTCCAGGTGTGTGAGCACAGAGTGCAGTGCTATGGAGACTGCATCATCTATGCTGTTGCTGCGGTAGGCAAACTGGTGTGGATCGAGTGTGGTTGGGAGGCAGTCAATAGAATAAAGAGCTTCAATGTTGCTATGACAATAGTGGCTGATTATTGGCATCCTTAGAAGAGCTTTATGTTGTCTGAGTGTTCACCTTTGTGAGGGTTTAAGAGAGTGTCCACACAAGTTGTAATCATAGGTTTTTGTCTATCTGGTAGAGAACCAGGAGAATTCACCATGCTAATACAAGTTTGAACTAATATTATGAGATCTCTATTTTATTTTCTTGAAAGAATAAAGTCATACTTGGTTATGGAAGAGAGCATGGGTTTGTATTCATGTTGTAAACATTAACCTGAACTCCTGCATTTACGTGTATGCATTAGTGATGCAAACAGGAGTTTCCAGGTTAATGAAACATTAGCTCTTATCAGCTGCCAGGGAGGGATGTGCCACAACATCAGCACTGGTTGACTTCATATTCAGGTAGATGATGGCAACTAAATACGTCTGTTTACACAGGATTAATGACTACAGTATACTGTAGCAATACATGAATATAATCCCAGCAAAGATGTTGGAAACTGACATCTAAGTGACAGAAACACTAGTAATACACTGAGGTGTTCCCCTTCCCTCAGAACTCTTTGATTATTGCACTAATTTATCCCAGACTACATGAATAGAAGTATTTATGTTTATTCATCCAACTGACTCCTCGTTCATCCTAAGATTGTTTTTCCCTTTTTGCCCTTTAGAAATGGCCTTGTGCCTGTTTACTGGCTGATGCTGCCTGAATTCAACCTTAACTGCTGCACTGAACATTAGCACTTGAAGCTAAAGTTGAAAACAGTTTGTTTTATCTCCCAGAGGGAGCTGGTGATTGGATCAGAGCTCAGCTGACATACAGCTGCACACGGTTCATCATACTTCTGCAGAGGTCATGAATAAAACACTGATTGTGTGACGGGTGCAATTTGGACCCAAAAGCAGCACTCTGGAAAGCCGGGACCATTGATAATGACCTTTATTAATACACTGGCAAACAGGAACTCAAGCAGACAAGGAAACACAGGAAATAGTCTGTTCTTCAGGCTCAGGGCCCACACTAAGTCTATGACAAGACATAGACCTGGGTTGAGCAGAGTCAGAATGCGGAACCGAGGGGGAGGACGAAAACCCTCGGAACTGTACAGTTCTGTTTACAGTGGGCAGGAGTGACAGAAAGGGGCTTACAGGTGAGCAGACAGGAACCAAAAATGCTGAGGCAGAAGTTGTTGTCAGGGATGGAAGACTGGTGAGTTTACCGGGAGACAGGCAGTGCAGGCAGATCAGAGGCAAACAGGTTCGGCAACAGGAGGTCAGGCAGGTAAGAAGTGCTGGAGAGTCTTGCATGGAAACGCCGAAGAACAATCTGGCAAAGAGTGAGAGTGCAGGGGAGGCTTATAAGCAGGGCTGATTGGGAATCGGCTGCAGCTGTGCTTGTAGGGGAGTGGAGTTGAGCTGATGGGGTGGGAGTGGCTGGCAGGTAGAGTGGAGCAGAGGCAGGGAGAGTGGAAAATTACTGAGGCAGAGGGACAGGAGGGAACTGGGGGAATGGAGCTGTGACAGAACCCCCCTCTCAAGGGACGGCCCCTGACGTACAAAAAACAAAGTCCAAGCCGAGCTGAGTGGGTGGAGGGGGCCTGGAGGAGGGCTAAAATTCTTCCGAGTCGTCCCCCCCTGAGGATGGCCCCTCCTGTTCGTCCTCATAGCTGGATGCCTCGGATGACAGGGAGGACAGAGTCTCTAAATTGGCGCCCCCACCAGCAGTGGGGATCTTGGAGGACTGGTCAGAGTGACAGCGATGGAACTCGCAGATGAGCTGCGCATCCAGGATGTGACGGGCCGGGACCGATGACCTCTCCTCTGGGCCGTATCCCTCCCAGTCTACGAGATACTGGAGACCCCTTCCGCGGCGGCGGGAGCGCAGTAGGCGGCAAACCGTGAAGGCAGGACCCCCATCAATGATCCGTGGAGGTGGTGGTGGCTGAGAAGCAGGCATCAACGGACTCTTGACCCGGCTTGATCCTGGAGACATGGAAGGTTGGGTAGATCCACATGGCATGAGGCAGCTTGAGTCTGACAGCTGCAGGGTTGATGACCTCCTCAATTAAAAATGGCCTGATGAACTTAGGAGCCAGGGAAGGTCTCGGGTCGAGAGCCATACCTTCTGGCCCACCAGGTAATTGAGAGCCTGGGAACGATGGCGGTTGGCTGCCGTCGTGTATTGGTCAGCTGCTCGTAGGAGAGCGGCCCAGGCCTGGATCCAGGTCTGGCGGCAACGGTGGATAAAGGCCTTGTGAGAAGGATTATTGTTATTGTTGTTATTAGTATTATCTTTAAATGCTAATGTATGTAGACTTTGAGTGTTTGAGGAATGTTGATAGGAAAGGAAGAACATGAGAGTGTCGTAAAAGTGCTGAAGCTGCTTACTATCAAGCTCAGCACTCAGACGTATCCTGTTGGTCAGGATTAGAGAAGTTTGTAAAGATGTCAGAAGACAATGAATTATGATATCCTGTTTAGACACCCATTCTGTTTACACCAATAAAAGAGGTGAGCGAGCAGCAGACGAACGGAGTTGACAGAGGAAGCTTGAACTGCTGCTCGGCTCCCCCTTTGCAAAGGACTCCAGTTGTTTGCGTGGTTACTCTGAGTCTAGTGAACGAACAGCGCGGGTGATCAAAACTTCATCCTCACAAAATTTGGTCCTTCGAGCCGGATCCCAAGACCTGGAGAGGAGCGCCGTGGGACGACCGAACGCCGAAGTCTGCGCAGCCGGAGTCAAAAAGACGTCCGAATCGAAAGACCTTTCATCACGAGTTGACGGAAGGCCGGTCTTCGTCCCTCCCAGGGTGACCATCTCCAGTGACGGGAAGAAGGCACCAAAACAACTCAGAGAGAAACCATAGAAGCAACGGAGTGAGTATAAGACACGAAAAGCGCTACACGGAAAATACCGCGGTATTACCTGCCTGGTCATCAGGAGAGAAGCAGAGGCAAGATACACCCGCCTCCTCGGAGGTAGAAGCTTGGTGTATACTCTCCTGATTAAAAAAGAGGGGTTATAAGGCCACGGCGGAGGGACTGAACTAGATATCCTGTAGGGATTGAGGGTTGTTCAGTCGGGAGATCAGGCGTCTCCACCCAAATACATAAAAACTGATAAATAAAGTGCAAACATGGGCAACCAACATTCCACAAAAGGTGCTGAATTCGAAATCCCAGCATCATGTAAACACATGGAAGACAAATATCCAGGTTCATGCTCATATGTTCAGCTGTGGATGACTAAGTTCGATTGGGATGGTAACTTAGACAGGCCAGGCAATATTATAAAATTAAAAGAAGATTTAATAGAATATGGAAAGAAACATCCAAAAGTAAATGTGGGGTTGACACAATGTCACCTCTGGCTCACTGAATCAAAATATAGAAGAGAAAAACAAAATCAAGAAAAAGAGAAACGAAAAAGAGAGAAAGAAGAGAAAAATGAGAACTTCTTATACCCATCGCTGAGTGCGTACGTGAGGGCGGAGGACAACGAAACAGGATGTAGGAGTCAATTGATAAATGTGCCTCCTCCGTATGTTCCTCCACCTCCTGTTCCACTAGCTCCCCCTCAGGCGGTCCCATTGGACCCGCCCGGAGCTATAGCCCCCCTTGCTTCAAACACTAATCCTTTTTTGGGCCCCTCTCTATCGGGAGCCCAGTACAGAAATTACCACATGCAGGACAACACTGTGCAGATGTACCCATTGATCCAGGTTGCAAATCCACAAGCCGGTGTGCAGGGTCAAGATCCTACTATCTTGGTGTATAGAACCTGGACTCCAGAAGACTGTAAAAAAGCTTGTGATGACATAACCTTGCCCCAAATGGACGTAGAGTTGTGCATCCAAGACATAAGACAGTTACTAAGAAGTTATCATACTAATGGTACTGAAACCCAGCAAGTCCTCATGTGCGTTAATGGCAAGAAATGGGGCACTGTTAGAGGAGATTGGGTCCCAGTGGATCCAGCCACTCAACAACCATGACAGACTTGACAGACTGTACGAGCGCATGCGAGAGACAGTTAGTTGATTTCGGAATTTGTAACCTAGGCCGCTATGAACAACATGCTATGCATGCTGAAAGACAATGCCAAAAAAGTAAGAATCAGTTAACAGGCATGTTTTTCAATGCCAATCCTTTCCCAAGCCGAGGCCGAGGACGTGGGCGAGGCCGAGGCGGAAGGGGAGGAGGAGGCAATTCCCGTGAAAATGATCAGTGTCATTATTGTAAAAATTTTGGACACTGGGAACGTGATTGCAGAAAGAAACAACGTGACCAGAGATATAATAGAGGACAGCAGCAAGGTTCTAATCCACCTCAACAATGACTAGGACTGGAGAAAGATGTCACAAAAATTAAAACAAATCAGGGCACAAAATTTGACCAATTTGAAAAAGATGACCTAGAAGATGTTTTAGATTTAGAAACCATCTTCCTGTTTGCTGAAGGCAAACCAGAAATACAACTGACCGTGTTAGGCAATTCTTTAACATTCTTAGTAGATACGGGTGCAGGTAAATCAGTAATTAGAGATCCAATAGCCCTAAAGCCAACTTCTACACAGATTTTTGTGAGATCAGCAAATGGTCTCGTAACTAAAGAAAGAATGTCAGTTCCTGTAGATGTTTGTGACCCTGTAAGTGGAATCACACTTAAAGCTCCTTTCGTGATCTCCACCACATGTCCCGTAAATCTATTAGGAAGAGATCTTATCTCTCAGCTTCAGTTGATGATTCGCACTACAGCCGAAGGAATGTGGTCTGTAGATAGAATGGTTGATTTGTGGGTAAGGGAAGGAGGGACGTGCAGTAAATACTGGTCACTCAACATTCCTGAAAAACAGCCCCCTCCATTCTCTGACCCAATCACTATGTTATATGGTAAAGCTCTGTCATACTTACAGCCTGAAGCCCAGCTCCACAATCAAACTGACCTGCATGTAACCATGCACGTGGAGCGCATTGGTGAGATCTGTAAATCAGACTCACACGGCACATCAAGATATGCAGAGCAGTTTACTAAACTTAAAGATCCACAAATGATTGTGCACCTATATGTGTGTGGTCAGACAGCTGTCTGCACGGCAGGAAGCCTTTCCGCCGAAGCAGCAGCGCTATTCAAAGTGTCAGGTTCTGTACCACATGTTTCTATTGCTAAACCGCTTAAGAAAAGATGGCAAGACTTGGGATGTGACGTAAAACACTGGAGCAGCCTGCCCTATAGGCCTAAGGGTGAGGTTGATTTTAATGATCAGTTCCAGGTGTGGCGTATTCCCCTTAAAACATGGTTGCTGACACATCCAGCAACGCACCTCACAGACCAGAGTTCATGAGAAGAAAACATCTTCCTCACGCAGGAGGAAGAGGAGAAGCTGAAAGAGCTTCCCCCTGAATTATGGTCGGAAGGACCTGCAGATGTAGGTCTTATAAAAGGAGCAGAACCTGTAAAAATAATTCCTAAATCAGATTATAGACCATTTCAGAGACAATATCCCCTTAAGACTGATGCACAGGAGGGTATTGTTCCGATATTTAACTCACTGCTTAAAGCAGGAGTCATCAGAGAGTGTCCTGAGTCTCCTGTAAATACACCCCTATTTCCAGTAAGGAAGTCACCACCATCTACCGGCTGGCGGATGGTGCAGGACCTGCAAGCTGTAAACGCTGCAGTGGTCCCTAGGTCTCCCTTAGTCGCAGATCCATACACTCTGCTGAATGACTTAAACCCTGAACATCAGTGGTACACGGTGATCGATGTATCCAATGCATTTTTCTCTGTACCAGTACATCCAGACAGCCAGTTTTGGTTTGCATTTACGTTTCAAGGACGGAGGTATACCTGGACAAGGTTACCTCAGGGCTACTGTGAGAGTCCCACAATCTTCTCTCAAGTAATGATGTCATCATTAGCTAAGTTTAAACCTCCGTGTGGAAGTCAAATCCTCGTCTACGTGGATGACATCCTCATGGCGTCAAAAACAGAGGCAGATTGTTGGTCAGACACGCTAGCATTGCTACACTGGCTAGCCTCTCAAGGCCATAAATTAAGCAAAAGCAAACTGCAACTGGTGAAGCAGGAAGTGGTTTATCTGGGCCATGTTTTGACACATAATGGAAGAGCTATTCTTGAGTCGAGGAAAACAGCAGTGCTTGATGCTCCAAAACCAAAAACAAAGAAGCAGATGATGTCATTCTTAGGACTTGTGAATTTTTGCAGATCATGGATCTTAGATTATGCGAAAATAACTGCCCCTTTACAAGCATTGATGTATGATAATCCCTTAGCAATGACTGATGTGTTAACATGGACCCCTGAAGCTGAAGAAGCATTTGTGTACATAAAACAGGCCCTTGTAAGTGCTGGAGTGTTAAAGCTGCCAGACTATCAGAAGCCTTTTGAGCAGGTCGTGGATTGCAAGGGTGACTTTATGACTTCAGTTTTATTGCAGAAGCACGGAGATAAGAGGCAGCCAGTGGCCTACTACTCCCACAAGCTAGATCCCGTAGCTTGTGCACTCCCGCCATGCGTTAAAGCAGTGGTGGCAGCGTCTGAGGCAGTAAAAGCCTCCGCAGGAGTGGTGCTATATCATGAGCTAACTTTGCTAGTTCCACATGCAGTGTCAATACTGCTGCTACAAAGTAAGATAGCATTCCTGTCGCCCGCACGTCATCTTTCCTGCATGGCAGTGTTGCTGTCTCAGCCGAATCTGACGATTCGTCGCTGCACAACCTTAAACCCAGCGACGCTGCTACCCACCGCAGAAGAGGGACACCAGCACAACTGCCTGGATGAGGTCTCCATTACGGTCCTGCCGCGACCAGATCTTAGTGATGTCGCGTTGACTACAGGACGGATACTCCTTGTGGATGGATCATCGAGAAAGGATGACTGTGGACGCACTAGAACCGCCTATGCCGTAGTTACAGCAACTGAGGTGGTGGAGGCGAAATCACTTCCCTCCTCCTATTCTGCTCAAGCTGCAGAACTCGTCGCACTCACACGTGCCTGTGAACTAAGCAAAGGACAAGATGTTAACTGTATAACTGCTAAAAAAGTTATTAGCTGCAATACAGCAGCCACGTAAAATAGCTGTATGTAAATGCACTGCACATACTAACAACACAGACACAGTCTCACAAGGCAATGCCTTTGCTGACAGAGCCGCAAAGGCTGCAGCAAATAACAACACACTTCTTGATAATGAGGAATCATTTAGCCTAGAACCTGCAGATAATGATATTCTAAAAGAAATGCAACAAAGTGCTCCAGAAAAGGAAAAGGCCACATGGAAGAAGCGAGGAGCCAAACTGGATGATAAAGGACTATTAACCATAGGAAACAAACCAATCCTTCCCCGAAATATGCATAAATGGGCAGCATTAGTGAGCCATGGGCCATGCCATGTCTCAACAGGAGGGATGGTACAGATGGTTAATGAACATTATTACACTATAGGACTTCATACATACTTAAAAAAATTTTGTTCACAATGTGTTATTTGTGTAAAACACAGCCCACAGGGAGCCCTTAAGGCCCCTGCAGGCACTACACCATTGCCAAATCATCCATTTCACACAGTTTTTCTAGATTTTATTCAGCTAACACCATGTGAAGGTAAACAATATTGTCTAGTAGTGTTAGATGGATTTACTAGGTGGGTGGAAATTTTCCCCACAGCAAAAGCAGATGCACTGACAGTGGCAAAAGTCCTATGTAGAGAAATCATTCCCAGGTTTGGCATCCCGAAGGTCATCTGGAGCGACAATGGAAGCCATTTTGTAAATGAGATAGTGAAAACTGTAGGAATAACTTTGGACATTGATTTGAAGAATCACTGCGCATACCACCCTCAGAGTGCAGGGTTGGTTGAAAGAGTCAATGGTACTATTAAGAACAGACTGAAGAAGTGTATGGACGAGACAGGAAAGAACTGGATGTTTTGTCTCGACCTGGTGAAATTATGGATGCACATAACACCACACAAGAAAACAGGCATCACACCTTTTGAAGCATTATATGGGCGGCCTTATTGCCTACCATACTTTGCAACAACAAATGAGCTAGAACATGTTGAGGAAACAATAGCAGATTATCTGAAAAAAGTGTTACTCAACCGATGTGTGAATACTGTAAATGTTCTGCCTAGTCCTGTGTCTTCCACAGATTCCACCCCCCAGGAACCCATTCAACCGGGCGACTACGTGTGGGTGAAGAAGTTTGTGCGGAAGAGGTGGAACACGCCTAGATGGGAAGGTCCTTATCAAGTACAGCTGACCACAAAGACTGCAGTTCGAGTGGATGGGAAACTGTCGTGGATACACCTTTCCCATTGTAAGAAACAGAAAATTCTTCCAGGTGAAGGCGAGGGAGCAGTGGCGGACTCTCCGTAAACGGCTGACGGCCTGTATAGGTCCAGCAATGGCTGAACCCCGTCGGAACCTGAGAAGAAGCTCTAAAAGGAAATGAAGTTGTTCTTCCTAATTGTGGTGAGTGCTGTGACGGCAGGACTCGTGAGTTTTGGCCTGTGGAACTTCCGACAGGAGGGAGGTAATCAGGGACAGAAAGATGCTCTGAGACAGGATGAGAGCTACGCGTGCGCTAAACGCACCGTAGTTAGCCACTTAGGACATTCGTGGTTAGAACAAGATCCAGAGTCCCCACACATTTATGGTTTGAATACATGGTGGCGCTATGCTAATTTCACAGCTCGGACACAGAATCATTCTCGTTGTTATGTTTGTTCTATGCTACCAGTTTCCGTGCATACACCGCGAATAACTGCTGAACCAATGACAGGGAGTGAAGGACAGTGCTTTGTCCACATAGGGCTAAGCCGTGACCCGAATTTCACAATCAAGTTGTTGGATGGAACGTGGTTCACTCGCAGTAATTGCACCCAAAAGCCACTACGGACAATGGCAGGGAAAGCCAATAGATTCAGATTCCCTGTGCTAGGTGCGATAAATCACACATACTGTTATGCACGGAGTGGTGGTAGAGATTTGGGGTCATTGCACAAGGATGTCTGTAAAGTTGTTTATACGTCATGCACACTGGGAATCAGTGATGATGTGAAGTTAAACTATATAACTGATCGGTATTATCGGGAAACGTGTCTACAGCAACATAAAAGTTCCGAGCAATGCGAACAGGAGTGTATGGATGACCCCCGGCACTTCTGTGGTTACTTTACCTTAGATGAATCAACACAGATGTGTCCAGAAGGTTATAACTGTACATGTAACTATCCCACATTCACGCCAGAAGACGAAGGTACGCAATTAGTGGATAAGGGATGGTGGTTATGTGGACACAATGCGTATGCACACCTACCAGCAAACTGGTCAGGAGTGTGTGCTCCTGTACATCTCAAGGATCACACAATTATAATCTATGCCAACAACACCGAGAACATAGCACAGAAGCGTTTTAAACGAGATTTGAATGAATACGAGTTCAAACCACACGATTCAGTGTGGGGCACAGATGTACCACAAGAGTTTAAACACTGGACAGATGGACAAAAGGTCTCCATTAGCCTTTTTCCGTGGGTAGGAGTGGCAAAGAACATATTGAGATTGGAAACGGTTGATTATAGGCTGAAAGTGTTTACTAATTTGACAAAAGTTGCTCTCGCAGGAGTCAAGGAAGAAATGACAGCGCTAAGACTGATGACCATGCAGAATAGGATGGCCTTAGATCTGATAACGGCCCCCCCAGGGAGGAGTTTGTGCAATGGTAGGAGATTACTGTTGTACGTTCATCCCAGAGAATGATGCGGACGGTCACCTGATAGATAGCGCATTGAGGAATTTAACTAAGCTACAGAGAGCTATCATTGACGATGGTAGTCCTCCACCAGATTGTCTTACAAAAATGCTGTCGGGGTGGAGGGAACTACTGTTCAAGATAGGAATAATGATAGGGATAGTACTGCTAGTATTAGCCATACTAGCTTGTTGTGTAGTACCTCTTGTCCGGGGTTGCATTGGCCGGCTCGTGGGATCAGTTGTTACTAGTACTTTGCTGCAGGTGGAAGAACAATCTCTACTGGACGACGATGAAGAGGAATCGGAAGAAGAATGGATCAATGTAATACAAGATGTAAAATAAATGTTCAAGATGTCTTAAGCTGTATACATGTTGAATTCTGAGTGTAAGAAATGTGTTTCTAGGAAAATGACGTAATGCATTGAAATTTCATGAAAATGTAAAGATGTAATACTGATGACGAAAATCTAGACACATTTAACGATAAACAGGAGGGAAATGTGAGAAGGATTATTGTTATTGTTGTTATTAGTATTATCTTTAAATGCTAATGTATGTAGACTTTGAGTGTTTGAGGAATGTTGATAGGAAAGGAAGAACATGAGAGTGTCGTAAAAGTGCTGAAGCTGCTTACTATCAAGCTCAGCACTCAGACGTATCCTGTTGGTCAGGATTAGAGAAGTTTGTAAAGATGTCAGAAGACAATGAATTATGATATCCTGTTTAGACACCCATTCTGTTTGCACCAATAAAAGAGGTGAGCGAGCAGCAGACGAACGGAGTTGACAGAGGAAGCTTGAACTGCTGCTCGGCTCCCCCTTTGCAAAGGACTCCAGTTGTTTGCGTGGTTACTCTGAGTCTAGTGAACGAACAGCGCGGGTGATCAAAACTTCATCCTCACAGCCTTGACGGATGGACAGGAAGTTTCCTTCTCCAGGGCTGGGAACAGCGGCGACTGGAAGCCGTAGGCGCACTGGAAGGGAGAAAGTCCAGTGGCAGAGCTGGTTAGGGTGTTGTGGGCATATTCTACCCACAGAAGCTGCTTGGACCAAGTGGAGGAGTGTCTGGACGCCATGCAGCAAAGTGCCGTCTCCATCTCCTGATTCATCCTCTCCGATTGGCTGTTGGATTGGGGATGGAACCCAGAGTACATGCTTACGGTAGCCCCGATGACGCTGCAGAACTCCCACCAGAATACGGACGTGAACTGGGGACCCCGATCAGAGACCACATCAGACGGAAGGCCGTGGAGTCGAAATACGTGCTGCAGAACTAGTTCAGCGGTCTCCTTGGCCGATGGAAGCTTGGGTAGGGGCACAATGTGGGCCATCTTGCTGAAACGGTCTACCACTGTCAGGATAGTGGTTAATCCACCCGACAGTGGCAGACCAGTAACAAAGTCCAGTGATATATGGGACCAGGGCCGATGTGGCACAGGCAGAGGTTGCAGGTAACCGGCAGGGGACTGGTGGGAGGATTTGTGCTGGCTACAGATCAGGCAGGCGTTGAAAAACTCTCTTGTGTCCTCTAAAGTGGGCCACCAGAACCGTCGCCGCAGGACCTCTTTAGTGCACTGAATACCTGGGTGAGAAGTGAGCCGGGAGCTCCTCGGCAGCCTGGGACAAACGGAAAGGTACCTTGGAGGAGGTGAGTAGTGAGTGGAGCGGTCACGGTGCTGTATCCCCAGATGAACCTTTGGTAGAAGTTGGTGAACCCTAGGAACCGTTGCAGCTGTTTCCGGGACTCGGGGACGGGCCAGGAGGTGACGGCAGAGACCTTGGTGGGTCCATCTCCACGCTACCTTGACTGATGATGTACTCCAGGAAAGAGATGGAGGTAGCATTGAACATGCACTTCTCGGCTTTTACAAACAGACAGTTCTCCAGCAGGCGTTGGAGGATGGCCATGACATGATGCACATGTTCCTCCTTCGACCGGGAGAGGATCAAGATGTCATCCAGGCAGACAAACACAAACTTGTTGAGCATGTCTCTTAAAATGTCGTTAATGAGCGCCTGGAATACGTCCGGGGCATTAGTAAGGCCGAAAGGCATGACCAGGTACTCATAGTGTCCAGTGGGTGTGTTGAAGGCAGTTTTCCACTCGTCCCCCTCCCGGATCCGGACTAGATGGTAGGCATTGCGGAGATCCAACTTGGTGAAGACCATGGCCCCCTGAAGCAGTTCAAAGGCTGACGCGATGAGTGGGAGAGGGTACCGATTCTTGACAGTGATATCGTTGAGGCCCCTGTAGTCGATGCAGAGACCTGTCTTTTTTCTCCACAAAGAAGAACCCTGCCCACTGCCTCTGTCAAGTGACCCTGCTAATCTGCCCTCACCTCAGGATTTGGACAGTGTTGGCTTGCAGAAGACAAAGTAAAGTAGCACCTGACTTTGTTTTCTGTATGAATGAGAGTGAATATTGCCACCGACAATATTCCAAGAAGACATTGTGGAGAAAAGCTGCTAGAACTTTTTCTATGGATTATAACTAATCTAAATAATCTTATTATAACTAATCCCAATGGTATCAGTATATGTACTATCTATGATACTGAGAGTCAATATAAAAGCCTGAAACCATACAAGCATATAAATACACATCTACATGGTTCCATAAAAATAGGGTTTATTCACATCTGTATTTTATGAAAAAGGTTTCTTTAAATATTATAAAAATGTGACGTAGTTTGACTTTGTTGTAGAAAGCTGTTCCACAGGGTCATGCTGTCAGTAGACATACAGAAGCTCTTCACTCTTGTGTAACTATTAAGAATTTTGGAGTGAAACTCCCCCCTGAGGTGAGCCTCCCTCCTTCTCATAAATTGACCCCTGTATGTATCCTGGTTTCTATTTTTGGGTTTAAACATTATTTTTGTTGTTTTGAAATCTGCAATATCCAGAAATTTGGATGATTAAGATTGTAATAAGTGATTTTCGTGAACCTAGTAACCTATGTGATGAAGTTATCTTCTGAAGCCCTCTGACCTGTAGACAAATAGAGAAAACCAGTAAATTGTGTGGAATTTCTTAACTGTTTTTATTTGGACACCGTTTATTTGGATTTGACTTTTTGGTTTAGAATTTACAAATTAACTAAAGTTTGTCTTACTTACATTTAATGAGTATTTGTTCTGGTCAAACTAAGTTTTCATTTTGCTCATTTCTGATGGGATCATATTTATAAGTAGCTGCAAGTTCTCACTCATTCTAAATTAATATTCTCAATCATTTCTATTTAGATTGAATAATATTGGCCCTAAAACTGACCCTTGGGGACATCACGCACGGTATCAGCGCATTTTGATCTAGAAGTTGGATGATATTAAAATGGGCAGAGCAATCAGGACCCAAACGCAGCACGCTTGGAAAGGAGATCCCAGTTAGCCAGCGGAGTGAACCGAGCAGCAGAAGACTGGCCGGCCACGAGCAAACAGGACCCAGAAAAGATTCGCATGAACTTGGGGTCAGAGATGGAAGGCGAAGGTCTTTACCGGGACAGAGGTGAGGCAGGATGGTCAAAAACAGGCAGGGTTGGTACCGGGTAATCAGTCCATAGGGGACCGCTGGAATGACTCTCATGAATGCTAGAAGACAATCTGGCAGAGAGGGAACGGGAGGCAGGAGCTTAAATACCGGGCTGTTTGCTGATTCCTTCACAGGTGAGTGAAATGATTCCCAGAAGACAGACTGTGACAGATATATTCAGAGAATGAGAGCAACTTTTTTTTAATTTCTGCTGCATATTGTTTTCAAAGAGGAACATTCACTTGACAAGTTCAGGAATAACACGTGCAAACACCTAGAACTCCTCTTTGCTTTCTCACGGAGGTCCCACTTTTGACCAGCTTTTGTCCCACTATGAAAGATCACCTCAGCTGTGTCCACAGGAAAAGTCAGTCACAGCTGCTTTCTACTGCAGGCCAGCAAGTGGAAAATGAACTGATGGATTTGTGGAGAAGCAAATTCATTTGGGGTTTTGTTCATAACATCAAGCAGGAAGAATCCCAGGGCTCTGTTGTTGCTTTGTGCAATGTCGCTAAAGGGATCCGTTAATGCTACAAGCTATTTTGGTATCCTTCAGAAGGTGCAGACATTGTTCTCAGCCTCAACCCAAAGATGGACAATACTAAAGGAGCATGTCAGCATCAATATGAAGATATGGTCAGAAACAAGGTGAGAGAACAAAATCGACAGTGTGGCGCCCCGTGGTAGCAGGTAGCTGCAGTCAGAGAGGCTTTAATTGAGAGATCACATGTTCCATTCATGCAGACAGGAGACAGAGTTTATTTACAACACCCAAAATGCAATTAGGGAGAAGATTATGGCAAGTTGGGAGGAGAGAGCGGTGTCCACAGAAGGAAACGGTGCTCAGTGCGCAGACAGCAATGTGTCCGTGGTGGGGAGACATGGTGACCACGGAAGGAAAGAAAAGAGACGATATTTATTGCATGGGAGCACAGTTTGGTACTCACAGCCGATAAAATTACCACCGGAACTGATGGAACAATTTGATGCTGGTGAACTGCCGGCAGCATCTTAAGAAGCCCCGCTGATTGCCCAGAGGTGCTGCAGGTGTGACACTCGCCAGCATGAACCAAGGAAAGTAGGTCTGCTATGCCTCCCAAGGAAAGAGCAGAACACAAGAAGACACACCAACACCCCAACACTTAGCTGTGAGTCTTCTGGTCACTTTTCAATGACTATAGGGCAAGTGGCTTTGTACGAAGGAGTATCAGGAGATATGATTGGCTGATTAGCTATTGTGTGAGGTGAGCACACTGAGGGGATGTCCCACAAAGGGGAGGTCAAACAACTATACAAAAGAAGAGAGGGGATTACTTGCTAGGGCTGCAAATGCTGATTCATCTTTTGTTAATCTTTTTTCCTCATTGGCCCTGAGCTGTTTGACACAGTGAAAGCAGCATCGTAGGAAAAACTTGTTATAATATGAATGTGTTCTGGGCAGAAGACAGCTCTTGAATCTGCTGGGATGACACAAGAGCTGATTTGTGGAGAGGAAATAAATGAGTAACACCAGAACAATTACAAGCATTTCACCACAGTCACACAGATGTTGGATCAGTGCCAAACACTCTGCACACTGGAAATGTCACTTTAATGCTCATGATTCCCAGTTACTGAACCCACTCTGGTGTCACCGACAAGACACAAATGAGTGGAAGATTCAGCCTGATTAGCCAGTTAAATCACTTAATGGTTTTATAAAGGGTCTGGGGGCCCATTGGGCAGGTCCCAGCGTTCTCTAGCCTTCCCACACAGTCACTAACAACAAGTATCACTTCATCTCACAAGCTTTTCCTCTCCTCCTTCATCTTCTGAGATGAGGAGCCTTTTATGTGTGTCTTCTGCAGAACCAGGAGACCTGTGTGTGCGGGCTGGCTCCAGCTCCATATCGCCTCTGTCCAGCCTGCAGGAACAGCCTTTCATGGCTGCCTGACTGACTGCATCACCAGTTAATCTGTCTTTGATCATCAAGCGGCGCAATGTCGCTGCCTTTAGTGTCATCTATTAGAATGTGGGATGTTTCTCTTCACAAATATTAACACACTTTTAACACCCTCGTTGGGCCACGTTCAACGCACTACCAGCTTCCTTCCTCTAATAGGTATGAAGCTCATGATGAATCCTGAAATGCTCAGACATGGTACAGCCAGCAAATAAGGCCCAACACTGTCTGTCTGTCTGTCTGCCTGCCTGCCTGCCTGCCTGCCTAGGCCCCCCTGCTATGGAACCAGCTCCCTGTCCAGGTACGGGAGGCTGACTCCATCGCCACGTTTAAGATCCGACTCAAAACCTACCTCTTTGAAAAAGCTTATTGTTACTAATTCAGTAGTTCCAGTTACTATCATAGACAGACAAATTACCATACTTAGGGGGTCGTCTAATCGTTAGGTCACATCTTAGCTGTGCTGTTACAGGCCAAGGCTGCCGGGGTCCGGAAACATGATCACCTGACAGGCCTCTGTCACTCCACTGGGTCATGGTTTCCTCTCCTCTCCTCTCCTTTCCTCTCCTCATCAAGCAGACTAGTTATGCTGATTCTTGTGTAGTTTTTCTGCTTCTCCCCCCCCCCCCCCCTCTATTTATTTACAGGTATCGCCGCCCTCGGAGCTGCATAATGACCTCCGGCCCTGCTGAAGTGATTGTATATCATATTTTTTGTGTGTGTTTCTGTGCTCTGTGCCTCTCCTCTCCTCTCCTCTCCTCTCCTCTCCTCTCCTCTCCTCTCCTCTCCTCTCCTCTCCTCTCCTCTCCTCTCCTCTCCCCCTCCTTCTCCTTCTCCTTTTCCTCTCCCTCTCCTCCCCCTTCCTCTCCTCTTTCCCCTCCTCCTCCTTCTCCTTCTCCTCTCCTCTACCTCCCCTTCACTCTACTTCTCCTCTCCTCTACCCCTCTCCTCTCCTCTACCCCTCTCCTCTCCTCTCCTCTCCTCTCCTCTCCTCTCCTCTCCTCTCCTCTCCTCTCCTCTCCTCTCCTCTCCTACCTATTCTATCCTCTACCTGTCCTCCCCCTTCTCCTCTCTCTTTACCCAGCCGGCCATCAGCAGGAGGGTCCCCCTATCACTCCGCTGGGTCATGGTTTCCTCTCCTCTCCTCTCCTCTCCTCTCCTCTCCTCTCCTCTCCTCTCCTCTCCTCTCCTCTCCTCTCCTCTCCTCTCCTCTCCCCTCCCTCCCCCTCCTTCTCCTTCTCCTTTTCCTCTCCCTCTCCTCTCCCTTCCTCTCCTCTTTCCCCTCCTCCTCCTTCTCCTTCTCCTCTCCTCTACCTCCCCTTCACTCTACTTCTCCTCTCCTCTACCCCTCTCCTCTCCTCTCCTCTCCTCTACCCCTCTCCTCTCCTCTCCTCTCCCACCTATTCTATCCTCTACCCATCCTCCCCCTTCTCCTCTCTCTTTACCCAGCCGGCCATCAGCAGGAGGGTCCCCCTACATGAGCCTGGTCCTGCTCAAGGTTTCTTCCTGTTAAAGGGGAGTTTTTCCTTGCCACTGTTGCTTGTCTGGGGTCAGGCCCTGGGATTCTGGAAAGCGCCTTAAAACAATTTTGATTGTATAAGACGCTATATAAATAAAGATTGATTTGATTTGATTTGATTTATTAATGCTGATTGGACTGTTTGTTTCAAACTGCTTTGACATATTTGAAAGTTGCTGCCCCAAACTGGGTGCATCATTTAACTCAGGGATCAGCAACCCGGTCCTACAAGTCCAGCAGGGTTTCCTTCCTATCAGACAGTGGACTGAATGATTTGGACCACTTCTTCTAGTCCTGAAACAGTGTGTACCTATTAGACACAGCTGTAGACGCTGTTTGAAACAAGAACGCCTGTTGCCCAGAGGAGGAAGGATGGAGCATTTCTTCAATCAAACCTGAACATATGGATGACTGGGACCAGTCTGCTTTGAGAAACTGCTGGCTCTCTCTCTCTCTCTCTCTCTCGCTGACCGCGTGCTGGAGAGCGTGCTGTGAGTTTTGTGAGTTTTTGCGTGTTTTTCCCCGACTAACTCCCCCTTCTTGGCGGTGTATCTGCACTATTATCAGGGTGGTTGTTGTCGGGTGGTTTTGGTGGAGTTTAGTGTAGTTTGGTGGAGGTTTAGTCGCGTTTTGCGGCGGGGATGGCGTCCTCGGGGACGCCGTCTCTCTCGATCCGTCACGGGATTCGGGTCCAACCCGACCCGTCTGTACCGGTGGAGGAGGTTCTCCTGGCTGTGGGAGACCAGGTGGGACACGGTAACCTGTCCTACGCCTCCAGGATGAACAGAGGAGTGGTAGTCTTTGTTAAAGAGGAGCGACTGGTGGCTGAGTTGGTGGGGAGGGGGGTGACGCTGAATGGAGCGTACCTGCAGGTGTCCCCGCTCGCCGCGCCCTCCACTCGGGTCACCGTCTCAGGTGTTCCCCCGTTTGTTACTAATGAGGCTCTGGAGCAGGAGCTGCAGCGTTTTGGAAAGTTTGCGAGTGGTCTGAGGACCGTGGGTCTGGGCTGCAGGAGCGATAAACTGAAGCACGTGCTCTCACTCAGGAGGCAGTGCTTCATGTTCCTCACCTGTCCGTCACAGACACTGGACGTGTCCTTCAGGGTGAGACATGGAGACGGACACTACATGGTCTACGCTAGCTCTGGGAGCATGAGGTGCTTTGAGTGCGGGGATGTGGGACACAAGCGTGTCGCTTGTCCTCACAGACCCGCTAATGAGGGCGCTCGCACCAGCGCCGGGTCGAGCCGCGTCGCCCCGCCGAGCGGCGGTGGTGACGAGGTGGCGGCCGATGCTGGAGGAGGCCCTAGTGGACAGGTAGAGGAGCAAGGAGGAGGTGAATGTGTAGCTGCAGTTAGGGCAGGAAGTGAGGGAGCAGCTGAGGAGGTGCAAATGGCAGGGAAGGCGCAGGCAGGAGCAACAGAGGAGGTGGAGATGGGAGCAACAGAGGAGGTGGAGATGGGAGCAACAGAGGAGGTGAAGATGGGAGTAAATGTACAGACAGGAGCAGCTGAGGAGGAGCAGCCAGGAGCTGAGGGGGTCAGTGGTGACCAGGGTCAGGCTGCTGGGGAGCAGCTCCCTGATCAGCCAGCTGAGATGCTGAGTGTTGATGAGGGACGGGAGGAGGTGATGGAGTCTGACTCTGACTCCGACTGTGGGTCTGTAGCGGACTCCCAGTCCCTTACACCCTGTACACCCTGGAAGACGTCACCAGCTTCCTGGATGAAACCTTTGGCCAGTCTGTGAAGGCGGCTGATTATTTCCCAGACCCTGAAAAGTTTTTGAAAAGTGCATTGATGTTGCAGAAGGCTGTGGGAGTCGACCTCCTCGATGAAAGAAAAAGATTCCGTCTAAAGAAACACATGACAGCAACAAGAAAGATGCTGAAGCAGAAAGGAAGGAAAAAAGCTAAAACATGTTAAAAGCTCCAAACAAGTTGCTGAGGTTAATGACGAGAATGAATGTGTTGCATAACTTTTCTTTTCTTTGCTGCTCCTACTGCTTCACCTCTCCAAGCCTCTATGAACAAGCTCAGGGTGGCCTCACTTAACATCAATGGTGGCAGGGATCCACAGAAGAGGGCTCTGGTTGCAGACATGGTTGCTCAGAAGAAGCTAGACATCCTTCTCCTCCAGGAGACACACAGTGATGGAGACAATGAGGTAGACTGGGGTCTGTGGTGGAGAGGCCTGTCTAGGTTGTCCCATGGCACCAACCTGTCTGCAGGTGTGGCCACTCTGTTCTCTCCCAGGCTGGACGTTAGAGTCACCTCCACCACAGAGATCGCTGCAGGCAGAGCTTTAGCTGTCAGAGCTGAGGTTCAGGGCTTCGTCTTCTGTCTAATAAACATCTATGCTCCCAGTGAGGGCTCAGACAGACTGGACCTGTTCCAGAAGGTCTCCTCGTTTGTGGAGCAGTGTGGTCAGGACGAGTGTGTAGTCATGGGGGGGGAATGGAACTGCACCACAGACGTCACGCTGGACAGGATTGGACAGGAGCCTCATCTCCAGTCAGCTGCTGTGCTGTCTGGGCTGGGAGCAGAGCTGGGGATGGTAGATGTTTGGAGGGTGAAGCATCCCACCATCAGGCAGTACACATGGGTGAAGGTGGTGGATGGGGTCATTAGTGCCGCTAGGCTGGACAGGTTCTACCTGTCCCAGGGTTTTAGCAATAGGTTAGTTAACAGTCACATTTATCCGGTTGGGTTCACTGATCATCACTTGGCCACTTTTGATTTTCTTATTTCACAAACACACAAATGCAGCTCATACTGGCACTTTAACGTGAAGCTGCTCCAGGACACTGAGTTTAGTCGTAGGTTCGAAGCCTTCTGGGGAACCTGGAGAGGGAGGAAGGGGGACTTTGAGTGTCTTGGTCAGTGGTGGGAGGTGGGTAAAGCACACATCAGAGCCTTCTGTCAGCAATACAGTAGTCACACAACAACACGGGTAAAACACACCATAGAGCACTTGGAGAGGGAGATCAGGGAGCTGGAGGGTAGTTTCAGCACACACACCAGCACAGAGGGACACACACTGAGGCAGAAGAGGCAGGAACTCAGCTCTTTTTTACAGGAAAGAGTGAAGGGGGCCTTGGTGAGGTCAGGGTTCACCAGCATCAAGGAGATGGACGCCCCCACCTCCTTCTTTTTAAATCTGGAGAGGTCCGTTTCACGCGCCAAACAGATGCTCTGCCTCCGCCTGCCTGATGAGACGATGACAGCTGACCAGGGCGAGATGAGGAGACACGCTGTGGACTTCTACGGCACCCTCTACAGGGCAGAGGACTGTAGCAGGGAAGATGAGCTCCTGCAGGGTCTTCCTCGGCTGAGCCAGAGGGACCGGTCCATCCTGGACGCTGACATCACATTGGATGAACTTACTGCTGCGGTGGGACAGATGGCTTCTGGTCGAGCTCCAGGACTGGATGGTTTGCCCGCAGACTTCTATAAACATTTCTGGAGGTGTCTGGGTGCTGACCTGTGGGAGGTGCTGCAAGAGTGAACTCACACAGGTCGATTACCGACATCCTGTCAGACCGCGGTCCTCTCTCTAATCCCAAAGAAGGGGGACCTGGCTTAATTAAAAAACTGGAGACCTGTGGCGTTGCTCTGCACGGACTATAAACTTCTTTCAAAGGTGCTCGCCAACAGGCTCAAGAACCACCTCGATTTGCTCGTCCACAGAGACCAGTCGTATTGTGTCCCGGACAGGTCAATTATGGACAACCTTTTTTTAATGAGAGATTTGTTTCACCTTTGTAAACTGTACAATATTGATGTCGGGGTGATTTCTTTAGACCAGGAGAAGGCGTTCGACAGGGTCGATCACAAGTTTCTGTTTTCCACATTAAGGGCTTTTGGTTTTGGGGATGTTTTTTTGTCACTCTTGTCTCTGCTGTACAGGGATGCTTGTTGTTTGGTGAAGGTTGGTGGGGGGCTGAGCTGTCCAGTGAGCGTCCAACGGGGAATAAGACAGGGATGTCCTATTTCTGGACAGCTGTACTCATTGGCCATCGAACCTCTTCTAAACAACCTAAGAACTAGGCTGTCGGGACTTTTGTTACCTGGTCTTCCTGAGCGTCCCCAGCTGGTGGTATCGGCATATGCCGATGACATCAATGTTTTTGTTAGGGATCAGGGTGATGTGGACAACCTGATTGATAGTTTAGACCACTACCAAGAAGCCTCCTCTGCTAAGGTAAACTGGGAGAAGAGCGAAGCTCTGCAGGTTGGCCCTTGGGCAGGTAGGGACAGACCAAGACTACCAGGAAACCTCAGCTGGGGTAGACAGGGCCTAAAAGTCCTAGGTGTGTTCCTTGGGACAGAAACCTTTGAGAAGAAGAACTGGGAGGGTGCTGTGGAGCAGGTGTGCACCAGACTGTCCAAGTGGAAATGGCTGCTACCTCAGCTTTCCTACAGGGGGAGAGTCCTGATTGCCAATAATTTGGTCGCCTCGACTCTTTGGCACAGGCTGACGGTCTTACCGTCACCGGCTGGCCTAATCGAAAGAGTTCAAAAGTTGATTGTGGACTTTTTCTGGTCGGGCCAGCACTGGCTGAGGTCTGCAGTGCTGTACCTGCCAGTACAGGAGGGAGGACAGGGATTGGTGGACATTGCATCTCGTGTCACAGCTTTCAGACTGCAGGCGGCACAAAGATTGTTGTACAGTTTTGGTGTGCCATGGACGGATATGGCCTGTCTGTTGTTAAGGAAGGCTGGGCGACTGGGGTACGACAAACACCTGTTCCTGCTTCAGCCCCAGTCCATGGACCTGACTGGTCTTACACCCTTCTACCAGTCAGTGTTGAAGGCATGGCAGGTTCTATCGTTTAAGCACAAAGCTGTGACAATACCAGGGATGTGGATCTTTGAAGAGCCCCTTTTTGGAAACAGCATCATCACCTCTCGGGTCCTGTCCTCCGCCACCCTGAGGTCCAGACTGAGGGATGCTGGAGTAGTGAAGCTGGGTCACTTGCTGAAGACCTCTGTCCTCAATCTCTCTGACCGGCTCAACATGAGGTCCAGCAGGCTGCTGCTCCAGCTTGTAAGAGAGGTCTGTGCTTCCCTGCCAGAGGCCCTCAGAGTCTTTGTGTTGGATCCGTCTGTGTCTGAACTGTGGGACGACAAGTGTGAGTATGTCTTTCCCTCCTTGGCTGTCTGTCCAGCTGTTGGGCAGTGGCAGCCCGAAGAAGACGACCTGCTGTCCCTGAAGTCTTCGGTATCAGTGGATTTTGAAGGTGTCGGGAGGAAGGATCTCTACATCTTAGCTGTGAAGGTCAGAAACTTGCGCCCCCTGGAAGGGCTGAAGGCGTCAGGGTGGACTAGTTTTTTTTGGCGCAGGCTCTTCCCCGGGGGGTTGTTGGCGGTCCCTGTACAAGCCTCCTGTTGATGAACGGACAGGAGACCTCCAGTGGAGGATTGTGCATGGGGCCATAGCTACCAACAGGTATCTGGTGCACCTTGACCCCAGCACAGGGGATGGCTGCCCTTTCTGTTCCCAGTCAGAAACCATCTACCACCTCTTTGTCCAGTGTCCCAGACTGGTGGGGCTGTTTGGACAGCTACAGAGGTGGTTTCTTGGGTTAGGTGAGGGCTTTTCTTTCAGGACGTTTATCTTTGGTCCACACTACCGTGCAAGGAGGAAGGCTGTACACCAGTTGGTCAATGTCCTCTCGGGGACGGCTAAGTTGGCCATATGGAAGACCAGGAAGAACAGGGTGAGAGGTCAGGGGTCAGAGGACGTGGTGACCATGATGACTGGACTGCTGGCAGCTCGGCTCAGGGTGGAATTTAATTTCTATAAACTGACCGGCCAAATTGGCACATTTGAAGACATCTGAGTTCAGTTAGGGAGAACTGCTTGATTTTGAATTTTTGAAGGTCTCCAATCTCTCACTCTGACTTGTGTAAATGCAAATGTGAATAATGTAAATGTGAATATTACATGTAAATAAAGGTGTTGTTAAATCTCAAATCTCTCCTCTCCCCCTCCTTCTCCTTCTCCTTTTCCTCTCCCTCTCCTCCCCCTTCCTCTCCTCTTTCCCCTCCTCCTCCTTCTCCTTCTCTCCTCTACCTCCCCTTCACTCTACTTCTCCTCTCCTCTACCCCTCTCCTCTCCTCTACCCCTCTCCTCTCCTCTCCTCTCCTCTCCTCTCCTCTCCTCTCCTCTCCTCTCCTCTCCTCTCCTCTCCTCTCCTCTCCTCTCCTCTCCTACCTATTCTATCCTCTACCTGTCCTCCCCCTTCTCCTCTCTCTTTACCCAGCCGGCCATCAGCAGGAGGGTCCCCCTATCACTCCACTGGGTCATGGTTTCCTCTCCTCTCCTCTCCTCTCCTCTCCTCTCCTCTCCTCTCCTCTCCTCTCCTCTCCTCTCCTCTCCTCTCCTCTCCTCTCCTCTCCCCCTCCTTCTCCTTCTCCTTTTCCTCTCCCTCTCCTCTCCCTTCCTCTCCTCTTTCCCCTCCTCCTCCTTCTCCTTCTCCTTCTCCTCTCCTCTACCTCCCCTTCACTCTACTTCTCCTCTCCTCTACCCCTCTCCTCTCCTCTACCCCTCTCCTCTCCTCTCCTCTCCCACCTATTCTATCCTCTACCCATCCTCCCCCTTCTCCTCTCTCTTTACCCAGCCGGCCATCAGCAGGAGGGTCCCCCTACATGAGCCTGGTCCTGCTCAAGGTTTCTTCCTGTTAAAGGGGAGTTTTTCCTTGCCACTGTTGCTTGTCTGGGGTCAGGCCCTGGGATTCTGGAAAGCGCCTTAAAACAATTTTGATTGTATAAGACGCTATATAAATAAAGATTGATTTGATTTGATTTGATTTATTAATGCTGATTGGACTGTTTGTTTCAAACTGCTTTGACATATTTGAAAGTTGCTGCCCCAAACTGGGTGCATCATTTAACTCAGGGATCAGCAACCCGGTCCTACAAGTCCAGCAGGGTTTCCTTCCTATCAGACAGTGGACTGAATGATTTGGACCACTTCTTCTAGTCCTGAAACAGTGTGTACCTATTAGACACAGCTGTAGACGCTGTTTGAAACAAGAACGCCTGTTGCCCAGAGGAGGAAGGATGGAGCATTTCTTCGATCAAACCTGAACATATGGATGACTGGGACCAGTCTGCTTTGAGAAACTGCTGGCTCTCTCTCTCTCTCTCTCTCTCTCTCACACACACACACACACACACACACACACACACACACTGTTGTTGATGAGCTACAGAGAAAGAGTTTATATTGGTTATATATGTCGTGTGTGTGGGTCTTTTCACTAGCTGTAAGCGTTTATTGTACAAGGCTCAGATCTTCACTTCAGGATCATTAGGGAACATTACTGGTCAAATGTAGAAATAGGGCTGCTCGAGGTGCTATTTAGGAGTGATTGATAATACATAGTCACATCCTGGCCTCCCATACTTTAGTAGGCTTTACCGTGCTTTTTGGGGGCCAGGGGCTTCTCCGTGTGGAGGTTGCATGTGCTCTCTGTGTCTGATTCTCTCTCCGGTTCTCTTCGGGTACTCAGGCTTCCTCTCACAGCCCAAAGACGTGCAGCTGGGGGAGAGGTGAACTGGTACCTGGAATGACTGCAAGCGTGAATGTGAGTGTGGGCAGTTGTTGGTCTCTGTACGTCTCTGTGATCAGCTGGGGACTGATCCTGGGTGAGACCGCTGGGGTGGGGTCCTGAGGGACAGTTAGTGTTAGGAGTCCCTTTCTCTGTCTTGTCTGTTTCCCTTGTTTGTCTGTTTTCAGGCTGGGCGGAGCGGTTTCCTGCCTCTCCTCCGTGGGGCAAGCAAAGCACACCTGAAGACGCTCTCCTGTCATTATCCACACCTGCTGTTCTCTTTAAAGGCTGGTTCATCTCTCCACTCTTTGCTGATTCATTGTTTAACCCCCCCCCCCCCCCCACCCGGTACAGCCTGGCTCCTAAAACTCTGTTTGCAACTTTGTTTCTTCGAACCTGTTACCTGTCTGGAACTAATCGTTCGTCTTTCCCGCAGATCGGCTCTTGGATGCCTGCTTGCACCACCCAGCCTGCTCCAGTCTGACTGTATTTGTCTTTCACCTGCACCCTTTGGCTCTGTTCAGAACTTGGACCTCAGTAAACTTGTTTTCAACTTCACCCTATCGTGTGTGTCTGCATTTGGGGTCTGGATTCGTGTCAGCAGATCCTAACAGTTAGAAGGTGAATGGATGGATGGATGATGGATGAAGGATGCATGGTTGGATGGATGATGGATGGATCAATCAATCTTTATTTATATAGCGTCTCTTACAATCAATATTGTTTCTAGGCACTTTACAGAATCCCAGGGCCTGACCCTCAACAAGCAACAGTGGCAAGGAAAAACTCCACTTTAACAGGAAGAAACCTTGAGCAGGATCAAGCTCATATAGGGGGTCCCTCCTGCTAATGGCCGGCTGGGTAGAGAGGGAAGAGAAGGGGGGGGGTGGGGGGGGACATGTAGAGGAGAGAATAGGCAGAGATCAATGAAATATATTAATTATAATAAACTGCCGGTAGAATTGAGTCAGCGGGGTCGGAGGTCAGTAGGTCAGCATACAGCTAGCAGCAATACCTGTAGATGGATACAGAGAAGGGGGGGGGGGGGGAGCAGAAAAACTACACAAGAAATAACATCACTGGTCTACTTGGTGAGGAGGAGAGGAGAGTCAGCCATGACCCAGCAGGATGACAGAGGTCTTTCAGGTGATCATGTTTCTGGACCCCGGCAGCCTCGGCCTATAGCAGCATAACTAAGATGTTAACCTAATATTTAGACCACCCCCTAAGTATGATAATTTGTCTGTCTAGGATAAAAACTAGAACTAAAGAGTTAGTGACAATAAGCCTTTTCAAAGAGGAAGGTTGGATGGATGGACAGTTGCTACAGGAGGCTGAATCTGTGCTCAGAATGAAAAGAGGATAAACGTTTGATAAATATGTTCTGATTTCAGTGGTTCCCTCACCTTATTGGTTTCTTTCTATCTATCTATCTATCTATCTATCTATCTATCTATCTATCTATCTATCTATCTATCTATCTATCTATCTATCTATCTATCTATCTATCTATCTATCTATCTATCTATCTATCTATCTATCTGCCCTATCCTCTGCTGAACTCTTATGTTCTCTCCATTATTCCATCAACCAGCACCTTGTCCATCCACCATCTCTGTCTGTTGTTCTTTATTTCAAACATTGTCTCTCCATCTCTCCTGTCTACTTCACTTTTCATCTTCCCCCTGTAAAAGCCCTTTTCTTCATGCTTCCATGTCCACTGAACATCTCCATCTCTTTATCTCCCTGCAGCTTTTTGCTCTCCATTTTCTTCTCTTCTTCACTCATTCATCATTAACATAAATGGTGATGATTTCATGAGATGTCTGTCATGAAATAAAAACATGTATATTTATATTGTATTTATATATATTTATACACAGTAAAGGAGCAAGTGAAGGATCAACGCTCCACTTTGGTGCTCCTGAACACTCAACGTCATTTGTGAAGATCAGGAGTGTACAGAGTCACTCCAAAAAGACCTAAAATAATGGCTGGGAACAGCAGCAGGGTGCACGTGAAGAACCAAGTCTCTTGCACTCTGCATGGATGATGATGAATAGTTAGATGTTCTTTTCTAGATTAAAGCTGCTCTGTAAACTCCAGTAAAAACACTCACATGCAGCAAAGTGTCAGGCTGAATATTCACTTCTCTGCTGTCATGTTTTCTAGATGCTCAGAGCATCTCACCCTCCTTTTACTCTCTCCCCAACGCATATCCGCCAAGTTGAATTATACTTCAATATCAACTTATCTGCTACATTTGTACACACTGTGTGTGTGCGTGCGAGAGAGAGAGAGAGAGAGAGAGAGAGAGAGAGAGAGAGAGAGAGAGAGAGGCAGACAGACAGAGACAGAGACAGAGACAGAGACAGAGACAGAGACAGAGAGTATTTGAAGTGCACTGGTAACAGTAGGATGTAGATGATGCTTAAGGCTCATTTTTAAATTTTAAACAAACACGTGTGGTCAGAGTTAAATAGACTCCACCCACAATTGCATGTCAGAGAAAGAAAGAGGCCTAAATGATGATAATCCACATGTGTAACCATGTGTGTCTTCATTCAGGCTTCTGTACGGTGTTGAGACCTGACTGCAGTGACCATCAGACCGTTATATACCTCTGGTGATAACATTGATTCAGCTCTTCACAATTTGGCGCACTTTATCGGAAGCCTACCGGAAGCACTAAATGGTTAACCAGCGTCAACAGACTAGAAGACCGTGGATAATTTTGCTCCAAGGCGAGGTGCATTTATCTGCCAACAGAATCCTGAAAGCTGTCCTTACAGCCGAGGATGTGAGCGTCCGCTTCTCATAGGGGTGTCAGGCTAAGCTCTTCTCTGTTGACGCTTCAGTAATGCTACATGCTACTTCACAATGTTAAATCTACAGTGGCCCATTAACATGAAAAAGTTCAAATTAAAAAGTCTTAATGTTAAACACGAAACACTCGTCTCAGGATTTTAAGCAATCAGTTTAGAGTAAACTTGAAGATCATTTCACCTTCAGGCTGTCTGTTTTTGTCTACACTGTAGTGTAAACACAGCACACGTCCATGTCCCTGTGGACGGCTCTCAAACATGGTGGGGCCAGAATGAAGGCTGGCTGCTCACATGTAATATTTGATTTTACATTCCTAATCTGCTCATTTACTGTAGTTTTCTCGTTTATTCTTTTACTGCATTTTTGTTAGTTTATGATAACAAACTCCGTGCGCGTACACAGGGTTCTGTTCATGGTGGTAGCCGGTAGCCACAGTACCGCCAGTGGCCGTTAGGCGGCAGCACAAGCAGAAAAGGGGTGGGGGGCTGTTGAGCCGCTGGCAGCGGGCAGAAAAATCGGTGGAGCTCGGCTGGCAGACGCAGACGGGGGCTGGAGAAGAGAGGAACGTCGGTTCAGGCCGCCGGGTTTGCTGGGATTTACTCTTCTGAAGAGCGACCTGAAGCGGGAATTGTACCAGAAGGAAAATGCGTCGTCGGGAGGTTTGGATGCTGATGGCGGCTCTGCAGGTAGGAATCTGTCCAATTACCGTCCACGCCGAGTCCGCAGCAGGACACATAACACACGGACCCAACATTCGATTCAGTCAAATGCGTTAAATTGAGGACAAGTCGGTTCAGAATCCGCATTACGCTGCTCGGTTTAAGTTCGATTTTATCTGAGTCTCTGCGGTGAGAACGGCCGAGACAGGCTGCTCTCATTCTGCTTCTCAGAGACGCGGTCATCTGCCTGCAAAAGCCCTTGTTATTCCATGAACCCCACCGCCACACTGTAATCACACAAACTCATGTCCAGCTAGAGACACACATGAAGGTCTGCTGTTGCATCTCTATGGGTCGTTTTTGCCACATCCAGCCGAACCTGAAAGAATGGAGTCCGTTTGTTGGTTAGGAGAGTCTTCTTCCATCTTTGTCCCTGTCCGATGGGCTCAAAGTGGACAGAGCCCATTTTCCAGAGGGGCTTTTCTGCACCAATTGTGGCACCAAAGGCAGAATGGGTGATGTTTTAAATGGTCTTTGGTGTTGGGATTTAGAGCAGAGCACCAAGGAGCTCTTAAACACTCGTTTTACACACCAAGCTGCTCAGAGCTTTTGTCCACCACAGTATTAAAGACTCGGGTTCAGTGGTCAGGGCTCAGGGGCCACTCTGGAGGGCTGTGACCCACTGCTGAGGATGTGCAGTGCACAACTAGACATGGTGTGTATACACCAGTGTTGTGCAACATATCTGCTCCAGACCTTCTGAACCAATCAATAGGGAGGGTGGTGTTAAAGAGGGTCAGGCACCATCATCACAGCTTGGGTCAGCACCAACACCGGCTGCTGCGCTCACGTTGGAGCTCAGAGCCAGACTTTTACTTTTATCAAATCTGTTGTCTCATGTCCAGAACCTTTTAGAGAGAGAGAGAGAGAGAGAGAGAGTGTGTGTGTGTGTGTGTGTGTGTGTGTGTGTGATGTCAGCTGTCTGGTTTGTTGTGGAACACTGCCTGAGGTGTGGCAACTGAGAGTTCTCTCATCCTGATCTGTTTCAGAGGTGTCGATCTCATCTGTGTGGATTACTGAGGAGATTTGTGTCTTTGTCACTGCTAGCTTGTTGGAACTGCTGCAGATCCTAGAACACAGCAGTGTCATCGGTGTCCTTGCAAGGTTTTTGAATTTGAATTTAAAAACTTTAAGAGCGTCATCAGTCCAAGTGATCAAGACCAGACTTCCTGAACGCTCTCCGATTGTGACCCCAGACTCTGGCGCGGAGGGAACACAGTTCCCACATCCTCTGGTGCTCAGCGCCAAGCTGAGCAACCCAACCTGATGTTTTCTACTGTGAAAACATGTGATTGTGATTGTGATTAGATCTCATGAACTTTAGAATCATCTTCAAGCTGTCTCCTTGATGTCTGATCTGTGTAGGGAACTACAGTCTGAGACAGACATTTCCAGTAAAGTATGGGACAAAACTGTGTTCAGGAACTGTGTCATAACCCAGCAGTGCATGTGTGTGTGTGTTTGTGTGTGTGAGAGAGAGAGGGTACAGACAAGTCTAGACGCTAATTATCATTGAAATTAATTAACCCAGTTGTGTGCTGATGATTAATAATGGTCTCCTGTTTTGGACTGACACTGAACATCCCCCTATGAATAAAAATGTGGGAAACTTAATCAGCAGTCTGCTAATTGCTGCTCTCTTTGTTCTGCCTGTGTTTATGTTATTCCGATCGTTCCCTTTAGTGTGTATTTCAGGGAACAGTGAGTGTTAGAAACATTCTTCCAGGCTTTAAATGGGGCTTTGAATGAAAATGTGGAAGCTTGCCAGGCAACTGTCAACTGTTTTTAAATAGCAGAAAAGAAATGCAGAAGGGTCGAATATGATTTAAGATATGTGAAAAAACATTTCAACTTTCCTTTATCTTCTGTCCAGGTCTTTGGTCTGAGTGGAGAAACCCGACGATGGTTGTCAAGCAAGCAGGAGATGTTGCTATGTGAAAGAGGTTTTACACAGAAGGAATACATCATCGCAGCGAAACAGGAACTGGCGAAGGGACAGGCAGTCTTCAACGGTCAGCACACACACACACACACACACACACACACACACACACACACACACACACGGAGCAGGCACAGCTCCAACAATAATCCCTTGCTTTTGGGTGGGGGTGGAGGAGTCCTGCTGATATTTGAACTTGACAGATCTTCACCAAACAGAGCTGTAGAAGAGTCTGTTCCAGCCTTGGTGCCTCTGATTTGCTGAGTTCTTCACAGTGTCTTCAATAGCTGTTTTTGCTGTATTCTTGTCCTGAACCCATCCAGAGTATCGGAGCAGTCCTGTTACCAGCCTTCTTGAAAGTATTGGATCAGATCGCCCGATACTGTTTGTAAACAACGGTGTTTGCGTGACAGCGGAAGCACGACGCTAGCAAAGGCTTGTCAGGCTATGCTGTAGCGGAAGATCACAAAGCTTCCTTAGAAAATGATCCTTAACAAACGGGAACAGGTTGGAACCACTGTAAATTCGACAAGCTGACATTTTGACGGCGGTGGTGGTTATTGATTAGCTTTGGATTTGGTCCTGCTTCCCCATCCTTATAGGATGGTAGACCACCCGGGTCAATACTTGTGTACTTCCTGCTTTGGTATTAATAACTTTAATGTGGGCCTTTTATTGGCAAACTGTATCAGATTGGTATCAGTGAAACAGTGTTTATACAGTATCGGGATCTGATTGGGGGCAACAGCTCGGATCGGGACGACACTAGTTGGCTGCTAAACGGAGCATCTTTGGGTTGGCTAACAGATTTGTTGGCGCTTCTTGGAAGCCTCAGATGCTGTAAGGTCTGTTTGGTAAAAAAAAATAAAAATTTATGTCTGTCTGTCTGTCTGTCTGTCTGTCTGTCTGTCTGTAAAATCCTGCAGTTTGTGAGTTTGGTGTGAGTTCAATTTTCTTACCAGGATTGAAGATAAGATGGGGCTTTCCAAAATGAATATGCTTGTTTTGATTTATTTAATTTCAAAACTACTGCAAAGACTGTGCTGTGGCTTTATTCTTTATCTCATTACTGTATCGTGGGAGGAGAAGAGGAAGCTCGATTAAATTACATTAAGCTGGTAGGCAGCAAATATGGTTCAACATCAGCCACTCGGGTAATACAATATTATATTGTTGATTATTTAATTGGAGCAGAGGCGATTGAATTATTAATGAGAAGATTGAGGGAAAATATAACAATAGAGTGAGTGTTAGAGGTTGGTGATCAGCAAACCAGATCTAGAGGATGATTACAGGAATAGTAGAAAAAAATCAACAATCAGTCACTAAAGCTGGGTTTAAAATCTCAAATTTTTTTATGTCCTGTAACTAAATATTTTAAATCAAGTTTGTCATTATTCAGACAGCTGAAGGTAAATACTAGCCTAGTGTGGAGATCACTCTGCAGCCTTTCAGCACACACTAACCCAGCTATGGTTGAACTGAGCAGTTTAACAGGTGCAAAGTAGAGATAAAGTTAAACATGAAATATTTGTTTTAATATTTTAAACAATATCAGTGTTATGACAGAAAAAAATGTCTGATTAGCTGATGCTAATTTCAAAGCTTTACTAATACTACTAATACAATGTAGAGAGTACGTACTGCAGAGTATGGATATCCAAGTTTGTACTTATGGAAGAGTCACCAGAAGAAAACCTCACCTGTGTCCTCACCGCCACATCCAGCATCAGAAGCCTGCTAAAGAAGATCCAGACAAGCCTGAAGCATTTAGGAATCAACTCCTGACCTAAACCTCACTGGACATCTGAGGACAGACCTGAGACGGCCCAGGAACCTGACAGAACTGAAGACTGAAAATAAACATAAAATAAAACAATAATTTTTTTGTATTTTATTTTTGTGTTTAAAAAAACACTTACCGTATTTTCATGATTATAAGGCACACTTAAAAGTCTTAAAATTTCTTCAAAATGGCAAAATCTGTAAATGCTTTTCGGCTTGCCGGCTTTCGCAAAAGCCATTTCGGATTCATTTCAGATACAGGTGAGGACTTTGATGGATTTGTGGATGAGGATCGATCAAAAAATAACATGAGTACATTGCTAAATACACGCTAGCATGCATGTTTTAAGATAGCGGTATGTTTTACCATGCCCGTGCCCTATAATGTCTGTAATGCGGGACGAAGGTCTCCGTGGTCACTTGTGGACAGCGAGCAGCAGCAGCTTTAGAGGCAGCGATGTTATTAGAGCAAATCGAGCTCGCCACACATTCTCAGGACTGACGGGAAACAGTTGTCAGTCCAGGATCAGCTTGTCTTGGAAACAAACATGAATCAAATGGAGTAAAAGTTGATTCAGCTTTTCTGAGGTTAACCTTGTTCTCAGTATCAGTTTACATGTCTGACTTCTCTTCCTGTCTGTGTCTGTGTGTGTGTGTGTGTCTGTGCGCTGTGACAGTTTCAGACCATTTCCTGTGGACAGTGTTGACATCACTGCTTTAGCATCCAACCGGAGTGTCAGTGAACTTTGTGTTGCCTATAAAAACCACTCATCTCCTCTCTCCCTCTCTCCTTTAGTTCTTGACATTTTGCTACTTTAGTCTCACCTAATGCATCATATCTGTGCTTCACTTAGGCTGGGTTGCTGATGTGTAACAGAAAGCTGTTTTTCCATTTGTCCTTGTTATCCTCATCATCATTTTCATCATCAGCTCACGTTGCCATCATAGAATAAAGAGCTGAATTTACTCCATGAAGAGAGCTTTCAGAGCAAGGCCACTTTAAATTATTACTCTTTATCAATGTTTGTGGCTTTCAACATGTCTTCTCCAAATTTAGCCAAGACCCTCAGCGTAAACAAAACCACACTCGTGTTTCTGCTGGCATTTAAAGTTGAGCTGTCTTCTCAGTGGCTGTGTGCAGCAGAATTTGTGCGTATTGTTAGTTGTCCTCTCTGATATGTCCACGCTAGCAGTGTAAACCTTTTTGTGTTGTTTACGTATTTAAACAGCCAGTAGTGTTTTTAAGGTGATCATAATAAATTAACGTCATCTGCTGGACGAAACTTGACACTAGAAGCAATGGGCCAGATTCACGAAACACGAAAGTCCCACTTACGAACAGTTTACGAAGATTGTGGCATTCACCAATTTCTTCTTATCCTGGATTTATTCGTAGGTAAGAACAAATCCTACGAACACTCAGGAGTACTCTTGCGCACATTTCAGTGCCGACATGTTGGCATGGTTGGGTTTTCTTCTCTTGTGCAGTTCAATAAAATTCAATATTACAATGATAATTCTGTCATATTTATTTATTTATTTGTTTATTTCCTATTTTTGGTGATTTACGGAGAATTTTAAAATTACGTAAATGTGCCAATGACTTAACATTAATCAACCAAATTGGAAACCATGCCAAAACTGTCTTTTTATTTGATTTTATCTTGATTTATTTTATTAGAGGATCGAGGGTATGCCCTAGCTCCCTAGTTGTTGACACCACTGACCAACCCTCAGACTCCACAGGAAATTGTATTCAATCAGATGCATGCGCGCAGTCGCTCCACCATTGAACGCACCATCGGCATGTTAAAGGGGCGCTGGATGTGTTTGGACACAGAGCCACAACCCCGTGAGGATGTGCGTCCTGACGCAATGATGGGGCCAGACTGCAGGCACGTGGTTCACGTTCGAGCGCGATTAATTGCCCGTTTGTGAATAAAATGCATTATTGTCACAATCCGAGCACAGGTTTTACACGTTTATTTTTTTTTACATTCTTATTTTTTTACATTCTCGTTGATTTCTTTAAGCGTGTTGGCTATAGTCATCAGGGTTGAGGCAATTTTATCAAGCGTGTTAGCCATCCTTTCTTGATTGTTCAACACGGCGTCAGAAATCAGGCGTGGAGAGGCAAGCTTTGGGCATTTTGCTGCTTTTTGCTCTGTTGACAGGGTCCTGCTGCAGTTCCTTTTATGGGCATTAGTGGGCGGTGACTTATGCTAATCGTATGTTAATTAGACTCACCTGGCACGCGCTTTCAACTTACGAACAGATGGCATTCATCAATCTAAGAACACAGCTGCGAACAATTCTGGGGCTTACGAACGCGTTGATGAATCCGACGTAGGGTTTTCTTAAGAAACTTCTTAAACACAACTTAAGAAAGAATCTAAGAAGATTCTTAAGAACATATTGGTGAATCTGGCCCAATGTTTGCAGTAGTGCCGTGCCTCTCCACCATACCGCCACCCCCTCCCGGGCCTGCGCCCCCCATTTTGACAACCACTAGAGTAAGACAAATTGACATCCAGACTTTTTTGGGTGAGTTAAAGTTGCCTGTGCATCCTGAGATAAAGACTCCAGCTAAGGCTGTAGCAGCGGGCAGTTAGAGAGGACGTTGCTCTGACTGGTGTGCTCTTCTGGAAATCCTCTTAATGAATGAATGATTGAATGTAATCATAGGAAGTGCAGACGGCGAGTCTCCTGTCAGCAACAATCATCTTCTCACTAAGCTTTGGTGAGGAAGGTTTTCATCCTGATTTTTAGCGGTTGATTAATTTCCATTTTAATCGACAAACTGACAAAGGGAAGCAGCCTTGGTTATGGCAGCAGGTAGAGTCTCCACGGTTACCACTTGAGCATGAAACAGATTTTAAAGTGTTTCTTCTGACATCATTTCTAATGTCTCTTTACTGCCTTCAAATTAAGTGTGACAAACAAACAAATGTCTTCTGTAATTGTCCAAGTCCATAAATCATGTTACTTCAGCCTGGTTGAAGAGGATGAAATTGTTGGAAGCCATTCCACCATCTGCCTCCATCATCCTGCCATCTGTCTGCCCCCTGTCTGCCCCAGAAAAACCCTGCCGTATTGTTATTATCATAGGCAAGGAACAATATGAATAGACCAGGACAAAAGTCACAATGGAATCACAGCAACGCACAGATAAAGTACTCAGTGGGACATTTGGAAGTAAAAGGCAGGAGACCTAAAGACAGTAGGATAGGTCACATGGTGCAGTTATTGGGAAGGATTCTCTCAGAATCTGTGGGGCCAAAATTGGTCTAAAGGATCTTCTTCTTTATTACCAACTAATGTGAAGGGGAAGGGGGGGCCTGCTGATTTCTGGTGTTTCTGTCACTCATGTCCAGCCCTCCCTCCCCCAGTGGAGTCTGTTTCTCATTATAACCTCTTTACTGTATGTTGAACGGACAGGACCCAGGCACTGCCATTCTCAGCTTCACTGATAAGGTTGGTGTGTGTGTATATGTGTGTGTGTGCGTGTGTGTGTGTGTGTGCGTGCGTACACTCCCACTGGTTCTCCTCCTGTTTGGTTGTCCATTTTGGACTTAATCTTCTCCCCTCTGCCTCCTCCATGCTGCCACACCATAAGTGTCTGTCCTCCACATTTTTTTGACTATTTTCATAATTTCACATGTAGAATGTTGTGACTGCATCTCGTATCAGACTAAGAAAAGAGATTAAATGCATAATAGTAACACATTATCATGTTAAACTAACAAATAAATACAAAATATTGTGTTGCCTTGTAGCCGATGGTGATAGAGCAATACCAAAATGAGAGTTGCTCAATGTTGCTGTTCAGTGTTGTGTTGCACAGTGTTGTGCTACTCACTGTTATGTTGCTCAGTGTTGTGCTGCTCATTTTTTTGGTTGCTAACTGCTGTGTTGCTCATTGTTGTGCTGCTCAGTGTCGTGTTGCTCAGTGTTGTGTTGCTCAGTGTTGTGCTGCTCATTTTTTGGTTGCTAATTGTTGTGTTGCTCAGTGTTGTGCTGCTCAGTGTTGTGCTGCTCAGTGTTGTGCTGCTCATTGTTTGATTGCTAATTGCTGTGTTGCTCAGTGCTGTGCTGCTCATTTTGGGTTGATAATAGCTGTACACCATTTCTGCTTTGTTCTATCTTTCAACGACACCAAATGTTGATTTTTCTGTCCATAACCACAGATGATAGGTGTCATTTTAGTACGAATGAGCTTGTTTACATTGATTATATTGTAATATGCTAATTATGCTGGACCAAAATTTCACATTTACGATGCTGTTGACAATCGGTTGTACTAAAATGACAGAAGAGGATAACCGTTTCGCCTAACTAGCCTCCAGTTAGCCTATAAGGGAGTATTTTATAATCATGGACCACTTTGTTATGTGACCTTAGTCTAAACAGTAATTTCATCACTGTTGCCTCACATGAGTGTGGAGACGCACTGATAAAACAGTCAGTAAGAGTCAGTACCGTAATTCTGTAGCTACAGTTGTTATCACAGCTATACCAGCGTGAACAGTTATCAAAGGATGGACTTCGGCCAGCCACCATTAGTCGTGCTGCTGTAGGCCAAAGCTGTCAGTGTGCACCAACGTGATCCACTGAACCCTTCTCACTTCCTCCCCTACTCATGGTTGCATGTCTATACCTCCTCTCCTACCAGGAAACCTACCTTTAGGGAGGTCACTCTGAACCCATGAGCTGAAATGTACGATAGCGTTCGTCACTATTCCAAACTGAATTTAAGTCCGCCACCGGTGGAAACCAAGGCTCTGTGTTTCCAGTAACGCCCACTAAGACCTACTATTGTTGCTTAACATTGCTGTTTGTCGTTAAATTGTCATCAAAAAAATCCTTAAGTAGCAGATGTAATATTTAGTGTATCTCTAATATTAAGTAGTGTATCGAATAGGTATGTTCTCGATATGCTCAGACATTGAAGAAATAGAAATAGAAATATACTAATGACCAGTGCTGGTGGCATCATTGAGGCTCTGTGGTGACGGGGCTCAGACGTTTCTGTGCGTGACCTGGGTGGTGGTAGGCTATAGAAGCACATATCAAAAGATGCCAAGATGGGGCATCAGGCTGTGGCACAGTTAAAATGTCTGCGTCCAAGAATGGTGGACTTTTCACCAGTTCCCACAAACCTACAAGCTTTTTTTCAAGTGTACCAGTAGCTCAGAGCAGTAACTTCCTGTCTGACCCTGGATCACTTTCAAGTGTGTTAAAGGCACCCACACTTTCAAAATACCATCAAGAATGAAAAACCAACCTAATACACAATAAATAAGCTTTTAATTTGAGATTTGAGGTGAACTAATGGAATTACGTAGTCTAGAGTCGCATAAAAATGAACAAAAACAAATGACTCTTTTATTCACTACCAAGTGGTGATGGCGTACGATCGTACATGAACAGTAACCCACAATCACATCACATCTATTATCAGGGTAATAACTAATATTAAATAGTCTATATCTAATCATCTGTAATATGATCCTGTCATACAGAATTCTACCTTCTCATTTAGCAGCTGTTTAATGATTCCTGAGGAATTGAACACCTACAGACTTGATGAAAGGCGTAGTCGGCCTAGAAAGTACAACGGTGATGGGTAGACTCCAGCAGGCTCTGTCTCCTGTGGAACACACAAATCATGCGGCTGCCATGTTCTCCAAAAGGCCAACACATATCCCTTTCATCTGTGCTGCACTTGAATCCTCCAATTATCCTCCGGTGATCCTGTGGCTGCCTTCTGATCACCCCTTAAAGTGCCTTAAATACTTGTCTCTATCTGGATCTGTATTTTCATACAATACCGTGGATGCAGGGGGTGGGGTGGAACTAGTGAAAGTCGTGGTTCAGAGTTTACATGTAAGCTTAAAAATCAGACCATTCTGTGGGATGACACCGCTGCAGCCAGTCCTGGCTGGGACGTGCTGCGTGTGCACGTTAATGGAAGGATAGGATGTGAGTGGCTCTGTCTTTAATCCACAACACTCTGAGATTTATTATAGTTCTCCTTTTACTTCCTTAATCCCTGACTGAACAATTGTCCGAGGAGCATAAAAAGAAACTTAAACTTTCATTATCTTTTCCTGATTGTTATACATCTTCCCCTCTGTACCTGGTGAGTTTCTGGCACAACATGCACGTGCATGTGGCAGCTCTGGCTCCTCGCGGTCGGACAAAAGCACCCGACTGCCACAGTCCTCTTACTCTTACGATCCTAATTATGGACTCACTTCCTTCAGACTTCCATGGAAGCCCTCGTCTGGAGCGTCTCATGCGAGGCAGCAGTGAGCTGTCATTAACGCTGAAGGCAGACGCAGTCAGAGCGGAGCTCTCATAGAGGAGCAGCTCTCATGTTGGTTGGTTGGCCTGAATCACAAGGTGGAGCTGCCTGTCTGCCTGCCTGTCTGCCTACCTGCCTGCCTTCACTGCTACATCTTCCTTTTGTTGTTGGCATTTCGGGCCAGTAAGCATGTGAAATTAGCCGTCTTTAATTACGGATTTAATCATCTCAGATTATGGGTTACTGTTGGGCTGCTATTAATATTCCCATTGAAAACAAGTACAAATAATAACAATGACTTTTATCTTAGGCAAGAGGCAGTGAATTTAACAAAATTAGCATTTACTATCTGTGCACTAAATCAAATAGCTGATGACATAATCATGGCTGTACACAGCACACCCCAGTAAGAGCAGACTGGTGACTGCAGAGCGACGTATAGACATGGCCTCATCTTTCCAGATGTTTTGATGCATTCATCACCACTCACATTCTTCATATCAGCTATTGAAGTGATTTAAATATGTTTTTGAAAAGTGGGTGTCAAACGTTGCCCAGTCTGTGAAAGAGTAAACATGTCTTTTCAAGTAAAAGTCTTTCCTGCTCATAATATCTGTTTGACCTACTTTAAAATGGGATTCACTTCCGCTGTCGGGAACTGGCTGGGCTTATATTTGCAGTGTGTCTGCGTTTATTCAGAGTGCTTCCAAACACACGTGCACCTGTGCTAATGTAGCCTTTGTGTTTGCCAAACTCACAAAACTTGATGATGGGTCACAAATGTGGGTGTTCAATTGCTAGTGAGAAGTGGCCAATGCTTTGATCTGTTGACATCAGCGCCGCCTGTGTAACCAAACAGAAGACTTTAATGATGCTGGAAGAGCCTCCAGGGCTGAGGGAAGAACTTTGCTAACCTGTCAGAAAGACATCGAGGTAACGATTCTGTGTTATTCAGGGGGTAAATGTGATACTTGAGGTTGGGCTGCGTTCCCGGTCAGATGAGCCGATGCCTGGAGGAACCATAGACACTGTCACACTCTGTTTATTACTTTGATCAATCTGGTTCTCTTTGCTGCTTCCAGCAATGCAAGAGCTTTTTTTCAAGAAGTGAGACTGTGGTTTATTCCTCCAGGGTTTGCCTCAGTGGAGTCACAGTCACCATGGACGCTACCCTCAGATAGCTCAACAGGTCTCATCTTCAGCCTCTGCTGATGCTATAAAATCAGGAAACCATCATATCAGAAGTGGAGACACATGTCATTCCTTGTTGTTAACGGATGGGCAGCTCATGCGGAGCGTTTTGAGAATATTTTTAGGATTATAAAGGTTTTATCTGTTCTTTTCATTAAGATTTGGACCATTGTCCAAATACAGTGTGAAATATGCTGCTCTTCCAATATTATTCCATTTTCCAGAATGTGTCTGATGTAGCCAACAGGTCAGAGAAGAAGCCTCCCAGTTTCACCACTGTGGGCTCCTAATCCCCCCCAAGGAATGCTCCCAGGGACCACACGGTGCTGCCCAAGGGTCGTTAGGGAGTGAATTCACTTGTGTGATAATAAAAAGCACAAAAATCACTGTAAAGAGAAAGCAGCATGACGGTGAGAGGAGGTTTAAATCAGGAGCGGATTTATGTGGGGAGACTTTCAGTCTGTCAGGTGTTATTGAGCACATTTACATTCCAAATACTTTGTAACCTGATTCACTGTTTGCTGTACTTTACTGTGCTGTGTTCCTACTGGATGTCATAAGATTATTCTGGGTTTGAGGATGTGTTCCTATGTATAATAAAAAAACCTGCAGTTTTACTTTAGAAATGATATTTTGGAAGGAATGTGAGGCATTTGATTCTTGAACAATTGATAAAAAGCTTTATTTAATCTAGTTTTAGTGATAAGACCGTTTCATAGGGAATGTTTTCACTGTTTCAGGAAGACAATCGTGGGTTTATCCACTCACTCATGAAAGGATGATCCAAATAATCTGTAGATTCATGAATCACTTCTCTTGGATCCAAATGCAGCCATGCCAAATATAGGAAAACAGCTGTGACATGAAGCAGGATTCTATTTTGTATGGATCTGTATCATCTGTGTGACAGTATAGAACTGCCACAGGTCTGAGCTGATCACAGACACTGGTTCAACTTCTATCCACTGCTCAGCTCATCTTTTGCTCTGTTTACATATCTAATGTGTGTTAGAGGCAGCAGTTAGAGGCAGATTGATAAGTATGGGCTGACTTATTTCTTGCAATTGACATTCTGTGGTGTGCAACTAGTTACTGTTGTTTGGGTTTTCTGCTTTATGTGCACAAAGTGAAAAGTCAAATTAACCAGAATATTATTTACATAAGTATTGGCTGTAGAGTGGCTTATTTCTATTATATTGTTATAATTGTGCAGTTTCTGGAAGAATACGTTTCTGGAAAAATAAGTATACATACAAATAAGCAAACATACTTTATGACCACAAAATTGCCAGGGCTGTCATGTTCCATAAAGGTTCCATAAAGTATGAAGAAAATCTCATTTGGCTTCATTGGGATCAGCAGTTGTTGCAGACCTGTGCAGCAAATGTATTGATTTTCTGTCCAAAGGTGTCGGAATGACAGATGGACGCTCTGAGGAAGATGAAGCTGTCCAGTGTGTGTGTGTGTGTGTGTGTGTGTGTGTGTGTGTGTGTGTGTGTGTGTGTGTGTGTGTGTGTGTGTGTGTGTGTGTGTGTGTGTGTGTGTGTGTGTGTGTGTGTGTGTGTGTGTGTGTGTGTGTGTGAGCAGGTCAGAGCTAGTGTGTTAATTCATGCTGATTGTACAGCATGAAGGCACACATGCTGATTGCGCAGCATGAAGGCACAGTGCAGAACTATTGACATAAATATTGATGCACCTTAACCGGCAGAGATTATTGTCATCATTAATACAACAGTGCGCTCCTGTAGGAAGCATACTTTCCTTCCATTGGCTGTTGTGTGTTTCTTCCTGTTTGTCTCAAAGCCTAATGAAACAGCTTCCAGGCAGAGCAGCAGGATCCTGACCGTCCCGACCCCCTCACCTGGCTCATGTAGCCATGGAGGAGCTGCACCAGTAGAACCTGTGAGCCACTGCAGTAAAAAGATCCTCAGCCCCTGCTCACAGCGTCAGAGGATGGAGCAGGCCTCTGCCTTCTGCCTGAGCTGTGGCAGTGCTTCCACATGAAACGGCAGAGGCCCTTTTTTGGACACTTTTCTGTTTCTCTTATGAACCATATGGGTTTGGTTTGGACTGTGACCAGTGGTGTCAACACACACTGGCAATGACATAGATGTCATTTGTGCTTGTAACATTGTTTTCTCTAAGTCTTCATCACTTGTTAATAATGCATGTTGTTGTTTAAATGACTCCAACTCTCAGGAGGGCTTTTTGTCCCAAACTTTCAACACAGTGTTTCAACTGTGGGGCAGCTGAGCTGATCTAATCTGAGTCCATCATCCCTGCGCTGCCTTCACATGCTAATACACTGACAGAGTGTGTGCTGCAGCTGTGGGCCTGTGTGTATGTATGCGTGTGTGTGGCCTTCTGTAGCAAATTGATTTCGAATGCTTCCTGTGGTCATCTATCAGAGTGCTTTAGCTCCGCCTACTGACGGAACAGTTGCCAATAGAAACCGGGATAAGAGATTCTTCATTGTTCCATTCTCTTCTGTTGGTCTAAATGTGGAGACATGAATGTAAACTCTGGCTAATAAATCAGTAATGATAGTAATCATAATTAATCATGTCATTCATTTCTATGTTTGCTTCTCCTTCATGGAGATGTAATTGAAATTATTTTTCAAATAAAGGCACCAAATTTTAATGAAAATGCAGCCAGTATGAGAAACCCTGTATTATGTACATTTCACTGTCAAATGCGCGTTTCATTTCAAAGGGCTCGACTGGAACTGTGAGGAGGCTTCTAATTTAATTAAAATTCATGAAATATTCTTCTGTCATCTGTACATGTGGTGGGCTGACGGAGGAGGAGGAGGAAGATGGCCTCTGGCTTTGCTGCTAGTCAGTTTATCTGAAAACATCCAGCTGTCAGAATCACACACACAAACACACAGAACAACGGAGACATAAACAGGATTAAAGGCTCACTACTGAATCTTCAACAGTTCTGTGTGTGTGTCTGTGTGTGGGGGGGTTTTGGGGGAGGGTAGTCATGTTGTTGTTTTTGACTGTTTGGGTTCATTTAAATACAGTACTTGTGCTGACCTGCAGCATTGTTGTTCTGAGAACATGGAACAGTGTTTGTTGTGTGTGTTGCTCAGAGTGCAGATGTCGAGTTAGGCCGCCATCCTCCTACTGGTGTGTAGGTGACTGCTGACGAAACCTATTGATCATAGTCTCCTACTGCTTCCTGGAAAATTCTAGGGTTCAAATCCACGGATGGATGACAGGCAGACAGACAGAGGAATGCCTTTTGTTGTGTTGGGGCACAGTGGTTAGCAGGGCCACCTCACAGGAAGACGTTTGCATGCTTAATTCCTGCTCTGGCCTTTTTTGTGTGGAGTTTCTCCCTTCGCGGCTGCCCCTCAGTCAAAAACATGCTCATTACCGTGGTGTGTGTGTGGGTGTGTGTGTGTGTGTGTGTGTGTGTGCGCGAGCGAGCGAGCGACATGGATTGATATAAAGTGATCCTTAAGTGCTCTTATCATGCTGATTTTGTGTTCATCACGTAACCATGATGATGATGATGTTTCTAAAACACCTCCAGCACAGGTCACACTGGATCTGCTCTGCACTCACTACATGTACAAAATCCAAAGATTAAAGAACGCAGCTGTGGAAATGCTGGTTCCTTATTGAAGAGGATTTCCTGCGATATGAATTAGGACGGACTTTTGGATGAAAGTCGTCTTTTTATTGGACTTTGTCATTGATTGTTTGGACTGAACCGGACGGTTTGCTAACCGGACGGATTGCTAACATCGCGTCCGACAGGAGGAACATCAGAGATCATCAGACCGTGAGTTACGATTTTACACGGAACACAGACACTTTGAAGAGCAGACATCGGTGCGGAGGATCTTAAAAATTTTAAAGTTTTATCGATCTCGCGGAGTCACCTGCCCGCTGCTAGCGCCGGCTTGTTTTTAGCCACGGTGCTAACCTGGACTCACCTCCGTGTGCTGGCACGGTGCCTAGTGTGGCTGTCCCCCAGCTCAGGCTGCGGGCATGATGGCGGTGTGTGAGTCCTGCCTCCCCACGTTCTCCAAACTGAGGGAGAGCATCTCCGGGCTCCAGTCCGAACTCAAGGAGAGGGACAAATTTATACTCGAGTCATCTGCTGTCGCCTCGACCCAGGAGAAACATATCGCCCGTTTGAGGTCCGAGGGACAGGGTCTGCGGGTCGACCTGCTGGACCTCTCCACTGTTGCCATCGCCCAGGCGAAACATATCGCCCTCCTGAAGGCATCCGGCGCTGGTGACCGGAGCACGACAGCCACGAATGACACCACCTTGCCATGGACCGGGTCCATCAACGCTGAAATTCCAGCTACAGCCATGCCCAAAGGAGCGGCTCATTCCACCTCCTTCCTCCGCCCCACGGAGTCGCAGGGTTTCATCGCCAGGGACGGAGCAGGAGCCCTAGTGAGCTCAACACCGCTCAAACCAAAGGAACCCTGGTCGGTGGTGGCCAGGGGCGCTAGGGCCCGTCCGTCTCCCCCTCCTCCGCCCCCGTATCTGCCACTGGATAACAGGTACGATATCCTAAGCCTGCAGGACTTCCCTCCCGTGGGCGCTTGTTCCAGCTCGCCTCCTGGTCCTGTCCGTCCAGCTGGCTCTCACCAGACGAGGAACCAGGGTCAGCCCGCTCGACCTGGCCCTCCGCTACCATCCTGGTCAGGAGCAACCACGACCCGGCGCCACCATCCCCAGGCTCCTCGCCGCCACCGCCGCACCTCCAGATGATCAGAGGCGGCCACTCAGGTGCAGCGCACCCCCGCGGTGCTGGTGGTCGGGACCTCAATGGTCAGGCACGTGGCGGTGCACGACGGCCGGACCTTCTGTCATCCCGGTGCCCGTGTTGCGGAGGTTACATCCTCGGCCCTGCAGCTGAGTGCACAGCACCCCTCGGCCTCCACGCTGGTTCTGGAAGCCGGCATCAACGATCTCAAATTTCAGCAGTCGGAGGTTCTGAAGCAGGACTTCATCTCCCTGGTGGACCGTCTGCTGGACACGGGGAAGCGGCTAATTATCTCCGGCCCGCTTCCCCCACCTCGCTACGGTGACGTCGTCACCAGCCGCCTCCGCCAGCTGCACCTGTGGCTGAAGGGGTACTGCTTGGGCAACAGTATCCCCTTCGTTGACAATTTTGCTGCCTTTTTAAATAGACCCCATCTTTTTAAACGGGACGGCCTTCACCTAAACCACGAGGGGTCCCGGCTTCTATCTTTGAACATTGACTTGACTGTCCGTTCCTGCGCAACATCCACCTCCTGACTATTGGTTAGAACACATGCACACCAACACTCTGCCCCCCACTCACACTCACATATACGCTCACCCCCCGCACGCCCCACCATACATGCCCCTCCACCACTACTCCCATGTCTGCCATCAACATCACAGATCACTCACTCCATTGACACCATCACTTCATACAGACAGAATCCCAGGACTGTTCCCAGACGTGACAGTGCTTTTATTATTCCTATAAAAAGACATGATGAGCGCACGTCCGGCGCGGACATAAAGATGGCCGTGCTGAACGTGCGCTCTCTTTTAAACAAATCTTTTATAATAAACGATTTAATTTTAGACAAAAACCTTGATGGTATTCTTCTTACCGAGACATGGCTTGGCACTGATGCACCTGCTGTTCTCACAGAGGCTTGCCCCCCACATTTTAACTTTTTATTTTCTACAAGGGGGGGTAGGAAAGGAGGTGGAACCGCCTCAATAACAAGGACCGAAATGTCTTCACGCGAGGTCTCTTTTAATACGTTTCCATCATTTGAGCATCATGCGTTTGTTTTTAGCAGCCCTCCGATTTTAAGCATAACAGTTTACAGACCACCCCAATACTCCACCTCTTTTATCAGCCAATTCTCTGAATTTTTATCAATCATTTATGCTAAATACAATAGGATTTTAATAACTGGCGATTTTAATCTACACCTCAACAACGCCTCGGACCCAGTGTCCAGAGAATTTTTAAACCTCCTTCACAGTCTGGATTTTAAACATGTCGCACAGCTGACCCACAACAGAGGGTGCACCCTGGACCTGGTCATAACCTATGGCCTGTCCGTGGGTGGGTCCTCTGTTGTGGATCTGGCCGTGTCTGACCACTTTTGCGTGTTTTTTAACATCACCAGTTTTAACCAGCGGGGGGCCCCTGTGAGAGCGATGAGGAGACGCTACCTGACTCCTGAAGTGGCTGCAAATTTTATCCAGATTTTACAGAGCACTCCTGCAGAAATTTTACCAGCACCGTGTGATTTTATTGTTGACACTTTTAACAATAAATTAAAGTCAACGCTGGACTCTGTGGCTCCACTTGTCACAAAAACTGTACGAACAAAACGTTCACCACCGTGGAGAAATGAAGAAACTAGAAAACTGAAAAGAACCTGCAGGAGTGCTGAGAGGAGGTGGAGGAAATCCAAACTGACCATCCATAAAGAAATATTTTATCAACACCTCAAAACCTACAATAACACAATCAAGCAGGCAAGAACCTCTCATTTCAAAAAACTAATCTCCAACAATAAAAACAACCCCAAATTTCTATTCCACACCATTGAGCTTTTAACCAACGGTAATTTTAACAGGTGTCCCACAACAACGACTGACACCCTCTGCGAGGCCTTTGCAGACCACTTCAGGAGTAAAATCGATAATATTAGATCCAGTCTTTTATCACAGCAAATTTTAATTGTGTGGATCATTGCTTCCACCTGAGGAGACACTGGAGAGTTTTGTCCTGGTTGATGCGAGGACACTTGGTCGAGTTTTCTCCCAAGTTAGGCCCACAACCTGCCTTTTAGACCCAATTCCCACACCGTTTTTCAAAACATTTTATGGATTCTTTGAGGAACATCTCTTATATATGGTGAATTGCTCTCTTCAGACAGGTGTCTTCCCCACCTCCTTTAAAACGGCGGTGGTGAAGCCCCTTCTGAAAAAGAGCAATCTAGACCCCAGCGTTTTAAATAACTATCGGCCAGTATCCAACCTACCATTTTTAAGTAAAATCTTAGAAAAACTTGTTTTTAACCAAGTAAATGATTTTTTAAACTCAAATGATATTTTAGAGAGGCATCAGTCTGGTTTTAGGATGAACCACAGTACAGAGACAGCCCTTTTAAAGATTTTAAATGACATCAGGTGTAACCTAGACAACAAAAAGCTCACGGTGTTGGTTCTACTGGATCTGACCGCCGCTTTTGATACAGTAGACCACCATATTTTATTGAATAGACTGAAGAACCTGGTCGGCCTCTCTGGTACTGTTCTTAACTGGTTCACCTCCTACCTTAGTGATCGAAGCTTCTTTGTAAGTATGGATACATGCTCCTCGAGAATCCATGAGACAAAGTGTGGGGTTCCCCAAGGGTCAATTTTAGGTCCAACCCTTTTTAATCTTTACATGCTTCCTCTTGGGGATGTCATCAGGAGCCACGGCATCAGCTTCCACAGCTATGCTGACGATACGCAACTGTACATCGCCGTGGCTCCTGATGACACAGGGCCAGTTGATGCCCTTTTTAACTGTATTCTAGATATCCAGTCATGGATGGCAGAAAACTTCCTACAGCTCAACCAGGACAAAACAGAAGCCTTAGTTATTGGTCCTGAAGGTCAGAGAGAGAAACTTTTTCCAAAATTGAAGGATTTTAAGCCATCTCAATCTGTAAAAAATCTGGGTGTGATCCTTGACTCTGAGCTTAGTTTTATTCCACACATCAAAAACATAACCAAGGTAGGTTTTTACCACCTGAAGAATATAGCCAGAGTCCGCCCGTTTCTCTCTCAGGCCAGCACGGAGGTGCTGATGCACGCTTTTATCTCTTGTCGTTTAGATTATTGTAATGCCCTGCTCTCTGGTCTTCCAAAAAAGAGCATCACAAACCTACAATTATTACAAAACTCAGCTGCACGAGTGCTGACGAGGACCAGAGGGCGGGAGCACATCACACCGGTTTTAGAATCGCTGCATTGGCTACCCGTGCATTTCAGGATCGATTTTAAGGTTCTTTTGTTAGTTTTTAAATGTCTTAATGGTCTTGGCCCGACTTATTTATCTGACCTGCTTTTATTCTATCAACCCTCGCGGACTCTGAGGTCCTCCGGCACCGGCCTTTTAACCATTCCACATGTAAGCACTAAAACGCACGGGGAAGCGGCCTTCAGTTATTATGGTCCCCGACTGTGGAACAGCCTGCCGGAGAACCTCAGGGCCGCAGAGACTGTTGAGATTTTTAAAAAGAGGCTCAAGACACACCTTTTTAATCAAGCCTTTAATTGATTTTCTGATTATTTTCAATTTATTTTATGTCTTATCCTTATTTTACTTGACACTTTTACTGTTTTACTCCCTCAGTTCTTAGTCTCTCAGTTTTTAGTCTTTACACCTTTCATCTCATTTACTGTTTTAGTCTGTTTTAGTCTTAGTACTGTTTTACTCCCTCAGTTCTTATTCTCAGTTTTTAGTCTTTACACCTTTTATCCCATTTACTGTTTTAGTCTGTTGTAGTCTTAGTACTGTTTTACTACTCCAATTCTTAGTTCCTCAGCTTTTAGCTTTTATACCTTTTATCCCATTTACTGTTTCAGTCCTTCAGTTTTTAGCTCCAGTGTCTCCTCATGGTGTTTCCTCATGGGGGCCTGCCAGGCTGGGAGATGTTTCCGGTCTACCGCTGGAGGTGCTGTCCCATTGTCGACCCTGGACTGGGTGGTTAGGGGCCTCTGTGCTTTGGTGTGGAGCCTCCGGTCTGTCTGGGTCGGGGTGGTCTTTGTGGCGGTACCACCTGTGGTCACGGACCGTGACCTCCCTCGGCCTGGTGGGCCTCCAAAGGTGGCGTCTTCTTCGCCTCAGGTCTCGGTGCCCAGCCATGTCTCAGCTTGCCTCAGCTTGTTTATGTGTGTGGGTGTGTGTGTAAGTGTGTTGTATGCATGTGTGTGTGTCTGTCCTTTTCTTAATTCTGTTGTTCTCTTTGCTGTTTTTATCCTTTGTGAGGCACTTTGTGCTACCTAGCGTATGAAAAGTGCCATATAAATAAAGATTGATATTGATATTGACATTGATGCATAGAGTGGTCATCGTATTGTTAATCTGTGGTCAGCCAGCAGCCTTCAGTTTAGTCTGTAGAGGCCAATGCTTCTTTAAACCAGTGCGAGTGACCAAACAGATGACCTTCAAAGGTCCGGTATTTATGCAGAGCAGCTCACAGCAGGGGAACATCCGCGTGTTGCTATTTCCACTCCTACTGTGAATTCATGGAGGATAAAGACAGATCAGCTGTAGAAAACAAGATGTTTCTTTCATCAGAGCCACTTGTCAAGTTCCTGTAGCAACTTTGTTGACTTTGGAGCCACAGTAAATTATAGACTATTAAACTATTTAGAGGCTGTTTACTACAGCTTTGGTGCCAGCATCCAAACATCCTCACTGTCATGAAGATGCTTTTCATCTTCACATCAGTGGACGATGGTTAAAATCTCATTTCAAGCAAGAAACCGATGACATGAAACAACAGAAAACTAACGATAAAGGCATGATGATCAGGGATAGAAGAGAAACTGTTTATGTAAGAAAGAAAGGAGGCAAGGAGATACGTGGAAGAGATTAGCACATAGAGAGACAAAGTTCAACACTCACTCCTGTCCTCAGCTCCTCACCTGAGAATGGAGAACATCACATAGAGAAGATGTGGATCCACAACTGTTTGCTTGCTAGGGAGTTCTCCGTTTGTCCAATCAGATGATGGAAACTGCTTCATTAGAATTCTTTTAATTTTCTCTTTAACCCACTCTCTGGACAAACGTGCGTGGTTGATGGGGATGGAGGCCAGCTCAGATGTTTGGGGGGGGTATGGTCTGGTGCTCTGATAAGGACAACACTGCAGAAAAGCTGTACGTAAAAGTCAAAATTGATGGCCGATTGGGTAAAATGTAATAAAATAATGCCAAATGGTTCATATTTCCATGTTCCAGGATAAACTTGGAAGAAGCCACGCAGATGTTTGAAGAAATCCCCTGTAATTTGCTGCAGTTGTCCAAACATCTGTGCAGATCCACAAACACTGGAGTCTAGAGTTCCATGAAATGTCTTTCAGTGAGGAAGCAGGTCGGAATGTGTGTTTAGTGATCAGCTGATGTGAGCTGGGCTTGAAATTAAGCACAGCTCAGTTAGGGGGAGGGCGAGGATGAGGGGAGAGTCCTTTGATGGCATGTATCAGGCCGCTGACGGTGTCTCTCCTTGCACCAGTGTGATCAGTCTCTTCTTCTTCTGTCTCAAATCATTTGCCCTTTTGGATTTTTATAGAAAAGAGAGAACCCTGTTGCCGTTTGTGGTTGAGGAACAGTACTGTGAGCAGCTCTGTGTCCTCTATGGAAACTGGTGTGGAGAATCTTTGGAGACGTGCTGACTGGAATCAGCTGACATTTGTGGTTAACAGCTTGGTTCTGCATGAGTCTTGTGTGCTGGCTCACATTACACTGTGGCTCAACAGTGAATTCTGGCCAAATGCAATCAGAGTGGTGCACACCTCCCCGGACAGGACCAAGACTGCTTCCTTGCAGAAGGTGGGCTGCACTTGGCATACAAACAGCAGCCAGAGACCTGCCATCTTCTGCACTTTCGTGGTTTTACCTCCAATCTCAGTTTGGCCCATCGATCTTCATCATCGATCTTCCTTCAGATTTTTCTAGAAGCCAGTCAGGTTTTGCTTCCAGTCTTTGGTTTATTTTAATGAGCTTTTAAGAGCTGCTTTAAATATTTTCTCAATCAGTTGTAAAGGGCTTCACATGCTCGGAGTTCTCCGTGTCTTGAATTTTAATCCTTGGAAGCCAGCGTGTCTTCAATGGCTCCAGTGAAACTGTCCTGGCAGCCATGCAGAGGATTTAATGTACTCTAATGTATTAATTTGGTCTGACATAAGCATACATGGCATTTTGTGAGGCTTGGAAATATTTTGGTGGCTGAAAACGTGCATGATTGGTTGACTCCTCCCGGCAGATGTGGGAGGACACCAGGCTCACGTAGGGGGACCCTCCTGCTGATGGCCGGCTGGGTAGAGAGAGAGGAGAAGGGGGAGGAGAGGAGAGGAGAGGAGAAGGGTGGGGAGGAGAGGAGAGGAGAGGAGAGGAGAGGGGAGGAGAGGAGAGGAGAGGAGAGGGGAGGAGAGGAGAGGCATAGAGCATAGAAATACATACAAAAATACATTATATTGAATTAAATAAGATGCTGGTTGAGTGGGTCAGCGGGGTCGGAGGTCAGTATACAGCTCTGAGAAAACCATGACCCAGTGGGGTGACAGAGGCCTGTCAGGTGTTCATGTTTCTGGACCCCGGCAGCCTTGGCCTATAGCAGCATAGCTAAGATGTTAACCTAATGATTAGACGACCCCCTAAATATGATAATTTGTCTGTCTATGATAATAACTGGAACTACAGAATTAGTAACAATAAGCTTTTTCAAAGAGGTAGGTTTTAAGCCTAATCTTAAAAGTAGCGATGGAGTCAGCCTCCCGTACCTGGACAGGGAGCTGGTTCCATAGCAGGGGGGCCTGGTAGCTAAATGCTCGGCCCCCCATTCTACCCCTAGAAACTCTGGGGGACCACAAGTAGACCAGCATTTTGAGAGCGGAGCGGTCTATTGGGCTGGTAAGGTGTCACTAGCTCCTCCAGGTAGGATGGAGCTAGGCCTCTGAGGACCTTGTAGGTCAAAAGAAGGGTTTTAAAAATTTGGATTTTGGATATCCTGATAATAAAGAATTACAATAGTCCAGCCTGAAAGTAAGGTGAAAAAAGGCACTTTTAGAGAAGCCACTGCAGTAAAAAGATCCTCAGCCCCTGCTCACAGCGTTGAAGGAGAGATTTTGATCAAAAGTTACTCCAAGATTCCTCAGACAGAGACTAGATGTTAATGAGATACCATCTGGAGTGATCATGTGATCTAATCTATCCCTGAGAGGTTCAGGACCAAACACCGTGATCTCAGTTTTTCCTGAGTTAAGGAGGAGGAAATTTGAAGACATCCAGGACTTTATGTCTTTAAGACAGTCTTTAACTTCTCGTCTCCTCTGGTTTCATGGATATCAGCATAACAATGAAAATTTATCCCATGCTGCCGAATAATGTTCCCTAAGGGAAGCATGTACAAGGTGAAAAGGATTGGTCCAAGTACAGAACCTTGAGGAACTCCATGGATAACCTTACTGTAAGAAGAGGGAACGCCATGGACATGAGCAAACTGGTATCTATCAGATAAATATGATCTAAACCAGTCTAGTGCTGTCCTTTTAATGCCAATCACATGTTCCAGTCTCTGTAACAGGATGCTGTGATCAACTGTATCAAAAGCAACACTGAGGTCCAGCAGAACCAGCATAGAAACCAGTCCATGATCTGAAGCTATAAGAAGATCATTAGTAACTTTAAGAAGTGCTCTTTCTGTGCTGTGATGAGCTCTAAAGCCTGACTGAAACATCTCAAACAGGCTGTTTCTCTGCAGGTGCTCCAGTAACTGAGTCACCACAACCTTCTCTAGAATTTTAGAGATAAAAGGAAGGTTGGATATCGGCCTATAGTTTGCTAACACATCAGGATCCAGTGATGTTTTTTTAAGCAACGGCTTAATCACTGCCACCTTGTAGGACCGGGGTACATAACCTGTCACTAAAGAACCATTGATCTGGTCCAGGATAGAACTGCCTATCAATGGTAAATCATCCTTCAACAGCTGTGTTGGGATGGGAAAGACACACGGTGGTCTTGGATTTCTGAATTAGCGAAGACGCCTCAGAAAAATATATAGGGCTGAAGGAGTTTAAGGGCTCGTTGGTGAACCTGTATGTTCCCACAGTCAGCACATCTGGTGATGGTCCAGTTGTTGGGATGGCCTGGTTAGCTTTTTCTTTGATAGCTAGAACTTTATCAGTGAAGAAGCTCATGAAGTCTTCATCACTAAGGGAAGAAGGGATACGTGGATCTAAAACACTGTGACTCTTGGTTAATTTGGCCACAGTGCTAAAAAGAAATCTGGGGTTATTCTGGTTTTCTTCAATTAGAGAAGAAAAATAAGCTGTTCTAGCCTTACGGAGGGCCTTTTTCTAAACTAACAGACTGTCTTTCCAGGGTGCATGATAGCTTTCTATTTTACAAGAATGCCACTTGCTTTCTAGTCTGCGCGCTTTCTGCTTGAGGGTCCTGATATGTGAATTATACCAGGGGGCACATCTCCTCTGATTTACTATTTTCTTTTTCAAGGGGGCAACAGAATCAAGCGTGATTCTCAGTGATGTTGCTGCACCTTCAGCAATAGAGTCAACCTCAGCAGGGCTAAGATTATAATGACTGATCCCTGGGGAAACACACAGTGGTTATCTGAAAGATGTCTGCTATCGTAAGACTGTGCTCTGAGCATAGAATAATCCTTAATCATAAATGTAAAGTGATCAAAGAATGATCTGACAGGAGTGGGTTCTGAGGGAACACTGACACATGTTCTACCTCAACACCATGAGTCAGAACTACATCTAAGGTGTGGTTGAAGCTATGAGTTGGTTGGTGTATCTGCTGGAGGAAACCAACTGACTCAAGTAATGAAATGTTGCCATTTCTAAAGCTGTCATTTACAACGTCTACATGGATATTAAAGTCTCCAATGATAATTAATGACAGGCTTTGTCTGTTCTAAGGACCAAGTCAGATAAGAAATCAGAGAACTCAGATAGGAACTCTGAATGTGGCACAGTAGGGGGCCGATATACAACTACAAACAAAAGTGTCTTTTCTGCCTTCCAGTTCAAATGGGTGATGCCAAGAGTCAGGCTTTCAAATGAACTGGAACCATATTTTAGTCTAGGATTAATTAATAACTTGGAGTGATAGATTGCTGCCACTCCCCCTCCTCGACCAGTAACACGAGGAATATGATAATTAAGATGGGTAGGAGGAGTAGATTCATTTAAGCTAACATACTCCTCCTGAAGCCAGGTCTCAGTAAGACAAAATAAATCAATGTGATGATCTGCTATCAGGTCGTGCACCAACAGGGATTTACACAAAAGAGACCTAATATTTAATAGTCCACATTTAATTGTGATGTTAGTTTCTCCAAGTTGTGCTTTGGTATTAATTTTAATAAGATTATGGTGATTGACCGCTCCCCTGCTCTGTGCTTGGTGAACTTTTAACCGTGGAACAGAGACTACCTCTATAGTGTTGAATATGTTATTGTTGGTGGATGAGGGTTCTATGGAAGCAGCAGAGAGGTGTGTAAGACTACAACTCTGCATCCTGGTCTGGACCCTGAATTGTCAGGTCACTTTGGGTCTAATAAAATTAGCCAGATTACTAGAAATGAGAGAGGCACCATCCCATGTGGGATGGACACGTCTCTCCTAATCAGACCACGTTTTCCCCAAAAAGCGTTCCAATTGTCTATAAAGGCCACCTGGTTTTCGGGGCACCACCGTGACAACCAGCGACGAAGTGATGACATGTGGCTAAACATTTCATCGCTGGCCAGATTGAGGACGGGACCAGAGAATGCTACGGAGTCCGACATCATTTTTGCGTAGGTGCACACCGACTCTATGTTAATTTTGGTGACCTCTGACTGACTATGCCGGGTGTCGTTTGCTCTGACGTGAATAATAACTTTACCAAATTTATGTTTACGTCTTGCCGGCAGCTTTAAATTGGCTTCTGTGTCGCCCGCTCTGACCCCCGGAATGCACTTGACTATGGTCGCTGGAGTCGGCTTTACGTAGCGTAAAACAAGTCGCCAATTACCAGGGTCGGTTTCTCAGCGGGTGTGTCGCTGAGTGAGGAAAAGCGGTTAGCCATGGGAAGCAGTTGGTGGTGCACCGTGGGCCTTTCGTTTGGGCTACGCTTCCTGCGAACCGTCACCCAGCCGCCCTGGCTAGCCGGCTGCTCAGCTGCTGCCGGGGGACCGCTAGCTGTAGCTACGCTAGGTAGCTCCACAGCAGCTAGCTTCTCCTGGCTACCTGACGCAACTCCAGCTAACTCCAAGCTGCAGAACCGCGTCTCAAGCTCCTTAAGTCTCGCCTCCGTAGCCGTAAATAAACTACATTTTCTGCACCTATTCCCTTCACTAAAGGAGGCAGAGGAGTAACTAACATTGCACACGCTGAGCAGACAAAGACACCGGGTGAGGCCATGCTAATGCTAATAGTCGGCGGAGCCCTGTATTGGTTTAATATGGGTTGTTTCGCACTGTTGTTATCAGGTGACTAGAATGTCCCAAGTGTTCAAATTTTAAGGAAACTGAATACAACACACCGAATGATTGAGAAGACAGGAAGTGACGCTATACGTTACCGGAACCAATTGGGAACCATCTGGTCTGAGATCTGCTCGATCCTCAGTAAGGAAAAGGGTTGATAGGAGTGTTGTGATTTGGGTGTGAACCTCCTTTCCGTTAACTCCTAATGTGTGAAGAAGCGACTTCAAGGTTAAATAACTGTCATGTTTGTGTTGGTGTGTTTTTGTTGTGCTGTGCCTTTGAGTCCACACCGTTCTTATGCCAGTAACCCACCACAAAGCTGAACAACATGAAAACAGGACGAGTCTTTTATCTAACAGTATGACGCATTGACATTTTCCATCGCCCGTTCCATCCCATCTGGAAATAGAAGTAAAGATCATGGCTGGACCCACCGAATGACTGCAATTAACTTGGCAGTAGTTCATCCTGTAATTGGTTTTAATATGTTAATTAGCCACAGCTAGCAGCCTGTTGCTGTTGCTCAACTTGTATAAAAAGGTAACTATGGTTACATCTACAAAACCCTGAAGTCATGATTGCAGTGAAAGCAAAAAGCTTTATTCCTGAATTACAGGTGTGATCCACCTGAATGCTTGTGAGGGTGTTAATCTGAGCAGTCAACTCACAGAACACAGGACTCCCAGTCTGATGTTGCTCCTGTCTTTGTCTGCCAGTCACCTTCCAGGACTGTAGCAGAGGGAAGGTCCGATTTGAGGTGGGACAATCGGCTGATTTTCGGGTGAGCGAAGCAGGTGAGATCTACACCAGCCGACCTCTCAGCCTGGGAAGGGACAGAGCCGTGGAGGGGGTGGTCTACGCTCAAGACCTGCGCACCAAGCAACTCTGGAAGACCAAGTTCTTCCTCCTTGCAAAACCCCAGCAGGTATAAAGAAAACTCTGTGCATTTGTTACGTTGTTTTAGTTTTGCTATAGGAATCAACTTGGATCAGATTGAGAATCACATTCTAAATGTTATTCTTTGTTTTTATATCATTTGCTGTGTTATTTTCTGAGCTGCTAGGGTTGAAATCAGCTTCATAAAGTGCGGAATATTTGTTAGGAGATGATAATGAGCTTGTTCATGTGGAGTCGGGAGGTGGAGGTCAGACGCCTGATGAGTTGCAGCATCTTCTTCACTGGTTATGTCCTGCTGCATGTTGCCTGTCTACTGTGTTTGCAGGTGAAGCACGGTGATGCAACGCTGACTCAGCATCTACCAGAGATCTTGTTTCCATGGCGCAGCATGATTGTCAAGGGTGATGGGACTGTAAGGCGGGTGAAGAGGGACTGGGTCATTCCTCCTATCAATGTCCCCGAGAACTCACGAGGGCAGTTCCCCGAGGACCTCGTCAGAGTAAGGCACACACATAGAGAACATGTTAATGTGTGTGAGGGAGGATGGGGAGTGGGCCTACGGCGTGGAAATGGGGAGAAAACAACATTTTTCTTTGGCAAAATAAAGCACAACTCATGAAAGCTCTTCTAAACAAGTCAGTCTTTGATAAAAAAAAAAGAATCATAGAGATCCATCAAGCTGATGCTAACAGCTGCTAGGATGAAAACCTCAGGGCAACTATTCTCAAGCAACTTTCTGTTGCTCAGTTGCCCTGACTGTTGGTCAGACTGTGAAACCTGGAGCAATGGAGGTTTTTAGGAGCATGAATCCAACAGTTAGCTGAAAGCTTCTGGAGCAAAACAACAAACCAATAAATGAGCAGGACATAAAAGTGGAACCCAGCACTGGAACATCAACACTGTACACACTGAGGTCACGACAATAATTTGCTGCTAACCAACAATCACCTGTTCCTTTACTAGGAGACACAGGTATTTTATCTGATTGTTTTGGGAAACCTCTTGTGGTTGAAGATGAAACGGCCAATAAAACCAGTTCACTAATTGGTTGCTTTTATCAAACAGTGACCAGAACATCTCTTTTCTCCAGGCTGAGTTTTCCATCCAGTCCTACCTGAATGATGCTCCTGATGTTCACGATGGTCCTGATGTTCACGATGGTCCTGATGTTCATGATGCTCCTGATGTTCATGATGCTCCTGATGTTCACAATGTTCATGGTTTTCCTGATATTCACGATGCTCCTGCTGCTCCTGATGTTCACGATGTTCATGATGCTCCTGATATTCACGATACTTCTGATGCTCCTGATGTTCACGATGCTCCTGCTGCTCCTGATGTTCACGCTGCTCCTGATGCTTCTGCTGCTCTCCTCTTCTTCACAGATCAAACATCAGCTCAGTGATTTGCTTCCTTTTGATTTGTAGCTCCACAGTTCACACATGCTGTGTGCAGTCCTGTCTTCATCACGTGGACAGCAGAATGTTCTTGATGATCTAGACATGGACTTTATTTAGGTTTGGGCCCCACTCAGACTTCCTGTCATGTGCAGCATCAGCCTGGAGCCTTTGCTGAATCTTGTCAGTGGCAACTGAGAGTCATGCTGAAATCTGAGACACATCCAAGTCAAACACGAACTTTAGCTCCGTCTTTATATTAATATTCAGTTTTATTTACCTTAACGTTGACACTCATGTTTGCATGGAGGCAGAACATGCTGACAGCAGCAGATGTGTTCAAGAAAAAGAAATGGCTTTTTTCAACCACTGTTATTTGCCAGCGTTGACCTATATTATATCAAACTTTCCTTTCTCTTTCTCTTCCATCTGTGTTGTAGATCCGCTCAGATCGGGATAAAAACTGGATGCTGCGTTACAGCGTGACGGGTCCCGGCGCTGACCAGCCTCCAACCGGCATCTTCATCATCAACCCCATCTCAGGCCAGCTGTCTGTCACCAAGCCTCTGGACAGAGAGCATATCTCCAACTTCCATGTAAGCGCATTTCTACAGTTCTCAAAAGTTTCTGTCAAATTTATTTTGACTTTTCACTTCATGAAACAATGTCAGAGTCTTCTAGAAAAGACACAAGAGATAAAAATTACCTGTTGAATAAGAAACTGAGCCGGCCTACGTGAGTGGCACATGTGCTACATTTGGTTTATATCTCAATGACCTGAAAGCAGAAGCGTCCCATCCAGTTGTTTACACAATCTGCTGTGTGCAATTCAATTCTAAGCCTCTTTGTAAACGCAGGCTGTTTTTAGAACATTTATATAATTTTGAAGTATTTATCAAAATAAGTACTTTTAGGTGTTATATAACTGCGGCTTAACATGAACCCTAAACCTAATAGTTTTGAGGTCTGTTTACTGGGGAAAAGGTTACTTGATCAAGTATATTTGGAATGATCAAGCGCTGATTCAGCAGATGCTTGCGTCTCCTCCCAGACTATCTGAGCCATGCAGAAGCACGTCGCACCCCTCTGATGTTTACCTCCATCATGCTGCCACTTTGCTGTCTCGTATATTCTCTCTCATGCACAGACAAGAAGTGGATTTCTTCAAAGAATTATCCTTGATGTGTGTTTACTGTCACTCCCCTTAAACACACGCGTGTGCTTGCGCGCATGCCTCCAGGAGTTGAGACTCACCTTTTGATCTGCAGGAATCGGCACAGTTGCTCACGCCCAGCTCATGCAGGGGAGTGTAAATATGGCGTTGCAGCGGGGTGATTTGCATTTGTGTCTCCTGAATATTCATGTGAGTGGATAGAGATGTTTATTCATCACGGAGGTGTTGGGATGTCAAGATGCTGGAAAGGAGGGTCTCTGAAGGCCTGGCCTCGTCCACCTCTTATTCTCTGTCTTTGGAATTGGCCTAAGAAAATGGATCGCTGAGGGCAGTGTGTTGCTGTCCACACGGGGATGTTTGAAGTCAGTCCACGTCTGTCCTGCTGCTGGTCCTCAGAGTCTCGCCCGCATCTGTCCCTTCATCGTTTATATTTATAGGCACACTGAGACATTAAAGTATTGCTGTTTTTCTGTAGCTGCGAGCTCACGCTGTTGACCTGAATGGGAACCAGGTGGAGAACCCCATCGACATCGTCATTAATGTCATCGACCAAAACGACAACAGACCAGAGTTCACACACACCGTATTCAATGGTTCAGTACCTGAGGGATCCAAGCCTGGTAACACACGCACACACGCATGGTTATCCATCATATCTCGCTGCTGATGTTCAATTTGTGTTCTCTGCAGGCTCCTTCGTGATGACTGTGACAGCAGTTGATAAGGACGACCCAAAAACTGCTAATGGGATGCTGAGATACAAAATCCTGTCTCAGAATCCCCAGAGCCCCTCCTCCAATATGTTCACCATTAACAACAAGACCGGTGACATCATCACTGTGGCTGCTGGCCTTGATCGAGAGGTGTGTGTGTGTGTGTATTTGGTTAGGCTCCTCTTTTTTCGAGATATGTGACATCACGTTCTATCTTGTAGTAGTATATCATACTACTAATAATATGGTAATAAGAGCAGTAGTAACACCATCATCCTTTAAATGTTGACCTGAAAACTGGTTGAGAGCAGCTGGTTTTGACGGGTCACATTTGATCTTCATGTGCTGCTCATATTGTTTGCAGAATCTCAGCACAACAAGGCTACTAGTAATAACCATCATTATAATAATAGCTATTACTATTACTGGTAATACTAGCTTGAAGAGGAGCAGGAGGATGTGGTCGTCCAAAAATGTTCTCTTCATTGCCCCCCCAGCACAGTCAGTCTTTATTTGCACAAGCCATCCTGACAGGACTGTAGCCTTCAGTGGTGCAGATGAATCAGCCATATTTGTTCCATCAAAGCTTGTCCTTTTGTTTTTGTCTTCAGAAAGTCACGCAGTACACCCTGATCGTCCAGGCCACGGACATGGAGGGGAACCCCACCTACGGTCTGTCCAACACAGCCACCACTGTCATCAGGATCACTGATGTCAATGACAACCCTCCCGAGTTCACCACAGACACAGTGAGTCCCAGCAGAGGAGCAGCTCCCCTTGAGACAGAGTAAGAAGGTTCTAAAACTCTGTGTGGACTCACAGTGGGTCCAGGTGTTCTGTACCATGTTGAAGCCAAATCCCCCGCCCCCGCCCTCACTGGCTCACACTCATTACCTCAGCTGCTCAACAAGGTAGAGTTGCACTCACACTGACTTTAAGGGGTTAACCTGCTTGGACACGGTACGGCTGCCTGATGTAAGTGTGTTCTTCCACTGTCGGTACTACTGTAGAACTGTAGCTATGGTGAACAGCTGTCCCAGGTCCTCTTTTGCCATCTAATTAGCAGCTCATTTGTCCAGAAGGTTCAAGTTCTGTCTATTTTCATAAATGATTTTAATGTATTCAGCAGTTCTGTTTATCTTTATTCATCTTTTTCTTCTCTCTCTCAGTTCTCCGGGGATGTTGATGAGAACCGTGTAAACGTGATTGTTGCTAATCTCACGGTGACGGATAAAGACCAGCCTCACACTCAGGCCTGGAGCGCTGTTTACCGCATCGTGGCCGGAGACCCCACCGGGCGCTTCTCCATCCCCACAGATCCCACCACCAACGAGGGCCTTCTTACCGTGGTCAAGGTGGGGCTCTGTTACACACACACACACACACACACACACACACACACACACACACACACACACACACACACGTGCACTAATTAACCAGATCCAGAGCAGTGATCATTCCGTTCCACTTTGTCCTTACGGGTGATAAGGACCGACCCGGTGATGTAAACCAAACTAATTTAGAAGAATTGATAGTAAATGGCGGCCAGGTGAAATGGGCCTGTTACGAGCTGCTGTTGAGCGTCATACTTGAGATCCACAGTCGCCTCCTTCTGCTCTTCTGTCCAGCCTATCAACTACGAGGAGAAACGGTCCTTCATGCTGATGGTGGAGGCCCAGAATGAGGTCCCTCTTGCTCGTGGAATTCATCTGCCTCGCCAGCCCACCGTGACTGTCTCGGTACGAATCCTGGACGTCAATGAGAGTCCAGAGTTCAGCCCCAACCCCAAGTCCATCAAACTGGAGGAGGGTCTACCTGCAGGATCTTTGCTCACCACCTTCACTGCCCAGGATCCAGACCGCTTTATGAGCCAAAACGTCCGGTAAGACCATTACCAGAAGGTTAATTTTCTGCCTCAGGCTGCAAATGTTGGAGTCCGTGGTCGACATGAGACGCACGTTTCAGTGTTTAGGCAATATCAGCGTTATTTCTTTGCTTTTAACAACATCTTAGATCCTATTTATCTGATAGATACCAGTTTGCTCATGTCCATGGTGTTCCCTCTTCATACAGTTGGGTTAGCCATGGAGTTCCTCAAGGTTCTGTACTTGGACCAATCCTCTTCACCTTGTACATGCTTCCCTTAGGGAACATTATTTGGCAGCATGGGATAAATTTTCATTGTTATGCTGATGACATTCAGCTTTATTTATCCATGGAGACAGAGAAGTTAGTGAAGCTTCAGACCTGTCTTAAAGACATAAAGTCCTGGATGTCTTCAAATTTCCTCCTCCTTAACTCAGGAAAAACTGAGGGCATGGTGTTTGGTCCTGAACCTCTCAGGGATAGATTAGATCACATGATCACTCTAGATGGTATCTCATTAACAGCTAGTCTCTCTGTGAGGAATCTAGGAGTAACCTTTGACCAAAATCTGACCTTCAACTCACACATTAAAACCAGAAGTGCCTTTTTTCACTTGAGAAACATCACAAAAATCAGGAAGCTCCTGATGCAGCATGATGCTGAAAAGTTAGTCCATGCATTTGTTACTTCCAGCCTGGACTATTGTAATTTTTTATTATCAGGGTGTCCAAACAACTCTTTAAGAATCCTCCAGTTGATCCAAAATGCTGCAGCCAGAGTTCTGACAGGTATTGACAAAAGAGATCACATAACTCCTATACTGGCGTCTCTTCATTGGCTGCCCGTTAAATTTAGAATAATTTTTAAAACCCTTCTTTTGACCTACAAGGTCCTCAGAGGCCTAGCTCCATCCTACCTGGAGGAGCTAGTGATACCTTAGCAGCCCAATAGACCGCTCCGCTCTCAAAATGCTGGTCTACTTGTGGTTCCCAGAGTTTCTAGGAGTAGAATGGGGGGCCGAGCATTTAGCTACCAGGCCCCCCTGCTATGGAACCAGCTCCCTGTCCAGGTACGGGAGGCTGACTCCATCGCTACTTTTAAGATTAGGCTTAAAACCTACCTCTTTGAAAAAGCTTACTGTTACTAATTCTGTAGTTCCAGTTATTATCATAGACAGACAAATTATCATATTTAGGGGGTCGTCTAATCATTAGGTTAACATCTTAGCTATGCTGCTATAGGCCAAGGCTGCCGGGGTCCAGAAACATGAACACCTGACAGGCCTCTGTCACTCCACTGGGTCATGGTTTCCTTTCCTTTCCTTTCCTTTCCTTTCCTTTCCTTTCCTTTCCTTTCCTTTCCTTTCCTTTCCTTTCCTTTCCTTTCCTTTCCTTTCCTTTCCTTTCCTTTCCTTTCCTCTCCTCTCCTCTCCTCTCCTCTCCTCTCCTCTCCTCAATGTTTGATGGGGGAGTTTAATTTGCTCTGCAGGCTCATCAAGGGAAAGGTGCTGTTCTCCTCATGAGCATGTTTGAAACCTCAGATGATTTGATTGCTGGATTTTTCTGGGTTTTAATGATCTGCTGCCTCCTGTCCCCATCCTTTAGTTTTACATCCCACTATTTGTTTCTAAATGAACTCTGGGAATCTTTGTAGCCTAGCAACCAGTGGTGGCTGCACACAGTGTTTAAAAGCAGCTCTCTTTCTTTTGCAGCCCGGGAGTTTTTTAGCTGCTGCGTCTGGCTGTTTCTGTCTGCTCACTCATTAGACACACAACAGATGCTTATTAGTGGTCTAAAATGGCAGCTTTGTGATGGACTGTACCTGATCCCTTCCCTACCCTCAAGCCTTTGTTTCTCTTTTTTTCTGATGAAGGTGGAGACTTTTATTTATATTATATTTATGGTGAATGATCTGCTTTGTCCAGTCTATGGAGCAAATAAAGTAAGTTGTTTTCAGCAAGTTCTTCTGTCTCCATCCAGGTATTCCAAGATGTACGACCCTGCCAACTGGCTGCAGATTGACCCATTTAATGGTCGGATTTCAACCATCGCCATCCTCGACAGAGAATCGCCCTACGTCAAGAACAACCAGTACAACGTCACCTTCATGGCTACAGATGGTGAGGTCTGGATGGTGTGGAGCAGACGCAGATCACTCAGTTGACTGCTTCACGCAGAGTCGGCATCATGAGATCTGGAGTCCTGGCAACAAAACAGGCACAGAAAGGAGGTCATGTTGTCATTTCGGCATCTAGAACTACAAGAGACATAAATATATAAAATCAGCTTCCTGAATCTTCCGACAGTAGACCCTTTTGGTGTCCAGAGTCCTCCATTTTCCTGCCAGCATGACTCCAGAAACTGTCCTCTCATTATCAGCACTGCTGGGCATTATGTCCACACAAAAGATTACCGTATTTTCACGACCATAAAGCGCACTGTATTAAAAGGCGCAGTCTTCTTGTGCCCCGTTGTGCGTATCGCCACCATGCTCGTCCCTTTTTCACCACTTTGTGGGTCAAAGGGATGTCAAAAGTCTGAGGGATCTCATCCATGTTGGTGATGTGGCTGGGCACGGTTATCTTGTCGCGGCAGTAGGTGCGGAAGATGGCCACCCTCTCCTGGTAATCCGTGGGCAGCCGCTGCGCAACAGTTGTCCTTGCACGTATGGAGAGATGCCGCCTCCTCATAAAGCGAAAACACTAAGATTGCTCGATTGCCATTTTCAGACGCATATTTGATGGCCTGCAGTTTAAAGTAAGCCTCATTCATACGCGTGTCGCTTGACCGGCACCATTTTAGGGGATCCTTACGCGTAGGTGTGCCGCTAATCGATTGGCGGAGCTTTTACCGTAGTGCACCCACCAAAGGTGCACAGCAGATTTTGGAACTCAGTCCACACACAAGGCGCACCATATTATAAGGCGCACCGTCGATTTTTGAGAAAATCTCAGTGTTTTAGGTGCGCCTTATAGTCGTGAAAATATGGTATATGGCCTTCAAAAGGAATCCCATTCAGTTGCATCAAACAGAGACTCCACTGTGATTCAGTCTTCCTGCTACTGACCACTCGCCTCATTCTGAAACAGAATCTTACACTCACAAAGGCTTGACCAAGAAGGTGGCAGGTTTCCCCAAAGGATATGAAGCACTTGGACCTTTTCCTGTGGTTGTAAATTAAGTTCAACTCACTACTGGTGTGATTTACGGTGTGGTCACAAGAGGCACTGCTGGTGCCCCAATCACGTTTCCCTCCCATAGTCGACTCTAGTGGACGTGTATAAGAGCGTAATGTCATCAGTAAATGGTGTCTAATACAGTGAAATTTAGGCCAATGTTCTGTTATATTCTGATATTCTTGTTTTTGCTTGCAGGTGACCCTGCTGCCAATGGGACAGGAACCCTGCAGATCTACCTGATGGACATTAATGACAACGCCCCCCACGTGTTTCCACCTGAAGTAGAGATGTGCGAGAAGCCAGGGCCCAATGCCATCAACATCACAGCAAGCGACCCTGATCTCAGTACCAATGCTGGACCCTTTGCCTTTGATCTGGTTGGACGACCCCTGGACGTGCGTCGTAACTGGACGCTGAGTCACCTCAACGGTCAGTCTGGTGTGTCTGGTGGTGTCATTTAAGCTCACCACAAGGTTGGCGATTGTCCTCTTTAAGGTCTTCTTGTTTAGAATAAGTTGTTTCGCACAAAAGCTCAGTATAGAGTAGCATACTGTTGGGGAGAAAGTGATCCGTTTTCTTCCCGTGCTGTTGCCATCAGAGGAATGAGACGGAAGCTTCAGTTTACTTGCTGCAAGGGCAACCACACGTCTGCAGTGTGGGCTACAAGTGTGGGCCCTGGTGAGGTTTATTCTTATACTAGCACACGAACATGTAAGATTACAGTAAGCGTAAGTGTAAGCGTCATGATAAAGCATAAGCGTCACATGATAAAACAAAGCATGATATATACAAAAGGAACATATAAGAAAATGGGGGATGGAGTGTCACAGGATGTTCAGGTTGTCCCCTGCTATCCCGAGGTGATAGAAGATCAGCTAAAGTAGGTCAGGGTTCTGGTCAGGAGTGATAATAAGTAGTTACAGCATTGTTATATGAACAGTTTGAACCTAACACATACAGATATGTATATGGATATATCTCTATGGGTGCATACAGGCACCAACAATACCATTTTATGTATCTACATTATACCATAATATTATATTTGTAGATTTAGATTTGTTTTGATATCTTGATAATTAGGCCAAGTCTTATTAGTATATACAGTTTTTAATTCTTCCTACACCATTTCCAGCAGGTTGACTCACCATTTTCTATAACTGTTATTTTCTTCTTCCTAACATGTTCATAATTGATCCGTCCATCTGTCCAAACGTTCAGAATTAAAGCAGGTGATCTTTTTTGGGCTATGGGCGGTATCCCTGGTTCTGGCTGTGATCCAGATAAATCCTCAGAGTTAATGTCAGCTAGTTAAGCACATTCATGCTCATTCTCATGTTAATTCTTCTCCATTTTCATTCTGTAGGTGAATATGCTCAGCTACGCTTACAGATAAGCTCCTTGTCCAGTGGAATCTATGAGGTTCCCATCATGATCACAGACTCAGGTAACCTTCCGATGTCCAACACTTCCCATCTGAGGGTCAAAGTCTGCCAGTGTGATCACCATGGAGATTGCGTGGACATGGAGCGAATCATTGCTGCTGGACTGGGCACTGGAGCCATCATAGCAATCCTTATTGGTATCATCATACTGTTGGGTGAGTTTCTGCACCCCTAGAGATCACATAGGTCCACCCAGTTCGAATGATCCGTTACCATGACGTTCCTCTTCCAGCCTGAGTAAGATTTCAGAGTCTCTTTTTCTCTGAGACGCTCAGTTATAGTTCAGACCAAGTCAGTAGGGAAGTTTGAGTCCCACTAATGATGGTAACTTATTTCACTGGCCTTTTGGATGATGTGACCAACTGCTGAACCACAACCCAACAGACCCGTTTGAAAGGGGTGTGTTAGGAGCAGTTGTACCAGGACTCGAAACCAGGCAGCACACAGTGGAGGGTGGTGTCCAAAACACTCTTTTATTGGAGGTAACAGGTAAACGTACGATCCACAAAAGGTGTTGAGACCTCGGAAGAATCCAGAAAACAGTCCACAGGGGAACTCACCATGATAGTCCAATCACAAAAGGCAAAATCACAAAGAGTCGGGGTTTCGCGGAAGGGACAAAACATTCCAACACTGGCAAACGAGTACAGACTATAAATAGGGAACTAGATTACTGATAGCCCGCAGGTGCGTCTGCCTGCGGCTCCAGCTGCGACAGGGGAAAAGCTCCACCACACCCCCTGCAGGAAGAAACCAGTAACCAAGCTAACCAAGCTAACCAACCAACCACCCAACAGGGTGTGGTTTGTTAGAGTTGAAACAGAGCAACTCAGCAAAACTCTGCGTGAATCAACAAAAGACACAGACACACGGGTAACTGTGCAAGGGAGAATGAGCCGCAGTTCACTCTGGAACACCCTCCGTCGTTCTGCTGCTCCACTGCAAACCTCCTCTGTTTATTCACATCAACTTGTTATCACTTTGTGCTATTTCTTCCACTCCCTAGATGCTCTAAAGGTTTCAGATAAGCAGTCTCACAGTAAATCTGGTATTCTGGACAAGTGTATTAAATCAAGTAAAGTGAAAACACTCTGTTCCTTTTTACCGAAGGGTATCTTTCTCAAATTGCGATGCAAGATGTCTGTGTAGATTCTCAATCATCCAGGTCATCATTATCCAAGGTAGTTTTCTTTGTCAACTGGACTGTGTTTCTTCTCTTTAAAGATGTTTTGCCTTCTATCCAGAAGGCTTCTTCAGTTCAGTTCTTCTGAAATTCAGTTCTTCAGTTCAGTTCTCTGTTCTTTCTTCATCTGCTTAGGTGCTAAACATACAAATGCATTTAAGCGATAATAATAGAATAATTATTCTCACAGGTTGAACCAGTCTTCTCTGTTCCACGAGTTGGAACTGCTTAATACACGTATGTTCACGTCCAAAGGACGTGGACTGGTGAGAAGCACATATGCGGTGCTCTTGGGTTTCTATAGGATAAATCTCTAATGTGCTTTACAATAAACCTCCATCATTGCCAGTAAAGATGACAGGACAGTAACTGATGGATCAGCAGCTCTCACTGTATCGTGACGCTCGCAACTATAGAAATGAGGCTTCCACCATAACACTAGCTCACCTTTGTTCTGCAGTGTTGGTGCTGCTCTTTGTGATGTGGATGAAGAGGAGGGACAAGGAGCGTCAGGCCAAGCAACTGCTTATTGACCCAGAGGACGACGTCCGAGACAACATTCTTAAATATGATGAAGAAGGAGGCGGAGAGGAAGACCAGGTACGCACACTGGAAAAAGTTAGGGAAATGTTTCAAAGAGAGGGAAGCTGTTAACATTCCATCGTTTGCCCTGTCATGAATAGAAACTGGATCATAAAGTCAATTTCTAGTAGAGGAATTAAGCAATCCTTGAAAAAAAAATAGAATGACCCTGAAAAGCCCATGATTTTGGAGAATATTTTGGTTCCATGGTGGACAAGTATTGGTTTGGGTAGGAGGCTTGTGCAGTGGGAGGATACATTGTCCAAATCCAGCCCTGCTGTTGTAACTGTTTTTGAGTTTTGTTGACACAGTTCAAGAGCAGAACCGTCCTGAGAAGATATTTGAGTTGCCCCACAGCGGTGAAAGAAGCTGCAAGCACACCTCTATAGGAAAACCCATCTTAACACATCATCCGGTGCAATTTTATGAGAAACAATGACGATAAATAAACCACTTGTTCATCTGCAGTTACAAATTAAAAGAGAGATTTAACATCTTCCTGATCTCTTCCTCCACTGGCGGTAATGGCACCGTAATAAGTGTAACAATAATGTTCTTGTGTCTATTCTGTGTTTTTAGGACTATGACCTAAGCCAGCTGCAGCAGCCTGACACTCTAGAGTCAGAGTGCATGAAGGTGGGGATCAGGCGATTGGATGAGAGGCCCCTGCATCACAAACATCAGTACCCCCTCCGCTCTGCTGCTCCACACCCGGGAGACATCGGAGAATTCATCCATGAGGTACAAACACTGGCTGGGTGGGCAGATACGTCCCAGCCCGCTACGCTCATAATCAGCACTTTACTGCATTTAAGGTGAAAGGTAGATAATAATTCTTCATATTTAGAATAAAAGTCTACAAATAGGGTCAGCATTACAGCCCACAGAAGCAGCATGAACATCCTGAGTTTATGGTAGGATTGAAATGTCAAAGGGGCATCATCATTTAAGGGAGACAAATTAAGTTTGCTGGACAAACCATCCATGGTGGGTGTAATGCCTGTGTAATCCGGCCAGGTCGTACAAAGGTGATGCGGTTCCTGTATTGGTCTAAGTTGTTCTGGACTGAAGTGTAAGAACACAAAGATGTTCCCTTAAAACCCCAAAGTCTGCAGGGTTACATTCCATCCAAAGTTGAGTTTATGTTCAGACCACGGCTCATTGGTGAGATTGATGTTCACATCCCAGCAGTCAGCACCTTGACAAGACTAGCTGAAAGCCCTCTGAGGTGAGAGGTCAGCTGGTGGGGTCCAGCCTCACCAGCCTGGATTCCCACATTGTAATCTGGTGTCAGGCACGAGCAGGTCTCAGGAGGTGAGGAATCCTGTCCTGAAGTGAATAAATCCTGTCTGTTTTCAGCAGCAAGTGACCTCAGAAATCCTCCCTTTTCGGACTGAGACAGGCTGTGATGTCTGCCCCCGTTAACACCTCAGCGGCTGAAGCAAGAATCATATTCACATATTCTCTTCTTCTCAATACACACAGAGATACTGTATTTGTGATTTAAATTAAAATGTGTTAAAGTATAGTTGATGTGGGGTGACTTCTAACTACCAGCATAAATAAGAGAGAATGAAAGGAAGCCAAACATTTAGCCTGTGTGGTTGTGAACTAGCTCACCCACCCGATGGGATGGAAGTTCATCCAGTTTATCCCAGAGACGGGCTGCAGTTAAACTGGAAACTACGGGAAACCATCAACGTTTTAACCAGCAGGCAGTCAAAACACGCAGACAAACCTAAACTGCAGAAAAGAGATTGAGGCCAATAGTCCAGTTATGGTCCAACAGGAAGAGTGAGGCACAAGGAGCAAGGACAGTCTGGCAGAGGAGGGTGGTGGGGGGACACATGAGGGTAATTAGGGCGAGATAGAGAAACAGATTGGATGGAGCAGGACAGATGGAGGGAGGTAGATGATGGGACAGACAAAATGAAAACACAAAGTGAAGGTAGAGGCAGACAGACCCTGATATTCAGGTCATCTGCTGCTTCTTAAAGGGATATTTAGTGTGTCCTTCTTTCCAGAATAAAGGACAGTGGCTCAGCATCTTGGGGTAGGAGGTGGGGGAGGTAGTGGATAGAGTTCAGCATCCTGACAGCCTGGTGGATAAATCTGTGACAGTCTGGCAGATCGGGCCGAAGGCTTTGGAATCTTCTCCATGGAGGCAGGAGGCTGAAGTCAGGGTGTGAGGGGTGGGAGTTATCCTCAACAATGCTTATGGCTCTTCGGGTGAGGCGGGTGTGGAAAATGTTTGTGAGGGGGAGCAGAGGAGCACCAATGATCTTACTGGCTGCATGTGCTATGCATTGCAGAGTCTTTCAGCAGGAGGCGGTGCAACCTCCATACCACACAGTAATGCAGCCAATGGTGCCTCTGTAGAAGGGGCACAAGATGGAGTGTGGGACGTGTGCTCTCCTTAGTTTGTGGAGGAAGTATAGGCATGTCTGAGCTTTCCTGGCCAGCTGTGTTGTGTTAATTGTCCAGATGTAGGCTGCCTCATTGTTGTTGGTGATGAGGCCCACCACAGTCGCATCATCCGCAAACTTGATGATGTGATTGGTGTTGTAGCTGATTAAGCAGGCGTGGGTCAGCAGGGTGAAGAGCAGTGGGCTAAGCACACACCCTTGTGGTGCCCCTGTGCTCAGAATGACTGTCTTGGAGGTGTTGCTGCCAGCCTGTACGCTCTGTGGCCTCTCTGATAAGAATTTCAGTACCCAGTTACACAGATTGGTCTTGATTCCAAGTTGTCCCATTTTGTTAATTAGCTGGTGGGGGATGATGATGTTGAATGCTGAGCTAAAATATCGGAACAGCATTTGCACATAAGAGTCTTTAGAGTCCAGGTGTGTGAGGGCTGGGTTGAGAGCAGCTGAGATGGCATCCTCAGTGGACCTGTTGATCCTGTATGCGAACTGGAACGGATCATGGGAATGGATTTGATGTCCTGTAGAACTAGCCTCTCGAAGCACTTCATTATGGTGGATGTCAGTGCTAGCTGGATGGTTGGCATTTCTTAAGAATTGTGATTATTGTGGTGGCTTTGAAACATTTGGGAACAACTGCTTGGCTCAGGGAGATGTTGAAGATGTCTGTTATTCCGTGAGCTCTTCAGCACAGTCCTTCAAGACCCGGCCAGATATGTTGTCCAGTCCAGCCGCCTTCTGTGGGTTAATCCTAGAGAGTGCCCTCTTCACACTGATTGGAAAGAGACACACAGTCTGCTCGTTTGTAAGAGGTGTTGTCTTCTGTGCTAGTGTGTTGTTCAGTGTCTCAAAACGTCCAAAGAATTCATTGAGGCTGTTTAGCAATGAGATGTCACTCTTACATGTTTGTGGAGGGGGTTTGTAGTCAGTGAGGATCTGAATACCCCTCCACAGGCTCTTTGCATCTCTGGTGTTGTTGAAGTGTCCTGATATTTTCTTGCTATATTGTTGTTTTGCTTCCCTGATTCCACAGTACAGGTTGGCTCTGGCTGTTGCTTGCCCTACAGTGTCTCCGGGCTCTATAAGGCTGAGTCCTGAGCCCTCAGGAGCCTGTGGACCTCTCCTGTCAACCATGGTTTCTGGTTAGCATGGATGTTGATGGTTTGACTTCCTCGGTGTATTCCTCAATGTCTGTACGGTTGTTAGTGACAGTCTGTTTGAAGATGTCCTAGTCTGTTGTACTGAAGCAGTCTTGAAGAGCAGAACAGGCCCCCTTTGACCACACCCGTACCTCCTTCTGAGTTGGTCTGATGACTCTCACCCTTGGTCTGTATGATGGCACTGTGGTCAGAGAGACCCAGGTGGGGGAGGGGGGAGGCCTTGCATGCTCCTTTATTGTTAGTGTAAACCAGATCCAGTGTAGTATTTCCACTAGTAGGAAAGTCCACATGCTGATGCAGCTGAGGCAGAAAAACCTTTAAATCTGCTTGGTTGAAGTACACCGCAGTGATAAGAAACCCATCTGGATGCACTGTTGGTCACTGATGGCTTGATAGAGTATGCCGAGTGCCTCGCTCCTATCGCTGGTGTTCGAGACAGTCCTGTGTGCAGGATGTGGGAGTTGCAGTGGAGCAAAACTTAAAGCTTATCCTAAATTTGTGCCGTCAGCAGCTCCTTCTGTATGATGGTCATCCTGATGTCAGAGTCACCTGTCTCCCTCCTCAGAAAGAGGTGCATCTTTTCAGGAGCCCATCTTCATGGTTGGAGCCTCTTGGTTCTTCAGCATTAGTATTGAAAGCAGTATCAGTCCTGTGCAGAACACTTGATAAACTACATTCAGGTCTTCCACTGGGTAATGCCAGTACCCTGTATCAGGATTTGGTATCTTTAATATTGTTTTGTGAAGATTAAGTAAAGTGCCTCTAAAAACTCAGAATTTCAACAACTGTATTCAAAAACTGCCCTGCTTCTGCTGCAAATGAGATGAAGAGGTTTAAAACAGTTTGTCTCAAACACAAAAACTCAAGATTGTAATAGTGCTATGCTAATATTAGCACAGTCGGGAACAATAATCAGGCCCCATCAAAAGTGATTCAACTGCAGGAAAAACAACCAAAATTGACACCTGCCCATAGCATTAGGACACCTGCCCATAGCTGGAGTTGCTTATTAAGCTAACTGTAACAGGTCTTGAAACCTCTGCAGGCGTCCGACGTCCGTCTGTTGAAAGTTTCTCACTCAACACTGACTTATTTAGTTGGGAGATGTTTCAGGGCTTCCTGGAAGTTCAGGCTGTATTACGTCGCGCTGGTGCGCCAGGAGCTTGGACCATCGGGTTCTTGGTGGTTTGTTTCCTGTCCTGGTTCGTGTCCTGTTGTTATTCCAGAAGTGTTTGTCTGTGATCTCTGGAGAAGGTCAGTCTTCAGCCTTCCTCATCTTCTTTCCTCTTGACATCTCTCATGAGAGTTGTAGCATTGCCCTGATTGTAGAGTCACAACTATTGAATGATTTTATTCATTTCAAGTAGGAGTAAATGTCTGGGGTTGATTCCTTTTATTCCTTTACAGGAAGCTTGAAAGTCTTATGGTTTAGTTTTAATTGCTTATTCACATTGCAGAAACACTCAACTGACTAAAATTTGAGTGTTATCTGTCATAGCTGCACTAATCATTGTGTTTATTATATATCTGCAAGGCGTATAAAAGTAGTCTCTCCCAGGACAGGATGTGACCATGTTGGGAGATTACTCTCTTGGCTTTATGGATCACCTGCATCTCCTGCAAAAACTCACATATCTCTACTGGACACCAGATATCTGAGAGCAGATTTTTACAGCCCTGCAAAGGCTGTTTTTGTTTTTTACAACAGACCAGTGGATAAAGGAGAAAATCTCTTAATAAAAGACATTCTGCTGCAGATTGCAGAAAAGAGTTTGACCTTCCTTCATTTTCATGAAAAATTCAGGGTTTCTGTCAAACGTTACCTGGGAATCGAGCGCGGCTCCTCATGGCTGTGAGTCAAGGCTGCTTTAGGATCTGCAGGGTTCTCCCTGAATTGACAAGCTCCTTTGATTTTCTCATATTATATCAAGAAGGTTGTCATCAAATCTGGGAGTACGCCACCATGGCCCCTCTCTGACCCTTGGAGCAGAGTCAGAAGTGCCCAATCTGTCGTCTGCAGGGTAGAACACAAGCCTGTGGGGAGCCTGAGTTTGAGACCTGAACATCTGAGGAGACTCTATTAACTAAAACCTGATGGTTCCTGACAGTTCCAAAGTTTAACAGCAGCAATCAAAACAGATCAGGTGAGTTAAAATGAGCGGAGAACCTCTGGACCAGAATATGCATCTCATTAAATACTAAAAAGAAATTGGCAAATAAAAATCGGATTCTAAGTATTTGTAAATTTAGGCAAGTCTGAGGAGTTTATGATCCTTCAGCTTCGTTCCAGCTTGATATGGAAAATCTCATCTTCCTGACAGTCTCAAAGATTTTTTTAAGTGGTGTGAAAAAACAGGCCAAAACACAGTCAGATTCTTTTGTGGGAATTGGAATTTGGTTGAATTTGGTTGGCATAGCAGCTCAGACAGCATCGGGGTCAGCAGCCTTCTCTTTTCTGGCTAACTTCAGACCGGCAGCTCTGCACTGAACTGGGTCTCTATGACAGAGTGGACCAGGGAAAGACTGTTGTGGGGGAAAGACATAGACAGGATATGGTTTTCAGAAACAGGCCTGAGGGCCCCCCAGGCTGGGAGTAACTCTATGCAAAGTGCAGTGATTAAACTCATCGAGGCTAATTGTTAGCTTGCCAGGACAAATGGAGTCTGGCTGTGGCTGCGTGGCTCCTGGTGAATGTAAATGACCAGAAAAAGGGTTGAAACTCACAGGCAAGAGTTGAGTATCAAGAGTCAATAACCCTGCCTGGACCACATCAGTAGCTCTGACTGACAAACAGACATACTCGCTGTCCTCGGTTCTTCCCTCTAACCTCTAGGGGCTGGTCGGTTCGAAGTGGGCTGCCCACTTATAACGAGGTTCTCCTATCTGTCTGCCTCACTGAGCCACGGCCCAGTCGATACTAGCCGATAAGTTTCCCAAACCTGACTTTTGCCTTCCAGCTCATCCACCTTGTTCCTGATGGACAGCAGATTTGAAAGCAGGACCTGGCAGCAGGGGGCCGGCGGCAGTTGGCCAAGTTGACGGGTTTCACTTTCTGATTTATGTATTTTCTTCTCCTTCAGGTGGTCCATTGAAAGGGGACTTTGCTAGGGTGTTTGGGTGTACTTTGTACCGTGTACTGGCACCGTCCGGTGAAGGTCTGAAAAGCTTTGTGGGTCCGGCACAATATCCAACTGCCTCATGACAGATAGACAACAGTAATAGCTTTGAATGAGCTCCTAGTCTCAGACATAAAGGACGTCCGACACAATAAAAACACACCACAGCAGATGAACAAAGGTCTAAAGTCAACTGTGTCTGGAGCTCCAGTCTCTGGTTTGTCAGTCTTCCTACCACAACATGAATACAAAGAAAAGTCCAAAAGTTCAGAGAGAAGATCCTTGAAAAGTCTCAGTCAGGAGAAGCTCACCAGATGTAACATGGAGTCCAGGTTCTTGGTCAAAACTCTTGTGGTGTGTTAGTGGCCTGCAGAGGTCATTATCTATGAAAATTGGTCCAAGGGAGGAGCAGTGAAAGGGTTAGGGTTCCAGGTGCTCCAGATGGTCAGGAAGGTGGACAGGAAGGTGTCAGAACACTTCTGATCCCAGGTCAGCCTTTCAGGAAGAACAGTGAAGAAGTGAAGAGTCCAGATGTTCCAGTCTGATGGAGACCAAGCGGCTTCTGCCAAATACTGACCAGCAGAGGGCGAACATTCACGCAAACACTTATCTTTCTTTACAGATTATTAGCTAAGCGACATTAGTTTGTATAAATATGTTTAATTTTGATATAAAATAAGCTTTTTTGCAAATTCTATTGATGTATAAAAACAGCAAAAGGTGTGTGGGGTGCATGTTGGACCATGGAAATGTAGTGAATATCAATATGTGCACGTGCATATCTTCCCAGAAACCCCTGAATGGTTGTACTTCCATCCATCCCAAGCATTCAGTCTCAGCCTCCATCTGATTGCTGCTGTCTGACTGCAGAAATCCATCTGGCTATTGTTGCAACTTTAAAACAAAGATTAAGTTCATCCTCAAAGGAAAGCTGTCCTGCATTCCATTCTGTCTGTGGAAGAAGGCAGGAGATGTTCCAAGCCCTCCTCCTGTTCTCTCCTCCACCTGCCAATGTTGTGTTGGTGGGTTCTGCCTTCAGCCTCATCTTCATCTCTATCCTCATCTCCCAGAAGAAACATGTATGTGAAGAACGGTCTTTCAACAGTGTGGTCAATGATCTGTTTGCTCAGCCTTCAGACACAATTCCAGCGTGTGTGAGATGGGCACGAGCAGTGATAAATATGATCTAGCCAGGCTGCAGCCATATGCCAAGTGGAGCTCTGAATAATGAGCAGGAGATGTCAGACATGGCAGCCTGACAGAGACAGCTTAATCTGGCAGACAGTGCCAAGCGGATGTCTCTTGCCCTGCCTCTCTCTCACTCTAAAGCGTTAATTCTCTCCTCTTAATTAATATTACAGTGACAGCAGTGTCTTAAGTCAGCAGCAGCCCACAGAGCCCATCAGCTAGATGTTCTCTGGTCTGGTCTGGTCTGTGTGACTCTGTTGGCCGGATATTACATTTGGATGGACTTTCAAAAACATCTTTTTCTTTTATAAGCACACATTGTGTTGGGGGAGGATTTCAGGCATTGCTTGATAATCTGCTGAATCTCCCCTTGGAGTTAGAGGCAGCATCTGTCCAGTCTGACCCAAATCCTTGTCTCTTGTATGTAACTCCGTAATCCCTCCGCCTCCTCCTCCTCCTGGGTTTGTGTCCCAGCACTCCCTGCTGGAGGGGTTAATGCCGCTCCAGTTTGGGACTGTATGACATTTCAAGTTGCAGTTCCTTCTGAAAGCAGGAGGGTCATCACTGATAAGCTCCTGAGTTTGCTCAGCTTTGCTTAAGTATCAAAAGCAGTGCACAGGTTCTGAGGTGTACACTTTCAGGCTGACTATTCTTACTGTAAATATTATGGGATTACTGTAATCCTCCTCCAGATATGGCCAGTTGATGGTTACTCTTTCAACCACAAACTCCAGTTCTGCCAGTCTCTGTGCTGTTCTGGTTTAAAGCAGCCGAGATGGTTCTCTCAACGTTCCAGACATGTTTGCGTAAAGTTTGAAACGAAACATAGTACGGATGAACAGAACTGCATAAAAAGTGAGTCATAGGACGCTTGTGAAATACAAGCAGCTCATCTAGTGAAGCAGCTGTGGATGTGAAGGAAAAGCTCACTGTGCAACTTGTTGTTCTTCAGATATCCCAGTGGTACCAACATCTCATAAAGAATTAGCCTGATATTCTCTATTTGATGATAACAAGCGATCTAGAACTTTCCCAACTTGTCTTTGGGCAGTAAAAGGTAGTTTGTCATTGGAGACGTTTGTGTCCCGGAGTAGTTGCACCTCCCATCTACCTATTCGGCAAAGAGGAAGACGCAAAGTAAATTTACAGCTGTGAAAGTTCTGATTGAGTGACCAAATCATGGGCCAAATTGACCCTAGTACATTGAGTCCAAATCTAAACCTGATGCCTGTTAATTAGTTGAGTCCGTTTTAAAGGGACTAGTTGTGATGGTGAGACAACAGCTCGTCCATCTCCACCTCTTGTGGTGTGTTCCTGATCTGCAGAGGTTATAATCTATCAAAAGTGGTCCCAGGAAGGAGCAGTGGAAGGGTTAGGGCTCCAGGTGGTCTGACCCAACAAAGAGGAAGGTGTCAGAACACTCATCCCAAAGCAACTAGTTGTGTACAGGGCTGCGTAGGTGCCCGTGCTGACCCCTGTCCACAGTGTCAACAATGGCATGTGAGCATCAGTGGAACATAAGGGGGACCAACACAATAGTAGGCAGGCAGTTCAAGGTTATATTGGGTCTGTGTATAATGAGCTAAAAATCGCTCACCCTCCTATTTCTTTTATTTGTTCATGTCTCTGTTTTTGTGTTTGTCATTTCAGGGCCTGAAGGCAGCTGATAATGACCCTACAGCTCCCCCCTATGACTCCCTGCTGGTGTTCGATTATGAAGGCAGCAGCTCTACTGCCGGATCCCTCAGCACCCTGCACTCCTCCTCAAGCTGTGAAGACCAGGAGTACGACTACCTCGGTGACTGGGGCCCACGCTTTCGCAAGCTGGCTGACCTCTTTGGCGGAGGAGATGATTAGAACCTGAGCATCAGCTACACACCTGCACTCCACCTGTGTCCCAGGCCTCCTGCTGTGTGTGGGGTCATTCACCAGGTTGATGTGGGTGATGGCTGAAAGGTTTGTTAAAAAAAAAAAAAAAAGACTTGCTGCCCCTCGATGACTGTTGAAGCCACTAGAGACCAATGGGCCTAATGAAGCCTATCACCAATTAGAATTCGGGCTAGCCTTGTGTCCATGGACATGGCCAGTCCGAGAGTGCTCTGGCTGTGAGGAAGTGTGATGGTGGAGAGCTGCAGCAGCTGTGCTTCAGACACTTATTTACAGTTGAATCTCACAGTACAGCAGCGCTGGGCTCAAACGTGCCTTTTTGTACATTGTTTTGATCGTGTTTATTCTTGATTATGTGGATTGCTTTGAAGCTTCCATGAGCATGCGTGTGTGTGGATGTGTCTGACATCATTGCCTTTCTACGTGTGGGAGTGTTTATATATCGTGTCCACTGAGACACACTGGACAGACACAGAGGCCGCTACCATCCTGTCAGCAGAGATGTGGCTTTGCTCCACAACGTTGGGCTGCTGAAGAGGGAAAAGCAGCATTTGTGTTTTCTTCTAATGTTTCTCTCATTCGAAGAGCTTCTAAAACACATTAGTCCTCACAGCCTCATAGGATAAACTGAAAAACCAGTTAGCCGTAGCATGCAGAGCACAATGATGCACAAGGTCTCCGCAGATCCCCACAATCATCCAGAAAGCAAGAAGCTCAGAATGACTGATGTTTAAATTCGACTCGACGGAATGTGAACCGAGCTTAAGTCAACGAGGAAGGCTGAAGGCTGAGCGTGGGAATGCTAGGAAGAACAACTAATGTACATCACATGAAGACGGTTTGTAGTTCATGGTGAAACCCTCAAGTAACCAGTAAAGAAATGGGTACCAGTCTGTTTACTGTCAACAGGTTGATTCTAAATCTAAATTCTAGACTTTTGAACGAGCACATCCTCATTTAATATTACAAAGGTGTGTTCTGTTTTTTGTTTCTTTAAATGGGTAATATTATTTTAAGGGTCAGGCCTGTTGCTCAATCCTGGAGCTGTACCGGAGAACTTCACCAGGAAGATAAAAGCAGTGAAGTCACATGTACAGTTAGAAATTAGGTAGATTCCTTCTTTCTTTTACTTTTTCCTACAACATGACTCTTGCAGCTTTTGCCAACAGTTTTGCAGCAGAAGGGCTGTGGTGGTTTTTTGGACTTTATTTTCTTTTAGATTCTTTTGTCTGTTGACAATTTGCTTCAGTGTTCTCTGGTTCTCTCTAACTGACTAGTCACTGTAAACTAAAAAAATGTACAGAATATTTTTTTGCCATTGTTTTTTTTGGCTGTGTTCTTTGATAATGACTAATGCTAATATCCTAAAATCCTTATGTGTAATTTGAATTACAAAATTAAAATGATTTTGCATGTTTTTATCTTTTCAGCACTTTTGCAGACATGATCCCACCAGTTTCACATCATAGAAATTACCCATGAACACAATCATTGATTTATTCCAACATTTCAAAGGCGAAACAGCACCGTAGGAAGCACAAAACACTGTACAGCTACAGACATTTGCATTTCTTTGCAGGTAATCATTGAAAGTCCAGACGTGACACTTAGAGAATGTTACCGTATAGTATATGTGTACATATGTTGTATATGTGTATAATAAATATGAGGCAAGTCTTCATGGTTTGAAACATTTCATTAGTAATGGTTCAGGACAACTGGTTAATTTCGCAGCAGTCATGAGATCCACAGTACCATATTTTCATGACCGTATTAAAAGGCGCAGTCTCAAGTACGGGTGCTATTTCTGTATTTAACACAGAAAGGTACCGGGTGGTACCGACTCACTGGATTATAGGGCGCGGGCATGGTAAAACAAACCGGTACGCTAGCTTAAAATATGCATGCTAGCGTGTATTTAGCAACGTACTCACGTTATTTTTTGATCAATCCTCATCCAGCAATGTCCTCATCTTCTGTATCCGAAATGAACGAATGAATCCAAAATGGCTTTTGCGAAAGCCGAAAAGCATTTACAGATTTTGGAACTTGGTGCACACATAAGGCACACCACATTATAAGGCGCCCCGTCCATTTTGGAGAAAATTTAAGACTTAAGTGCGCCTTAGGGTATTGAAAATACACTAATAATTTTTTCGTTGAAAATATTTTACTGTAACTATCCACTATGTTCCAAAGCTAACATGGATTCCTCCTTTAGTAACATTTATTTTAAATTTAAGATTAAGATTAAGATTAAGATGGACTTTATTCATCCCCGTGGGGAAATTGAATTATAGTAGCAGCGAATGCAGAGTAAAGAGACAGAAAAAAATAAATACAGATAGATTAGAATGTTATAAGCATATATACAGCATATATTATAAGCATATATATAATATATACATAATATAATATATACATATTATAAGCATATATACATAAATATAGAATAAATTAGAAATAAAATTACAACATAAACATTACACAATTATTGTTGAGTTGGTTTGAGTGAATTGTACAGTTTAATGGCGGACGGCAGGAATGACTTCCTGTACCGTTCCTTGGAGCAGCGAGGCTGCAGGAGTCTGTTGCTGAAGCTGCTCCTCAGTTTGTCCACTGTGTTATGGAGGGGGTGGGAGGGACTGTCCATGATTGTCCGCAGTTTCAACACCATCCTGTCCCTCACCACCTCGTCCAAGTTATCAAGTCTACAGCCAACAACAGACCCTGCCTTTTTGATGAGTTTGTTGAGTCTGTTGGCATCCTTTGCTTTAATGCCTGCACCCCAGCACACTGCAGCAAAGAAGATGGTGCTAGCCATAACAGACTGGTAGAACATCTGGAGCATCCTGCTGCAAACACTGAAGGACCTGAGTCTCCTGAGGAAATAGAGTCTGCTCATGGCCTTCTTGTAGACAGCATCGGTGTTTGTGGACCACTCCAGTTTATTGTCCAGCTGAACACCCAGGAACCTGTAAGATGGGACTATTTCCACGTCCTTCCCACTGATGCAGACTGGGGAGGGTGGGGACTTGCTTTTTCTGAAATCCACCACCATCTCCTTCGTCTTGGTCACGTTGAGCTGCAGAAGGTTCTCCCTGCTCCACCTGACAAAACTCTCCACAAGGTCCCTGTATTCATCCTCCTGTCCATTCTCCACACACCCGACTATGACTGTGTCATCCGAGTACTTCTGGAGATGACATGTCTCAGAGTGGTACTGGAAGTCGGCTGTGTAGGTGGTGAACAGGAATGGGGAGAGCACAGTTCCTTGAGGAGCTCCTGTGTTGCTCATCAGGGGGTCGGACACACAGCTCCGCAGTCTCACAAACTGTGGCCGACCTGTCAGGTAGTCCTCGATCCAAGAAACAAGGGGAGCATCCATCTGCATCTTCTCCAACTTCGCCCTCAGCAGTCTTGGCTGGATGGTATTGAAGGCAGAAGAGAAGTCGAAGAACATGACCCGCACTGTGGTGTTTAGTCTGTCCAAGGAGGAGTAAGCCCTCTGCAGCAGGTATATCACTGCGTCATCAACCCCCACCTTGGGCTGATAGGCAAACTGCAGAGGGTCCTGAAAGGGGCTCACCAGAGGTCTGAGGTGTGACAGCACCAGCCGCTCCATGACCTTCATAATGTGGGAGGTCAGTGCTATTGGCCTGTAGTCACTCGGTGCCACAGGATGGGTCTTCTTTGGCACCGGGACCAGGCAGGATGTCTTCCAAAGCACTGGGATCCTCTGAAGATGAAGGCTCTGGTTGAACAGGTGCTGCAGTATCCCACACAGCTGCCTGGAGCAGTTCCTCAGCACTCGTGGGCTGATGCCGTCCGGTCCGGCAGCCTTTCTCTGGTTGAGCCTCTCCAGCTCTCTCCTCACCTGGCCAGACGTGAAGGATAGTCCTGTCGGGGGGATGGGTGACATGCTGGGATCCATGTAGGGTGTCAGCAGGGGGGAGGGGGAAGAAGTTGGCAGAGGTGTTAGGGGCTCTGGGAGGTGTGAAGGGGACCCATTGTTATCCAGAGGAATATTGGGACAGCTGGGGGAGGGGGAGCTAGAGTCAAACCTGTTGAAAAACTGGTTCAACTCATTGGCTTGGTCCACGTTCCCATCAGCTGAGCGTATTCCTTTCTTCTGGAAGCCAGTGATCGTCCTCATCCCACTCCAAACATCCCTGGTCTGGTTCCTCTCCAGTCTCTCCTCCAGCTTCTTCCTGTAGGCGTACTTGCTCTCCTTCAGACTGCGTTTCAGTTCCTTCTGTACACTCCTGAGCTCAGCCGGGTCCCCAGCAGTGAAGGCCCTCTTCTTCTTATTCAAAAGGGCCTTCAGGTCACTTGTCACCCATGGTTTGTTGTTTGGGTAACAGCGTACCTTCTTGGTGGGGACGGAGTTCTCAGTGCAGAACTTGATGTAGTCGGAAACACAGTCTGTCAGTCCATCCAGGTCCTCACCATGTGGTTCACAGAGAGCAGACCAGTTGGTGGTCTCCAGGGCATCCCGCAGACAGTCCATGGCACCATCAGACCATTTCATAACAGTCCTCACAGTGACTGGTTGCTGCTGAACCACAGGTGTGTATGATGGGGAGAGCAGCACGAGATTGTGGTCAGACTTGCCTAGCGGAGGGAGTGCAGTGGAGGTGTATGCACTGGTGACATTAGCATACAGTAGATCCAAAGTCTTCCTGTCTCTCGTGCTGCACTGGACATACTGGTGGAATGTAGGGAGAGTGGACTTAAGGGAGGCATGATTGAAGTCCCCTGTGATGAGGATAAAGGCTCCGGGATGTTTAGTCTGCAGGTCAGCCGTGACAGAGTGGATGACGTCACAGGCCGAGTCCGCTTTACCGGTCGGAGGAATATAAACGGTGATGGCGATGACGTTAGTAAACTCCCGTGGCAAATAGTATGGACGGAGTCCGATAGCAATAAGTTCCACGTCGGGACTGCACACGCGCTCCTTGACGTGAATATGCTCCGGGTTGCACCACCTGTTGCTAACGAACACGGCCAGTCCCCCTCCTTTCTTCTTACCGGCCGCGGTGGTGTCTCGGTCCGCTCGCACAGTGGTGAAACCAGCGATCGTCACATTAGAGTCCGGTATCAGTCCATGGAGCCACGTCTCCGTGAAACACATGATACTGGCCTCTCTGTACTCCCGCTGGGTCCGTGTGAGCGCCTCCAGCTCGTCCATCTTATTCGCCAGGGACCTGACATTCCCCGTTATGACCGCGGGGACGCAGGGTTTAAAACGTCGCCTCTTCATCCTCTGTTTAACTCCAGCCTTAGTCCCTCGTTGTTTCCTCCTCACCTCCTTAGGGATTTGGGGCTTCTCTCCGACCACAAAGGATGGTGGTCTTAGAGCCATCAGCTGGTCGCGTGTATAGACAATACCGCTCCGCTTCTCGGCACAGCTGATGGGGGCCGCGAATAACCCAAGCACCGCAAAACAGAGAAAAAAGTATTCGAGCCTCCAAAACATGGTGTCTGAATACTCCAGTTGAAAATGGAAAGAAAGAAAGAAAATCCAAATAGAAAAGAATGTAAACAAGTATAGAAAACACTACGAAAGTTTAAAAAGAACAATTAAGTTTAGGGAGCTGCTACTACTGGCTGCCGCCTGAGACAGCGCCATATATATATTTATGAATATAACTAATAATTTTCACTAACACAAACACATTTTAGATGGTAACCGGGTGGTACCGGTCTATAACGTCCTTTCTCAGTGTTCTGTAATCTTCATATTATGTTGATAGCAGAATGTCGCCTCCAGAAGGTGGGGAGGGGTATGTGGAGGGGTATAAAACTGATACGTGAGACTATTCAAATCCATGGGTCATCTCCCATTACCCATAACACTACAGCAAAGCAATAGTAACTCAGTGTATTGGGGGACTGGGCTTCTCGGAGGGGTTCTGGTTTCAAGCCCCAGTGTTGACAAACAATGGAAGGTGTGTTCTTGAGCAATGTACCAGACCCACAAATGCTCACATAGGTGACATCAGGTGTACCGTCACCCATATGGAGCACCCTCCCTGCGACCTCAAAAGGGTCAAGAAATCGAAACAAAACTACAGCCATTGCATATCCAAAGAATTAACATTAACATCAAAAAAACTTGCTTAGAAATTAGTCTTATAGCCTTTTAACAGGCCCACGTCCACAGGCTGGTGAGACACAGGTCTGAAAACACCAGAAGAACTCAAGGCCTGAAATCCTCATGATACATTTGTATTGTTGTACGTATTGTTTCCTTAACGCTGTGTAACAAATCTGAAGTGCTATGTGACCCTTCCCTGAACCTTAGTACAAGCTGAATCTCACTGAATGAACAGGAATGTATCATATGCAAAAGCAGGAAAGGAGTCCAAGGTAGCACCTGATGATAGGCTGACCCAACAACTCCGTCTCTACACATTATGAACATAACTGGTGACAAATCCTGGTGCGGTCTTACAGTGAAGACTGAAACATTTAAGGCCTTTCCACTTTGAAAAACAAAAAGTAAAACATTCCACTGACAGGTAATCAGAGCCTTTGCGAGGACACTAGAACTTGGGGGCTTCCTTTTCTTTTGATGAACTCAGTGGTCATGTTGGTTCAGCCCCAGCTGCATAGTCAAAACATTCCTGCAAGATAAATATATGTGCTTATTCGCCATCTGTTACCATGGCAACCTGACGCAAAAACATTACCTGTCAAAACATTTAGAACCTAGATAAGGACACACACTCTAGCGACCATAGTTAAGTGCATTCCGGGGGCCAGAGCCACCTAAAGCTACTGGCGAGAAGTAAACGTAAATTCAGTAAAGTTATTGTACTGCCCTCACGACGCGTTCTCTCTCTCTCTCGGGCGAGGCTAGGCAGTCAGCTAACAGTATGAAGTTCGAAAGACCCACAACAAGGCTCAACTGTGTTGTTTCTTTTCTCCATTGAGTTATATTTTGTAAAACTGAAACAATACAGAAAATAGAACAGCATAAAAAACACTCACGTACACCAAACGCACTAAGACGATCTATATATAACTCACGACACGGCTCCACATGCTAATATGTTAGCTAGCATCACTCGCTAATTACCACGGACTAACAACGCAAAGAATAACTAAACTAACGCTACAGAATCTACACTACAGCTACAACTTCTGTACAGAACATACGCGACATCAACACACTTACAGACAAATGATCTCCAAGGCTGGAACGCTTTTTAGCTCAGCAGCTGGAACTACGATGCTTCGCTACCGTTGTGCGTCATCAAAACCGCGGTGTTTTGGGCGAGTGCCGTCAAAGCGCCTGAAGCTGCAATGCTAACTTTACCCAGTAGATGGCAAACTACGCTCATATTTACACAGGTGCGCTGCTCTGCTAACGTACTTTAAACTATTTTTTTTTAAAAATATATTGGACATCTTTATGTTTTTAACAGACTTGACTATCAAATTTTAACATATCCAATTTCCGGAGCGGAAGTTGCCGAGGTAGTGAAACAGCTGCCCGGCGGCGGAGCTCCGGGAGCGGATGAGATCCGCCCGGGGTATCTTAAGGCTCTGGATATTGTAGGGCTGTCCTGATTGACACGCCTCTGCAACATTGCATGGACATCGGGGGCAGTGCCCTTGGACTGGCGGACCGGGGTGGTGGTCCCTATTTTTAAGAGGGGGGACCAGAGGGTGTGTTCCAACTATAGGAGTATCACACTCCTCAGCCTCCCTGGGAAAGTCTATGCCAGGGTGCTGGAAAAGAGGATTAGACTGATAGTTGAACCTCTGATCGAGGAGGAACAATGCGGGTTTCGCCCCGGTCGTGGAACCACGGATCACCTCTTTACCCTTGCTGGGGTGCTTGAGGGGAGTTGGGAGTTTGCCCAACCAGTCCACATGTGTTTTGTGGACTTGGAAAAGGCTTATGACCGGGTCCCCAGGAGCACCCTGTGGGGGGTGCTCCGGGAGTATGGGGTGTAAGGTCCCTTGATAAGGGCCGTCCAGTCCCTGTACCAAAGGAGCAGGAGTTTGGTCCGGATAGCCGGTTGTAAGTCGGACTCGTTCCCAGTGAGGGTTGGACTCCACCAGGGCTGCCCTTTGTCACCGGTTCTGTTCATAATTTTTATGGACAGAATTTCTAGGCGCAGCCGGGGAGTGGAGGGTGTCGAGTTCGGTGGGCGGAAGATCTCGTCGCCGCACAGGTGCCATATGGAAGTAATGCCTTAATTGGTGGGCGGGGAGAAAAGGTTTATATAAGGCACTGCCTCCAGCTGGCTTTAGTTGTTTTCCCCCTTCGACGAAGGTGTGGCATGGTTGCAGCTTATCTGGGCTGTTCGACCAACTGAACCTGTCCCAGAATGAGCATGCTGTCTAGCAGCGCCAAGGTAAAAGTACGGCATGCTAATGCATATTTCCTCTGGTCACGACGTAAAGTGCAACAGTGCTTGAACGTGTGCTTGCTACTTGTTGCAGAAGGTTGGTGCTTCCTCCCACCATCCTTCCGTCTAGAGCACTTTGCCGTAAGGGCGCGCGCACGAGTTTGCACTGGGCAGGTAAGGCGCAGCAATGCGCGTCACTGACTCCCCCACTCACTTAGTTGATAAATGGTAATGGGGCTGTTCTTGCTGCAGTTGGCTGCCGGCTGGTGTCAGTGGGTCGCGTTGCCCCAGCGGGAATCCCTCATGGAGTGGTGGTGCCACCAAATACAGTCGACACAGATTACCTCGCTTACTGGGCTCACTGCTGCTTTGGCTCAGTCCTTTAGTTCGGGACTCTCTCCTGTTCGCTCTCGCTCTCTCTCTCGCTCTCTCTCTCATGCTCTCTCCCCTCGCTCCCCTTCGCTCGGAGAAACGGCGCTGAGACGTAGTGGTGCCGCTGAGGCGACCACGGAGCTGTTGCCTTCATTTTAGACTCTTAACAGTGTGTAAATTGTATCATCAACTTATATTTACTCTTTTTAGGTTTTGTTTCTTTTCGTTTCTTGGTTAACATTGTGTTCTTTTAGATGATCTGGTCACAATTTATTTGCCTGTCTGTGTGAGGTGTGTGTGTGTGTGCTCGTCGCGTCTAATTGTTTACCACTGAAAATTTAATTGTTCCTTTTCTTTGTGGACAGGTGCTGCGGGCCACGGCGGGGACCCAACCCCTGGTGGAGGGCATTTTCATCACACCCCTCGTGTGTGGTTTTGCTTGCAGTAGCACGGGTGTTTTTAGTTTGTTTATCTCCCCTAATTGAGTTTTACCTGCCGGTGGGGCCCCAGCCCTGTCCATGTTGGGATTTCTGGTTTGTCTGTCTTTGGCCTGCAGGGTGTGGTGTTGAGCACAATTGGGTGCAGCTGGCACTGCAGGTGGGCGCACCTGTAGGCAATTTACATCTTGCTGCCTATTTAAGCAGGTTGTGCCTGCCTGTCAGTGCCGGGGTGTCTGTTCGTGTAGGGAGTGTGTTTGTTGGTCTAGTGTGGGAGCTTGGTTGGGTTCCTTGGTGTTGGCTCCTGTTCCTGTGTTCCTGTTGCCCTGGAGGGCCGCTCCTATTCCCGTGCTCCCGGTTTTCCTGGAGGGCCGTTCCTGTTCTGTGTCTCCTGGAGGACCGCTCCTGCTCCCCTTGCAGTCTAGGAGGACTGCCTCTGCCCACAGTGTCTCGGGGCACGTTCGTGTTGCGCCGGACTCCCGAGTCCTCGCCGGTCCAGGAGGACTGCAGCATGTTGAGGACTCACCGGTGTTCGGAGTTCCCGGCAGTCCAGGGGGACTGCATCTGGTTTGGGGACTCGCCGATGGACCTGGGACGGGCGGACGCTGCCTCCCGATCCCCATGCGGTCCAGGAGGACTGTTTCAATCAATCAATCAATCTTTATTTATATAGCGTCTTATACAATCAAAATTGTTTCAAGGCGCTTTCCAGAATCCCAGGGCCTGACCCCAGACAAGCAACAGTGGCAAGGAAAAACTCCCCTTTAACAGGAAGAAACCTTGAGCAGGACCAGGCTCATGTAGGGGGACCCTCCTGCTGATGGCCGGCTGGGTAAAGAGAGAGGAGAGGAGGGAGGACAGGTAGAGGATAGGATAGGTAGGAGAGGAGAGGGGTAGAGGAGAGGAGAGGTAGAGTGAAGGGGAGGTAGAGGAGAGGAGAAAGAGGAGGAGGAGAAAGAGGAGAGGAAAGAAGAGGAGAGGGAGAGGAAAAGGAGAAGGAGAGGAGAGGAGAGGAGAGGGAGAGGAGAGGAGAGGCACAGAGCACAGAAACACACACAAAAAATATGCACAATCACTTCAACGGGGCCGGCGGTCATTATGCAGCTCCGATGGCAGTGATACCTGCAAATAGATAGGGGGGGGGGGGGGGGGGGGGGGGGAGAAGCAGAAAAACTACACAAGAATCAGCATAACTAGTCTGCTTGATGAGGAGAGGAAAGGAGAGGAAAGGAGAGGAAACCATGACCCAGTGGAGTGACAGAGGCCTGTCAGGTGATCATGTTTCCGGACCCCGGCAGCCTTGGCCTATAACAGCATAGCTAGAATGTGACCTAATGATTAGACGACCCCCTAAGTATGATAATTTGTCTGTCTATGATAGTAACTGGAACTACTGAATTAGTAACAGTAAGCTTTTTCAAAGAGGTAGGTTTTGAGTCTGATCTTAAAAGTAGCGATGGAGTCAGCCTCCCGTACCTGGACAGGGAGCTGGTTCCAAAGCAGGGGGGCCTGGTAGCTAATGTGTGCTCCCCTTCCCTGTAAATAAAGCCTTTGACCTCCCCACCACTGTGTCCTGGCCTGCGTTCGGGTCCGCTACCACCATGTATCGTAACAGTCCACCCCTTTTGTTAATTTAACTTTTGTACAGCCGAGTTATTTTTTGTTGAGTATTGGATTTAATAAAATTGTAGCACATAACCCTCAATCCCGTCTCTGCCTCTGGAATAGAAACTTAATACGCAAACAACACCCGGCTTCGTCAGTCGGAGGTCACCAAAATAACATTAGGCGGTGTGCAATTATGCTAAAACAATGTCGGACTCCGTAGCATTATCTGGTCCCCTCCCCAATCTGGCCAGCGTTGAAATGTTTAGTCGCATGTCGTCACTTCGTCGCTGGCTGTTACGGTGGTGCCCCGAAAACTAGGTGTCCTTTGCAGACAATTGGAACAGTTTTTGGGGAAAACCTGGTCTGATTAGGAGAGATGGTGTCCATCCCACCCGGGATGGTGGCTCTCTCATTTCTAATAACTTGGCCAATTTTATTAGACCCAAAGTGACCTGACAAACCAGGGTCCAGACCAGGATGCTGAGTTGTAGTCTCTTACACACCCCTCTGCTGTTTCCATAGAACCCTCATCCACCAACAATAACATATTTAACACTAGAGAGGTAGTCTCTGTTCCACGGTTAAAAGTTCACCAAGCACAGAGCAAGGGAGCGGTCAATCACCATAATCTTATTAATATTAATACCAAAGCACAATTAGGAGAAACTAACATCACAATTAAATGTGGACTATTAAATATTAGATTAGATTAGATTAGATTCAACTTTATTGTTATTGCACATGTACAGGTACAGAGCAACAAAATGCAGTTTAGCATCTAACCAGAAGTGCAAAAGAAGCAGCAAGTGAGGATAATAACTTAATAAATACAGTATGGTGGTTATTTTACAATTGTTTACCAGGTTGTGCTATAAACATATTTTACAGATGGTGTTTACATTAAATGCCTTGGACTATAAGTGCAGGAGCTATTTAGCTATTTACATAAGATAGAGGAGATGTGCAAATTATAAATTACGTGTATACAGATACAGATGATAAAGTGCATGAGTGCGCAGGACAGGTTTAGACAGTAGCTACATTGGTTACTAAGCTAGTGAGTTGTTGTGTAAACTGCTGTAGTGTAGTGAGGTGTGGAGTGTGTAAGGGTCAGCAGGAGTTCAACAGGGACACCGCTCTGGGGAAGAAGCTGTTCCTCAGTCTACTGGTCCGAGTCCTGAGGGTTCTGTAGCGCCTCCCAGAGGGCAGGAGGGAAAATAGTCTGTGGGCGGGGTGGGAGGAGTCCTTGAGTATGCTGCGTGCTCGATGCAGGCAGCGCTTCCTCTGGACATCTCCGATGGCAGGGAGTGTAGTCCTTGTGATGCGTTGGGCAGTTTTCACCACCCTCTGCAAGGCCTTGTGCTCAGCGATAGTGCAGCTTCCATACCAGACTGACACGCAGTTGGTCAGGATGCTTTCTATCGCACAGCGATAGAAGTTCACCAGGACAGCCGAGGATAGCTGGTTCTTCCTCAGTGTCCTCAGGAAGAAGAGGCGCTGGTGAGCCTTCTTGATGATGCTGGAGGTGTTTGTGGTCCAGGACAGGTCCTCTGAGATGTGGGTCCCCAGGAACTTGAAGCTGGAGACACGCTCGACGGCCATCCCGTTGATGTGGATGGGGTCCTGTGTGCCTCCTCTTGCTTTCCTGAAGTCCACGATGAGCTCCTTGGTCTTGCTGGTGTTGAGGACCAAGTTATTGTTAGCGCACCATGTGGTCAGGCGCTCTACCTCCTCTCTGTAGGCTGTCTCGTCGTTGTTGCTGATGAGACCGATCACCGTTGTGTCGTCTGCAAACTTGATGATGGAGTTGGATCCATGTACAGGTCTGCAGTCGTGGGTGAATAGAGAGTAGAGGAACGGGCTCAGCACACAGCCTTGTGGCACACCGGTGCTGAGTGTGATGGTGGTGGAGCAGCTGTGACCTGACCTAACACGCTGTGGTCTGTCGGTCAGGAAGTCCAGAGTCCAGTTGCAGAGGGAGGGGTTGATGCCCAGGTCTCCAAGTTTGGTGATCAGCTTGGAGGGGACGACGGTGTTGAAAGCTGAGCTGAAGTCAGCAAACAGCAATCGTGCATAAGTGTTCGTGTTGTCCAGGTGTGTGAGCACAGAGTGCAGTGCTATGGAGACTGCATCATCTATGCTCCTGTTGCTGCGGTAGGCAAACTGGTGTGGATCGAGTGTGGTTGGGAGGCAGTCCTTCAGGTGAGCCAGGACCAGTCGCTCGAAGCACTTCATAATGATGGGGGTGAGTGCTACCGGGCGGTAGTCATTGAGGCAGGTTGGTCTGGAATGCTTCGGAACTGGGACGATAGTTGTGGCCTTGAAGCAAGACGGGACCACTGCGTGGGCGAGGGACAGATTGAAGATGTCCGTAAAAACCCCGGCGAGCTGTTCTGCGCATGCCCTGAGCACACGTCCAGGGATGCCATCAGGACCAGCAGCCTTGCGTGGGTTGATCCGGCTGAGGGCTGTGTAGACGGCGGTAGATGATAGTGTGATGGGTTGGTGGTCTGCTGGGAGAGGGGTCCTAGTGGCAGTGTCCTTGTCGTCCTTTTCGAAGCGAGCATAGAAGGTATTAAGCTCGTTCAAAAAGGTGGTGTCCATGACTGTGGGGCTGGAGTTGTTGGGTTTGTAGTCGGTGATGGCCTGGATGCCTTGCCACATACGCCTGGGGTCAGAGCTGGAAAAGTGACCCTCAATCTTGCGTTTGTAGGTGTGCTTGGCCTTTTTGATGCCCCTCCTCAGGTTAGCCCTGGCTGTGCTGTAGGCCTGGGCTTCTCCTGATCTGAAGGCAGTGTTGCGCACCTTCATCCATGGCTTCTGATTGGGGTATGTGGTGATCCGCTTTGTGGTGGTTATGCTGTCGATGGTGGTGGTGATGTGGTCCAGAACAGTGGAGGTGAAATTGTCAATGTCGGTGTGTGTGTGTGAGCCACAGCTGCCCTGGGGCGTAAACATACTCCAGTCCGTGTGTTGAAACCTGTCCTGGAGTACGGAGTCTGCTCCCGCCGGCCACACCTTGATGGTCTTCATTGATGGCCTGACGCGGTTGATGAGGGGTGAGTACTTGGGGGTGAGGAACAAAGAAAGGTGGTCTGATTGTCCTAGGTGGGGGAGGGGTGTTGCCGTATAGGCACCAGCCATGTTTGTGTAGACATGGTCCAGAGTTTTGTTTCCTCTTGTATTGCAGGAAACATGTTGGTGGAATTTTGGAAGAACAGTTTTTAAGTTTGAATGATTGAAGTCACCCGCAACAATAAATGCAGCCTCCGGGTGGGCGGACTGTTGTTGGCTAATAGCCGCATGAAGTTCATTCATCGCAAGAGTGGCATTAGCATCCGGGGGAATGTAAGCTGCTGTTATGATGACGGATGTGAATTCCCGAGGCAGATAAAACGGTCTACATTTAACCATTAAAAACTCCACGTTGGCTGAGCAGTGTCTCCTCAGAGTAGCGGAGTCGGTGCACCAGGTCTTGTTGATGTAGATGCATAGCCCCCCACCTCTGGTCTCTTTTGTGCAAATCCCTGTTAGTGCATGACCTGATAGCGGATCATCACATTGATTTATTCTGTCTTACTGAGACCTGGCTTCAGGAGGAGGCGTATGTTAGCTTAAACGAATCTACTCCTCCTACTCATCTTAATTATCATATTCCTCGTGGTACTGGGCGAGGAGGGGGTGTCGCGGAATTTAGCCATTTCAAGAAGTAAACAATTAATCTAAGTTACTGCGTAGGAGATGGTTTATTCAGTCAGTCGGTCAGGATACATGCACGGAAGCATGCAGAGAGATCTCTGCCTATGCGTACACAGTTCTGATCTTATATAGCCGAAGGCCCGCCTCAGAGGCACGGACACAGGACGTCTTCACAGCAGGTGCGCGTTGCATGCACCGCATGTGTTCTGGCTAGCGCAGCCAGTGTATGCATCCACTGCGACCAAGAGGTATCGAAACCCATTGACCCTATCTAACATATCAGTGAAATCTATAATTTTCTTGCCCTGCCATTGGGGCAACTGGAAACTTTCCCTCATATGGTCGAATTGTTGATTTTATGTTAAATCGTGTACATATTGAGCATTCTCTGATATAATTCATGGTTTCCCGCAGTGTGTCAGGCCGTGGGCCTCTTCCAGCGCGGCATCTAACAGACCGGGCGGGAGAACAGGTCTGCCGTCTGGGATCCGCCAAATTCCTTCAACTTTCACAGCCCCCCTTTTCCTTCCAAACTGTTTTTTTTCATGTGGAGAAGCTTCTTCTTGATCACAACCAAGTCTTTCCCTGTCGTATCTTGGAAGCATTTCATGAACCGTTTTCTCTACCAACAACAAACTGTAACTTGGTTTATAACCTGCTGCCTTCCTTGCTGCCTGATCTGCCGCCTCATTACCTTTTCCCTCTAAAGAGTTCTCCTTGCTGTGACCTTTGCACTTTACAACTGCGACCTCCGCTGGTTCCACGAGTGCCTGTGTCAGTTGCCTCATCTCTACTTCATGTTTTATAGGTGAGCCTGATGCTGTGTTAAACCCTGCCATATTTATCCCTTCATGTGTGTATGTTATGTGTGGTGCAGTTAAAATCTTGTCCATCCTGGTCTGTCTAAGTGAGGTCATGGTGTATGCTGCTGAGCTGACCAGTGATACCACGCTATGTGTTGTAAGTACCGTCAGAGCATGACCCATCAATAAATGTAACACTGCCTGGTACCTCCGGGTAGTTGTGATATGGACAGTCCCTTTGCCAATGACCATACCCTTTGCAGGCATGACACTGATCTCGGCCTAAGTACCCGCCTATCAAGCCGTATCCCTGCCCACCGTGTCTCCCACACATGCCTCCCCTTGGACTGACCCAATACGGGTTTATCAGAGCAAAATCCTGTTGCGGACATAACTGATCTGGCTGCACCTGCAGAGGAAACTGCTGAACCATCTGTTTCGTGTGGCCCCGGCTGGCTGCTCAGCTGCTGCCGGGGGACCGCTAGCTGTAGCTATGCTAGACAGCTCCTCAGCAGCTAGCTCCCCCTGGCTACCTGATGCAACTTCAGCTAACTCCAAGCTGCGGAACCACGTCCCCTAAATAAACTACACTTTCTGCACATATTCCCTTCACTAAAGGAGGCAGAGGAGTAACTAAACATTTCACACGCTGAACAGACAAAGACACCGGGTGAAACAGATGGTGAGGCCACGCTAATGCTAATAGTCGGTGGAGCCCTGTATTTGTTTGATATGGGTTGTTTCGCACTGTTGTTATCAGGTGACTAGAATGTCCCAAGTGTTCAAATTTTAAGTAATGTGAATACAACACACAAAGTGTTCAATTTTAGGTAAAGTGAATACAACACACCATGCACAGTGCAACCAACAAACGATTGAGAAGACAGGAAGTGACGCAATACGTCTACGGTGCAGGGTACAACAAAGCTGCTCGCAACAAGTGGCAACTCCTGAATTTTATTTGTGGTGAGGCAAAAATGGCAATTTATATCTCAAAGAAAAACAAAATTTAACAAACTGGAGATAGTGAGGCTCAAGCCTCTCTTAGTGAGGCTTGAGGCTCTGTGTGAGGCTTGAGGCTCTGTGTGGCGCTGCAATGTCCAGTGTAGGCTGAGGTTGGAGTTTGCTCTTTGCACTTTGCACACCCCCTAGTGGGATAAATTGTATTGTTGTTTTCTTAATATTTATTTATTTATCTATTTATTATTGTGGTTGTTATTATTACTATTATTATTATTATTATTACTATTATTGTTATTCTGTGTGTATCTAAACAGGGCGTTTTGTGTCCCTGTGAAATTTGCAGCCAGAGTTCTGACAGGTATTGACAAAAGAGATCACATAACTCCTGTACTGGCGTCTCTTCATTGGCTGCCCATTAAATTTAGAATAATTTTTAAAACCCTTCTTTTGACCTACAAGTTCCTCAGAGGCCTAGCTCCATCCTACCTGGAGGAGTTAGTGACACCTTACCAGCCCAATAGACCGCTCCGCTCTCAGAACGCTGGTGTAATTGTGGTCCCCAGAGTTTCTTGGGGTTGAATGGGGGGCCGGGCATTTAGCTACCAGGGCCCCCCTGCTGTGGAACCAGCTCGCTTTCCAGGTACGGGAGGCTGACTCCATCGCTACTTTTAAGATTAGGCTTAAAACCTACCTCTTTGAAAAAGCTTATTGTTACTAATTCTGTAATTCCAGTTATTATCATAGACAGACAAATTATCATCATAGTTTTTCTGCTTCTCCCCCCTCCCCTCTGTATCCATTTACCGGTATTGCCGCCTTCAGAGCTGTATACTGACCTCCGACCCGCTGACCCATTCAACCAGCAGCTTATTCAATTCAATTTAATTCAATATAATGTATTTTTGTATGTATTTCTATGCTCTATGGCCCTCCTCTCCTCTCCTCTCCTCTCCTCTCCTCTCCTCTCCTCTCCTCTCCTCTCCTCTCCTCTCCTCTCCTCTCCTCTCCCAGCCGGCCATCAGCAGGAGGGTCCCCCTACATGAGTTGCTACTCAGGGGAGTTTTTCCTTGCCACTGTTGCTTGTTTGGGGTTAGGCCCTGGGATTCTGTAAAGCGCCTAGAAACAATTTTGATTCTAAAAGGCGCTATATAAATAAAAATTGTTTGATTGATTGATTGATTGATTGATTGATTGATTGATTGATTGATTGAAAACACAGGTGACAGGATACATATGGAACATGTGTAAGATAGCTCCAAAGTGTCTGAAAAACAAGTTAGGGTCTTACAGAGGTCAAGGCCTGCAGAGAATAGATACACAGGCTTCAGATACTACAATATACTTGAACCTCTCTGAATTAGTATATATATTTATCATCACTTTATATACGATTATTACTAACTTACAATACCCCTAGTCCTCACTACTATATTTATTTGAACCAAACACAGTTTAACAACTGTGAGAATAATTATAATAATTATAGTGTTTTCACTTTTCTTTTGATTAATACACTCGTCCAGAATACCAGATTTATTGTGAGACTGCTTAACTGAAACCTTGAGAGCATCTAGGGAGTGGATGAAATACCACAAAGTGATAACAAGCTGATGTGAATAAACGGAGGAGGTTTGCAACGAAGCAGCAGAACAACAGAGGGTGTTCCAGAGTAAATTGCTGCTCATTCTCCCTTGCAAGGTTACCCGTGTGTCTGTGTCTTTTGTTGATTCACGCAGGGTTTTGCTGAGTTGCTCTGTTTCAACTCTAACATGACCTCATAATTTATGGATATGTTTTTTATTTAAAATGTTTCTGTGTGTGATTTACTTTAAATAATTTAGTGTAGTATTTTATTGCATGTTTCTGTGATTTGCAGGCATCTAATGTCCCCTCCCCTCCTGCTCTATCTCCAGAAAGCACATTTATTGACATTTATTCTCAAAGTTTGTGAATGGGTGGCTGGAGCATGCAGCCATGCAGCAGGGAGGGGGAGCAGAACTGCTGTACTCCACCCTGGAGGCTCAGAAGACTCTGGCTCTGTTTGCAGCTTCAGCACTTATCTCCCCTGAGCAGGAGTGCGTGCGGGGATTTATCTGACTTTTCCTCAACATTGCATGTACATTTGTGTATTTTTGTTTTGATTTGTGTGTGTGTGCGTGTGTGCTGATTTAAGTGCTTTACTATTGAGTTTGGAGAAGAAGTTGTAGTGAAATGCTGAGGCTATCTGTAATCCAGAGCTGTTTGCAGTCTTATCACGGCTCCACTAATTTGTCATTTTTATTGAACATTTACAACTTTGAACATTTACAACTTCTTGCTGGGAAACGTTTAGGTAAAAAGCAAAGGTTTAAACTAATACATCTCCTGATTGTGGAGATGTATTAGTCCCCTATTAGTCCCCAGTGGTCTCAAGCTCGCGGCCCGCGGGCCAACTGCAGCCCCCAGGACGATAGTTTGTGACCCCCACCTTAATCTGAAAGTTTAATGTTAGCGTGGCCCGCGAGGTTGATATGATTGGCACGAACAAACCCACCAATCACACTGGGGTATATGGCCCTCGGGAGCGGGACATCGGCCGGACTTGTTGCGAACTGGTAACATTACGCCTCCTCTCTTCGAGGACCAATCACAGCCTTCGCGGCGTCCGAGACACAGGGCCGGATTTGTCCTCGAAGAGAGGGGGCGTTCCAAGGTGGAGAGAAGACGCGCTTTGCAGAGTTCTGCTTTTTCTAAACACGGAACTTTGTCTTGTATAAAAGTCACTTCACAGCAAATTTTACAAATCAGCTGCTTGTGCAACTGTCACATTTTAGTGTTGATGCATGTGTGTGTATTGGTAGGGACTATGATGGACCGCTTTCGCATGGGTAAGGCTACCTGACTGGTGGCACCACTAAATGTCCATCACTCTGTCGAAGCCAATGAAATAGCAACACAATGGCGGGTTATCATAGCTCCGAATACATCTCATAAAGTCTCATAAACAAAACGTGAAGTAATTTAAAATTGTTTTTATTAATGCTACCACATCAAAGCAAATCAAATCAATCTTTATTTATATAGCGTCTTATACAATCAAGATTGTTTCAACGTGCTTTCCAGAATCCCAGGGCCTAACCCCAGACAAGCAACAGTGGCAAGGAAAAACTCCCCTTTAACAGGAAGAAACCTTGAGCAGGACCAGGCTCATGTAGGGGACCCTCCTGCTGATGGCCGGCTGGGTAAAGAGAGAGGAGAGGAGAGGAGAGGAGAGGAGAGGAGAGGAGAGGAGAGGAGAGGAGAGGAGAGGAGAGGAGAGGAGAGGAGAGGAGATTTTTTGATTTTTACAAAAACAAATTACACAGGGACACAAAAACGCCCAAAACATCTCGAATTAGGTGGACATTATCTACTATGGACCTGCCGGGCACACAGTAAGTCTGGTCCCGGTGGATGACCTGCTCCATAGCTTCCCTGAGCCTGGAGGCCAAGGTCTTGGACAGAATCCTATAATCCACACACAGGAGGGTGACCACTGCTCTCCTGCAGGACAATGGCAGGGAACCCGCGGCCAGGCTTTCATTAAAGACCTCCAGCATGTTGAGGGCCACGATGTCCCAGTAGGCTTTAAAGAACTCTAGTGATGGGGCGAGCGACACTGGTGCGTCAACACTGTGCCGAGAGCTCAAGAGTGAAACCCCGTATTGGTGCGTGTATCGCTTTAACAAAGAATCACGTGACCGATACATCAATTGTATCGTTTGGATGTGTCGCGTCATCCATTTTTCTTTTTTCTCCTTGTCAGCTTATTTTCCATAACTCCCTCCCATCATCCTTTCTGTCGATGTATTAAAAAGGCACACCCAGAAACATCTGCAAAAACATCTCTGCATGGCACAGGTCTACAGTGGGATGTGAGACCTGGCGGGCTGTTGACACTCACCATATGTTCCAGAGATATGGGGATACAGGAAAAGAGAATAACAGAGACTGCAGGAAGTTTATAAGCAGTCAGCTGGTTTAGAGGCAAAGGTCTGGTTCTTTGAACAAGAACATTAAAAAGAAAAGCTCAAATCTTAAGCCTGACCTCAGGTCATTCACTTCTTTTGTTCACTCATGTAGAGGTTTTACTCCATGGACTTGCTGGACATTTTGCCCTCAGCCATGACCCAAATAGAAATGTGATAATTGAGCAGCTCCTCTTCAGGCATCAAGTGAACAAACCCATCCATTTATAACGCAGAACCAGCCATTTAGCTAGCAAGGCCTGATTTATGCTGCGTTATTAGTGCTGCATTAGTTCCTCCTGCATTAGTTCATTCTGCATACGTGGACTGCTGTACCTGCTTTGCTTTGAAATTATATAACCAACATTTCCTGTCAGCAGTGACACATCTTGATTGATTGATTGATTGATTGATTGATTGATTGAACAGTTGATTGATTGAACAGTTGATTAAATGATATATTCTGATAGCTGTTTAGTGGTGCAGTTTTGGTATGTGAACAAAACAGATGTGTGTGAACCCAGGTGGCCTGTTCTCAGTCAGGAGGAACCTCAGGAAGATTAAACGTTCCTCTACACTGGACAAATGGTCCGTTGAAGGAACGCTCGCCTTTTAGTGCTGCAGGACAGTGAGATTGTTGTTCACATTTATGCTTGTTAAAGATGAGGCAGCTTTACTCTTTTTCCTTTTCCAGTTTAAGCAGCATTCCATGGTTCCACCTTTCTGTCCATGTCTTTTTTACCTTCTCGTGTTTTATATATGATGAGGCAGGATCTGTATTTATGTTACTGTATTATGATGTGAGACATCCAGCAGAAGATAAAAACCACCTGTGTCACCCACAGGCTGAGACTGTCTGTGTCTCTGCTACAGTTTGACCTCTATCCTGCTGGTGCTGCGCTCTAATTACTGACATTTTTCCTGAAAGAGCTTGCCTGCACTCTACTTGTTCCAGCACCTTTTATTTTTATCAGCAGGGGCAGGAGGAAAAGGTCAGAAACACACTTCACAGAGCACTACAACCCACTGCCTGTCAAACTGATTAGCCAGCCTCACCCCACTGCATTTATTTAATAAAGTTTGTGATGGACAATTACTGAGAAATATGAACATTTCAAAGGAAAAGGAGCAGAACTGTGAGAAATAATTGACAGAATATAGACAGCAGCCACCATAAGGTCTCCACTATACACAGCAAAAGTTGCAGCTCCTGAGATTTGGCTACGTTCTCTTATGTTATGATAAAGGTCACGGTTCTGCTGCATAATGTCTTCATCGTTTTAAGGAAAACAGATTCTGGTCAACTTTATTCAGAGGACTGAGATAGACCAACCAGACCTGGATGTCCACAGACCCCAACGAGCTTAAAAATCACAAAATATTTCAAACCAAACCAGAGGAATCTACGAAACTGCTCAGGTCTACAGTAAAACCTTCCAGTCGGAACATCATGGACCACTCTTCTCCCAGACCCACCTGGTCATTTCATTCATGTCCCATTTACTGATGAAGGCTTGGAAGCTAAATTGTTCCTAAATTGTGCCAAAGAGGGAAAATTAGTTCCTGTGGTCATTGTGGAGCTAATGGTTTGAGGACAGATCTCAGTCAAAGTCAGTGATCACCTGTATAGAAACTGTGATTCTAGCATGGAAACTGGAAGCATGGAAACAAGGAGCAAACATTTTATTATTGCTTCAACACATATTGCATAGAGACATGGAATTTTGTAACACAGGTGGTTTTCACATGCCCAGCAGTAGCTGTTCTGACCTTCCCCTGAGAGAGCATGGCTGTTTACGTCCTCCCTCTCATACATCATCACATCAGCAAAGTCATCATCGCAACTTCACATGTGCTGGAACACTGTGAGGTGGACAACAGCGTTGTTTCTTACCACCAACTGAATGATGATCAAGCCTTAATTTAGCTTAGCATAGAGAGAGAGAATTTGTGGCAAATCTGGTAAGGTTATTATTCACGTTGGAGCAAACGATACCCAGCTTCATCAGTCGGAGGTCACCAAAATTAAGGTGGCCTTTGTAGACAATTGGAGCACTTTTGGGGGGAAACCTGGTCTGATTAGGAGGGACGGTGTCCATCCCACACGGGATGGTGCCTCTCTCATTTCTAGTAACTTGGCTAATTTTATTAGACCCAAAGTGACCTGACAATCCAGGGTCCAGACCAGAATGCAGAGTTGTAGTCTTCCTCTCTGCTGCTTCCATAGAACCCTCATCCACCAACAATAATATATTTAACACTGTAGAGGTAGTCTCTGTTCTACGGTTAAAAGTTCACCAAGCACAGAGCAGGTGAGTGGTCAATCACCATAATCTTATTAAAATTAATACTAAAGCACAACTTGGAGAAATTAATATCACAATTAAGTGTGGACTGTTAAATATTAGATTTCCTTTGTGTAAATCCCTGTTAGTGCACGACCTGATAGCGGATCATCACATTGATTTATTTTGTCTTACTGAGACCTGGTTTCAGGAGGAGGAGTATGTTAGCTTAAATGAATCTACTCCTCCTACCCATCTTAATTATCATATTCCTCGTGTTACTGGTCGATGTGGGGGAGTGGCAGCAATCTATCACTCCAAGTTATTAATTAATCCTAGACCAAAATATGGTTCCAGTTCATTTGAAAGCCTGACTCTTGGCATCACCCATCTGAACTGGAAGGCAGAAAAGCCACTTTTGTTTGTAGTTGTATATCGGCCCCCTGCTGGGCCACATTCAGAGTTCCTATCTGAGTTCTCTGATTTTTTATCTGAATTGGTCCTGAGAACGGACAAAGTCATTATCATTGGAGACTTTAATATCCATGTAGACGTTGTAAATGACAGCTTTAGAAATGGCTTCATTTCATTACTTGAGTCAGTTGGTTTCCTCCAGCAGATAAACCAACAAACTCATCACTTCAACCATACCCTAGATCTAGTTCTGACTTATGGTGTTGAGGCAGAACATGTGTCAGTGTTCCCTCACCGTGTGTTTCCCCAGGGATCAATCATTATAATCTTTTCCCTGCTGAGGTTGACTCTATTGCTGAAGGTACAGCAGCCTCACTGAGAATCACACTTGATTCTGTTGCCCCTCTGAATAAGAAAATAGTAAATCAGAGGAGGTGTGCCCCCTGGTATAATTCACACATTAGGACTCTCAAGCAGAAAGCGCACGGACTAGAAAGGAAGTGGCATTCTTGTTTACAGGCGATACCTGTAAATGAATAGAGAAGGGGGGGGGGGGGGGGGCAGAAAAACTTCACAAGAATCAGTTGCAGAAGTCATCAAGCAGAAGTCTGCTTGATGAGGAGGACGAAAGGAGAGGAGAGGAGAGGAAACCATGACCCAGTGGGGTGACAGAGGCCGGTCAGGTGAAATAGAAAGCTATCATGTAGCCTGGAAAGACTGTCTATTAGTTTACAAAAAGGCCCTTCGCAAGGCTAGAACAGCTTATTTTTCTTCTTTAATTGAGGAAAATAAGAGCAACCCCAGGTTTCTTTTCAGCACTGTGGCCAAATTAACCAAGAGTCACAGTGTTTTAGGGAAGAAGGGATACATGGATATGTATCCCTTCTTCCCTTAGTGGTGAAGACTTCATGAGCTTCTTCACTGATAAAGTTCTAGCTATCAGAGAGAAAGCCAACCAGGCCATCCCAACAACTGGACCATCACCAGATGTGCTGACTGTGGGAACATACAGGGTCTCCAACGAGCCCTTAAACTCCTTCAGCCCTATATATTTTTCTGAGGCGTCATCGCTAATTCAGAAATCCAAGACCACCACGTGTCTTTTAGATCCCATCCCAACACACCTGTTGAAGGATGTTTTACCATTGATAGGCAGTTCTATCCTGGACCAGATCAATGGTTCTTTAGTGTCAGGTTATGTACCCCAGTCCTACAAGGTGGCAGTGATTAAGCCGTTGCTTAAAAAACCATCACTGGATCCTGATGTCTTAGCAAATTATAGGCCAATATCCAACCTTCCTTTTATCTCTAAAGTTCTAGAGAAGGTTGTGGTGACTCAGTTACTGGAGCACCTGCAGAGGAACAGCCTGTTTGAGATGTTTCAGTCAGGCTTTAGAGCTCACCACAGCACAGAAACAGCACTTCTTAAAGTCACTAATGATCTTCTCATAGCTTCCGATCATGGACTGGTCTCTATGCTGGTTCTGCTGGACCTCAGTGCTGCTTTTGATACAGTTGATCACAGCATCCTGTTACAGAGACTGGAACATGTGATTGGGATTAAAGGGACAGCACTAGACTGGTTTAGATCATATTTATCTGATAGATACCAGTTTGCTCATGTCCATGGTGTTCCCTCCTCATACAGTAGGGTTAGCCATTCAATTCAATTCAATCTTTATTTATATGGCACTTTTCATACACTAGGTAGCACAAAGTGCCTCACAAAGGATAAAAACAGCAAAGAGAACAAGAGAATCAAGAAAAGGACACACACACACACATGCATACAACACACTTACACACACACCCACACACATAAACAAGCTGAGGCAAGCTGAGACATGGCTGGGCACCGAGACCTGAGGCGAAGGAGACGCCACCTTTGGAGGCCCACCAGGCCGAGGGAGGTCACGGTCTGTGACCACAGGTGGTACCGCCACAAAGACCACCCCGACCCGGACAGACCGGAGGCTCCACACCAAAGCACAGAGCCCCCTAACCACCCAGGCCAGAGTCGACAATGGGACAGCACCCCCAGCGGTAGACCGGAAACATCTCCCAGCCTGGCAGGCCCCCATGAGGAAACACCATGAGGAGACACTGGAGCTAAAAACTGAAGGACTAAAACAGTAAATGGGATAAAGGGTATAAAAGCTAAAAACTAAGGAACTAAGAATTGAAGGAGTAAAACAGTATTCCTTCACTAAAACAGACTAAAACAGTAAATGGGATAAAAGACTAAAAACTGAGAATAAGAACTGAGGGAGTAAAACAGTACTAAGACTAAAACAGACTAAAACAGTACATTTACTGTTTTAGTCTGTTTTAAAAGATAAAAGGTAAGAACCAGGAATACCATTTAAAAGGATAAAAGGTGTAAAGACTAAAAACTGAGAAACTAAGAACTGAGGGAGTAAAACAGTAAAAGTATCAAGTAAAATAAGGATAAGACATAAAAAAGCATGAGGACATAAAAGTTAGTAATCAGTTAAAGGCCTGATTAAAATGGTGTGTCTTGAGCCTCTTTTTAAAAATCTCAACAGACTCTGCGGCCCTGAGGTTCTCCGGCAGGCTGTTCCACAGTCGGGGACCATAATAACTGAATTTGCTGTGATAAAAGACTGGATCTAATATCATCGATTTTACTCCTGAAGTGGTCTGCAAAGGCCTCGCAGAGGGTGTCAGTCATTGTTGTGGGACACCTATTATTAACCCCGTGCGTTTTAGAACTTACTTGTGGAATGGTTAAAAGGCCGGTGCCGGAGGACCTCAGAGTCCGCGAGGGTTGATAGAATAAAAGCATGTCTGATAAATAAGTCGGGCCAAGACCATTAAGACATTTAAAAACTAATAAAAGAATCTTAAAATCGATCCTGAAACGCACGGGTAGCCAATGCAGCGATTCTAAAACCGGTGTGATGTGCTCCCGCCCTCTGGTCCTCGTCAGCAGTTTTGTAATAATTGTAGGTTAGAAATGCTCTTTTTTGGAAGACCAGAGAGCAGGGCATTACAATAATCTAAACGACGAGATAAAAGCGTGCATCAGCACCTCCGTGCTGGCCTGAGAGAGAAACGGGCGGACTCTGGCTATATTCTTCAGGTGGTAAAAACCTACCTTTGTTATGTTTTTGATGTGTGGAATAAAACTAAGCTCAGAGTCAAAGATCACACCCAGATTTTTTACAAATTGAGATGCCTTAAAATCCTTTAATTTTGGTACAAGTTTCTCTCTATGACCTTCAGGACCAATGACTAAGACTTCTGTTTTGTCCTGGTTGAGCTGTAGGAAGTTTTCTGCCATCCATGACTGGATATCTAAAATACAGTTGATGAATACAGTTAAAAAGGGCATCAACTGGCCCTGTGTCATCAGGAGCCACGGCGATGTACAACTGCGTATCGTCAGCATAGCTGTGGAAGCTGATGCCGTGGCTCCTGATGGTGTCCCCAAGAGGAAGCATGTAAAGATTAAAAAGGGTTGGACCTAAATTTGACCCTTGGGGAACCCCACATGTTGTCTCGTGGATTCTCGAGGAGCATGTATCCATACTTACAAAGAAGGTTCGATCAGTAAGGTAGGAGGTGAACCAGTTAAGAACTGTGATAAAAGACTGGATCTAATATCATCGATTTTACTCCTGAAGTGGTCTGCAAAGGCCTCGCAGAGGGTGTCAGTCGTTGTTGTGGGACACCTATTAAAATTACCATTGGTTAAAAGCTCAATTGTGTGGAATAGAAATTTGGGGTTGTTTTTATTAGAGATTAGTTTTTTGAAATGAGAGGCTCTTGCTTGCTTGATTGTGTTATTGTAGGTTTTGAGGTGTTGATAAAATATTTCTTTATGAATGGTCAGTTTGGATTTCCTCCACCTCCTCTCAGCACTCCTGCAGGTTCTTTTCAGTTTTCTAATTTCTTCATTTCTCCACGGTGGTGCACGTTTTGTTCTTACAGTTTTTGTGACAAGTGGAGCCACAGAGTCCAGCGTTGACTTTAATTTATTGTTAAAAGTGTCAACAATAAAATCACATGGTGCTGGTAAAATTTCTGCAGGAGTGCTCTGTAAAATCTGGATAAAATTTGCAGCCACTTCAGGAGTATGGTAGCGTCTCCTCACCGTTCTCACAGGGGCCCTCCGCTGGTTAAAACTGGTGATGTTAAAAAACACACAAAAGTGGTCAGACACGGCCAGATCCACAACAGAGGACCCACCCACGAACAGGCCATAGGTTATGACCAGGTCCAGGGTGCGCCCTCTGTTGTGGGTTGGCTGCGTGACATGTTGTTTAAAATCCAAACTGTGAAGGAGGTTTATGAATTCTCTGGACACTGGGTCCGAGGCGTTGTTGAGGTGTAGATTAAAATCACCAGTTATTAAAATCCTGTTGTATTTAGCGTAGATGATTGATAAAAATTCCGAGAATTGACTGATAAAAGAGGTGGAATATTGGGGTGGTCTATAAACTGTTATGCTTAAAATAGGAGGGCTGCTAAAAACAAACGCATGATGCTCAAATGATGGAAACGTATTAAAAGAGACCTCGCGTGAAGACATTTGGGTCCTTGTTATTGAAGCGGTTCCACCTCCTTTCCTGCCCCCCCTTGTAGAAAATAAAAAGTTAAAATCTGGGGGGCAAGTCTCTGTGAGAACAGCAGGTGCATCAGTGCCAAGCCATGTCTCAGTAAGAAGAATACCATTCTGTCTAAAATTAAGTCGTTTATTATAAAAGATTTATTTAAAAGAGAGCGCACGTTCAGCACGGCCCTCTTTATGTCCGCGCCGGACGTGCGCTCATCGTGTCTTTTTATAGGAACAATAAAAGCACTGTCACGTCTGGAAGCAGTCCTGGGTTTCTGTCCGTATGAAATGATGGTGTCAATGGAGTGAATGATCTGTGATGTTGATGGCAGACATGGGAGTAGTGGTGGAGAGGCATGTATGGTGCAGCGTGGGGGGGGGTGAACGTATATGTGAGTGTTAGTGGGGGGCAGAGTGTTGGTGTGCATGTGTTTTAACCAATAGTCAGGAGGTGGATGTTGTGCAGGAACGGACAGTCAAGTCAATGTTCAAAGATAGAAGCTGGGACCCCTCATGGTTTGGGTGAAGGCCGTCCCGTTTAAAAAGATGGGGTCTATTTAAAAAGGCAGCAAAATTGTCAACGAAGGGGATACTGTTGCCCAAGCAGTACCCCTTCAGCCACAGGTGCAGCTGGCGAAGGCGGCTGGTGATGACGTCACCGTAGCGGAGTGGGGGAAGCGGGCCGGAGATAATTAGCCGCTTCCCCGTGTCCAGCAGACGGTCCACCAGGGAGATGAAGTCCTGCTTCAGAACCTCCGACTGCTGAAATTTGAGGTCATTGATGCCGGCTTCCAGAACCAGCGTGGAGGCCGAGGGGTGCTGTGCACTCAGCTGCAGGGCCGAGGATGTAACCTCCGCAACACGGGCACTGGGGTGAAGGTCCGGCCATCGTGCACCGCCACATGCCTGACCATTGAGGTCCCGACCACCGGCACCGCGGGGGTGCGCTGCACCTGAGTGGCCGCCTCTGATCGTCTGGAGGTGCGGCGGTGGCGGCGAGGAGCCTGGGGATGGTGGCGCCGGGTCATGACTGCTCCTGACCAGGATGGTAGCGGAGGGCCAGGTCGAGCGAGCTGGCCCTGGTTCCTCGTCTGGTGAGAGCCAGCTGGACGGACAGAACCAGGAGGCGAGCTGGAACAAGTGCCCACGGGAGGGAAGTCCTGCAGGCTTAGGATATCGTACCTGTTATCCAGTGGCAGATACGGGGGCGGAGGAGGGGGAGATGGACGAGCCCCAGTGCCCCTGGCCACCACCGACCAGGGTTCCAGGGTTGGTTTGAGCAGTGTTGAACTCACTAGGGCTCCTGCTCCGTCCCTGGCGATGAAACCCTGCGACTCCGTGGGGCGGAGGAAGGAGGTGGAATGAGCCGCACCTTTGGCGGTGCCGGCGGGACTCCGCCGGTGCTGTAACTGGAATTTCAGCGTTAATGGACCCGGTCCATGGCAGGGTGGTGTCATTCGTGGCCATCGTGCTCCAGTCACCAGTGCCGGATGCCTTCAGGAGGGCGATATGTTTCGCCTGGGACATAGCAACAGTGGAGAGGTCCAGCAGGTCGACCCGCAGACCCTGTCCCTCGGACCTCAAACGGGCGATATGTTTCTCCTGGGTCGAGGTGACAGCAGATGACTCGAGTATGATTTTGTCCCTCTCCTTGAGTTCGGACTGGAGCCCGGAGATGCTCTCCCTCAGTTTGGAGAACGTGGGGAGGCAGGACTCACACACCGCCATCATGCCTGCAGCCTGAGCTGGGGGACAGCCACACTAGGCACCGTGCCAGCACACGGCGCTAGCAGCGGGCAGGTGACTCCGCGAGATCGATAAAACTTAAAATTTTAAGATCCTCCGCACCGATGTCTGCTCTTCAAAGTGATCTGTGTTCTGTGTAAAATGGTTTCTAACCTACAATTATTACAAAACTCACGGTCTGATGTTTTTGATGTTCCTCCTGTTGGACGCAATGTTAGCAAACCGTCCGGTTAGCAAACCGTCTGGTTCAGTCCAAACAATCAATGACAAAGTAATTTTAGGTAACCACAGGGGCCGTGTTTGACCCAGAAAAGGTTCTACGTGTTCTTTGGAGCAGGACTTCGCTTATTATGCTCAAGTTAATCCAAATTTCTTTCACTCGCGTTTCACTCGCGTTTAGCAAAACAATCCAGATATAAAGAAATGTGGGTAATTCTGGGTGGTTACATGAACAATGGGCCTCTTGGGTCCTGCTGAGTAAATGTCAGCGTGTGAGTAAGCTGCTGACAGGAAGTGATGATAGCTGGAGTTCTTCAAGGTTCTGTACTTGGACCAATCCTCTTCACCTTGTACATGCTTCCCTTAGGGAACATTATTCGGCAGCATGGGATACATTTTCATTGTTATGCTGATGACACTCAGCTCTATTTATCCATGAAACCCGAGGAGACAGAGAAGTTAGTGAAGCTCCAGACCTGTCTTAAAGACATAAAGTCCTGGGTGTCTTCAAATTTCCTCCTCTTTAACCCAAGAAAAAACTGAGGTCATGGTGTTTGGTCCTGAACCTCTCAGGGATAGATTAGATCACATGATCACTCTAGATGGTATCTCATTAACATCTAGTCTCTCTGTGAGGAATCTAGGAGTAACTTTTGATCAAAATCTCTCCTTCAACTCACACATTAAATTAGTCTCTAGAAGTGCCTTTTTTCACTTGAGGAACATCACAAAGATCAGGAAGCTGCTGACGCAGCATGATGCTGAAAAGTTAGTCCATGCATTTGTTACTTCCAGGCTGGACTACTGTAATTCTTTATTATCAGGGTGTCCAAACAACTCTTTAAGAAGCCTCCAGTTGATCCAAAATGCTGCAGCCAGAGTTCTGACAGGTATTGACAAAAGAGATCACATAACTCCTGTAATGGCGTCGCTTCATTTGCTGCCTGTTAAATTTAGAATAATTTTTAAAACCCTTCTTTTGAACTACAAGGTCCTCAGAGGCCTCGCTCCATCCTACCTGGAGGAGCTAGTGATAACTTATCAGCCCAATAGACCGCTCCGCTCTCAGAATGCTGGTCTACTTGTGGTTCCCAGGGTTTCTAGGAGTAGAATGGGGGGCCGAGCATTTAGCTACCAGGCCCCCCTGCTATGGAACCAGCTCCCTGTCCAGGTACGGGAGGCTGACTCCATCGCCACTTTTAAGATCAGACTTAAAACCTACCTCTTTGAAAAAGCTTATTGTTACTAATTCTGTAGTTCCAGTTACTATCATAGACAGACAGATTATCATACTTAGGGGGTCGTCTAATCATTAGGTCACATCTTAGTTATGCTGTTATAGGCCAAGGCTGCCGGGGTCCGGAAACATGATCACATGACCCCACTGGGTCATGGTTTCCTCTCCTCTCCTCTCCTCTCCTCTCCTCTCCTCTCCTCTCCTCTCCTCTCCTCTCCTCTCCTCTCCTCTCCTCTCCTCTCCTCTCCTCTCCTCTCCTCTCCTCTCCTCCTCCTCATCAAGCAGACTAGCAGACCCCCTCTCTATTTATTTACAGGCATCGCCGCCTTCGGAGCTGCATAATGACCTCCGGCCCCGCTGAAGTGATTGTATATCGTATTTTTGTGTGTGTTTCTGTGCTCTGTGCCTCTCCTCTCCTCTCCTCTCCTCTCCTCTCCTCTCCTCTCCTCTCCTCTCCTCTCCTCTCCTCTCCTCTCCTCTCCTCTCCTCTCCTCTCAAGGTCCTGCTCAAGGTTTCTTCCTGTTAAAGGGGAGTTTTTCCTTGCCACTGTTGCTTGTCTGGGGTCAGGCCCTGGGATTCTGGAAAGCGCCTTGAAACAAATTTGATTGTATAAGACGCTATATAAATAAAGATTGATTGATTGATTGATTGACAGACAGCCACCTAAGACACTCACTTACAAAACATTAGGTCAACCATCGGTCACACGTAGGGATGAATGATGTTGTTGTAAAAGTTTGATGGGCAGGTGTGAAGACAAGTTCATAGTCACATGTTGAGTTCATTGTTGTGACAAAGTAAGAAGAGAAGTGAGTTCACAAGAAGGTTTTCAAGTTAAGTAAAAACTCTTTCAGTTCATGAGATTAGTACCAGGAAGTAGACCATAAACATATAAGGACACTGAGAAGTAGGTTATGCCTACAGTGTAAATGTGGGTTTAAACGGGTTATGGGCAGAAGTAATGGTTATTACCTTTCAGTCAAAGATTCAGATCCTACACAAATGGTGGAGTAGCATTTCAGGTGTCACCTGGCCAGTGATGTCTGTTGCTTCCTCATGGCATGAAGAGGGAAATGCATGTCATGTTATGAACTGTTGCTATACAGAAGGTATCTTCTACAGACTGACTCCCAATAATCTGCCTCCAGAACTCATCAGTTGATGACAACGAACCCTGGGAAAACTCGGAATGTCGAGACGACATTTATATTGGAGGGACCCAGAATGCCTGGCATGTATAGGGACCCCCCCCCCCCATCCATTCTCATATTTAATTTATTCAATTTTTGTTATTTTGCATGTAATCCTGTTCAGTACTTAAAAAGAAAGATTCATGTACGAGAGCATATGTAATCATTAGGTCGAGTTGCTGGTGGTTAAAATGAGTGAAGCTCATGCAGGCATTTTTGCCTGCATAAGGCTTAGGGGTCTTCAGAGGAAAAAAGAGAGCGCGCAGATTTTCGAGGGGACCGGGGTGAAGCATGAGACAGGACGGTAGGCTCCACGTTGTGTTCCTGTGTTGACCGCTGGATTAAAGTTATACAAAAAAACCCACCCATGCACGCCTGGACAGTCAGTTATTGTATTCAAGTGTGCAACACACATCTTCCTGCTCCCATCCTCACCACCTGCTACAGGGGAACTATAGAGAGCTTGCTGACCAGTTGCATCTCTGTCTGGTCAGGAGCCGTAGCGCCTCTGACTGGAAGTCCCTGCAGAAGGTGGTGAGGACAGCGGAGAAAATCTTCGGGACTTCACTTCCTCCCATCCAGGACACTGCTAAAAACGCTGTCTGACAAGGGCCAAAAACATCACAGACTCCCCCCACCCCCACCATGGACTGTTCTCGCTGCTAGCCTCTGGAAGGAGATTCCGCAGCCTACAGAGAGCAGAACAGTCAGGTTCAAAAACAGTTTCTTCCGGAATGCCATAAGACTCCTCAACACATCCTAACATTCCTACCATTCCCCCCTCCTCACCACACGCAGGACTGCTCTTATTAGGACCTCTGTGCATTATTGTCTCTCTGTCTGTAGGTCTTGCAGCCATTGGGCGTTAGTGTTGTGCATTGCCTTTCTCCCAGATACTCTTCTAGCATTGTTCAGTCTCAGCCCTGGGCTCCCTCTGTTGTCATCTTGTTGCCCTGCCATTGAGAGTAGACCTGGATTAGTGGTGAACACCTTGTTTATTCTCCTTGCCTCTATTTCTCTTCTGTACCTCTTCAGTCGTGTAGCCAGGGCTGTGAGCCTTTGCTTAGCAGTCTCCAGTGCCTCAGTTGTGGACAGTTTGTTATATTTCTTGGACAGCTCTTTCCTGGGATTGACACCTCTACTCAGTTCTGTTTAAAGGCTGACTTCTCTTCGTGTTGCCATGATGTTTGCCTCTAGCCTTCTCCTCCAAGGGGCCTTATGTTGCTATCACTCGGGATTGCTACGTCTATCACCACCACTGTCTTCCAGTGTTTATCCACCACCACTATGTCAGGCTGGTTAGCCACTCTGGGTGGTGCTCCTCATCTGTGCTGCTAGGCGTTCATGGAGTGCAGTCAGCTTCTTAAGTTGTGGATCTAATCCTCGGGCCCTACAGCCGGGTAGTCTTTGCTTAGCTTAGTTTGTTGAACTTCTTGGGCCACTCTGTCCTCTGTCACGCCTCTACTCTGTTTGAAGTCTGACTTCTCTTCGTGTTGCCATTATTTTTGTCTTTAATATAATATAATGTCTTTAATATAATAATTTACAGCGCAGACATGGATTCGACTGTACTTCCCGTGACAGTCATGTGACTAGGTTATCATGTGATAACCTAGTCTTGTTTATGTGTCAATAGGTAACCATCAAATTTTCCATTTGAATTACACACGTCAGTTGTGTTAAACCTGTTAAGCTTGTGCCCTCTAGCGGTTAATACCTCGCTATTACAATATTTTTATATTGGTCAAACAAACCAATTTTCACATAACCTCTTCTTTGTGCTATATATTGGGTGAAAAGTGCCCTGCAAATATTATTAATGATTGATTGATTGATTGCCCACTCCCCTATAATAATACTAATCTGACATGGTGAGTGTGTTCATTCAGATTCCTAGAAAAAAAAAGAATAAACTAAAGCAAAACTAAGCCATCAAGCATGTTTCTTAACAAGTTGTTTACTAAGGCCTGAACAAGGACAGGGAAATTCATCAAACCAAATGGCATGAACAGGTATTCCAATTGCCCCAAGAGAGGGTTAGGCATTTTCCATTTATCTCCCTCTTTGATGCAGACTACTGTAGATAGTAAGTGTTGCACAAGTCTAGATTAGTGCAGAGTTCCAAATGCAAATGCAAAAGCAATAAGATATAGAGCATATTCATTCTTAACAGAGATGTCCCGATAGGACCCGATAATCCATGCCAAGATACAGAGGTTTGTCTTTCTTCTCCACAAAGAAAAAGCATGTGTAGAGAATGGATAGATGAGACCAGCAAAAAGGAAATTTGAATTATATTCCTCCATAGTCTCTCTCCAGGGTAGATTTGCTAGTTTGCTTCCCCATGCAAACTATGCATCCCCATGCATTCCTCTCTTGCTCGCCTTTGTTCCCTGCTGGTAACGTATTGTGTCACTTCCTGTCTTCTCAATCGTTCGTTGGTTGCACTGTGCACGGGGTCGGAACATGTTTTTGGTTAGGGTTAGGTCAGTGGTTTAAGCCACTGACTTATTTGCGGAAGGTTTTTGGTTCGTATCCAGGCGTGACTTTAGTTTGGAGAATCAATATTCTTCACAAACATGTTTTTGGTTTTACCGTAGTGACTGTCATGCATTGCATCACCATTTTTAGGACCAAATATCCTATTTAGAAATTACTGTATGATGGGAAAGAGGATCGTATGACAGCTTATAAATCAGCACCCCTGTAACTATTCCAGCAATGAATCACAAACTAAAGAGGAAAATAGTTATTTAATTGATGTATAAAAAAACAAAAACATGTGTGTGAACATAATTGATTCTTCAAACCAAAGTCCCGCCTGGATTCGAACCAACAACCTTCCGCAAGAAAGTCAGCTGCTTAAACCACTGACCTACGCAGTCACAATGGACCATAGCAAAGAGGTCATATATGGTTCAAAAAAGGCATAATTTCAATATCATCTGTGGATGTGATTTCTGTGTCAACACAAATTCCATATTTTCACAGCGTGTGAAAAAAAAAAATCTGTGTGAAGAATATTTAATCATGGCTTTTTTTAAACCATATATGACCTCTTTGTCGTGGGTCAGTGTGACCTCATAGGTCAGTGGTTTAAGCTGCTCACTTCTTTTGCTGAAGGTTGTTGGTTGGAATCAAGGCGGGACTTTGGTTTGAAGAATCAATATTCTTCACACACATGTTTTTGTTTTTTTATACATCAATTATATAACTTTTTCCCTTTTTATTTTGTCATTCATTGCTGGAATAGTTACAGGGGTGCTGATTTATAAGCTGTCATACAATCCTCTTTCGCACCATACAGTAATTTCTAAATAGGATACTTGGTCTTAAAAATTGTGATGCAATGCATGACAGTCACCACGGTAAAACCAAAAACATGTGTGTGAACATAATTGATTCTTCAAACCAAAGTCCTGCCTGGATTCAAACCAACAACCTTCCGCAAGAAAGTCAGCTGCTTAAACCACTGACCTACGCAGACACACTAGATCATTGCAAAGAGGTCATATATGGTTCAAAAAAGGCATAATTTCAATATCATCTGTGGATGTGATTTCTGTGTCAACACAAATTCCATATTTTCACAGCGTGTGAAAAAAAAAATCTGTGTGAAGAATATTTAATCATGGCTTTTTTTAAACCATATATGACCTCTTTGCTGTGGGTCTGCGTGACCTCATAGGTCAGTGGTTTAAGCTGCTCATTTATTTTGCTGAAGGTTGTTGGTTCGAATCCAGGCGGGACTCTGGTTTGAAGAACCAATATTCTTCACACAAGTCCCACCTGGATTCTAACCAACAACCTTCCGCAAGAAAGTGAGCTGCTTAAACCACTGACCTCTGCAGTCACACTGGACCATAGCAAAGAGGTCATATATGGTTCAAAAAAGGCATAATTTCAATATCATCTGTGGATGTGATTTCTGTGTCAACACAAATTCCATATTTTCACAGCGTGTGAAAAAAAAAATCTGTGTGAAGAATATTTAATCATGGCTTTTTTTAAACCATATATGACCTCTTTGTCGTGGGTCAGTGTGACCTCATAGGTCAGTGGTTTAAGCTGCTAACTTCTTTTGCTGAAGGTTGTTGGTTGGAATCAAGGCGGGACTTTGGTTTGAAGAATCAATATTCTTCACACACATGTTTTTGTTTTTTTATACATCAATTATATAACTTTTTCCCTTTTTATTTTGTCATTCATTGCTGGAATAGTTACAGGGGTGCTGATTTATAAGCTGTCATACAATCCTCTTTCGCACCATACAGTAATTTCTTAATAGGATACTTGGTCTTAAAAATTGTGATGCAATGCATGACAGTCACCACGGTAAAACCAAAAACATGTGTGTGAAGAACATTGATTCTTAAAACCGAAGTCCCGCCTGGATTCGAACCAACAACCTTCCGCAAGAAAGTCAGCTGCTTAAACCACTGACCTATGCAGTCACACTAGATCATTGCAAAGAGGTCATATATGGTTCAAAAAAGGCATAATTTCAATATCATCTGTGGATGTGATTTCTGTGTCAACACAAATTCCATATTTTCACAGCGTGTGAAAAAAAAAATCTGTGTGAAGAATATTTAATCATGGCTTTTTTAAAACCATATATGACCTCTTTGTCGTGGGTCAGTGTGACCTCATAGGTCAGTGGTTTAAGCTGCTCACTTCTTTTGCTGAAGGTTGTTGGTTGGAATCAAGGCGGGACTTTGGTTTGAAGAATCAATATTCTTCACACACATGTTTTTGTTTTTTTATACATCAATTATATAACTTTTTACCTTTTTATTTTGTCATTCATTGCTGGAATAGTTACAGGGGTGCTGATTTATAAGCTGTCATACAATCCTCTTTCGCACCATACAGTAATTTCTAAATAGGATACTTGGTCTTAAAAATTGTGATGCAATGCATGACAGTCACCACGGTAAAACCAAAAACATGTGTGTGAAGAACATTGATTCTTAAAACCAAAGTCCCACCTGGATTCAAACCAACAACCTTCCGCAAGAAAGTCAGCTGCTTAAACCACTGACCTATGCAGTCACACTGGACCATAGCAAAGAGGTCATATATGGTTCAAAAAAGGCATAATTTCAATATCATCTGTGGATGTGATTTCTGTGTCAACACAAATTCCATATTTTCACAGCGTGTGAAAAAAAAAATCTGTGTGAAGAATATTTAATCATGGCTTTTTTTAAACCATATATGACCTCTTTGCTGTGGGTCTGTGTGACCTCATAGGTCAGTGGTTTAAGCTGCTCAGTTCTTCTGCTGAAGGTTGTTGGTTCAAATCCAGGAGGCACTTTGGTTTGAAGAATCAATATTCTTCACACATATGTTTTTGTTTTTTTATACATCAATTATATAACTTTTTCCCTTTTTATTTTGTCATTCATTGCTGGAATAGTTACAGGGGTGCTGATTTATAAGCTGTCATACAATCCTCTTTCGCACCATACAGTAATTTCTAAATAGGATACTTGGTCTTAAAAATTGTGATGCAATGCATGACAGTCACCACGGTAAAACCAAAAACATGTGTGTGAAGATAATTGATTCTTCAAACCAAAGTCCCGCCTGGATTCGAACCAACAACCTTCCGCAAGAAAGTCAGCTGCTTAAACCACTGACCTATGCAGTCACACTGGACCATAGCAAAGAGGTCATATATGGTTCAAAAAAGGCATAATTTCAATATCATCTGTGGATGTGATTTCTGTGTCACCACAAATTCCATATTTTCACAGCGTGTGAAAAAAAAATCTGTGTGAAGAATAGTTAATCATGGCTTTTTTTAAACCATATATGACCTCTTTGTCGTGGGTCAGTGTGACCTCATAGGTCAGTGGTTTAAGCTGCTCACTTCTTTTGCTGAAGGTTGTTGGTTGGAATCAAGGCGGGACTTTGGTTTGAAGAATCAATATTCTTCACACACATGTTTTTGTTTTTTTATACATCAATTATATAACTTTTTCCCTTTTTATTTTGTCATTCATTGCTGGAATAGTTACAGGGGTGCTGATTTATAAGCTGTCATACAATCCTCTTTCGCACCATACAGTAATTTCTAAATAGGATACTTGGTCTTAAAAATTGTGATGCAATGCATGACAGTTACCACGGTAAAACCAAAAACATGTCTGTGAAGAACAATGATTCTTAAAACCAAAGTCCAGCCTGGATTCGAACCAACAACCTTCCTCAAGAAAGTCAGCTGCTTAAACCACTGTCCTATGCAGTCAAACTAGATCATTGCAAAGAGGTCATATATGGTTCAAAAAAGGCATAATTTCAATATCATCTGTGGATGTGATTTCTGTGTCACCACAAATTCCATATTTTCACAGCGTGTGAAAAAAAAAATCTGTGTGAAGAATATTTAATCATGGCTTTTTTTAAACCATATATGACCTCTTTGCTGTGGGTCTGTGTGACCTCATAGGTCAGTGGTTTAAGCTGCTCAGTTCTTCTGCTGAAGGTTGTTGGTTCGAATCCAGGAGGCACTTTGGTTTGAAGAATCAATATTCTTCACACATATGTTTTTGTTTTTTTATACATCAATTATATAACTTTTTCCCTTTTTATTTTGTCATTCATTGCTGGAATAGTTACAGGGGTGCTGATTTATAAGCTGTCATACAATCCTCTTTCGCACCATACAGTAATTTCTAAATAGGATACTTGGTCTTAAAAATTGTGATGCAATGCATGACAGTCACCACGGTAAAACCAAAAACATGTGTGTGAAGATAATTGATTCTTCAAACCAAAGTCCCGCCTGGATTCGAACCAACAACCTTCCGCAAGAAAGTCAGCTGCTTAAACCACTGCCCTATGCAGTCACACTGGACCATAGCAAAGAGGTCATATATGGTTCAAAAAAGGCATAATTTCAATATCATCTGTGGATGTGATTTCTGTGTCACCACAAATTCCATATTTTCACAGCGTGTGAAAAAAAAATCTGTGTGAAGAATAGTTAATCATGGCTTTTTTTAAACCATATATGACCTCTTTGTCGTGGGTCAGTGTGACCTCATAGGTCAGTGGTTTAAGCTGCTCACTTCTTTTGCTGAAGGTTGTTGGTTGGAATCAAGGCGGGACTTTGGTTTGAAGAATCAATATTCTTCACACACATGTTTTTGTTTTTTTATACATCAATTATATAACTTTTTCCCTTTTTATTTTGTCATTCATTGCTGGAATAGTTACAGGGGTGCTGATTTATAAGCTGTCATACAATCCTCTTTCGCACCATACAGTAATTTCTAAATAGGATACTTGGTCTTAAAAATTGTGATGCAATGCATGACAGTCACCACGGTAAAACCAAAAACGTGTGTGTGAACATAATTGACTCTTCAAACCAAAGTCCCGCCTGGATTCAAACCAACAACCTTCCGCAAGAAAGTCAGCTGCTTAAACCACTGACCTATGCAGTCACACTGGACCATAGCAAAGAGGTCATATATGGTTCAAAAAAGGCATAATTTCAATATCATCTGTGGATGTGATTTCTGTGTCAACACAAATTCCATATTTTCACAGTATGTGAAAAAAAAAAATCTGTGTGAAGAATATTTAATCATGGCTTTTTTTAAACCATATATGACCTCTTTGCCATGGGTCTTTGTGACCTCATAGGTCAGTGGTTTAAGCTGCTCAGTTCTTCTCCTGAAGGTTGTTGGTTCGAATCCAGGCGGGACTTTGGTTTGAAGAACCAATATTCTTCACACATATGTTTTTGTTTTTTTATACATCAATTATATAACTTTTTCCCTTTTTAGTTTGTGATTCATTGCTGGAATAGTTACAGGGGTGCTGATTTATAAGCTGTCATACAATCCTCTTTCGCACCATACAGTAATTTCTAAATAGGATACTTGGTCTTAAAAATTGTGATGCAATGCATGACAGTCACCACGGTAAAACCAAAAACATGTGTGTGTAGAATACTGATTCTTCAAATCAATGTCCCGCCTGGATTCGAACCAACAACTTTCTACAAGGAAGTCAGCTGCTTAAACCACTGACCTATGCAGTCACGCTAGATCATTGCAAAGAGGTCATATATGGTTCAAAAAAGGCATAATTTCAATATCATCTGTGGATGTGATTTCTGTGTCAACACAAATTCCATATTTTCACAGCATGTGAAAAAAAAAATCTGTGTGAAGAATATTTAATCATGGCTTTTTTTAAACCATATATGACCTCTTTGCCGTGGGTCTATGTGACCTCATAGGTCAGTGGTTTAAGCTGCTCAGTTCTTTTGCTGAAGGTTGTTGGTTCGAATCCAGGCGGGACTTTGGTTTTAAGAATCAATGTTCTTCACACGCATGTTTTTGTTTTTTTATACATCAATTATATAACTTTTTCCCTTTTTAGTTTGTCATTCATTGCTGGAATAGTTATAGGGGTGCTGATTTATAAGCTGTCATACAATCCTCTTTCGCACCATACAGTAATTTCTAAATAGGATACTTGGTCTTAAAAATTGTGATGCAATGCATGACAGTCACCACGGTAAAACCAAAAACATGTGTGTGAAGAACATTGATTCTTAAAACCAAAGTCCCGCCTGGATTCTGAAGAGAAATATTTTATCTTGTTAGCATCTTTTATCCTATTAGCATGTGTTATACTATATGTTTTGTTTTATGTTACAGTTAGTTTAGAAGTTAAGAATACTATATACTCTTTAGTAGGAATACACAAAAGCAAGTCAGTTGACCCTTCCTTGACCTGAAGACTGGTCAGACAGTTGGAGCCAGCCAGACAGGAAAGGGTAGATCCCCATCGTAAAACATGACAACGTAGTTTACTGGTGTTGATAAGTTCCTTGGCAGGAATATGACTTCGGACCTGGCCATCTGGAGAAGATAATGGACAAGAAGGACCACACCAACACCAAAGGAGGCTGGAAGAAGAAGATGGGGTCATCCAAGAAGAAGGACTGGATTGGACTGAATTAGCATCAATAATTTACATATATCTTTCTATATAAGACTGGGTCAAGGGATAGTTAGGTCGTCAGACTTCATGCCCTGACAATTGACTTTGTTGTTGCTAGGGTTATGAACTGGCCCAGAGCTCTGTAATATTTGTATCTTGAATTGATTCCGTTTGCTAAATACATCTGTTGGCTAAATACATCTGTTGGCTAAATACATCTGTTTGCTAAATACATTTTGAAATTGACATTTGTTTACTTGAAGTCTTCATTTAAAGAACACGCGGATTGGCAGTGACACACGAGAGGTACTGCGATCCAACAATTTGGTGACCCCGACGTGATGAAGACAGAAAAGACATCTGAGGCAAAGAATTCAACAACGGTCACTTCGGAAGACAACTGACGACAAGGGGATCCCTAATAAAAGGTAAGCAGACACCTGTTTAATCAAAAGCTCTGCACATTGGCAATTTCCAAAAATTTGTCGTCACTGTCAATTGAAGTGTCCTAGTTATAAATTCCAGATACAAATATAGAAAATATTGAAACGACTGCAGGAATTACGGTTAGAGTCCGGAAGTACTGTTGAAAAAACAGGGAAATACGGTTAGAGGCCGGAAGTACTGTTGAAAAAACAGGGAAATACGGTTAGAGGCCGGAAGTACTGTTGAAAAAACAGGGAATAGACGGTTAGAGTAAACCGTAACTAGTACAGTGCTGTATTGCTGTATGCAGTGCACTGTATATCAAAAAGATTTGGGTTGGGACTCGGAGCGCAGTTGACGGGACGGACACTCCCGACGCCCGAGATTTGTGTTTTTGTGTGGGTTGGAAAAGTGCCAGAGTGAACGTGAATTAAAAGGCTCTTTGTCCTTGGGAATTAACCCCCAGAGTGGAACCGGATCAAAGACGTTTGATCTAGAAGCTTGTTTCACTGAGGCATTGAGTTGACCGTTGGAGTCATTCACATTCAATCTCACTTGGGAGTATAGTTAAAGATGGAACTGGAATGTGGTAAAGCGTGTTGGGATCAGGGAGAATGTTCTCCCTATCCTCGGTCTGTGGAAGAACAGTGGAAGTGGACTCTTGATCAGGTGGTGAGTGGCATGAAAGAACAGGACAGGGAAAGAGAATTAGATGCAATAAAAAAGTTGTGGAAGGAAGCTCAGAAGCAGAAGATACTTCCCCCTCCAGAGGTGAAGGTTAATTTAGCTGAAGCACTGTGTAAGTGGGAGTCAGAAATTCACACTATATTACAGGATCATCTTGATAATCCAAAATTAGGTTTTATAGCAGGAAAATCGTGGCAAAAACAGGGTAAGGAGTTGGAAGATAAGCGCCGAAGGATACATGTTGTGGCTGTGACATGTGCAGCGGTGCACAATTGCAGAGCAAGGGGGGTTACACGAGTGCCCAATGAAGAGAAGCCTCCATTAGAAGATCCAAACCAGACACTGACACTTAACACCACTCTTTACCCATCATTACCTACTACCTCTTCCCCACCCCCATATCAATTGCCAGTCTTGACTATTAACAGTGGTCAGTTAGACGTGGATAGAGATGAAGAAATAGAGGATTTATGTGAGACAGTGGGTGAACTTCGGAGACAGGTTAGAAGGATCAAACAGGGACAGGAAGAGGTTGAAGATAACTTAGGAAAAATTGAATTTAGAGAAGAAGCCCAGGTGGTTCGCCCTAAAATCTCCCAACAAACTATATTCAAAAAACAGGACAGTCAAAAATCTGCGTTAAACGTCTTTAAAACATTTAGCAATCAAACAAAACAAGTGAAAAGAGCTGATCCATCAGGAGGATTTGCCAGGGCTGAGCGCAGGGAGGAGAAGGCAAGATTGATTTATGGCAGTGATAAAGAGGAGAGTGAGAATAAGACAGATACTTACAAAATTCCGGCTACATTCATTGGTGAATTGGAGGTTCAGGAGCCTGTTGAAGCTCAGACAGAACCATATGAATTAGAATCATGGGAAGAGAGTGAGTGTGACTATAGAGGTGAACCGTTGACAGGGGCCATAAATAATGAGGCGGGTCAGATAGGAATACACACACGGAGTAAGGGGCCTGTTTTAGGAAGACCGCAGTTCCAGGCCCCTCTGATACAGAAAAGAGGAGGACAGGAACCAGTATATGTTCCATTTGCTATCACAGACATTAATTGTTTGGTGGATAAGATGCCCCCACCCGCAGAGGGAGGCGGCAAGTGGATGTCCAGCCTTTTCAGTTTAACACAGAGCATGCAGCTGGCGGTGGGAGACTTTAGAGGAATTTTAGGGAGACAAGTGTCTCTCTGGGATTTGGATAAAGTTGAAGTAGGTACTGCATTAAAGACAGACCCAATGCTGCACGTTTTGGGCCTTGGGCAACCAGGGTTGGTGAAGCTATGAGACAGATATTTCCAGTATCTCCAGGAGCAATGCAGAATTTAAGATTTAAGTGGGAGGAAAGTGAGTCGGCACATGGGTTCCTTATGAGGTGTAAAGAGGAATGGATGTGTGCCATCCTGGCTCAGATAATCTACACACCACTTTGTTCCGTCAGGCAATAATTTTAGGACTTCCACAGTCAGTGAAAGAAGCCATGGAAGGAAATCCTGACCTTCCAGGGAGCACAGCGGAAGTCTGGGAGAGACATCTCTCTCACCACATCAACACATTTAAAGTTAAAGAACAGGGAAAGAAAGAGGGGGTGATGACAGCCCAGGAACAGCTCCTAAAAATGCAGTTAGATGAGGCACGGAAAAAGCTTAATGATAAACGAAAGGAAGAGAAACAGATGGTTCAGCAGTTTCCTCGGCAGGTGCAGCCAGATCCGTTAGGTCCGCAGCAAGATTTTGTACCTATAAACCCACATTGGGTGAGTCCTAGGGGAGGCATGCGTGGGAGACGCGGTGGGCAGGGATACAGCTCGATGGGTGGATACTATGGCCGAGATCAGTGTCACGCCTGTAAAGGGTATGGTCATTGGCGAAGGAACTGTCCATATCGCAACTATCCGGATGTACCAGACGGTGTTCCAACATTCGGACCTGGCCCAAACCCTCCTTTCTTCCCCCAGTCTAACAGAGGAAATAGAGGAAGGGGAAGACCTCAATATCATGCTCCAAATCCTGAGGTTGCTCCACAAGGCCAATTCCCAGCAGGAAACTGGCACTACGATGAGTGGCAGTGATGGGGCCCAGGGGCCCCTGCGGACGAGGCACTGGCAGATCCCCTCGTCCGCATGACGGTGAAGAGGGGATGGGAAGAGGACATTCTTTCTTGGTTGACTCAGGAGCCCGCTATTCCACTATCTCATGGAATTTAACACCGGAGCTGATTTCATCTAACACCGTCGAGCTTGTGGGGTTCTCAGGGAGACCGGAGAGACTGCCATTTTCTGTGCCATTAGTGACTCGTTTTGCTGGACAGACTGTGTTGCACCCCTTTGTCATTTCACCACATTACCCTATCAACCTGTTGGGACGAGATCTCCTGGTGAGGACAGGAGCAGCTATTCTGTGTGGAGACAAAGGTCTGGTGGTGCAATTTCCTAATGGAATTAAATTGAATTGCTGTATTCCACACCAAGGTGTGAAGGGACAGATGCTGATGAGTGTGACACCCTTTCCAGAACAAGGGGTGTGGGCGGACATTTATTGGGGAGAACTTGAGCCTGAGACCTCACCTGGTGTCGGTGTTGTGGCATTGTTTCAGAGCTGGAGGCCCTGGCTGTCGATGCTGAGTCCCTTTGCCCCGCCAGTTGATCCCTATCATGTCACTCTATTTTATGACCGTGAGAATAATGAGGTCTATCAGGATGCGTTTAGAGAAAAGTTACAAGGAAATTTCTGGATGATTACATCACCGTGTTTGTTTGTGGGGCCTGAGGGTGTGGCTGCGCAGGTTGACATTACTGCTGAACAAAATGAGTGGTATGAGATGGGTGAGGAAGCGTGTCCCCACGTTACCCTTGCCATCCATGCTGAACATCAGGCAAAGGACCTTGGTCCTATGATAAAAAGGTTAATGAGTGTCACAGATTGGAGCTCTACTCAGATTCCTGGCCTGTTATATTCTCCTTCAGAAAAGAGTTACAAGATAATGCATACAACTACTAACTCAGTAATCTTACAACATCGACAGATTCAGAGGTTTCATGGGAGAGAAAAGACTGATCATCCGGACAGTGCACAAATTTTAAATGCACTTCCAGAAACTTTATGGTCCTCTGGCCCGACAGATGTGGGGTTGTGTTCTACTGTTGAGCCAGTGATATTCAGTGTCTCGGATTACAACCCTGTCTGGCAGAGTCAATATAAACACAGACCACCTGCTGAGGAAGGCATTCAGGAAACAATAGAAGGGCTGTTAATTTCTGGGGTTCTTGAGTATTCCACTTCAGCATGGAATACTCCGATTTTGCCAGTTGAGAAGCAGGAAAAAGGGAAATATAGGATGGCTCATGATTTGAGACGTATTAATTCTATTGTGACAACACCCACAGTGCCAGTTCCCAACCCATATACTGCAATATCAGCTTTGTCTCCTTCCCATAAATGGTTCACATGTATTGATCTGGCTAATGCATTTTTTTGTCTCCCACTGGACTCTGCTATGCGTGACATCTTTTCTTTCACATATAAAGGCAGACAATTACGATATACACGTTTACCACAGGGATTCATTTTATCCCCTGGTATTTTCAATCAGACATTACGGAAGTTGTTGAAGGACCTCACCCTACCAGAAGGGGTAGTCTTGATTCAATATGTTGATGACATTTTATTGGCGGCTACATCAGCTGAGTCTTGTTTGTGGGCAACACAGGCACTCCTTACGCATTTGTGGGAAAAGGGATTTAAGGTCTCTAGAAAGAAGCTTCAGTGTTGTCGTCGCTCTGTGACGTTCTTAGGTAGGGTGGTTTCTGCTCAGGGTACAGGTGTATCACCAGCTCATAAATCCTCTATTCTTGAACATCCTAAGCCAGAGACTGTAAAGGAAATGTTGTCATTTCTGGGTCTTGCGGGCTATAGTAGACACTTTATCCCTGCATACTCAGAAAAGACTACGCCCCTACGTGCAATGGTGAATGAACAGGGAATGCGTAATTTGACAGCTCGGTTGACATGGACAACTGAGGGAGAGAAAGCATTCATTGCCCTTAAACAGGCACTCACTACAGCTGCACACTTGGCAGTTCCAGATTACAAAGAGCCTTTCTTTTTGGATGTTTCTGAAGGAGAACATACAGTAAATGGTGTTCTCTTTCAGAAAAAAGGGGGTGAAAGGAAAGTATTAATGTATGCAAGTATAATGCTGGACCCCATTGAAAACAGGCAGCCATCGTGTGTAAGGCATGTAGCAGGGGTAGCAAAACTTTTACAAAAAACAGCACATTTAGTGATGGGTCACGCTCTGACAGTTCTTACAACACATAGTGTGGTATCACTGGTCAGCTCAGCAGCATTCACCATGACCTCACTTAGGCAGACCAGGATGGACAAGATTTTAACGGCACCACACATTACATACACACATGAAGGGATCAATATGGCAGATGGCATGGGAGAGGGTGAACCACACAGATGTGAAGAGAAAGTGAAGAAAGATGAAAAAGCAGAGTAGATCTTAAGACGGAGCCGTTAAAGGATCCAGATGAAATACTATTCACAGACGGCTGTTGTTTCAGACACCCACAAGAGGGTCTGAAAGCTGCCTATGCAATAGTTAGACAGTCAGAAGAAGGCTTTGAGGAAGTGGAAACAGGAAACCTAACAGGTAAAGAGTCAGCACAACTTGCAGAATTGAAGGCAGTTATTAGAGCATTAGAAATATCAAAGGGAAAGAGAGTGACCATCTATACAGATTCAGCATATGTCGTGGGAGCAATACACTTAGAACTTTGTCAATGGTTGCGGGCAGGTTTTAACACAGCATCAGGATCTCCTATAAAACATGAGGCAGAGATGAGGCAACTGACACAGGCACTCATGGAGCCAGCAGAGGTCGCAGTCGTAAAGTGCAAAGGTCACAGCAAAGAGAACTCTCTGCAGGGAAGAGGTAATGAGGCTGCAGATCAGGCAGCAAAGAGAGCTGCAGGTTATAAACCAAGTTACAATTTGTTGTTGGCAGAGAATACAGTTCATGAAATTCTTCCAAGATACGATAGGGAAAGACTTAGTTGTGATCAAGAAGAAGCTTCTCCACATGAAAAAACTGTTTGGAAGGAAAGGGGGGCTGTGAAAGTTGAAGGAATTTGGCGGGGCCCAGACGGCAGACCTGTTCTCCCGCCCGGTCTGTTAGATGCCGTTCTGGAAGAGGCCCACGGCCTGACACACTGCGGGAAACCACAAATGATGCGGTATCTAACACATTGGTGGCATCCATTTTTGTCAGCCAGTGTAGAAAATTATATCAGAGAATGTTCAATATGCACACACTTTAATGTGAAATCAACAATTCGACCACACGAGGGCAAGTTTCCAGTAGCCCCCATGGCAGGGCAAGAAATAATTATAGATTTCACTGATATGATGGACAGGGTCAATGGGTTCCGATACCTCTTGGTGGCAGTGGATGCATACACTGGCTACCCAGAGGCGGTTCCCGTAAAAGCAGAAGATGCAAAAAGTGTTATTAAATTTTTGATTAATCAATATATTCCAACACATGGTTTCCCCAAACGAATTAGGTCTGATAATGGAACTCATTTTAAAAATAAAGATTTACAAGAAGTAGAAAAAGTAATGGGCCTTAAACATGCATTTGGCACCGTCTATCATCCACAGTCACAAGGGAAGGTAGAAAGAATGAATGAAACACTGAAGAGCAAAATTGGCAAGATATGTGCTCACAGTGGAATGAAATGGACACAGGCGCGTTTTTGTTTTTTTATACATCAATTATATAACTTTTTCCCTTTTTAGTTTGTGATTCATTGCTGGAATAGTTACAGGGGTGCTGATTTATAAGCTGTCATACGATCCTCTTTCCCACCATACAGTAATTTCTAAATAGGATACTTGGTCCTAAAAATTGTGATGCAATGCATGACAGTCACCACGGTAAAACCAAAAACATGTATTTGAAGAATATTGATTCTTCAAACCAAAGTCCCGCCTGGATTCGAACCAACAATCTTCCACAAGAAAGTCAGCAGCTTAAACCACTGACCTATGCAGTCTCACTTCTCCACTGCAAAGAGGTCATATATGGTTCAAAAAAGGCATAATTTCAATATCATCTGTGGATGTGATTTCTGTGTCAACACAAATTCCATATTTCCACAGCATGTGAAGAAAAACATCTATGTGAAGAATATTTAATCATGGCTTTTTTTAAACCATATATGACCTCTTTGCAGTGGGTCAGTGTGACCTCATAGGTCAGTGGTTTAAGCTGCTCTCTTCCTTTGCTGAAGGTTGTTGGATCGAATCCAGACGGGACTCTGGTTTGAGGAACCAATATTCTTCACACATATGCTTTTGTTTTTTTATACATCAATTATATAACTTTTTCCCTTTTTATTTTGTCATTCATTGCTGGAATAGTTACAGGGGTGCTGATTTATAAGCTGTCATACAATCCTCTTTCGCACCATACAGTAATTTCTAAATAGGATACTTGGTCTTAAAAATTGTGATGCAATGCATGACAGTCACCACGGTAAAACCAAAAACATGTCTGTGAAGAATATTGATTCTTCAAACCAAAGTCCCGCCTGGATTCGAACCAACAACCTTCCACAAGAAAGTCAGCTGCTTAAACCACTGACCTATGCAGTCACACTAGATGATTGCAAAGAGGTCATATATGGTTCAAAAAAGGCATAAGTTCAATATCATCTGTGGATGTGATTTCTGTGTCAACACAAATTCCATATTTTCACAGCATGTGAAGAAAAACATCTTTGTGAAGAATATTTAATCATGGCTTTTTTTAAACCATATATGACCTCTTTGCGGTGCGTCAGTGTGACCTCATAGGTCAGTGGTTTAAGCTGCTCTCTTCCTTTGCTGAATCTTGTTGGATCAAATCCAGGCGGGACTCTGGTTTGAAGAACCAATATTCTCCACACACATGTTTTTGTTTTTTTATACATCAATTATATAACTTTTTCCCTTTTTATTTTGTCATTCATTGCTGGAATAGTTACAGGGGTGCTGATTTATTAGCTGTCATACAATCCTCTTTCGCACCATACAGTAATTTCTAAATAGGATACTTGGTCTTAAAAATTGTGATGCAATGCATGACAGTCACCACGGTAAAACCAGAAACATGTGTGTGTAGAATATTGATTCTTCAAATCAGAGTCGCGCCTGGATTCGAACCAACAACTTTCCACAAGGAAGTCAGCTGCTTAAACCACTGACCTATGCAGTCACTCTAGATGATTGCAAAGAGGTCATATATGGTTCAAAAAAGGCATAAGTTCAATATCATCTGTGGATGTGATTTCTGTGTCAACACAAATTCCATATTTTCACAGCATGTGAAAAAAAAAATCTGTGTGAAGAATATTTAATCATGTCTTTTTTTAAACCATATATGACCTCTTTGCCGTGGGTCTGTGTGACCTCATAGGTCAGTGGTTTAAGCCGCTGACTTTTTTGCCGAAGGTTGTTGGTTCGAATCCAGGCGGGACTTTGGTTTTAAGAATCAATGTTCTTCACACACATGTTTTCGTTTTTTTATACATCAATTATATAACTTTTTCCCTTTTTAGTTTGTCATTCATTGCTGGAATAGTTACAGGGGTGCTGATTTATAACCTGTCATACAATCCTCTTTCGCACCATACGGTAATTTCTAAATAGGATACTTGGTCCTAAAAATTGTGATGCAATGCATGACAGTCACCACGGTAAAACCAACAACATGTGTGTGAAGATAATTGATTATTCAAACCAAAGTCCCGCCTGGATTCGAACCAACAACCTTCCACAAGAAAGTCTGCTGCTTAAACCACTGACCTATGCAGTCACACTGGATCACTGCAAAGAGGTCATATATGGTTCAAAAAAGGCATAATTTCAATATCATCTGTGGATGTGATTTCTGTGTCAACACAAATTCCATATTTTCACAGCATGTGAAAAAAAAAATCTGTGTGAAGAATATTTAATCATGTCTTTTTTTAAACCATATATGACCTCTTTGCCGTGGGTCTGTGTGACCTCATAGGTCAGTGGTTTAAGCCGCTGACTTTTTTGCCGAAGGTTGTTGGTTCGAATCCAGGCGGGACTCTGGTTTGAAGAACCAATATTCTTCACACATATGTTTTTGTTTTTTTATACATCAATTATATAACTTTTTCCCTTTTTAGTTTGTGATTCATTGCTGGAATAGTTACAGGGGTGCTGATTTATAAGCTGTCATACAATCCTCTTTCGCACCATACAGTAATTTCTAAATAGGATACTTGGTCTTAAAAATTGTGATGCAATGCATGACAGTCACCACGGTAAAACCAAAAACATGTGTGTGAACATAATTGATTCTTCAAACCAAAGTCCCACCTGGATTCGAACCAACAACCTTCCGCAAGAAAGTCAGCTGCTTAAACCACTGACCTATGCAGTCACACTGGATCACTGCAAAGAGGTCATATATGGTTCAAAAAAGGCATAATTTCAATATCATCTGTGGATGTGATTTCTGTGTCAACACAAATTCCATATTTTCACAGCATGTGAAAAAAAAAATCTGTGTGAAGAATATTTAATCATGTCTTTTTTTAAACCATATATGACCTCTTTGCCGTGGGTCTGTGTGACCTCATAGGTCAGTGGTTTAAGCCGCTGACTTTTTTGCCGAAGGTTTTTGGTTCGAATCCAGGCGGGACTCTGGTTTGAAGAACCAATATTCTTCACACATATGTTTTTGTTTTTTTATACATCAATTATATAATTTTTTCCCTTTTTAGTTTGTGATTCATTGCTGGAATAGTTACAGGGGTGCTGATTTATAAGCTGTCATACGATCCTCTTTCCCACCATACAGTAATTTCTAAATAGGATACTTGGTCCTAAAAATTGTGATGCAATGCATGACAGTCACCACGGTAAAACCAAAAACATGTGTGTGAAGAATATTGATTCTTCAAACCAAAGCCCCGCCTGGATTCGAACCAACAACCTTCCGCAAGGAAGTCAGTACCTTAAACCACTGACCTATGCAGTCACGCTTCTCCAATGCAAAGAGGTCATATATGGTTCAAAAAAGGCATAATTTCAATATCATCTGTGGATGTGATTTCTGTGTCAAAACAAATTCCATATTTTCACAGCATGTGAAAAAAAAAATCTGTGTGAAGAATATTTAATCATGTCTTTTTTTAAACCATATATGACCTCTTTGCCGTGGGTCTGTGTGACCTCATAGGTCAGTGGTTTAAGCCGCTGACTTTTTTGCCGAAGGTTTTTGGTTCGAATCCAGGCGGGACTCTGGTTTGAAGAACCAATATTCTTCACACATATGTTTTTGTTTTTTTATACATCAATTATATAATTTTTTCCCTTTTTAGTTTGTGATTCATTGCTGGAATAGTTACAGGGGTGCTGATTTATAAGCTGTCATACGATCCTCTTTCCCACCATACAGTAATTTCTAAATAGGATACTTGGTCCTAAAAATTGTGATGCAATGCATGACAGTCACCACGGTAAAACCAAAAACATGTGTGTGAAGAATATTGATTCTTCAAACCAAAGCCCCGCCTGGATTCAAACCAACAACCTTCCGCAAGAAAGTCAGTACCTTAAACCACTGACCTATGCAGTCACGCTTCTCCAATGCAAAGAGGTCATATATGGTTCAAAAAAGGCATAATTTCAATATCATCTGTGGATGTGATTTCTGTGTCAAAACAAATTCCATATTTTCACAGCATGTGAAGAAAAACATCTTTGTGAAGAATATTTAATCATGGCTTTTTTTAAACCATATATGACCTCTTTGCCATGGGTCAGGGTGACCTCATAGGTCAGTGGTTTAAGCTGCTCAGTTCTTTTGCTGAAGGTTGTTGGTTTGAATCCAGGCGGGACTCTGGTTTGAAGAACCAATATTCTTCACACATATGCTTTTGTTTTTTTATACTTCAATTATATAACTTTTTCCCTTTTTAGTTTGTGATTCATTGCTGGAATAGTTACAGGGGTGCTGATTTATAAGCTGTTATACGATCCTCTTTCCCACCATACAGTAATTTGTAAATAGGATACTTGGTCCTAAAAATTGTGATGCAATGCATGACAGTCACCACGGTAAAAGCAAAGACATGTGTGTGAAGAATATTGATTCTTCAAACCAAAGTCCCGCCTGGATTCGAACCAACAACCTTCCACAAGAAAGTCAGCTGCTTAAACCACTGACCTATGCAGTCACCCTAGAACATTGCAAAGAGGTCATATATGGTTCAAAAAAGGCATAATTTCAATATCATCTGTGGATGTGATTTCTGTGTCAACACAAATTCCATATTTTCACAGCATGTGAAGAAAAACATCTTTGTGAAGAATATTTAATCATGGCTTTTTTTAAACCATATATGACCTCTTTGCAGTGGGTCAGTGTGACCTCATAGGTCAGTGGTTTAAGCCGCTGACTTTTTTGCCGAAGGTTGTTGGTTCGAATCCAGGCGGGACTTTGGTTTTAAGAATCAATGTTCTTCACACACATGTTTTCGTTTTTTTATACATCAATTATATAACTTTTTCCCTTTTTAGTTTGTCATTCATTGCTGGAATAGTTACAGGGCTGCTGATTTATAAGCTGTCATACAATCCTCTTTCGCACCATACAGTAATTTCTAAATAGGATACTTGGTCTTAAAAATTGTGATGCAATGCATGACACTCACCAAGGTAAAACCAAAAACATGTGTGTGAAGAATATTGATTCTTCAAACCAAAGTCCCGCCTGGATTCGAACCAACAACCTTCCGCAAGAAAGTCAGCTGCTTAAACCACTGACCTATGCAGTCACACTGGATCACTGCAAAGAGGTCATATATGGTTCAAAAAAGGCATAATTTCAATATCATCTGTGGATGTGATTTCTGTGTCAACACAAATTCCATATTTTCACAGCATGTGAAAAAAAAAATCTGTGTGAAGAATATTTAATCATGGCTTTTTTAAAACCATTTATGACCTCTTTGCCGTGGGTCTCTGTGATCTCATAGGTCAGTGGTTTAAGCTGCTCAGTTCTTTTGCTGAAAGTTGTTGGTTCGAATCCAGGCGGGACTCTGGTTTGAAGAACCAATATTCTTCACGCATATGTTTTTGTGTTTTTATACATCAATTATATAACTTTTTCCCTTTTTAGTTTGTGATTCATTGCTGGAATAGTTACAGGGGTGCTGATTTCTAAGCTGTCATACAATCCTCTTTCGCACCATACAGTAATTTCTAAATAGGATACTTGGTCCTAAAAATTGTGATGCAATGCATGACAGTCACCACGGTAAAACCAAAAACATGTGTGTGAAGAATATTGATTCTTCAAACCAAAGGCCCGCCTGGATTCGAACCAACAACCTTCCGCAAGAAAGTCAGCAGCTTAAACCACTGACCTATGCAGTCACACTTCTCCACTGCAAAGAGGTCATATATGGTTCAAAAAAGTCATAATTTCAATATAATCTCTGGATGTGATTTCTGTGTCAACACAAATTCCATATTTTCACAGCATGTGAAAAAAAAAATCTGTGAAGAATATTTAATCATGGCTTTTTTAAAACCATATATGACCTCTTTGCAGTGGGTCAGTGTGACCTCATAGGTTAGTGGTTTAAGCTGCTCTCTTCCTCTGCTGAAGGTTGTTGGATCGAATCCAGGCGGGACTCTGGTTTGAAGAACCAATATTCTTCACACATATGTTTTTGTTTTTTTATAATCAATTATATAACTTTTTCCCTTTTTAGTTTGTGATTCATTGCTGGAATAGTTACAGGGGTGCTGATTTATAAGCTGTCATACTATCCTCTTTCGCACCATACAGTAATTTCTAAATAGGATACTTGGTCTTAAAAATTGTGATGCAATGCATGACAGTCACCACGTTAAAACCAAAAACATATGTGTGAAGAATATTGATTCTTCAAACCAAAGTCCCGCCTGGATTCGAACCAACAACCTTCCACAAGAAAGTCAGCTGCTTAAACCACTGACCTATGCAGTCACACTAGAACATTGCAAAGAGGTCATATATGGTTCAAAAAAGGCATAATTTCAATATCATCTGTGGATGTGATTTCTGTGTCGACACAAATTCCATATTTTCACAGCATGTGAAGAAAAACATCTTTGTGAAGAATATTTAATCCTGGCTTTTTTTAAACCATATATGACCTCTTTGCGGTGGGTCAGTGTGACCTCATAGGTCAGTGGTTTAAGCTGCTCTCTTCCCTTGCTGAAGGTTGTTGGATCGAATCCAGGCGGGACTCTGGTTTGAAGAACCAATATTCTTCACACATATGTTTTTTTATACATCAATTATATAACTTTTTCCCTTTTAGTTTGTGATTCATTGCTGGAATAGTTACAGGGGTGCTGATTTATAAGCTGTCATACAATCCTCTTTCGCACCATACAGTAATTTCTAAATAGGATACTTGGTCTTAAAAATTGTGATGCAATGCATGACAGTCACCACGGTAAAACCAAAAACATGTGTGTGAAGAATATTGATTCTTCAAACCAAAGTCCCGCCTGGATTCGAACCAACAACCTTCCGCAAGAAAGTCAGCTGCTTAAACCACTGACCTATGCAGTCACACTAGAACATTGCAAAGAGGTCATATATCGTTCAAAAAAGGCATAATTTCAATATCATCTGTGGATGTGATTTCTGTGTCAACACAAATTCCATATTTTCACAGCATGTGAAGAAAAACATCTTTGTGAAGAATATTTAATCATGGCTTATTTTAAACCATATATGACCTCTTTGCAGTGGGTCTGTGTGACCTCATAGGTCAGTGGTTTAAGCCGCTGACTTTTTTGCCGAAGGTTGTTGGTTCGAATCCAGGTGGGACTTTGGTTTTAAGAATCAATGTTCTTCACACACATGTTTTTTTATACATCAATTATATAACTTTTTCCCTTTTTAGTTTGTGATTCATTGCTGGAATAGTTACAGGGGTGCTGATTTATAAGCTGTCATACGATCCTCTTTCCCACCATACAGTAATTTCTAAATAGGATACTTGGTCCTAAAAATTGTGATGCAATGCATGACAGTCACCACGGTAAAACCAAAAACGTGTGTGTGAAGAATATTGATTCTTCAAACCGAAGTCCCGCCTGGATTCGAACCAACAATCTTCCGCAAGAAAGTCAGCAGCCTAAACCACTGACCTATGCAGTTACACTGGATTATTGCAAAGAGGTCATATATGGTTCAAAAAAGGCATAATTTCAATATCATCTGTGGATGTGATTTCTGTGTCAACACAAATTCCATATTTTCACAGCATGTGAAGAAAAACATCTGTGTGAAGAATATTTAATCATGGCTTTTTTTAAACCATATATGACCTCTTTGCCATGGGTCTGCGTGACCTCATAGGTCAGTGGTTTAAGCCGCTGACTTTTTTGCCGAAGGTTGTTGGTTCGAATCCAGGTGGGACTTTGGTTTTAAGAATCAATGTTCTTCACACACATGTTTTTGTTTTTTTATACATCAATTATATAACTTTTTCCCTTTTTAGTTTGTCATTCATTGCTGGAATAGTTACAGGGGTGCTGATTTATAACCTGTCATACAATCCTCTTTCGCACCATACAGTAATTTCTAAATAGGATACTTGGTCTTAAAAATTGTGATGCAATGCATGACAGTCACCACGGTAAAACCAAAAACATGTGTGTGAACATAATTGATTCTTCAAACCAAAGTCCCGCCTGGATTCGAACCAACAACCTTCCGCAAGAAAGTCAGCTGCTTAAACCACTGACCTGCGCCAAAGCTGGGGAACAATAGTCTGTATAAGATGGGGAAGAAGGGGAAAAAAGGGGAAAAAAGGGGGAAGAAGAGAAGGAAAGACAGAAGTTCGAATCCCACCCGGACCCAAAAATGATAGAATTATTTTTGTAGGAATGGTTTGTAAAACTTTTAATTTATAACAAAGAGAATATGTATGTACAATTGTGAACTTAATACAACTATGAAATAGGATGTAAAACTTGCAGTGGAACTCAAAGGGCAGAACAGCCCACAGGGATAAGTATATTAAAAGTAACAAGATCACATTACTGCCTCATCTGCTTCAGCCACTGTTCTTTGGTGAGGGCCTCAGTGTTTGGACAGTATATTTTTCCTTTATACTGGCTGTGGCCAGTCTCCACCGTCCTGAACTGTCCACAAGCTCTACAAGAATTAGCAGTGACCGTCCGGTTATATTTTCTTTTTTGTTTCCCATCCGGGACAGTGGAAACATGGGGCTCTGGAGCAGGAGAAGTGTTATCTGAGGCAATGGTCAGCTGTGGTAACAAAACAAACTGCGGCACTACAAACTTCGGCAGAATGGACCTCTCTCTGTTGGGAGCTGAGGAATCTGGAGCTTGTGTGACCGAGGACTGAAAGAGGGTGGCTGATGGTCCACTGGAGGCAACTGCAGGCTCAATTCGCCGTACCCTCGGTTTTGCCTGTCCAGCTGTATTTGCTGGCATGTTGTAGGTGTGCAGCTGGTAAGCTGGGGGCTGGTGTTGGTAGTGTGGCAGAGAGATAGGTTTTGTTTTTGCACAGGGCAATGGGTCTGCTGCCACTGGCCGTGCGACTGGCAGTTGCACACCTTGCAAAAGAACAGACACCTCCTGACCCTTCAGCCGTTGGTTATACCACTGCATTAGGGTGGTCTGGTTCACTACAACAAGTTGAAGGGTTGTCTGCTCCATTAGCGTCCCATTGCCCAGAACCAGCTGCCGGATCTTTTTGTAGTCCTGTAAAATCAGAGACCATCGAGATATGCTGTGTTGTCCTCTTTTTTTGGGGCTCGTATGAATGTTGCACAGCCTCACGAAGATGGTCTCTATCAGGCGACAGCAGTTTGGCCACTGAGCTGGTGAACCACTTGAGCCAAGAACACACCGTTTTGTACTTTCCACCCCAGGAGTGAACACAGCCTTCTTTTTAGGTGACCTGAACCGTCCAGTTAGCAACCGCTCCTGATGCCTTGCAGCATACACAATCCTGTCTTTGTCAAATTTGACAAGATTCTGCCACAAACCCAGAATGGTGCTAACTTGCTGATTGTTCAGGGTCAATCCTGTCTGCTCTCGTAGCTCCACCAAGTATTCAGCCAGTTCATCCACACGGTCCATTCCAGGAATGTTGCGGTTGTCTACAGCCTGGAAAATAAAAACTGATATTTAGGTTCTGTGGCATCACAGTTTCCTTGTCACTACTTAAATTCTTGCAGACAGACAGACTTCAGGGACCCGACGAGAACCCAAATGCGACACCAGAGTTCGACGGAACACAGCTTTATTATCAGGAATAGACAGCAGACAGGATTCACCGGGGAGCCGGCAGGATAGAATAGTTGGGGAAGTTGGAAGGTGATCTATAGATCGACTGAGAATTTATTTATTTATCACTTACATCCTGTTGTGAAGAGGACATGGAAGAAGGAAGCTGGGGCTGAAGCAAAACTGTAGATGACTGCACGGCTGAAGGTGGAGGAGGCACGGCTGGAGGTGGTGGAGGCACGGCTGAAGGTGGAGGAGGCACGGCTGAAGGTGGTGGAGGCACGGCTGAAGGTGGTGGAGGCACGGCTGAAGGTGGAGGAGGCACGGCTGAAGGTGGTGGAGGCACTGCTGAAGGTGGTGGAGGCACGGCTGAAGGTGGAGGAGGCACTGCTGAAGGTGGTGGAGGCACGGCTGAAGGTGGAGGAGGCACTGCTGAAGGTGATGGAGGCACTGCTGAAGGTGGAGGAGGCACTGCTGAAGGTGATGGAGGCACTGCTGAAGGTGGAGGAGGCACTGCTGAAGGTGATGGAGGCACTGCTGAAGGTGGAGGAGGCACTGCTGAAGGACAAAGAACAGCTGGAGGAGGGTAGATTTCTTTGATGGGATTAGAAACCATCAGATCCACAATTGTTGCTTCACTTCCCAAAAAATCCTCAAATCCCTCATCTGGATCTTTTGGCTCCTCAACATCTAAGTCCTCCATCAACTGGGATGTCTCCTCAGAATTGGGGTGCATGTCTTGTAGAGGTTCATTATTCTGCCTCAGCAAGTACTGCACCCCAATGAGTTCTCCTGACAAATATTAAATTGGGAAATTTTGAATAACAGAACCATCCCAAACTCAAATAAAAACAATGCACACAGGCACTTTTGACACTACCTGTGTATTTTGCAGGTGGTGAAAACCCTGGAATAAGTTTCCTGCCAAACACCTTCTCGTAGTTGCTGTTCACACAATGAACCAACTCCCCTGTGTACGTGCGCAAAGTTGAAGGTTCAGATGTGACAGCAGCAGCGGCCCGGTCTTGATTCCAGCGACTGAGTCCTTCCAAAAGGTAGATTTGGTAGTTCAGCAGGTTCGCACTGTTCCCTTGAGAAACAAGTAAAGGAAGTAAAGTGTAAGAGATTCCTGATAAATGAGAAAAAGTGAAGAGTTACACACAGAGAACACTATTTATAAGGTAATAGTCAGAACCCCAAATCACTGTGGCTCATAGGCCAACAACTTTAAAAGCAAAACACCATTAAATCCCCTGGCCTAAATTCTCGTTATAAAGAGTGATCATGAACATTTAGCACAAACCTGGAATGAATCGATTCAAATGGCAGTGAAACGATTCCAGAGACGTGGAACCCCTGGCACAGCGGAATGTTTTTAATACCACTCCTCCCTTTCTGGTGCTCCCAGTCTCCGTGTATAAAGCCAAGCCAGGAGGGTCCTGGATGCACCTCACATGCCGCCTTTGGATGCGCCAGATGTGCTGCATCCTAACAGTGTCTAGAAGAGGAACACCTAGTGCATCATTCCCCTTGCCACTCATGAGCTCCGTAAGAAGCTGATCAAGGAGTTGGATGGATGTCTCCTCTCCACGGGTCCGTCTCCTGCAGTGCAGCGCAAGCTCGTCTTTTTTAATATGTTTGTCCAACTCCTGGTCAGAGAGAGCGGGCCAGCCCTCCTGCAACAGTTGTGCCTTCTTGGCCCTTCTGAGCTCCGCCACATCTGTTGCATCCCACTCAAATATGCAGGCTGACATGCGTGCCATGAAGGTGGGGTACAGCTGATGTGCATCAGTAGTACATCCCACTGCCAAACGACGCATGAAATGCCAAATGTCTAGACGGACAATCAAATTTGGCCACCGCCCAAATTTGGCCTTGATCTTGGTCTCGCCCACCTCTTTACAGCAGCCGTTGTCCACATAAAGTGCAACAGGAGGATCCACCCCTGCGCTCTGGTACCTGAGGAAGTCATGTTGGTGCATTTAGTTTTTCATTCTGAATCCATCCATAATGTCACTTTCATTTTTTGCAATTCTGTTAAGCATTTTAGAACTCGTTCTTTTAAATAGCTAATAGTTCATCAGTATTGTCATTATTACCTGTCCATCAGGCCTGCAGCCATAAGATCCAATGCTGGACCCTCACTGGCTGTTAGGACACTAATGAGTACCTGACCCATTTCGTTCCCCACAGAAGTCAGCCACCGGGCAGTGCCCTTGGCAGTTCCACTGAGCTTCTTGGTGATCTGAAAATTCAAAAACCGTCAGAACATTTATGTAAAGATTGAGTGTATATTATTTGGAAGATGAGAGCTATTCAAATTCTAACCGTCTTAGTAGAGTCCATTTTTAAAATGCATCCATAGACTGAAGTTATCTTAGCCTTAATATCCTCCAGCCTGTTCAGGATATCTTGACTGTACACAACAAGGAGCCACTTATAGCTTGGTAACACCGCTGATACTGGGGGCTCCTGGAAATGTGGTTGCAGCAGTATCGAGGCATCCATGAAAGCTGCACACTCTGCTGTGTACCGAGCAACCCGCTGGAGCCACTCCTCGCTGTGGTTCTCCTTTAGCTGGAGAATAATCCTTGATGGACTGTTCCCCAGGCCACGCTCACGCAGCTGACGGATCACTCTGATGTCACAGGCATATCTTTAAAAAGGAAAAAAATTATTCTCTCTTTCTCCAAACTACATTTTGATGTGTAAATATGTGTAGTGAGTGCATATGCATGTATTTGTGTCGTGTACCTGCGTGTCAGGATGACCCTAAACTCTGAGCGGTGCTCCAGGTCCAGCTGCTGGAGAATTGCCTGACTCCATGACAACTGGCTAGTTCTGCACTTGGTGCATATCAGGGTCTCTGTGACCAAGTTGTAATAGCGGTCGACATCAAGGACCTGGCGCACTCTCTTGTGAAGACCACCGCTGGCCAGTGGATGCCCATTACATGCTGGCTTTAAGCAGAGCAGCCGTACCTTCCATAGCCTGTACGGCATCCACAGCAGCAGAGACTGTGCGAAGAAACGGCAAGGGGTTGGAGCCTGGTGGTACACCAGAGATGACTGTGGAGGGTAATACCACAGCTGAAGCTGGTCACGCAACTCCAACTTTCCACCTGAACCAACCCTGAACAAAGCTGATGACACCCACTTGTGGTCCTGCTGTGGCATTGTCTTTGGCCACAGCAGTGGGAGAGCAGCAGAATGCTCTGGCTGAAAGGGGTTCTGTTAAAGTACAGCAAAACAAGGAGACCTGCCTTTTAAGACTCATCCCATGCAATAGTTTAAGGCAAAACAAAAGTATCATCACTTTTATCTATTTATGTTGACTGTTTTTACCAGGTTGCTCACAACAGTATGATCCGTCACAGGCTGAGCAGGTGCTGGTCGCTGCACAGGTGGTGGTAATGGGGGAGCAAGGAAGGTGTCTGGGGATGCGGAAACAGTTGGACGAGACGGGGAAGGTTGATGAGGCTGCTTTGGCAATGGGACAGGATCAGGAGATGGGTAGATGGCTGAAGCTGCCCCAGGACCCTCATGTCCCGATGTAGTCACTGGTACCTATGGGGTTATATAGATGTGACATGTTATTATTTGCTACTGTCATACATTTGTATTTACATGCCAAACTTCATAATATGTTCTTATATTCACCTGGGAAGGTTTTCTGGAAACGTTCAGGTTTGGCTTTGCAGCTCTCACATGTTTTCCACCAAACCTTGATCTTTCAAACTTAAAATAACATATATCAAACTCATAAAACATATATCAAAATCAAAAGCCTTGGAAATTAGAGGCAAAACGTTGCATCGCTATGTCATAAGATGTTTTTATGCTTGAAGAACATTTGGAGTAAGTAACTTTGACTAGAAATTAATATCAGTATGTTAAATTTACCATTGAAATATTTATCCTCGACCTTATTGGAGCAGTGGAGACATCAGTAGAGCTGACTGGACTTCTCTGCGGAGGAGGAAGGGTGACTGATGTGTCACCTGCATGGGTTGTTACTGGAACAACAGAGGGTATCTGAAAAATACAGCGCACCCAATGAGTCAGTCAGGCATACGTATGTTAGACTGAATTAAATAATTGCAAGAAAATGATTTGGAGGCTTCATTTACCACAGAGAACGAGTGGGCAGGACTTGACACTGCCGAATCACCAGTGGATGCAGACGTGCTCTGGCCAACAATGCATGTTGAGGCAGCAGCAGCAGGAAGCTGAAGAGTCGCAGAAACCATCAAGAAATCATCATTTGCCCAGTACTAGTACATGTAAATTAAATTATCAAAAGAGCGTGAAATTAATACTGCGACTACTATTAACACTAATTCATATCAACAATTGTCTTTAATGGATGGTAATTATCATCAAACAGTTATTTTATTGAAACTTCACCACTGTGCTTGATTAGTGCCGTTAGTGCCTGTGGGATCTGTATTTTAAAGCAATAAACTACGTTAGGGTGTTTTGGTTAGTTGAAGATTACAAAACCCAGAATAATATTACCTCCTGATACATGTAATGCCATTCTTCAGGTGAGGAACAGACCATTTATCTTCATGACCCACTGACAGAGCCCAACCGATCCAGGTTGAAGTTAAGCCAATGTTTTTAATATGAAATCAAACACTACAGTCCTCCCAGAAAATCACACACAACCAAAATAAAGTCGAAAGTGTCAATGTTGTTTCTTGTTATTGCTGCAGTTTTGCCCAAAGTAATGAGTGCTCTTTAAGTAGTGCTGTTTAAGGATTTTAATATTTTTCTTTCCAGCATTCTCTAATGTTGCCTGCAATAAAAAAGAAAAAACACACTAGGTACCTTAAACATCCCCAAATCTAACATTGTTATGTCTGTGTTATTAACCCCCACCCACCCCCCACGACTGCTACCCCCACCCCCCACCCCCCACCCCCACGACTGCTACCCCCACCCCCCACTACTGCTACCCCCACCCCCACGACTGCTACCCCCACCCCCCCACCCCCCACCCCCACGACTGCTACCCCCACCCCCCACTACTGCTACCCCCACCCCCCACCCCCACGACTGCTACCCCCACCCCCGCCAACAACACACTCACACACTACATAACTATTCTATTCCATTAGTGAATGAAGGCGTGCCTGAAAAATAGGAGAGATGTATGGAGTTGTGAATGTGCTGTCAGTGTCAGCAGTCAACCTCTCATTGGAAATGAATTTTTCTATATTTGCAGTCTTTTTAATTGTAGTCACCTTGTGAGTGTGAAAGCCGCAATTGCACCCCTGTGGCTCTCTCACCAGGGTCCTTTGACCCCTCAGCTGCAGAGGGCACTTTTCTATCTGTAACAACAAAAAAATCTTACTCTTGTTTCACATAACATAATAGCTGACTAATAAATGTGTAAACACCCTGCTGAATGTAACAGTTCACCGTGTTAAGTTCTTCCGAGGGATTTTTATTCTGCTAATAGTTATAAATCTAGATAGATTATATCCTTTCTGTCTATACCTGAGGGAAAAATGTAGTCTGCTATCTGAAATGATTAATGTAGGTCGTTTTTGGTTGGTCGTTTTACCTTAGTGTAAAGGTCATGCCACTTCTTTTGCCTGGGAGCAGGCCTGTTGCCTGAAGTTGATGGCCAGACGCCTGTGGTGGCAAATGACCTCAGGCGCGACAGCCACTCTTGGTCATCCATGGCCTTGTGAGTTTTTTTGGTAGACATTTTCTGTCATGTTATAACATAACATAACATATTGTTATAACATAACAAGTAATCAGAAACGACGCACTCCAGCGTACAACTGCCAAAGAAAACAAGCAATTTCATCGGCAGAAATACATACAACCAGCTAAAGCTCCGGCAGCAACTGCACAAACTTTATTGCAAAACTCCCGATGATCAAGTTACATTAGCGTTACAAATGCCTGACATGACTTGGACATATTGCATTACGATTTTACGGTGATATTTTATGTGAAATGAAAAAAAAAAACGTAACGAATAACAGACCTCAATTTGCGCACGTACCTTGTCAAAATCCACGGAGATGTCCGGAATAAACAGCGGGCAGATTTTTAAATAATAAATCAACTCGAGGATCGGATCGATTGACTTTTCCAAAGATTGAGACCACAGTTTAATTTAAGGCGGGGCGTCGAAAGATTGAATGGCGCAGACGATTGGCTGTCGAAAGATTGAATGGCGCATATGATTGGCTGTCGAAAGATTGAATCGCGCATATGATTGGCTGTTGAAAGATTGGATCGGCGACGCGACTGGCTGTTGAAAGATTGAATGGCGCATATGACTGGCTGTCGAAAGATTGGATCGGCGACGCGACTGGCTGTTGAAAGATTGAATGGCGCATATGACTGGCCGGGCTTATACAGCTTTTCGCTCGTCGGGTATGCAGTAAGCTGGGGAACAATAGTCTGTATAAGATGGGGAAGAAGGGGAAAAAAGGGGAAAAAAGGGGGAAGAAGAGAAGGAAAGACAGAAGTTCGAATCCCACCCGGACCCAAAAATGATAGAATTATTTTTGTAGGAATGGTTTGTAAAACTTTTAATTTATAACAAAGAGAATATGTATGTACAATTGTGAACTTAATACAACTATGAAATAGGATGTAAAACTTGCAGTGGAACTCAAAGGGCAGAACAGCCCACAGGGATAAGTATATTAAAAGTAACAAGATCACATTACTGCCTCATCTGCTTCAGCCACTGTTCTTTGGTGAGGGCCTCAGTGTTTGGACAGTATATTTTTCCTTTATACTGGCTGTGGCCAGTCTCCACCGTCCTGAACTGTCCACAAGCTCTACAAGAATTAGCAGTGACCGTCCGGTTATATTTTCTTTTTTGTTTCCCATCCGGGACAGTGGAAACATGGGGCTCTGGAGCAGGAGAAGTGTTATCTGAGGCAATGGTCAGCTGTGGTAACAAAACAAACTGCGGCACTACAAACTTCGGCAGAATGGACCTCTCTCTGTTGGGAGCTGAGGAATCTGGAGCTTGTGTGACCGAGGACTGAAAGAGGGTGGCTGATGGTCCACTGGAGGCAACTGCAGGCTCAATTCGCCGTACCCTCGGTTTTGCCTGTCCAGCTGTATTTGCTGGCATGTTGTAGGTGTGCAGCTGGTAAGCTGGGGGCTGGTGTTGGTAGTGTGGCAGAGAGATAGGTTTTGTTTTTGCACAGGGCAATGGGTCTGCTGCCACTGGCCGTGCGACTGGCAGTTGCACACCTTGCAAAAGAACAGACACCTCCTGACCCTTCAGCCGTTGGTTATACCACTGCATTAGGGTGGTCTGGTTCACTACAACAAGTTGAAGGGTTGTCTGCTCCATTAGCGTCCCATTGCCCAGAACCAGCTGCCGGATCTTTTTGTAGTCCTGTAAAATCAGAGACCATCGAGATATGCTGTGTTGTCCTCTTTTTTTGGGGCTCGTATGAATGTTGCACAGCCTCACGAAGATGGTCTCTATCAGGCGACAGCAGTTTGGCCACTGAGCTGGTGAACCACTTGAGCCAAGAACACACCGTTTTGTACTTTCCACCCCAGGAGTGAACACAGCCTTCTTTTTAGGTGACCTGAACCGTCCAGTTAGCAACCGCTCCTGATGCCTTGCAGCATACACAATCCTGTCTTTGTCAAATTTGACAAGATTCTGCCACAAACCCAGAATGGTGCTAACTTGCTGATTGTTCAGGGTCAATCCTGTCTGCTCTCGTAGCTCCACCAAGTATTCAGCCAGTTCATCCACACGGTCCATTCCAGGAATGTTGCGGTTGTCTACAGCCTGGAAAATAAAAACTGATATTTAGGTTCTGTGGCATCACAGTTTCCTTGTCACTACTTAAATTCTTGCAGACAGACAGACTTCAGGGACCCGACGAGAACCCAAATGCGACACCAGAGTTCGACGGAACACAGCTTTATTATCAGGAATAGACAGCAGACAGGATTCACCGGGGAGCCGGCAGGATAGAATAGTTGGGGAAGTTGGAAGGTGATCTATAGATCGACTGAGAATTTATTTATTTATCACTTACATCCTGTTGTGAAGAGGACATGGAAGAAGGAAGCTGGGGCTGAAGCAAAACTGTAGATGACTGCACGGCTGAAGGTGGAGGAGGCACGGCTGGAGGTGGTGGAGGCACGGCTGAAGGTGGAGGAGGCACGGCTGAAGGTGGTGGAGGCACGGCTGAAGGTGGTGGAGGCACGGCTGAAGGTGGAGGAGGCACGGCTGAAGGTGGTGGAGGCACTGCTGAAGGTGGTGGAGGCACGGCTGAAGGTGGAGGAGGCACTGCTGAAGGTGGTGGAGGCACGGCTGAAGGTGGAGGAGGCACTGCTGAAGGTGATGGAGGCACTGCTGAAGGTGGAGGAGGCACTGCTGAAGGTGATGGAGGCACTGCTGAAGGTGGAGGAGGCACTGCTGAAGGTGATGGAGGCACTGCTGAAGGTGGAGGAGGCACTGCTGAAGGACAAAGAACAGCTGGAGGAGGGTAGATTTCTTTGATGGGATTAGAAACCATCAGATCCACAATTGTTGCTTCACTTCCCAAAAAATCCTCAAATCCCTCATCTGGATCTTTTGGCTCCTCAACATCTAAGTCCTCCATCAACTGGGATGTCTCCTCAGAATTGGGGTGCATGTCTTGTAGAGGTTCATTATTCTGCCTCAGCAAGTACTGCACCCCAATGAGTTCTCCTGACAAATATTAAATTGGGAAATTTTGAATAACAGAACCATCCCAAACTCAAATAAAAACAATGCACACAGGCACTTTTGACACTACCTGTGTATTTTGCAGGTGGTGAAAACCCTGGAATAAGTTTCCTGCCAAACACCTTCTCGTAGTTGCTGTTCACACAATGAACCAACTCCCCTGTGTACGTGCGCAAAGTTGAAGGTTCAGATGTGACAGCAGCAGCGGCCCGGTCTTGATTCCAGCGACTGAGTCCTTCCAAAAGGTAGATTTGGTAGTTCAGCAGGTTCGCACTGTTCCCTTGAGAAACAAGTAAAGGAAGTAAAGTGTAAGAGATTCCTGATAAATGAGAAAAAGTGAAGAGTTACACACAGAGAACACTATTTATAAGGTAATAGTCAGAACCCCAAATCACTGTGGCTCATAGGCCAACAACTTTAAAAGCAAAACACCATTAAATCCCCTGGCCTAAATTCTCGTTATAAAGAGTGATCATGAACATTTAGCACAAACCTGGAATGAATCGATTCAAATGGCAGTGAAACGATTCCAGAGACGTGGAACCCCTGGCACAGCGGAATGTTTTTAATACCACTCCTCCCTTTCTGGTGCTCCCAGTCTCCGTGTATAAAGCCAAGCCAGGAGGGTCCTGGATGCACCTCACATGCCGCCTTTGGATGCGCCAGATGTGCTGCATCCTAACAGTGTCTAGAAGAGGAACACCTAGTGCATCATTCCCCTTGCCACTCATGAGCTCCGTAAGAAGCTGATCAAGGAGTTGGATGGATGTCTCCTCTCCACGGGTCCGTCTCCTGCAGTGCAGCGCAAGCTCGTCTTTTTTAATATGTTTGTCCAACTCCTGGTCAGAGAGAGCGGGCCAGCCCTCCTGCAACAGTTGTGCCTTCTTGGCCCTTCTGAGCTCCGCCACATCTGTTGCATCCCACTCAAATATGCAGGCTGACATGCGTGCCATGAAGGTGGGGTACAGCTGATGTGCATCAGTAGTACATCCCACTGCCAAACGACGCATGAAATGCCAAATGTCTAGACGGACAATCAAATTTGGCCACCGCCCAAATTTGGCCTTGATCTTGGTCTCGCCCACCTCTTTACAGCAGCCGTTGTCCACATAAAGTGCAACAGGAGGATCCACCCCTGCGCTCTGGTACCTGAGGAAGTCATGTTGGTGCATTTAGTTTTTCATTCTGAATCCATCCATAATGTCACTTTCATTTTTTGCAATTCTGTTAAGCATTTTAGAACTCGTTCTTTTAAATAGCTAATAGTTCATCAGTATTGTCATTATTACCTGTCCATCAGGCCTGCAGCCATAAGATCCAATGCTGGACCCTCACTGGCTGTTAGGACACTAATGAGTACCTGACCCATTTCGTTCCCCACAGAAGTCAGCCACCGGGCAGTGCCCTTGGCAGTTCCACTGAGCTTCTTGGTGATCTGAAAATTCAAAAACCGTCAGAACATTTATGTAAAGATTGAGTGTATATTATTTGGAAGATGAGAGCTATTCAAATTCTAACCGTCTTAGTAGAGTCCATTTTTAAAATGCATCCATAGACTGAAGTTATCTTAGCCTTAATATCCTCCAGCCTGTTCAGGATATCTTGACTGTACACAACAAGGAGCCACTTATAGCTTGGTAACACCGCTGATACTGGGGGCTCCTGGAAATGTGGTTGCAGCAGTATCGAGGCATCCATGAAAGCTGCACACTCTGCTGTGTACCGAGCAACCCGCTGGAGCCACTCCTCGCTGTGGTTCTCCTTTAGCTGGAGAATAATCCTTGATGGACTGTTCCCCAGGCCACGCTCACGCAGCTGACGGATCACTCTGATGTCACAGGCATATCTTTAAAAAGGAAAAAAATTATTCTCTCTTTCTCCAAACTACATTTTGATGTGTAAATATGTGTAGTGAGTGCATATGCATGTATTTGTGTCGTGTACCTGCGTGTCAGGATGACCCTAAACTCTGAGCGGTGCTCCAGGTCCAGCTGCTGGAGAATTGCCTGACTCCATGACAACTGGCTAGTTCTGCACTTGGTGCATATCAGGGTCTCTGTGACCAAGTTGTAATAGCGGTCGACATCAAGGACCTGGCGCACTCTCTTGTGAAGACCACCGCTGGCCAGTGGATGCCCATTACATGCTGGCTTTAAGCAGAGCAGCCGTACCTTCCATAGCCTGTACGGCATCCACAGCAGCAGAGACTGTGCGAAGAAACGGCAAGGGGTTGGAGCCTGGTGGTACACCAGAGATGACTGTGGAGGGTAATACCACAGCTGAAGCTGGTCACGCAACTCCAACTTTCCACCTGAACCAACCCTGAACAAAGCTGATGACACCCACTTGTGGTCCTGCTGTGGCATTGTCTTTGGCCACAGCAGTGGGAGAGCAGCAGAATGCTCTGGCTGAAAGGGGTTCTGTTAAAGTACAGCAAAACAAGGAGACCTGCCTTTTAAGACTCATCCCATGCAATAGTTTAAGGCAAAACAAAAGTATCATCACTTTTATCTATTTATGTTGACTGTTTTTACCAGGTTGCTCACAACAGTATGATCCGTCACAGGCTGAGCAGGTGCTGGTCGCTGCACAGGTGGTGGTAATGGGGGAGCAAGGAAGGTGTCTGGGGATGCGGAAACAGTTGGACGAGACGGGGAAGGTTGATGAGGCTGCTTTGGCAATGGGACAGGATCAGGAGATGGGTAGATGGCTGAAGCTGCCCCAGGACCCTCATGTCCCGATGTAGTCACTGGTACCTATGGGGTTATATAGATGTGACATGTTATTATTTGCTACTGTCATACATTTGTATTTACATGCCAAACTTCATAATATGTTCTTATATTCACCTGGGAAGGTTTTCTGGAAACGTTCAGGTTTGGCTTTGCAGCTCTCACATGTTTTCCACCAAACCTTGATCTTTCAAACTTAAAATAACATATATCAAACTCATAAAACATATATCAAAATCAAAAGCCTTGGAAATTAGAGGCAAAACGTTGCATCGCTATGTCATAAGATGTTTTTATGCTTGAAGAACATTTGGAGTAAGTAACTTTGACTAGAAATTAATATCAGTATGTTAAATTTACCATTGAAATATTTATCCTCGACCTTATTGGAGCAGTGGAGACATCAGTAGAGCTGACTGGACTTCTCTGCGGAGGAGGAAGGGTGACTGATGTGTCACCTGCATGGGTTGTTACTGGAACAACAGAGGGTATCTGAAAAATACAGCGCACCCAATGAGTCAGTCAGGCATACGTATGTTAGACTGAATTAAATAATTGCAAGAAAATGATTTGGAGGCTTCATTTACCACAGAGAACGAGTGGGCAGGACTTGACACTGCCGAATCACCAGTGGATGCAGACGTGCTCTGGCCAACAATGCATGTTGAGGCAGCAGCAGCAGGAAGCTGAAGAGTCGCAGAAACCATCAAGAAATCATCATTTGCCCAGTACTAGTACATGTAAATTAAATTATCAAAAGAGCGTGAAATTAATACTGCGACTACTATTAACACTAATTCATATCAACAATTGTCTTTAATGGATGGTAATTATCATCAAACAGTTATTTTATTGAAACTTCACCACTGTGCTTGATTAGTGCCGTTAGTGCCTGTGGGATCTGTATTTTAAAGCAATAAACTACGTTAGGGTGTTTTGGTTAGTTGAAGATTACAAAACCCAGAATAATATTACCTCCTGATACATGTAATGCCATTCTTCAGGTGAGGAACAGACCATTTATCTTCATGACCCACTGACAGAGCCCAACCGATCCAGGTTGAAGTTAAGCCAATGTTTTTAATATGAAATCAAACACTACAGTCCTCCCAGAAAATCACACACAACCAAAATAAAGTCGAAAGTGTCAATGTTGTTTCTTGTTATTGCTGCAGTTTTGCCCAAAGTAATGAGTGCTCTTTAAGTAGTGCTGTTTAAGGATTTTAATATTTTTCTTTCCAGCATTCTCTAATGTTGCCTGCAATAAAAAAGAAAAAACACACTAGGTACCTTAAACATCCCCAAATCTAACATTGTTATGTCTGTGTTATTAACCCCCACCCACCCCCCACGACTGCTACCCCCACCCCCCACCCCCCACCCCCACGACTGCTACCCCCACCCCCCACCCCCCACCCCCACGACTGCTACCCCCACCCCCCACTACTGCTACCCCCACCCCCCACCCCCACGACTGCTACCCCCACCCCCGCCAACAACACACTCACACACTACATAACTATTCTATTCCATTAGTGAATGAAGGCGTGCCTGAAAAATAGGAGAGATGTATGGAGTTGTGAATGTGCTGTCAGTGTCAGCAGTCAACCTCTCATTGGAAATGAATTTTTCTATATTTGCAGTCTTTTTAATTGTAGTCACCTTGTGAGTGTGAAAGCCGCAATTGCACCCCTGTGGCTCTCTCACCAGGGTCCTTTGACCCCTCAGCTGCAGAGGGCACTTTTCTATCTGTAACAACAAAAAAATCTTACTCTTGTTTCACATAACATAATAGCTGACTAATAAATGTGTAAACACCCTGCTGAATGTAACAGTTCACCGTGTTAAGTTCTTCCGAGGGATTTTTATTCTGCTAATAGTTATAAATCTAGATAGATTATATCCTTTCTGTCTATACCTGAGGGAAAAATGTAGTCTGCTATCTGAAATGATTAATGTAGGTCGTTTTTGGTTGGTCGTTTTACCTTAGTGTAAAGGTCATGCCACTTCTTTTGCCTGGGAGCAGGCCTGTTGCCTGAAGTTGATGGCCAGACGCCTGTGGTGGCAAATGACCTCAGGCGCGACAGCCACTCTTGGTCATCCATGGCCTTGTGAGTTTTTTTGGTAGACATTTTCTGTCATGTTATAACATAACATAACATATTGTTATAACATAACAAGTAATCAGAAACGACGCACTCCAGCGTACAACTGCCAAAGAAAACAAGCAATTTCATCGGCAGAAATACATACAACCAGCTAAAGCTCCGGCAGCAACTGCACAAACTTTATTGCAAAACTCCCGATGATCAAGTTACATTAGCGTTACAAATGCCTGACATGACTTGGACATATTGCATTACGATTTTACGGTGATATTTTATGTGAAATGAAAAAAAAAAACGTAACGAATAACAGACCTCAATTTGCGCACGTACCTTGTCAAAATCCACGGAGATGTCCGGAATAAACAGCGGGCAGATTTTTAAATAATAAATCAACTCGAGGATCGGATCGATTGACTTTTCCAAAGATTGAGACCACAGTTTAATTTAAGGCGGGGCGTCGAAAGATTGAATGGCGCAGACGATTGGCTGTCGAAAGATTGAATGGCGCATATGATTGGCTGTCGAAAGATTGAATCGCGCATATGATTGGCTGTTGAAAGATTGGATCGGCGACGCGACTGGCTGTTGAAAGATTGAATGGCGCATATGACTGGCTGTCGAAAGATTGGATCGGCGACGCGACTGGCTGTTGAAAGATTGAATGGCGCATATGACTGGCCGGGCTTATACAGCTTTTCGCTCGTCGGGTATGCAGTCACACTGGATCACTGCAAAGAGGTCATATATGGTTCAAAAAAGGCATAATTTCAATATCATCTGTGGATGTGATTTCTGTGTCAACACAAATTCCATATTTTCACAGCATGTGAAAAAAAAATCTGTGAAGAATATTTAATCATGGCTTTTTTTAAACCATATATGACCTCTTTGCGGTGGGTCAGTGTGACCTCGTAGGTCAGTGGTTTAAGCTGCTCTCTTCCTTTGCTGAAGGTTGTTGGTTCGAATCCAGGTGGGACTTTGGTTTGAAGAATCAATATTCTTCACACACATGTGTTTGTTTTATTATATAACTTTTCCCCTGTTTATTTTGTGATTCATTGCTGGAATAGTTACAGGGGTGCTGATTTATAAGCTGTCATACAATCCTCTTTCGCACCATACAGTAATTTCTAAATAGGATACTTGGTCTTAAAAATTGTGACGCAATGCATGACAGTCACCACGGTAAAACCAAAGACATGTGTGTGAAGATAATTGATTCTTCAAACCAAAGTTCCGCCTGGATTCGAACCAACAACCTTCCGCAAGAAAGTCAGCTGCTTAAACCACTGACCTATGCAGTCGCACTAGATCACTGCAAAGAGGTCATATATGGTTCAAAAAAGGCATAATTTCAATATAATCTCTGGATGTGATTTCTGTGTCAACACAAATTCCATATTTTCACAGCATGTGAAGAAAAACATCTGTGTGAAGAATATTTAATCATGGCTTTTTTTAAACCATATATGACCTCTTTGCAGGGACTCAGTGTGACCTCATAGGTCAGTGGTTTAAGCTGCTAGCTTGTTTTGCTGAAGGTTGTTGGTTTGAATCCAGGCGGGACTTTCGTTTGAAGAATCAATATTCTTCACACACATGTTTTTGTTTTTTTATACATCAATTATATAACTTTTTCCCTTTTTAGTTTGTGATTCATTGCTGGAATAGTTACAGGGGTGCTGATTTATAAGCTGTCATACAATCCTCTTTCGCACCATACAGTAATTTCTAAATAGGATACTTGGTCTTAAAAATTGTGACGCAATGCATGACAGTCACCACGGTAAAACCAAAGACGTGTGTGAAGATAATTGATTCTTCAAACCAAAGTTCCGCCTGGATTCGAACCAACAACCTTCCGCAAGAAAGTCAGCTGCTTAAACCACTGACCTATGCAGTCGCACTAGATCATTGCAAAGAGGTCATATATGGTTCAAAAAAGGCATAATTTCAATATAATCTCTGGATGTGATTTCTGTGTCAACACAAATTCCATATTTTCACAGCATGTGAAGAAAAACATCTGTGTGAAGAATATTTAATCATGGCTTTTTTTAAACCATATATGACCTCTTTGCAGGGACTCAGTGTGACCTCATAGGTCAGTGGTTTAAGCTGCTAGCTTGTTTTGCTGAAGGTTGTTGGTTTGAATCCAGGCGGGACTTTCGTTTGAAGAATCAATATTCTTCACACACATGTTTTTGTTTTTTTATACATCAATTATATAACTTTTTCCCTTTTTAGTTTGTGATTCATTGCTGGAATAGTTACAGGGGTGCTGATTTATAAGCTGTCATACAATCCTCTTTCGCACCATACAGTAATTTCTAAATAGGATACTTGGTCTTAAAAATTGTGACGCAATGCATGACAGTCACCACGGTAAAACCAAAGACGTGTGTGAAGATAATTGATTCTTCAAACCAAAGTTCCGCCTGGATTCGAACCAACAACCTTCCGCAAGAAAGTCAGCTGCTTAAACCACTGACCTATGCAGTCGCACTAGATCATTGCAAAGAGGTCATATATGGTTCAAAAAAGGCATAATTTCAATATAATCTCTGGATGTGATTTCTGTGTCAACACAAATTCCATATTTTCACAGCATGTGAAGAAAAACATCTGTGTGAAGAATATTTAATCATGGCTTTTTTTAAACCATATATGACCTCTTTGCAGGGACTCAGTGTGACCTCATAGGTCAGTGGTTTAAGCTGTTAGCTTGTTTTGCTGAAGGTTGTTGGTTCGAATCCAGGCGGGACTTTCGTTTGAAGAATCAATATTCTTCACACACATGTTTTTGTTTTTTTATACATCAATTATATAACTTTTTCCCTTTTTAGTTTGTGATTCATTGCTGGAATAGTTACAGGGGTGCTGATTTATAAGCTGTCATACAATCCTCTTTCGCACCATACAGTAATTTCTAAATAGGATACTTGGTCTTAAAAATTGTGACGCAATGCATGACAGTCACCACGGTAAAACCAAAGACATGTGTGTGAAGATAATTGATTCTTCAAACCAAAGTTCCGCCTGGATTCGAACCAACAACCTTCCGCAAGAAAGTCAGCTGCTTAAACCACTGACCTATGCAGTCGCACTAGATCATTGCAAAGAGGTCATATATGGTTCAAAAAAGGCATAATTTCAATATAATCTCTGGATGTGATTTCTGTGTCAACACAAATTCCATATTTTCACAGCATGTGAAGAAAAACATCTGTGTGAAGAATATTTAATCATGGCTTTTTTTAAACCATATATGACCTCTTTGCAGGGACTCAGTGTGACCTCATAGGTCAGTGGTTTAAGCTGCTAGCTTATTTTGCTGAAGGTTGTTGGTTCGAATCCAGACGGGACTTTCGTTTGAAGAATCAATATTCTTCACACACATGTTTTTGTTTTTTTATACATCAATTATATAACTTTTTCCCTTTTTATTTTGTGATTCATTGCTGGAATAGTTACAGGGGTGCTGATTTATAAGCTGTCATACAATCCTCTTTCGCACCATACAGTAATTTCTAAATAGGATACTTGGTCTTAAAAATTGTGATGCAATGCATGACAGTCACCACGGTAAAACCAAAAACATGTGTGTGAAGATAATTGATTCTTCAAACCAAAGTCCCGCCTGGATTCGAACCAACAACTTTCCGCAAGAAAGTCAGCTGCTTAAACCACTGACCTATGCAGTCGCTCTAGATCATTGCAAAGAGGTCATATATGGTTCAAAAAAGGCATAATTTCAATATAATCTCTGGATGTGATTTCTGTGTCAACACAAATTCCATATTTTCACAGCATGTGAAGAAAAACATCTGTGGGAAGAATATTTAATCATGGCTTTTTTTAAACCATATATGACCTCTTTGCAGGGACTCAGTGTGACCTCATAGGTCAGTGGTTTAAGCTGCTAGCTTGTTTTGCTGAAGGTTGTTGGTTCGAATCCAGGCGGGACTTTCGTTTGAAGAATCAATATTCTTCACACACATGTTTTTGTTTTTTTATACATCAATTATATAACTTTTTCCCTTTTTATTTTGTGATTCATTGCTGGAATAGTTACAGGGGTGCTGATTTATAAGCTGTCATACAATCCTCTTTCACACCATACAGTAATTTCTAAATAGGATACTTGGTCTTAAAAATTGTGATGCAATGCATGACAGTCACCACGGTAAAACCAAAAACATGTGTGTGAAGATAATTGATTCTTCAAACCAAAGTCCAGCCTGGATTCGAACCAACAACCTTCCGCAAGAAAGTCAGCTGCTTAAACCACTGACCTATGCAGTCGCGCTAGATCATTGCAAAGAGGTCATATATGGTTCAAAAAAGGCATAATTTCAATATAATCTCTGGATGTGATTTCTGTGTCAACACAAATTCCATATTTTCACAGCATGTGAAGAAAAACATCTGTGTGAAGAATATTTAATCATGGCTTTTTTTAAACCATATATGACCTCTTTGCAGGGACTCAGTGTGACCTCATAGGTCAGTGGTTTAAGCTGCTAGCTTGTTTTGCTGAAGGTTGTTGGTTCGAATCCAGGCGGGACTTTGGTTTGAAGAATCAATATTCTTCACACATGTTTTTGTTGTTTTATACATCAATTATATAACTTTTTCCCTTTTTATTTTGTGATTCATTGCTGGAATAGTTACAGGGGTGCTGATTTATAAGCTGTCATACAATCCTCTTTCGCACCATACAGTAATTTCTAAATAGGATACTTGGTCCTAAAAATTGTGATGCAATGCATGACAGTCACCACGGTAAAACCAAAAACATGTGTGTGAAGAATATTGATTCTTCAAACCAAAGTCCAGCCTGGATTCGAACCAACAACCTTCCGCAAGAAAGTCAGCTGCTTAAACCACTGACCTATGCAGTCGCACTAGATCATTGCAAAGAGGTCATATATGGTTCAAAAAAGGCATAATTTCAATATAATCTCTGGATGTGATTTCTGTGTCAACACAAATTCCATATTTTCACAGCATGTGAAGAAAAACATCTGTGTGAAGAATATTTAATCATGGCTTTTTTTAAACCATATATGACCTCTTTGCAGGGACTCAGTGTGACCTCATAGGTCAGTGGTTTAAGCAGCTGACTTCTTTGCTGAGGGTTGTTGGTTCGAATCCAGGCGGGACTTTGGTTTGAAGAATCAATATTCTTCACACACATGTTTTTGTTTTTTTATACATCAATTATATAACTTTTTCCCTTTTTAGTTTGTGATTCATTGCTGGAATAGTTACAGGGGTGCTGATTTATAAGCTGTCATACAATCCTCTTTCGCACCATACAGTAATTTCTAAATAGGATACTTGGTCTTAAAAATTGTGACGCAATGCATGACAGTCACCACGGTAAAACCAAAAACATGTGTGTGAAGATAATTGATTCTTCAAACCAAAGTTCCGCCTGGATTCGAACCAACAACCTTCCGCAAGAAAGTCAGCTGCTTAAACCACTGACCTATGCAGTCGCACTAGATCATTGCAAAGAGGTCATATATGGTTCAAAAAAGGCATAATTTCAATATAATCTCTGGATGTGATTTCTGTGTCAACACAAATTCCATATTTTCACAGCATGTGAAGAAAAACATCTGTGTGAAGAATATTTAATCATGGCTTTTTTTAAACCATATATGACCTCTTTGCAGGGACTCAGTGTGACCTCATAGGTCAGTGGTTTAAGCTGCTAGCTTCTTTTGCTGAAGGTTGTTGGTTCGAATCCAGGCGGGACTTTGGTTTGAAGAATCAATATTCTTCACACACATGTTTTTTTATACATCAATTATATAACTTTTTCCCTTTTTATTTTGTGATTCATTGCTGGAATAGTTACAGGGGTGCTGATTTATAAGCTGTCATACAATCCTCTTTCGCACCATACAGTAATTTCTAAATAGGATACTTGGTCCTAAAAATTGTGATGCAATGCATGACAGTCACCACGGTAAAACCAAAAACATGTGTGTGAAGATAATTGATTCTTCAAACCAAAGTACCGCCTGGATTCGAACCAACAACCTTCCGCAAGAAAGTCAGCTGCTTAAACCACTGACCTATGCAGTCGCACTAGATCATTGCAAAGAGGTCATATATGGTTCAAAAAAGGCATAATTTCAATATAATCTCTGGATGTGATTTCTGTGTCAACACAAATTCCATATTTTCACAGCATGTGAAGAAAAACATCTGTGTGAAGAATATTTAATCATGGCTTTTTTTAAACCATATATGACCTCTTTGCAGTGACTCAGTGTGACCTCATAGGTAAGTGGTTTAAGCTGCTCACTTCCTTTGCTGAGGGTTGTTGGTTCGAATCCAGGCGGGACTTTGGTTTGAAGAATCAATATTCTTCACACACATGTTTTTTTATACATCAATTATATAACTTTTTCCCTTTTTAGTTTGTGATTCATTGCTGGAATAGTTACAGGGGTGCTGATTTATAAGCTGTCATACAATCCTCTTTCGCACCATACAGTAATTTCTAAATAGGATACTTGGTCTTAAAAATTGTGATGCAATGCATGACAGTCACCACGGTAAAACCAAAAACATGTGTGTGAAGATAATTGATTCTTCAAACCAAAGTCCCGCCTGGATTCGAACCAACAACCTTCCGCAAGAAAGTCAGCTGCTTAAACCACTGACCTATGCAGTCGCACTAGATCATTGCAAAGAGGTCATATATGGTTCAAAAAAGGCATAATTTCAATATAATCTCTGGATGTGATTTCTGTGTCAACACAAATTCCATATTTTCACAGCATGTGAAGAAAAACATCTGTGTGAAGAATATTTAATCATGGCTTTTTTTAAACCATATATGACCTCTTTGCAGGGGACTCAGTGTGACCTCATAGGTCAGTGGTTTAAGCTGCTAGCTTCTTTGCTGAAGGTTGTTGGTTCGAATCCAGGTGGGACTTTGGTTTGAAGAATCAATGTTCTTCACACACATGTTTTTGTTTTTTATACATCAATTATATAACTTTTTCCCTTTTTATTTTGTGATTCATTGCTGGAATAGTTACAGGGGTGCTGATTTATAAGCTGTCATACAATCCTCTTTCGCACCATACAGTAATTTCTAAATAGGATACTTGGTCTTAAAAATTGTGACGCAATGCATGACAGTCACCACGGTAAAACCAAAAACATGTGTGTGAAGATAATTGATTCTTCAAACCAAAGTCCCGCCTGGATTCGAACCAACAACCTTCCGCAAGAAAGTCAGCTGCTTAAACCACTGACCTATGCAGTCGCACTAGATCATTGCAAAGAGGTCATATATGGTTCAAAAAAGGCATAATTTCAATATAATCTCTGGATGTGATTTCTGTGTCAACACAAATTCCATATTTTCACAGCATGTGAAGAAAAACATCTGTGTGAAGAATATTTAATCATGGCTTTTTTAAACCATATATGACCTCTTTGCAGGGACTCAGTGTGACCTCATAGGTCAGTGGTTTAAGCTGCTCACTTCTTTTGCTGAAGGTTGTTGGTTCGAATCCAGGCGGGACTTTGGTTTGAAGAATCAATATTCTTCACACACATGTTTTTGTTTTTTATACATCAATTATATAACTTTTTCCCTTTTTATTTTGTGATTCATTGCTGGAATAGTTACAGGGGTGCTGATTTATAAGCTGTCATACAATCCTCTTTCGCACCATACAGTAATTTCTAAATAGGATACTTGGTCTTAAAAATTGTGACGCAATGCATGACAGTCACCACGGTAAAACCAAAAACATGTGTGTGAAGATAATTGATTCTTCAAACCAAAGTTCCGCCTGGATTCGAACCAACAACCTTCCGCAAGAAAGTCAGCTGCTTAAACCACTGACCTATGCAGTCGCACTAGATCATTGCAAAGAGGTCATATATGGTTCAAAAAAGGCATAATTTCAATATAATCTCTGGATGTGATTTCTGTGTCAACACAAATTCCATATTTTCACAGCATGTGAAGAAAAACATCTGTGTGAAGAATATTTAATCATGGCTTTTTTTAAACCATATATGACCTCTTTGCAGGGACTCAGTGTGACCTCATAGGTCAGTGGTTTAAGCTGCTCGCTTCCTTTGTTGAAGGTTGTTGGTTCGAATCCAGGCGGGACTTTGGTTTGAAGAATCAATATTCTTCACACACATGTTTTGTTTTTTATACATCAATTATATAACTTTTTCCCTTTTTATTTTGTGATTCATTGCTGGAATAGTTACAGGGGTGCTGATTTATAAGCTGTCATACAATCCTCTTTCGCACCATACAGTAATTTCTAAATAGGATACTTGGTCTTAAAAATTGTGATGCAATGCATGACAGTCACCACGGTAAAACCAAAAACATGTGTGTGAAGATAATTGATTCTTCAAACCAAAGTCCCGCCTGGATTCGAACCAACAACCTTCCGCAAGAAAGTCAGCTGCTTAAACCACTGACCTATGCAGTCGCACTAGACCATTGCAAAGAGGTCATATATGGTTCAAAAAAGGCATAATTTCAATATAATCTCTGGATGTGATTTCTGTGTCAACACAAATTCCATATTTTCACAGCATGTGAAGAAAAACATCTGTGTGAAGAATATTTAATCATGGCTTTTTTTAAACCATATATGACCTCTTTGCAGGGACTCAGTGTGACCTCATAGGTCAGTGGTTTAAGCTGCTCGCTTCTTTTGCTGAAGGTTGTTGGTTCGAATCCAGGCGGGACTTTGGTTTGAAGAATCAATATTCTTCACACACATGTTTTTGTTTTTTTATACATCAATTATATAACTTTTTCCCTTTTTATTTTGTGATTCATTGCTGGAATAGTTACAGGGGTGCTGATTTATAAGCTGTCATACAATCCTCTTTCGCACCATACAGTAATTTCTAAATAGGATACTTGGTCTTAAAAATTGTGACGCAATGCATGACAGTCACCACGGTAAAACCAAAAACATGTGTGTGAAGATAATTGATTCTTCAAACCAAAGTTCCGCCTGGATTCGAACCAACAACCTTCCGCAAGAAAGTCAGCTGCTTAAACCACTGACCTATGCAGTCGCACTAGATCATTGCAAAGAGGTCATATATGGTTCAAAAAAGGCATAATTTCAATATAATCTCTGGATGTGATTTCTGTGTCAACACAAATTCCATATTTTCACAGCATGTGAAGAAAAACATCTGTGTGAAGAATATTTAATCATGGCTTTTTTTAAACCATATATGACCTCTTTGCAGGGACTCAGTGTGACCTCATAGGTCAGTGGTTTAAGCTGCTAGCTTGTTTTGCTGAAGGTTGTTGGTTCGAATCCAGGCGGGACTTTGGTTTGAAGAATCAATATTCTTCACACACATGTTTTGTTGTTTTATACATCAATTATATAACTTTTTCCCTTTTTATTTTGTGATTCATTGCTGGAATAGTTACAGGGGTGCTGATTTATAAGCTGTCATACAATCCTCTTTCGCACCATACAGTAATTTCTAAATAGGATACTTGGTCTTAAAAATTGTGACTGCAATGCATGACAGTCACCACGGTAAAACCAAAAACATGTGTGTGAAGATAATTGATTCTTCAAACCAAAGTCCCGCCTGGATTCGAACCAACAACCTTCCGCAAGAAAGTCAGCTGCTTAAACCACTGACCTATGCAGTCGCACTAGATCATTGCAAAGAGGTCATATATGGTTCAAAAAAGGCATAATTTCAATATAATCTCTGGATGTGATTTCTGTGTCAACACAAATTCCATATTTTCACAGCATGTGAAGAAAAACATCTGTGTGAAGAATATTTAATCATGGCTTTTTTTAAACCATATATGACCTCTTTGCAGGGACTCAGTGTGACCTCATAGGTCAGTGGTTTAAGCTGCTCACTTCTTTGCTGAGGTTGTTGGTTCGAATCCAGGCGGGACTTTGGTTTGAAGAATCAATATTCTTCACACACATGTTTTGTTTTTTATACATCAATTATATAACTTTTTCCCTTTTTAGTTTGTGATTCATTGCTGGAATAGTTACAGGGGTGCTGATTTATAAGCTGTCATACAATCCTCTTTCGCACCATACAGTAATTTCTAAATAGGATACTTGGTCCTAAAAATTGTGATGCAATGCATGACAGTCACCACGGTAAAACCAAAAACATGTGTGTGAAGATAATTGATTCTTCAAACCAAAGTCCAGCCTGGATTCGAACCAACAACCTTCCGCAAGAAAGTCAGCTGCTTAAACCACTGACCTATGCAGTCGCACTAGATCATTGCAAAGAGGTCATATATGGTTCAAAAAAGGCATAATTTCAATATAATCTCTGGATGTGATTTCTGTGTCAACACAAATTCCATATTTTCACAGCATGTGAAGAAAAACATCTGTGTGAAGAATATTTAATCATGGCTTTTTTTAAACCATATATGACCTCTTTGCAGGGACTCAGTGTGACCTCATAGGTCAGTGGTTTAAGCTGCTAGCTTGTTTTGCTGAAGGTTGTTGGTTCGAATCCAGGCGGGACTTTGGTTTGAAGAATCAATATTCTTCACACACTGTTTTGTTTTTTATACATCAATTATATAACTTTTCCCTTTTTATTTTGTGATTCATTGCTGGAATAGTTACAGGGGTGCTGATTTATAAGCTGTCATACAATCCTCTTTCGCACCATACAGTAATTTCTAAATAGGATACTTGGTCTTAAAAATTGTGATGCAATGCATGACAGTCACCATGGTAAAACCAAAGACATGTGTGTGAAGATAATTGATTCTTCAAACCAAAGTTCCGCCTGGATTCGAACCAACAACCTTCCGCAAGAAAGTCAGCTGCTTAAACCACTGACCTATGCAGTTGCACTAGATCATTGCAAAGAGGTCATATATGGTTCAAAAAAGGCATAATTTCAATATAATCTCTGGATGTGATTTCTGTGTCAACACAAATTCCATATTTTCACAGCATGTGAAGAAAAACATCTGTGTGAAGAATATTTAATCATGGCTTTTTTTAAACCATATATGACCTCTTTGCAGGGACTCAGTGTGACCTCATAGGTCAGTGGTTTAAGCTGCTAGCTGATTTTGCTGAAGGTTGTTGGTTCGAATCCAGGCGGGACTTTCGTTTGAAGAATCAATATTCTTCACACACATGTTTTTTTTATACATCAATTATATAACTTTTTCCCTTTTTAGTTTGTGATTCATTGCTGGAATAGTTACAGGGGTGCTGATTTATAAGCTGTCATACAATCCTCTTTCGCACCATACAGTAATTTCTAAATAGGATACTTGGTCTTAAAAATTGTGACGCAATGCATGACAGTCACCACGGTAAAACCAAAGACATGTGTGTGAAGATAATTGATTCTTCAAACCAAAGTTCCGCCTGGATTCGAACCAACAACCTTCCGCAAGAAAGTCAGCTGCTTAAACCACTGACCTATGCAGTCGCACTAGATCATTGCAAAGAGGTCATATATGGTTCAAAAAAGGCATAATTTCAATATAATCTCTGGATGTGATTTCTGTGTCAACACAAATTCCATATTTTCACAGCATGTGAAGAAAAACATCTGTGTGAAGAATATTTAATCATGGCTTTTTTTAAACCATATATGACCTCTTTGCAGGGACTCAGTGTGACCTCATAGGTCAGTGGTTTAAGCTGCTAGCTTATTTTGCTGAAGGTTGTTGGTTCGAATCCAGGCGGGACTTTCGTTTGAAGAATCAATATTCTTCACACACATGTTTTTGTTTTTTTATACATCAATTATATAACTTTTTCCCTTTTTATTTTGTGATTCATTGCTGGAATAGTTACAGGGGTGCTGATTTATAAGCTGTCATACAATCCTCTTTCGCACCATACAGTAATTTCTAAATAGGATACTTGGTCTTAAAAATTGTGATGCAATGCATGACAGTCACCACGGTAAAACCAAAAACATGTGTGTGAAGATAATTGATTCTTCAAACCAAAGTCCCGCCTGGATTCGAACCAACAACCTTCCGCAAGAAAGTCAGCTGCTTAAACCACTGACCTATGCAGTCGCCCTAGATCATTGCAAAGAGGTCATATATGGTTCAAAAAAGGCATAATTTCAATATAATCTCTGGATGTGATTTCTGTGTCAACACAAATTCCATATTTTCACAGCATGTGAAGAAAAACATCTGTGGGAAGAATATTTAATCATGGCTTTTTTTAAACCATATATGACCTCTTTGCAGGGACTCAGTGTGACCTCATAGGTCAGTGGTTTAAGCTGCTAGCTTCTTTTGCTGAAGGTTGTTGGTTCGAATCCAGGCGGGACTTTGGTTTGAAGAATCAATATTCTTCACACACATGTTTTTGTTTTTTTATACATCAATTATATAACTTTTTCCCTTTTTATTTTGTGATTCATTGCTGGAATAGTTACAGGGGTGCTGATTTATAAGCTGTCATACAATCCTCTTTCGCACCATACAGTAATTTCTAAATAGGATACTTGGTCTTAAAAATTGTGATGCAATGCATGACAGTCACCACGGTAAAACCAAAAACATGTGTGTGAAGATAATTGATTCTTCAAACCAAAGTCCGCCTGGATTCGAACCAACAACCTTCCGCAAGAAAGTCAGCTGCTTAAACCACTGACCTATGCAGTCGCACTAGATCATTGCAAAGAGGTCATATATGGTTCAAAAAAGGCATAATTTCAATATAATCTCTGGATGTGATTTCTGTGTCAACACAAATTCCATATTTTCACAGCATGTGAAGAAAAACATCTGTGTGAAGAATATTTAATCATGGCTTTTTTTAAACCATATATGACCTCTTTGCAGGGACTCAGTGTGACCTCATAGGTCAGTGGTTTAAGCTGCTAGCTTATTTTGCTGAAGGTTGTTGGTTCGAATCCAGGCGGGACTTTGGTTTGAAGAATCAATATTCTTCACACATGTTTTTGTTTTTTTATACATCAATTATATAACTTTTTCCCTTTTTATTTTGTGATTCATTGCTGGAATAGTTACAGGGGTGCTGATTTATAAGCTGTCATACAATCCTCTTTCGCACCATACAGTAATTTCTAAATAGGATACTTGGTCTTAAAAATTGTGATGCAATGCATGACAGTCACCACGGTAAAACCAAAAACATGTGTGTGAAGATAATTGATTCTTCAAACCAAAGTCCAGCCTGGATTCGAACCAACAACTTTCCGCAAGAAAGTCAGCTGCTTAAACCACTGACCTATGCAGTCGCACTAGATCATTGCAAAGAGGTCATATATGGTTCAAAAAAGGCATAATTTCAATATAATCTCTGGATGTGATTTCTGTGTCAACACAAATTCCATATTTTCACAGCATGTGAAGAAAAACATCTGTGTGAAGAATATTTAATCATGGCTTTTTTTAAACCATATATGACCTCTTTGCAGGGACTCAGTGTGACCTCATAGGTCAGTGGTTTAAGCTGCTAGCTTGTTTTGCTGAAGGTTGTTGGTTCGAATCCAGGCGGGACTTTGGTTTGAAGAATCAATATTCTTCACACACATGTTTTTGTTTTTTATACATCAATTATATAACTTTTTCCCTTTTTAGTTTGTGATTCATTGCTGGAATAGTTACAGGGGTGCTGATTTATAAGCTGTCATACAATCCTCTTTCGCACCATACAGTAATTTCTAAATAGGATACTTGGTCTTAAAAATTGTGACGCAATGCATGACAGTCACCACGGTAAAACCAAAGACATGTGTGTGAAGATAATTGATTCTTCAAACCAAAGTTCCGCCTGGATTCGAACCAACAACCTTCCGCAAGAAAGTCAGCTGCTTAAACCACTGACCTATGCAGTCGCACTAGATCATTGCAAAGAGGTCATATATGGTTCAAAAAAGGCATAATTTCAATATAATCTCTGGATGTGATTTCTGTGTCAACACAAATTCCATATTTTCACAGCATGTGAAGAAAAAAATCTGTGTGAAGAATATTTAATCATGGCTTTTTTTAAACCATATATGACCTCTTTGCCGTGGGTCAATGTGACCTCATAGGTCAGTGGTTTAAGCTGCTCACTTCTTTTGCTGAAGGTTGTTGGTTCGAATCCAGGCGGGACTTTGGTTTGAAGAATCAATATTCTTCACACACATGTTTTTGTTTTTTTATACATCAATTATATAACTTTTTCCCTTTTTAGTTTGTGATTCATTGCTGGAATAGTTACAGGGGTGCTGATTTATAAGCTGTCATACAATCCTCTTTCGCACCATACAGTAATTTCTAAATAGGATACTTGGTCTTAAAAATTGTGATGCAATGCATGACAGTCACCACGGTAAAACCAAAAACATGTGTGTGAAGATAATTGATTCTTCAAACCAAAGTCCCGCCTGGATTCGAACCAACAACCTTCCGCAAGAAAGTCAGCTGCTTAAACCACTGACCTATGCAGTCGCACTAGATCATTGCAAAGAGGTCATATATGGTTCAAAAAAGGCATAATTTCAATATAATCTCTGGATGTGATTTCTGTGTCAACACAAATTCCATATTTTCACAGCATGTGAAGAAAAACATCTGTGTGAAGAATATTTAATCATGGCTTTTTTTAAACCATATATGACCTCTTTGCAGGGACTCAGTGTGACCTCATAGGTCAGTGGTTTAAGCTGCTAGCTTGTTTTGCTGAAGGTTGTTGGTTCGAATCCAGGCGGGACTTTGGTTTGAAGAATCAATATTCTTCACACACATTTTTGTGTTTTTATACATCAATTATATAACTTTTTCCCTTTTTATTTTGTGATTCATTGCTGGAATAGTTACAGGGGTGCTGATTTATAAGCTGTCATACAATCCTCTTTCGCACCATACAGTAATTTCTAAATAGGATACTTGGTCTTAAAAATTGTGATGCAATGCATGACAGTCACCACGGTAAAACCAAAAACATGTGTGTGAAGATAATTGATTCTTCAAACCAAAGTCCAGCCTGGATTCGAACCAACAACCTTCCGCAAGAAAGTCAGCTGCTTAAACCACTGACCTATGCAGTCGCACTAGATCATTGCAAAGAGGTCATATATGGTTCAAAAAAGGCATAATTTCAATATAATCTCTGGATGTGATTTCTGTGTCAACACAAATTCCATATTTTCACAGCATGTGAAGAAAAACATCTGTGTGAAGAATATTTAATCATGGCTTTTTTTAAACCATATATGACCTCTTTGCAGGGACTCAGTGTGACCTCATAGGTCAGTGGTTTAAGCTGCTAGCTTGTTTTGCTGAAGGTTGTTGGTTCGAATCCAGGCGGGACTTTGGTTTGAAGAATCAATATTCTTCACACACATGTTTTTGTTGTTTTATACATCAATTATATAACTTTTTCCCTTTTTATTTTGTGATTCATTGCTGGAATAGTTACAGGGGTGCTGATTTATAAGCTGTCATACAATCCTCTTTCGCACCATACAGTAATTTCTAAATAGGATACTTGGTCCTAAAAAATTGTGATGCAATGCATGACAGTCACCACGGTAAAACCAAAAACATGTGTGTGAAGATAATTGATTCTTCAAACCAAAGTCCAGCCTGGATTCGAACCAACAACCTTCCGCAAGAAAGTCAGCTGCTTAAACCACTGACCTATGCAGTCGCACTAGATCATTGCAAAGAGGTCATATATGGTTCAAAAAAGGCATAATTTCAATATAATCTCTGGATGTGATTTCTGTGTCAACACAAATTCCATATTTTCACAGCATGTGAAGAAAAACATCTGTGTGAAGAATATTTAATCATGGCTTTTTTTAAACCATATATGACCTCTTTGCAGGGACTCAGTGTGACCTCATAGGTCAGTGGTTTAAGCTGCTAGCTTGTTTTGCTGAAGGTTGTTGGTTCGAATCCAGGCGGGACTTTGGTTTGAAGAATCAATATTCTTCACACACATGTTTTTGGTTTTTATACATCAATTATATAACTTTTTCCCTTTTTAGTTTGTGATTCATTGCTGGAATAGTTACAGGGGTGCTGATTTATAAGCTGTCATACAATCCTCTTTCGCACCATACAGTAATTTCTAAATAGGATACTTGGTCTTAAAAATTGTGACGCAATGCATGACAGTCACCACGGTAAAACCAAAAACATGTGTGTGAAGATAATTGATTCTTCAAACCAAAGTTCCGCCTGGATTCGAACCAACAACCTTCCGCAAGAAAGTCAGCTGCTTAAACCACTGACCTATGCAGTCGCACTAGATCATTGCAAAGAGGTCATATATGGTTCAAAAAAGGCATAATTTCAATATAATCTCTGGATGTGATTTCTGTGTCAACACAAATTCCATATTTTCACAGCATGTGAAGAAAAACATCTGTGTGAAGAATATTTAATCATGGCTTTTTTTAAACCATATATGACCTCTTTGCAGTGGCTCAGTGTGACCTCATAGGTCAGTGGTTTAAGCTGCTCAGTTCTTTTGCTGAAGGTTGTTGGTTCGAATCCAGGCGGGACTTTGGTTTGAAGAATCAATATTCTTCACACACATGTTTTTGTTTTTTTATACATCAATTATATAACTTTTTCCCTTTTTAGTTTGTGATTCATTGCTGGAATAGTTACAGGGGTGCTGATTTATAAGCTGTCATACAATCCTCTTTCGCACCATACAGTAATTTCTAAATAGGATACTTGGTCTTAAAAATTGTGATGCAATGCATGACAGTCACCACGGTAAAACCAAAAACATGTGTGTGAAGATAATTGATTCTTCAAACCAAAGTTCCGCCTGGATTCGAACCAACAACCTTCCGCAAGAAAGTCAGCTGCTTAAACCACTGACCTATGCAGTCGCACTAGATCATTGCAAAGAGGTCATATATGGTTCAAAAAAGGCATAATTTCAATATAATCTCTGGATGTGATTTCTGTGTCAACACAAATTCCATATTTTCACAGCATGTGAAAAAAAAAATCTGTGTGAAGAATATTTAATCATGGCTTTTTTTAAACCATATATGACCTCTTTGCAGGGACTCAGTGTGACCTCATAGGTCAGTGGTTTAAGCTGCTAGCTTATTTTGCTGAAGGTTGTTGGTTCGAATCCAGGCGGGACTTTCGTTTGAAGAATCAATATTCTTCACACACATGTTTTTGTTTTTTTATACATCAATTATATAACTTTTTCCCTTTTTATTTTGTGATTCATTGCTGGAATAGTTACAGGGGTGCTGATTTATAAGCTGTCATACAATCCTCTTTCGCACCATACAGTAATTTCTAAATAGGATACTTGGTCTTAAAAATTGTGATGCAATGCATGACAGTCACCACGGTAAAACCAAAAACATGTGTGTGAAGATAATTGATTCTTCAAACCAAAGTTCCGCCTGGATTCGAACCAACAACCTTCCGCAAGAAAGTCAGCTGCTTAAACCACTGACCTATGCAGTCGCACTAGATCATTGCAAAGAGGTCATATATGGTTCAAAAAAGGCATAATTTCAATATAATCTCTGGATGTGATTTCTGTGTCAACACAAATTCCATATTTTCACAGCATGTGAAGAAAAACATCTGTGTGAAGAATATTTAATCATGGCTTTTTTTAAACCATATATGACCTCTTTGCAGGGACTCAGTGTGACCTCATAGGTCAGTGGTTTAAGCTGCTAGCTTGTTTTGCTGAAGGTTGTTGGTTCGAATCCAGGCGGGACTTTGGTTTGAAGAATCAATATTCTTCACACACGTTTTTGTTGTTTTATACATCAATTATATAACTTTTTCCCTTTTTATTTTGTGATTCATTGCTGGAATAGTTACAGGGGTGCTGATTTATAAGCTGTCATACAATCCTCTTTCGCACCATACAGTAATTTCTAAATAGGATACTTGGTCCTAAAAATTGTGACGCAATGCATGACAGTCACCACGGTAAAACCAAAAACATGTGTGTGAAGAATATTGATTCTTCAAACCATAGTACCGCCTGGATTCGAACCAACAACCTTCCGCAAGAAAGTCAGCTGCTTAAACCACTGACCTATGCAGTCGCGCTAGATCATTGCAAAGAGGTCATATATGGTTCAAAAAAGGCATAATTTCAATATAATCTCTGGATGTGATTTCTGTGTCAACACAAATTCCATATTTTCACAGCATGTGAAGAAAAACATCTGTGTGAAGAATATTTAATCATGGCTTTTTTTAAACCATATATGACCTCTTTGCCGTGGGTCAGTGTGACCTCATAGGTCAGTGGTTTAAGCTGCTCACTTCCTTTGCTGAAGGTTGTTGGTTCGAATCCAGGCGGGACTTTGGTTTGAAGAATCAATATTCTTCACACACATGTTTTTGTTTTTTTATACATCAATTATATAACTTTTTCCCTTTTTAGTTTGTGATTCATTGCTGGAATAGTTACAGGGGTGCTGATTTATAAGCTGTCATACAATCCTCTTTCGCACCATACAGTAATTTCTAAATAGGATACTTGGTCTTAAAAATTGTGACGCAATGCATGACAGTCACCACGGTAAAACCAAAAACATGTGTGTGAAGATAATTGATTCTTCAAACCAAAGTTCCGCCTGGATTCGAACCAACAACCTTCCGCAAGAAAGTCAGCTGCTTAAACCACTGACCTATGCAGTCGCACTAGATCATTGCAAAGAGGTCATATATGGTTCAAAAAAGGCATAATTTCAATATAATCTCTGGATGTGATTTCTGTGTCAACACAAATTCCATATTTTCACAGCATGTGAAGAAAAACATCTGTGGGAAGAATATTTAATCATGGCTTTTTTTAAACCATATATGACCTCTTTGCAGTGACTCAGTGTGACCTCATAGGTAAGTGGTTTAAGCTGCTCACTTCCTTTGCTGAGGGTTGTTGGTTCGAATCCAGGTGGGACTTTGGTTTGAAGAATCAATATTCTTCACACACATGTTTTTGTTTTTTTATACATCAATTATATAACTTTTTCCCTTTTTAGTTTGTGATTCATTGCTGGAATAGTTACAGGGGTGCTGATTTATAAGCTGTCATACAATCCTCTTTCGCACCATACAGTAATTTCTAAATAGGATACTTGGTCTTAAAAATTGTGACGCAATGCATGACAGTCACCACGGTAAAACCAAAAACATGTGTGTGAAGATAATTGATTCTTCAAACCAAAGTTCCGCCTGGATTCGAACCAACAACCTTCCGCAAGAAAGTCAGCTGCTTAAACCACTGACCTATGCAGTCGCACTAGATCATTGCAAAGAGGTCATATATGGTTCAAAAAAGGCATAATTTCAATATAATCTCTGGATGTGATTTCTGTGTCAACACGAATTCCATATTTTCACAGCATGTGAAGAAAAACATCTGTGTGAAGAATATTTAATCATGGCTTTTTTTAAACCATATATGACCTCTTTGCAGGGACTCAGTATGACCTCATAGGTCAGTGGTTTAAGCTGCTAGCTTCTTTTGCTGAAGGTTGTTGGTTCGAATCCAGGCGGGACTTTGGTTTGAAGAATCAATATTCTTCACACACGTGTTTTGTTGTTTTATACATCAATTATATAACTTTTTCCCTTTTTATTTTGTGATTCATTGCTGGAATAGTTACAGGGGTGCTGATTTATAAGCTGTCATACAATCCTCTTTCGCACCATACAGTAATTTCTAAATAGGATACTTGGTCTTAAAAATTGTGATGCAATGCATGACAGTCACCACGGTAAAACCAAAAACATGTGTGTGAAGATAATTGATTCTTCAAACCAAAGTCCGCCTGGATTCGAACCAACAACCTTCCGCAAGAAAGTCAGCTGCTTAAACCACTGACCTATGCAGTCGCACTAGATCATTGCAAAGAGGTCATATATGGTTCAAAAAAGGCATAATTTCAATATAATCTCTGGATGTGATTTCTGTGTCAACACAAATTCCATATTTTCACAGCATGTGAAGAAAAACATCTGTGTGAAGAATATTTAATCATGGCTTTTTTTAAACCATATATGACCTCTTTGCAGTGACTCAGTGTGACCTCATAGGTCAGTGGTTTAAGCTGCTCACTTCCTTTGCTGAGGGTTGTTGGTTCGAATCCAGGCGGGACTTTGGTTTGAAGAATCAATATTCTTCACACACATGTTTTTTTTTATACATCAATTATATAACTTTTTCCCTTTTTAGTTTGTGATTCATTGCTGGAATAGTTACAGGGGTGCTGATTTATAAGCTGTCATACAATCCTCTTTCGCACCATACAGTAATTTCTAAATAGGATACTTGGTCTTAAAAATTGTGACGCAATGCATGACAGTCACCACGGTAAAACCAAAACATGTGTGTGAAGATAATTGATTCTTCAAACCAAAGTTCCGCCTGGATTCGAACCAACAACCTTCCGCAAGAAAGTCAGCTGCTTAAACCACTGACCTATGCAGTCGCACTAGATCATTGCAAAGAGGTCATATATGGTTCAAAAAAGGCATAATTTCAATATAATCTCTGGATGTGATTTCTGTGTCAACACAAATTCCATATTTTCACAGCATGTGAAGAAAAACATCTGTGTGAAGAATATTTAATCATGGCTTTTTTTAAACCATATATGACCTCTTTGCAGTGGCTCAGTGTGACCTCATAGGTCAGTGGTTTAAGCTGCTCACTTCTTTTGCTGAAGGGTTGTTGGTTCGAATCCAGGCGGGACTTTGGTTTGAAGAATCAATATTCTTCACACACATGTTTTTTTTTATACATCAATTATATAACTTTTTCCCTTTTTAGTTTGTGATTCATTGCTGGAATAGTTACAGGGGTGCTGATTTATAAGCTGTCATACAATCCTCTTTCGCACCATACAGTAATTTCTAAATAGGATACTTGGTCTTAAAAATTGTGACTGCAATGCATGACAGTCACCACGGTAAAACCAAAAACATGTGTGTGAAGATAATTGATTCTTCAAACCAAAGTTCCGCCTGGATTCGAACCAACAACCTTCCGCAAGAAAGTCAGCTGCTTTAACCACTGACCTATGCAGTCGCACTAGATCATTGCAAAGAGGTCATATATGGTTCAAAAAAGGCATAATTTCAATATAATCTCTGGATGTGATTTCTGTGTCAACACAAATTCCATATTTTCACAGCATGTGAAGAAAAAAATCTGTGTGAAGAATATTTAATCATGGCTTTTTTTAAACCATATATGACCTCTTTGCAGTGGACTCAGTGTGACCTCATAGGTCAGTGGTTTAAGCTGCTCACTTCTTTTGCTGAAGGTTGTTGGTTCGAATCCAGGCGGGACTTTGGTTTGAAGAATCAATATTCTTCACACACATGTTTTTGTTTTTTTATACATCAATTATATAACTTTTTCCCTTTTTATTTTGTGATTCATTGCTGGAATAGTTACAGGGGTGCTGATTTATAAGCTGTCATACAATCCTCTTTCGCACCATACAGTAATTTCTAAATAGGATACTTGGTCTTAAAAATTGTGATGCAATGCATGACAGTCACCACGGTAAAACCAAAAACATGTGTGTGAAGATAATTGATTCTTCAAACCAAAGTCCAGCCTGGATTCGAACCAACAACTTTCCGCAAGAAAGTCAGCTGCTTAAACCACTGACCTATGCAGTCGCACTAGATCATTGCAAAGAGGTCATATATGGTTCAAAAAAGGCATAATTTCAATATAATCTCTGGATGTGATTTCTGTGTCAACACAAATTCCATATTTTCACAGCATGTGAAGAAAAACATCTGTGTGAAGAATATTTAATCATGGCTTTTTTTAAACCATATATGACCTCTTTGCAGGGACTCAGTGTGACCTCATAGGTCAGTGGTTTAAGCTGCTAGCTTGTTTTGCTGAAGGTTGTTGGTTCGAATCCAGGCGGGACTTTGGTTTGAAGAATCAATATTCTTCACACACATGTTTTTGTTTTTTTATACATCAATTATATAACTTTTTCCCTTTTTATTTTGTGATTCATTGCTGGAATAGTTACAGGGGTGCTGATTTATAAGCTGTCATACAATCCTCTTTCGCACCATACAGTAATTTCTAAATAGGATACTTGGTCTTAAAAATTGTGATGCAATGCATGACAGTCACCACGGTAAAACCAAAAACATGTGTGTGAAGATAATTGATTCTTCAAACCAAAGTTCCGCCTGGATTCGAACCAACAACCTTCCGCAAGAAAGTCAGCTGCTTAAACCACTGACCTATGCAGTCGCACTAGATCATTGCAAAGAGGTCATATATGGTTCAAAAAAGGCATAATTTCAATATAATCTCTGGATGTGATTTCTGTGTCAACACAAATTCCATATTTTCACAGCATGTGAAGAAAAACATCTGTGTGAAGAATATTTAATCATGGCTTTTTTTAAACCATATATGACCTCTTTGCAGGGACTCAGTATGACCTCATAGGTCAGTGGTTTAAGCTGCTAGCTTGTTTTGCTGAAGGTTGTTGGTTCGAATCCAGGCGGGACTTTGGTTTGAAGAATCAATATTCTTCACACACATGTTTTTGTTTTTTTATACATCAATTATATAACTTTTTCCCTTTTTATTTTGTGATTCATTGCTGGAATAGTTACAGGGGTGCTGATTTATAAGCTGTCATACAATCCTCTTTCGCACCATACAGTAATTTCTAAATAGGATACTTGGTCCTTAAAAATTGTGACGCAATGCATGACAGTCACCACGGTAAAACCAAAAACATGTGTGTGAAGATAATTGATTCTTCAAACCAAAGTCCCGCCTGGATTCGAACCAACAACCTTCCGCAAGAAAGTCAGCTGCCTAAACCACTGACCTATGCAGTCGCACTAGACTATTGCAAAGAGGTCATATATGCTTCAAACAAGCCATAATTTCAATATAATCTCTGGATGTGATTTCTGTGTCAACACAAATTCCATATTTTCACAGCATGTGAAGAAAAACATCTGTGGAAGAATATTTAATCATGGCTTTTTTTAAACCATATATGACCTCTTTGCAGTGACTCAGTGTGACCTCATAGGTCAGTGGTTTAAGCTGCTCACTTCCTTTGCTGAAGGTTGTTGGTTCGAATCCAGGCGGGACTTTGGTTTGAAGAATCAATATTCTTCACACACATGTTTTTGTTTTTTATACATCAATTATATAACTTTTTCCCTTTTTATTTTGTGATTCATTGCTGGAATAGTTACAGGGGTGCTGATTTATAAGCTGTCATACAATCCTCTTTCGCACCATACAGTAATTTCTAAATAGGATACTTGGTCTTAAAAATTGTGACGCAATGCATGACAGTCACCACGGTAAAACCAAAAACATGTGTGTGAAGATAATTGATTCTTCAAACCAAAGTCCCGCCTGGATTCGAACCAACAACTTTCCGCAAGAAAGTCAGCTGCTTAAACCACTGACCTATGCAGTCGCTCTAGATCATTGCAAAGAGGTCATATATGGTTCAAAAAAGGCATAATTTCAATATAATCTCTGGATGTGATTTCTGTGTCAACACAAATTCCATATTTTCACAGCATGTGAAGAAAAACATCTGTGTGAAGAATATTTAATCATGGCTTTTTTTAAACCATATATGACCTCTTTGCAGTGACTCAGTGTGACCTCATAGGTAAGTGGTTTAAGCTGCTCACTTCCTTTGCTGAGGGTTGTTGGTTCGAATCCAGGTGGGACTTTGGTTTGAAGAATCAATATTCTTCACACACATGTTTTTTTTTATACATCAATTATATAACTTTTTCCCTTTTTAGTTTGTGATTCATTGCTGGAATAGTTACAGGGGTGCTGATTTATAAGCTGTCATACAATCCTCTTTCGCACCATACAGTAATTTCTAAATAGGATACTTGGTCTTAAAAATTGTGATGCAATGCATGACAGTCACCATGGTAAAACCAAAGACATGTGTGTGAAGATAATTGATTCTTCAAACCAAAGTTCCGCCTGGATTCGAACCAACAACCTTCCGCAAGAAAGTCAGCTGCTTAAACCACTGACCTATGCAGTCGCACTAGATCATTGCAAAGAGGTCATATATGGTTCAAAAAAGGCATAATTTCAATATAATCTCTGGATGTGATTTCTGTGTCAACACAAATTCCATATTTTCACAGCATGTGAAGAAAAACATCTGTGTGAAGAATATTTAATCATGGCTTTTTTTAAACCATATATGACCTCTTTGCAGGGACTCAGTGTGACCTCATAGGTCAGTGGTTTAAGCTGCTATCTTATTTTGCTGAAGGTTGTTGGTTCGAATCCAGGCGGGACTTTGGTTTGAAGAATCAATATTCTTCACACACATGTTTTGTTTTTTATACATCAATTATATAACTTTTTCCCTTTTTAGTTTGTGATTCATTGCTGGAATAGTTACAGGGGTGCTGATTTATAAGCTGTCATACAATCCTCTTTCGCACCATACAGTAATTTCTAAATAGGATACTTGGTCTTAAAAATTGTGATGCAATGCATGACAGTCACCACGGTAAAACCAAAAACATGTGTGTGAAGATAATTGATTCTTCAAACCAAAGTTCCGCCTGGATTCGAACCAACAACTTTCTGCAAGAAAGTCAGCTGCTTAAACCACTGACCTATGCAGTCGCACTAGATCATTGCAAAGAGGTCATATATGGTTCAAAAAAGGCATAATTTCAATATAATCTCTGGATGTGATTTCTGTGTCAACACAAATTCCATATTTTCACAGCATGTGAAGAAAAACATCTGTGAGAAGAATATTTAATCATGGCTTTTTTTAAACCATATATGACCTCTTTGCAGTGACTCAGTGTGACCTCATAGGTAAGTGGTTTAAGCTGCTCACTTCCTTTGCTGAGGGTTGTTGGTTCGAATCCAGGCGGGACTTTGGTTTGAAGAATCAATATTCTTCACACACATGTTTTTGTTTTTTTATACATCAATTATATAACTTTTTCCCTTTTTAGTTTGTGATTCATTGCTGGAATAGTTACAGGGGTGCTGATTTATAAGCTGTCATACAATCCTCTTTCGCACCATACAGTAATTTCTAAATAGGATACTTGGTCTTAAAAATTGTGATGCAATGCATGACAGTCACCACGGTAAAACCAAAAACATGTGTGTGAAGATAATTGATTCTTCAAACCAAAGTTCCGCCTGGATTCGAACCAACAACTTCCTGCAAGAAAGTCAGCTGCTTAAACCACTGACCTATGCAGTCGCACTAGATCATTGCAAAGAGGTCATATATGGTTCAAAAAAGGCATAATTTCAATATAATCTCTGGATGTGATTTCTGTGTCAACACAAATTCCATATTTTCACAGCATGTGAAGAAAAACATCTGTGTGAAGAATATTTAATCATGGCTTTTTTTAAACCATATATGACCTCTTTGCAGGGACTCAGTGTGACCTCATAGGTCAGTGGTTTAAGCTGCTAGCTTATTCTGCTGAAGGTTGTTGGTTCGAATCCAGGTGGGACTTTGGTTTGAAGAATCAATATTCTTCACACACATGTTTTTGTTTTTTATACATCAATTATATAACTTTTTCCCTTTTTAGTTTGTGATTCATTGCTGGAATAGTTACAGGGGTGCTGATTTATAAGCTGTCATACAATCCTCTTTCGCACCATACAGTAATTTCTAAATAGGATACTTGGTCTTAAAAATTGTGATGCAATGCATGACAGTCACCACGGTAAAACCAAAAACATGTGTGTGAAGATAATTGATTCTTCAAACCAAAGCTCCGCCTGGATTCGAACCAACAACTTTCTGCAAGAAAGTCAGCTGCTTAAACCACTGACCTATGCAGTCGCACTAGATCATTGCAAAGAGGTCATATATGGTTCAAAAAAGGCATAATTTCAATATAATCTCTGGATGTGATTTCTGTGTCAACACAAATTCCATATTTTCACAGCATGTGAAGAAAAACATCTGTGTGAAGAATATTTAATCATGGCTTTTTTTAAACCATATATGACCTCTTTGCAGGGGCTCGGTGTGACCTCATAGGTCAGTGGTTTAAGCTGCTAGCTTGTTTTGCTGAAGGTTGTTGGTTCGAATCCAGGCGGGACTTTGGTTTGAAGAATCAATATTCTTCACACACATGTTTTTGTTTTTTTATACATCAATTATATAACTTTTTCCCTTTTTATTTTGTGATTCATTGCTGGAATAGTTACAGGGGTGCTGATTTATAAGCTGTCATACAATCCTCTTTCGCACCATACAGTAATTTCTAAATAGGATACTTGGTCCTAAAAATTGTGATGCAATGCATGACAGTCACCACGGTAAAACCAAAAACATGTGTGTGAAGATAATTGATTCTTCGAACCATAGCACCACCTGGATTCGAACCAACAACCTTCCGCAAGAAAGTCAGCTGCCTAAACCACTGACCTATGCAGTCGCACTAGACCATTGCAAAGAGGTCATATATGCTTCAAACAAGCCATAATTTCAATATAATCTCTGGATGTGATTTCTGTGTCAACACAAATTCCATATTTTCACAGCATGTGAAGAAAAACATCTGTGTGAAGAATATTTAATCATGGCTTTTTTTAAACCATATATGACCTCTTTGCAGTGACTCAGTGTGACCTCATAGGTAAGTGGTTTAAGCTGCTCACTTCCTTTGCTGAGGGTTGTTGGTTCAAATCCAGGTGGGACTTTGGTTTGAAGAATCAATATTCTTCACACACATGTTTTTTTTATACATCAATTATATAACTTTTTCCCTTTTTAGTTTGTGATTCATTGCTGGAATAGTTACAGGGGTGCTGATTTATAAGCTGTCATACAATCCTCTTTCGCACCATACAGTAATTTCTAAATAGGATACTTGGTCTTAAAAATTGTGATGCAATGCATGACAGTCACCATGGTAAAACCAAAGACATGTGTGTGAAGATAATTGATTCTTCAAACCAAAGTTCCGCCTGGATTCGAACCAACAACCTTCCGCAAGAAAGTCAGCTGCTTAAACCACTGACCTATGCAGTTGCACTAGATTATTGCAAAGAGGTCATATATGGTTCAAAAAAGGCATAATTTCAATATAATCTCTGGATGTGATTTCTGTGTCAACACAAATTCCATATTTTCACAGCATGTGAAGAAAAACATCTGTGTGAAGAATATTTAATCATGGCTTTTTTTAAACCATATATGACCTCTTTGCAGGGACTCAGTGTGACCTCATAGGTCAGTGGTTTAAGCTGCTTGCTTATTTTGCTGAAGGTTGTTGGTTCGAATCCAGGCGGGACTTTCGTTTGAAGAATCAATATTCTTCACACACATGTTTTTTTTATACATCAATTATATAACTTTTTCCCTTTTTAGTTTGTGATTCATTGCTGGAATAGTTACAGGGGTGCTGATTTATAAGCTGTCATACAATCCTCTTTCGCACCATACAGTAATTTCTAAATAGGATACTTGGTCTTAAAAATTGTGATGCAATGCATGACAGTCACCACGGTAAAACCAAAAACATGTGTGTGAAGATAATTGATTCTTCAAACCAAAGTTCCGCCTGGATTCGAACCAACAACTTTCTGCAAGAAAGTCAGCTGCTTAAACCACTGACCTATGCAGTCGCACTAGATCATTGCAAAGAGGTCATATATGGTTCAAAAAAGGCATAATTTCAATATAATCTCTGGATGTGATTTCTGTGTCAACACAAATTCCATATTTTCACAGCATGTGAAGAAAAACATCTTTGTGAAGAATATTTAATCATGGCTTTTTTTAAACCATATATGACCAGGACACAAATGAAACACCCATAGTCTGCCTTCTACTCGCATCTTCTTCAGCCTGACACGTGTCGATATGACCTACGGGTCATGGTAACTTCTGACATCCCTTGAAAGTGATGACCTGCATGCCGAGGGTCGTGGTGTAGAAGTTGACCGTGTCTGTCACACTTTTAGAACTAAATGATCTAAATGGCTCGCTTCAACCTGGCAGGTTGTTTTTAACCTGAACCCCCCAACAGTGACTGTCTGTGAAGGAAACAATGATTAAGATGTGCGCCTTCAATATAGCTGTCAAGAAGATATAAATGGTGTTAGCGAAACGACGCCACTCCGTAGCCAAAGGAAGTACATACTGCAGCCAGTATCCACAAATCTGCTCTGATCCTTGTGTAAAAAGAATTGACCTACTTTATACGACATTACCTTTCAAATCTCTGCCGATATTTTCACCGTTAATAGTTAGCTGCGCTTTATCTTTCACATAATAAGAATATAATGTTCGGGATCTGAGGATTGGGGTTAAATGAATTAAGGTTGGGCTTTTATTGCATTTGAATTTCACCATGTGACTCAAATCATCACTAAACACAGGAGCAATTTCAGATTTTAGTCACAAATACAAGAAATATTCATGAATTTCAGGAAAAGAAAATGGATCATTTAAAATGAAGCAATTCAAAAAAGAAAAACTGATTAGGCCATTGCCACCCATCGGCTGCCAAACAATCGGAACAGGCAGAGTCCCTGTGGGGTGATCCTTATTTCTTCGTCGTCGTACTCGTCATCCATGGTGTATTCACGCAGTCGACGCTGGCAGTTGCGACGACGACGACGGGCGGGTTTTTTGACCTTTGGAGGCTTGGGCTCCACTAGAACACAATTATAAAAGTCTGTTAGTGTTTAGAAGTTTCTCCCTTCCTGGGACTCGCATTCATTTCACAACAAAGCCAGATACTTACATTTCAGAGTCCAGACCGGCTGGTCTTCGTCGGTTTGCCACAATTCTTCAGTGTGTTGCCCTGTTCAGAAACACCATCCTCATGATCATCACCATCTAATCTATTGCTTTCACATGTGAATCATGGGTTCATTTCTTCTCACCAGAGTCTGGTGGCTGGCCGCTGTGGGCCTCACTGCTCAGACACTTCTGGTCTCGCAAGCTGCCGTTTCCTGTTGTGTGGGCCCTTTGCTCGCTAGAACCAGCATATTCAGTTGGCTGACCGCCGTCGTCGGCTTGGGTCTGACAGCCCTGATCCTTGGTCTCTGCTTGTGCGTGGCACTGCTCCTCCTACACGGCCAGGCAGAGGAAGACATGGATCACATGTGTTTGACAGCTGTCAAAGCCAGCCTTTTCACATCTGCTTGTGCACTTCTTCGTGTCACCGACAGTATGTGGAGCGTACGCTCTGAGCGCTCACCTGCAGTCTGACTCTTGGCTCTTCTAACCAGAAGAGCTGCATGAGCATTTCTACGGTGCAGAAAGTGTCCGTATTCTTATTCCTGATGGACCCTGATTTGACAAACTCCTGGAATCCATCCAGGTATTCAATCAGATACCACTGGGAAAAGTGTAAGAAAGGAAGCTTTTTTATTACCATCCCTCTGAAAATGAATAATTAGTAGTGAAGCTGAATTATTTTTTGTGCTTTTTTTTTTTAAATAATCCACTCCAGCTTCTGAGTAAGGGCTTCTGATTCTGCAGCAACATCTGAATTACCTCTCCTATAATCATTTTGATCTGTGCCAGCCACCAGCCAAATGGTTCCTGATCACCAAGCTTGGAGAAAACCTGTGAGACAATGGACATAATAACTGGCAAACTACAACTACCAGACCTGAGTTAATTGAATCATCAGTTATACTGGTAGTTCTCACCTCCACCTCATCTCCAACAGCCACGTTACAGGAGAAATTTGGAGGAGGCAGCCGCCGCACAGAGTCACAACACACAACAACTTCCTCCTGTGGACTATAGATAATATATGTTAATAATCAAAACAAATAATACATCAATACACTCCAGAAGTTTGAGATGTTTAAAGAAAAAGCATTACACTTACCTGTTTTCATAAACTACTGTCAGAAGCTTTCCAGCAATGGACTTGATTTGGGCCTAAAGAGAAAGAACCAGTCACAGTATTGACAACATTCAAACACATGGTGGTTAAATAAGTTTACAATTCTTAACAACTGAGTATTGAACTAACAAATGTGTGAAATCCCATCTGTGAGCTAGTGAATATTAAGTATACAGGTGCTTTTGCTGAGATCATCTCTAAATTGAGCAGCGCCTCACCTCGTAGAAGGCGCCGTTCATCCCTTCTACTTCAACGTTGACTTGAACCATGTTGGAGCTTGTTTCTTTTGTTTGTCTCTTAGTTGGTTTGGTTTAACTCAAAATCTGGAGCTTTGCTACTTTATTTAGGCTAAGGCTCTGACCCTCATTAAATAAATTGCCTTTGATTTACTTTGATCTTTGATCTTTGCCAAAGCCATAGAGACTCTGCCCTTTGATAATGCTGCTATGTTCGGGCCATCATACCCGTGTAGACCTGTATTAAGCTCAGCGTTGGCGGCGCCACGGGGAGAAAATGGACACCTTTTTAGGCTCCGTGCGAAGAACTGGCGGCTGGTGTTGGTGCAGTACCATAACCTGACCGAAAGGTGGCGCTGATTAAATTTACCACAATGCTTCTGTGTCAAACAAAACTGTCTGTGTCTTTTAATATGTTCCTCTGCAAACTGAACTTAACACACAAACATGTCATAAACCTGCTGGGAAATGTACTTATTCCATATCAATACTCACTACAAACACAACTCATCCTCAGAGAGAATAATCTCTGCATTCAGAAATAATAAAAGTCTCAAAGATTACCTGGTCAGATCAAAGGTCATTTCACAGATTGTTTGGAAAGACGGCCCACAGAACCATTATTTTAAACAACAAGAATAGGTATTTGATTCCCAAAAGCAAAAAGTATTCAGAACTGCAACACAAGGAAACTTTTTTTTTCCCCCAAAAAAAACCTGTGTATAGTTAATGTGTTGCATACAATTTGATAAAAAATATGTGGGAGAAACAAGACTGACAATACATGTACGGTTTACTTGCCATAATATCATGAAATGAGAAAACACTGACCGGCATGTTGTCCAGCACGTCATCTCCCCTGGCTGGGATGCATTGCAAGCCTTGGTTTTAGAGTACAGTCCACACTGGTCCACGGCTTAGAGAAGGAGAGTGGAGAGAGGCTGCATTTATAAATGAGGTACTACACATCCAAATGGCCTTACTTACCTTTTAAAAAAACAACAATAACCCTCATTCCTACTTTTTTCTCTCCCCCACTCTCTCTGTTTTCATTTTAACTTTTATCCATGATTTACCTTTTATCCTAACCCAATTTTAGCCCTAGTCCTAACCTAACCTTAATCTAACCCTAACCCTCTCTACCTGGGATCTCCTTGGATGGCTTCGCTCCAGGGGGCACTGGTAGGATGAAGCTGAGGCCTAGCTCCATCCTACCTGGAGGAGCTAGTGACACCTTACCAGCCCAATAGACCGCTCCGCTCTCAGAATGCTGCTCGACTTGCGGTCCCCAGAGTCTCTAGAGGTAGAATGGGGGGCCGAGCATTTAGCTACCAGGGCCCCCTGCTGTGGAACCAGCTCCCTGTCCAGGTACAGGAGGCTGACTCCATCTCTACTTTCAAGATTAGGCTTAAAACCTACCTCTTTAAAAAAGCTTATTATCACTAATTCTGGAGTTGCACTTACTATCATAGACAGACAAATTAGGTTAACATCTTAGTTATGCTGCTATAGGCCTCCAGAAACCCAACCCAACCCAAGTCAAGTCAAGTCAAGTCAAGTCAACCCAAGTCAAGTCAAGTCAAGTCAAGTCAAGTCAAGTCAAGTCAAGTCCTCTCCTCTAGCCAGCCCTACATGAGCCTGGTCCGTTTTTCCTTGCTACTGTTGCTTGTTTGGGGTTAGGCCCTGGGATTGTGTAAAGCGCCTAGAAACAATTTTGATTGTAACAGACGCTATATAAATAGAAAATTGATTGATTGATTAGCGTAATGCTAACATAACATTGAGAATCCCATTAACCTGCTAACCAGTTAGCACGGCTTGCGTTCTTCAGTTGGCACACTAAACGCAGTTCCAAAAATCCAACATAGGTGAGTTATCAATTTTTAAAAAAGCAAGCAATACTTACAGACATGTGTTTTTTTAGGGATCCAACAGAACAAAGGTGAACGATGAAGAGAAAACACAGCTTGCCACAGATCTTTCTTCGCGCTTTTCTTCCTTTGCTACAGGAAAACTACGGTAAGTCTACTTGGCCAAAAGAGCGGTGCCGTCAACCTAATGGAACTCTTAAAGGAGCGGCACTACGGAGTAACCAAACTATTTGAGAAACCAAACGAAATCGAATGAGGGTCTCAAATACACTCTTGGGCAGGCCTATTCAATTCATTTGGACTTGGGGCAGCTTCATGAATCTGAGGCAAATTAAAGGGCCAGAGAATATGAGTAAGCAGGTGACAAATAAAGAAATTGCTGCAACATACTGAAAGAGTCAATATATTTTATTTTGTAAATGGAGAACAACTTTTGCACATAAATTCACACATAGACTACAACTGTAATAACGTTAGTCCAGGCTGAACGTAAATTAGACACCATAAGAATCAGTCTCGCTCAGCCATATCACAGATACGATGAACAGCAAAATGAAGCGTTTGGACTTGCTCAGCTTAGTATTTAGTGACAGATTAATAAGATCACTGAAGACAAATTTTGGGAGTGTGTTCTGGTGGGAGATCGTTACTAAAGCACACTTGATACTGAAATAAACCAAGAGTTGTACAACTTTGGATTAAACTTTTAATACATTTGATCAGTATGCCTTGAGAAATAAAAAGTTAAACTGTTTTCTGCCATTTTTGCTCTGAAAAAAACAAAACAACAACCACCACAAAAGAACTGAACAGATGGATGCGTGTCAAAAAAAATCGTATTCATTAAAAAATTCCAACAGTTCACTCAATTTTTATCTACACTCCTGATAATTGGCTCTTGACACAGAGAATTGTACTTTTTTTTTTTTAACTTAGCAAAGTACTCATTGGTCAAACATGGTAATTTAACATCATCTCTAGAAATTGTCCATTCGTTAAGCTACACTGTTCGGATCAAAACTGATCCTGAAACAGTGAATTGTATTGGAATTTCTATTTAGTAATTGTCTGTTTCTGAGAAATAAAAGAAAGAAACAGTCTGGTGGTTGGAGACATTTCTGTGTAAAAGCCAAAGTCTCATTAGGAGCCCTCTGATGGCTCCATATAGTTGGACACCTCAGTGAGATTGTGGTCTGGATCCCTGAAGTACAGGGTGGTGATGGTGCCCACAGCTCCAGTCCTTTCCACTGTTACCGTCTTCGATCTCAACGCCACAGGCCTAAAAGAACACCGTGAATGAACCGAGTGGACTTTATCTCAAAGTGTCACGCAGGAAATGTGGTGGCGGCAGCGGGTCAAATACCTTCAGATGTGAAGCTACTTGGGCCAGAGGGCTTCTGGTTATGGATGGTCAGCGGAGCCTGAAGTTGGATGCTTTGCTTCTTC